>NC_142693.1:12502692-13142884 GCF_029641045.1 Salvia hispanica
GTCGGCCGATCCCACCACCTGCCCCGCAGTGCCACCGGAAAGCTACTTTCTTCGGCCTCCGACCCTACGGCGTTCACGTCTCCGCCCCCACCTCACGTCCTCACGCCGTGTGAGTGTGAGATGATGAGGAGACAGAGCAAAGAGAAAGGAAGGAAGTGAGGCAGCCGGATGTCGGCATGGCAGCCGGCAGGGAAGACTGTTGTCGAGAACGAAGGAGTTGGAGGGGAAGAGTCCTTCCGCGGTTTTTGTTTTCAAAGAGAAAGAGGAATCGAATTGGAGATGTAATTATTGATTTCTCATCCCTATATGGCTATATTAACGTGAACTAGAATAAACTGGCATCAATAAATATATATGCCCACACAATTCACTAAATTTAAAAGATTAAATATCTTAAGTATCTAATTGTAAAATAGGCTTTGAAATTTCTTTCTTTATTTGCATTAATTCTTAGAAGTCCATTAAAAATATATTCTCATCTTAAATTATCAATTAAAGTTATATAGTAGTACTGCAGTATATCAAAATCAACTTATCTTAATTAAACACGTTATATAACGTATATATTTCTTAATTTCTTCTAATTTTAGTTTTATAATTTAAATTTTCAACCTTATTATTCATATTCAATTTTCTAAATCTTTAAAAATTTGGTATATTAAAAAAAAATTATGCTATGTCCCCCCATAAGCGAGTCGTATTATTTTTATTACGTCCCAACCCAGGGATGTCATTTTTTTTTGTCAAAATTTGTACTCCATAACATAATTGTTCGATCTTACTTTATTATTTATTTGCACCTTTGTTTTATCTAACCTCCTATTTTATTCTTTCTTTACTTAACTCCGTAAAGGTCTTTTTCTTAAATTATGTAGCTTCTCACTTATGACGGGACAAGAAAGTGGAGTATGTTGTTTTAAGAATATCGATATTCGATGAATTATTTATATTAAAATATATATATATATATATATATTTATAAAAAATAATTAATTTAAAATAATTATTTTACATATATATTTACTATCTTGTTCGACCCCACGATATTTTGTTCCTGGATCCGCCATTGGATTCACATAAATCATCACATAAATCTCACATGTCGAATACGATTGATAAATATAAAGCGGAAGCGTACATGGATTTGGATTCATGGTGTTGATAATTCTGAAGCATGGAATTAGTCTTCCAAGTGACAACGTTCTCTCACAGATTCTTTGTAATCTGTAAAGTCTTGATATTACGTCTGATCAATAGGAATGAGAATCTATTGACCTATTTATAGAGTTGCACTTGGGGACCATAACCATGTATTTAGAGAATAAGTCCCTAACTTTATTATAACTTTAATTTCACCCATAACAAAATTAAAGTTATCCAAAGTAGTATCTGTACAATAGTCCCCATACTTTTATAGATAATCGTTTGACCCTATAAATTACTCCCTCCGTCCCGGGTTAGTCGCACGTTTACTTTTGGGCACGGAGGTTAAGAAATTATATTAAATAAATAGGAGAGGTGAAAAAAGTAGGAAAGATAAGAGAGAGTAAAGTAAATGATAGAATAAAAAAAAGAGTGATTAGATGTTTTGTCTTTTGTTAAAAAAGGAAAGAGTGCAAATAACTTGGGACGCCCAAAAAGAAAACTAGTGCAAGTAACGCGGGACGGAGGGAGTATAACCTTAGTAGATCACGTAATCGGGTCAATCAATAAATAGCCATAAATATTATACAATCTTTAGACTATTATGTTGGACAATATTAAAATGTTCCAACAATATTTATTTGATACTCCATAAGAAATCATATTTTTTTGGTGACGTTGAAATTATTTTATATAATTATATCATTACTTTTATTTTGATTTTTATTGCCATTGGAACCCATTTTAAACAATTTAGTATGGAAGAGTCTTAAAATTTGTGACAATAAAGAATAATAGATATTTTGCTTACTCAATATGAAAAAAAGTAAAACATTAAAAGGGAAGTTATAGGTATTTTTTTGTATACATGGACTGATTTATATCTAATAAAATTGTAAAAATAAAATAAAAGATGACTATAATTATATAAAATAATTTCAACGTCACCAAATTATTTCTTACAGACTTTAAAGTCGTCCATATGGTCATTAAAATGTAAATATAGTTGTTAAACAATATTTATTCGATGCAGTAAACAATAAATATTTATTACTTCTAAGTCCACATTTTGTCAAAAGCACAATGAAGGTACACTAATATAAACAAAATAAAATAAATTGGGCTAGTTTATATCAAAATGACCTATTCCTATTTAGGGGTTGGTACAAATGTTTCACATTTGTTTTATATTAGTACAAAAAGTTTAAAATTTACATAAATCATACAAAAATTTTCATTCGCGTTTCCGTTCAGTACATTCCGTTATTTTTATTTAAACGGCGTTAACTTTGTAGTTTGGTTCATGGTGGCGGAATTGTTCAACGGAAAGGAAAGAAGAGGTCTTTCATGGTGACGGAAGTGTGCGACGGAAATGACATTTTTGCTTTTGTCCAAGAGATTTTCTACGGCCCATTTCAATGCAGCTTGGATCCCTTCTTCCATGCTTTCTTCTATTCTACTGCAATGTCATTTGGTTCTCCCCATTCACTCTTAGCTTTGACATTTAGCTTGAGCAATGAGCACGTGAATATGTATACATGTTCGTCGTTTATATAATGATTGAGTGATATGTATGTATTTTTTTAAAAGTCTGTTCAGATTCAAATGCTAAGACCTTTCTTCTTCTTTTTTGTTGTTATGTGGTAAAAAAAATGGTGGAGTTTGAAAGTTAATTAGCATTTATTTAATTATTGAATGGAAGAGAAGTCCTACATCTCAATTCTGCTAATTTTAATAAAAACAAAATGTATTGACACACAATCTTTTATATAATATCATTCATATATGTAGTTGCCAGCCCTTTCATTTTCTCCATATATATATAATTGTCGTAAATCTAGAAAGTCATTAACAAAAACATTTTTTAATTAAATTATAAATTAAGTATTAACTAAAATGGCATTATTGTAAATATCCCTAAAACTTCCATTTTATATATGTATAGATTTATTTATAAATTGATTGTGGAGGAACGAATTTTCTTTATAACTAGTTGTTTCATTTTTCCAATAAAGTTGTTTATATGGATATAAAAATGATAATATAATACTATGAACAATAAGTTGATAGTACCCGAATTTTAATCTCAACCGCGCTTTACCGCTCACTGAGTGTTGTTTCTTTTGATAATAGGAAATTATATTACATCAAGTTATAAGCTCTTTTTTTTTAGCTTTAGTGGTGTGTTTCATACTTATACTAATCTTAGTAAATAGGCCGTGTCAATGTTTCACCTAAATTATTAAACCACAATTTTGACAGTGGAGCAAAATTACTAAGTTGACCGCATCTTTCTAATTCTCAATTTGTGCATATATATTATTTAAGTTATTTTACACCAAACACACCGATTAGAAATATAGAGGTGTGATCAATTGTTAACTTTCTTAAGTTGCTAACTTGCTAATTCATCTATGCAGTGTATTAAAAATGTCGATGACATTAAAATGTCAACACATAATTTTGTTGAACTTCAATATAATGGGTTGATATTATGTGTTGACATTTTGATGTCACCGTATTAACATTTTTAATACACTGTATTGATGAGTTAGCAAAGTTAGCAACTTAAATAATTAGCAATATAACACGCCCCTAGAAGTATAACTAGCATATTAGCAAAGTTTAAATTTGCTATTGAATTGGTTCTAAAGATATATTTGAATAACAAGAAGCAACATCCCTACTCCTAATCATGAAACATTTGGCAAAAAACAACAGCTCCAAAGTAGATAAAATTACATACCCCGTAGCTTAGATGTGCAATAATACATGCTAACAAAAAAATCCAGAAGGCATAATATATAACCATTTACATTAAATCTTCCCCTATTATTGTCAGAATACTGCAGGTGGCGCGCTCGCGCTCCCGCTCCTACTGTCCCTATACAACGAGACAACCTAAATATATAAATTTCGCCACATTACATCTCAATCTGCTAGACATTAGTAAATTTTCCATCAAATTGCAGCAAGGGAATGGTAAGGATCAAGAAAGAAGATGAATAAATAAGAAACTTGAATGCAATGTGCTAAAAAAAAAGGTAAAATCTGACTCCTGCAAAAAATTGGAAACTCCTGCTCTCAGCTTGTGTTGCTTCTGCCAGCGTCAAGTCTTTCATAAAATAAGATATATCCATGATCTGTATTACTAGAATACTCTTGTGCTGATCCGAAAAATGTCTGCACTGCAGATTCGTCTATGATCTCTACATTTTCGTCATCAAAGAATAACCAATGGTTATGACTTTTCACAAGGCTGACATAGTGTCCATGGTTGGGCCCACTTCCTACATGGACAACTACAGCGAATAAAGAGTACTCAGCATCTGCATCCTCGACCGTATTGTTGAGCTTTAGCTCAAGTGGGAAGACAACACGGTATGACAACTTCTTGTACCGCCCCAGCTGTTCAATGTACTTGAATCTTTTCAAATGTATCACCAATATTTGAGGTGGCCTTTTGATCTTCATTCTCTTTTGAGCTTCTTGTAGGCTGCACGTTGCAATAATATATGTTCCACAGTTAAAACAAAAGGCAAGGACATAACAACTAAAAGAAATCAGAGTGCAATGCCACTATAACACCTGCATATCAAATAAGTCCTCGCCAAAAAAAAGTTATAAATGTGCAAAGAAAGCTCAAACATAATTGGTTAAATTTGCGTGATATTTTATCCAATTAGGTAATCCTTAAAAGACTCTGCAAAAGCTTGCCCAGGGAACCCTTACCCTTACGAATTATGAGATAGCAAGACTTCCACAAGCAATTAGGCACAAATTGAATGACTAGAACTGTCAGTTTATAGGAGTTATTTTTATGACTTTCCTTGTTACATCTTCAGATATACTAGTAGTCTGGGAGTTAAAGTTGGAAAACAGAATTTCAGTAGCACTCCAGAACTCAATGGCAGTTTTTGAACTCATTCTACCGGTGCACAATCAGAATAAAACACTAACAAAACACACATACAATATTAGAGAAATTAACACTTCTTCTGGTATCGAGGAGTACAACTAACCTGCAACATTTGTCACAAAAAAATTTGTCCTCGGCATTCAGGGTTTCAGTGGAGCTAAAATTTTTTAAACAACTTGTAATTGAACTGTTCTGTTCTATATCAAGGCTCAAGTCAAGAAATGTTTCATCCCTTGCTGTTACTGTCTCACAACGCAAACACCTTGTTTCATTTGTCAATATACCCTGAGGCAAAACAAAGTCAACATATAAATGACAAAAAATCCGCATTCCAAGACTTACAACAGGTGCAACTATAATCAACCCAGAGGTTATATGATTAGAGAGTAAATGGTGAAACAAACACCTGGAAATTCTTGTGCACCCAGGTAACAACAGGTTCCTTTATGAGACCATTCGATGATATAGTTGTTGGTCCATTGGCAACTTTAAGAGAATTTTCTTGATCACTCTTAGCAGCTCGCGCCTCTTTCTCCAGTATGTCAACCAGTTCATTTAGCAAATAGTTCAAGAATTCATGGGCATCCTATGGCAGTAGCAGATTCTGACTAAGAAGCTTGTGAACCAAGTAGGAAACTCATTTGAAGCATAAACAAATACTATCTCATTACGATGTGATATGCTCCTATGGTTTTTGTATACTTCCGACGGAAAATTATTACCATACCTGGTGCATATAGCTGCGAAAAATTTCATTTTGTTTCTTCAGTCGCTGTACAAAACGCTTTGGAGCAAGAACACCAGTTTTTCTCTTTTGTGAGCTTATCTGCATGCAAAATCAAGCACAATTGTATGATAAGTGATGTATACATGTTGTATGCATCTTGGTCCAAACATGCAGCATTAAAATTATTGTGCATGTCGGTCGATTCAATTTATGATACACTTCATTAAATGGAATGACTTAAAACTCAACCAAAATATCCGTCTAGAATTCCCTCTACAAAAGTGCCTAGTCTATAAATTAAAATCACAAATCCCATCAAACAACAAGTGAAAATTGGCCTACAATTCAGGAATTTTGATCTTAACTGCAGATCTTGCAGGAGATGTCAGATTAAAGATAAGAATTAATGATTAAAGATGATAGAACCCAGTAAAAAACATAAGACCGTTTTTCAAATTCTAATAAAATATACAGCATTAGCAGTAACCAGAAATGCAATATCAGATTAGGAATTCAAACCTATAAAATGATAATATCAAATTGGTGGCCAAACTTAATATGTAAATAATGATCTATCTGATAGCCATCATGACAGATTTGATGAGTTTTTAATTGAGAATTGTTGCCTTAGGCAATTATTCTGCAACACTAGGATTCCTTCAACTAATCCTCAACAACTCATGTGCCAACCACATAATTTGGGACTAACTTAGGGACTCTTGCAATTGAATGGTCAAACTTCCCATCCAATACCAATCATCTAGAATTGTGATGTGTCTGTAATATATGATTCTATATAAGCATCAAAGACAATTTACTCCAATTAAATTCATTTTATTGCTGGAAGTCTCTCCAAAGCCGAACAAAAGACTTTATAAGCATGTGAAAGAATCTGATACAAAGCATCGGCATTAAGGAAGTCCAATTACCATAAGAATTGTACACCAATCTAGCATTTGTCCCCAAAAAATGCAAAAACAATCATCATGGACACTTAAATTATCTTTAATTTAAGCAGATCAAGTTACAAACTAACTTTCATTCCCTCATATTTTCTATGGTCTATAGCCAAGATCATAGTAAAAACTATACGACGTTTGATAGCCATTAAAATAAATCCAAACACATGGAGAAACTATAAGTCATAACTGAAACATAAGTCCATAGATGTGATAGGTTGGGGATAAAGTCCAAATATGTGATATATAGGTTCAGTAAGTGAACTGATTTTCAACATTTTAAAAACCCAGAAACATACCTGCAAAAACAAGTCTGCTAAGCATGTCAGAAGATTTTCTTCAGCATCAGCAGGATTCTTGTTATTGGAATAATATTCTATTAACTGCTCACGAAACGGAACACAAAAATAAAGAGCCTACAAAACAACGAGCAGAATTTAGCCGGTAGAATAAGTTGTGAATACCCAAAATAGAAATCTCAATCCAAACGATGTTATCAAATTGATAACTTAAAAGAGTACTAATTCCATCAAATACAAAATAATTAAACTGCGATTGCCCTCCAGATAATTAAAACTCCGTCCCACAAAAGATGTCACACTTGTGGGACGGCACGAGATTTTAGGAGGTTTTGTTTTGTGTGTTAACTGGAGAGAGAAAATATAATTTTTATATTCATGTGAGAGAGAACTTTTTCCAAAAAAGGGAAATGTGACATCTTTTGTGGGACAAACTAAAAAGAAAAGTGTGACATCTTTTGTGGGACGGAGGGAGTATTTTCTATCAACTACAAATATAGTCTAACAAAGCATGAAGCATCAATCTAAATTTCTGCGTGTAAAATAAGATGGTTTGTTATTCGGCATCTAGTTCTTCACCTCAAACATGTTACCTTGAGTCCTTGACAGTAGTCACCAACAAACATATATACATTGTCTAAAAAATGAAACAATAAACTCTAACCAGAATTGGGCCAAACAGTAAACAACCTTCAATCAAAATTTAACCACAAAAATATTTCGACCAGAACTATTTGTTCGCGGAAAGACAATTATCAGGTCAATCAATGGATGCGAGAATCACATTTTTCACCACCATCAACTGTTAACTCATTAGTCGAATGAAAACAATCTACATTTCCAAATATGCATTCTTCCATCCCAATAAAGCAATCCACTCCTTTCAAAACTCACATTCAATAGATAAGCAAATGGCAACCTTGGTGTGTTCGCAAATTGATCACCAACAAACAATCCATAGCTCAAACAAGGACTAATCGAATCAAGAGTAGACGATTAAAACTTTCAAGCCAGATTTAACCACAAAAACATTTCAACCAAGTCTATTTGCCCGTGGCAAGACAATCACGTTGATCAAGGGATGCAAAAATCACATTTTTTTCACCACCATCAATTGTTAACTCATCCGCACAATGAAAATAATCCACATTTTCAAACATACATTCTTCCATCCCAATTAAACAATCCACTCCTTTCAACAATCACATTCAATAGACAAGGAAAGGGCAACCTTGACGTGTTCTCAAATCGATCACCAACAAACAATCCACAACTCAAATAAGGACTAATCAATTCAAGAGGAAGCAACAACCTGAAGCACGCTGTTGCAGTAGCAAGTGTTGCCGAAGTTCTCGAGACCGAAATAACGCTCGCCTTCAGGAAATTGGTCCCCCAATGCCTTCTCCAGTTTCGAACCCGCCGCGCCCATTCTTCCCTCACTTCATCCGATCCTCCCTCTCCGTCCGAATAACCTATTCCGCAAGCGAGATTAAACTGCGATTCTGCACATCTAGGGTTTGTTAGGCGCGATGGAAACACCCAACAAATGAATTGTAGCTCGGAAAAATTGCGCAAACGGAATGAAATTAGGGGTTTCAGATATGGATAGGAGGAGGTGGAAAAGGAAGAATAAAAGCGGAATTTTTGGTAATTGTGATGAAGAAGATCGCGAGGACGAAGGTGTGGAAAATGTGATTGAAATGGAAAGGCACTATCTGCACTCCAGTTTTTGCTATTTGCGCTCCTAATCAGCGGTCGCCATCATCTTCTCTATCTATAGATGGAATATACCGCCATTCTTTTCTTCCTTAATTCTATTTTATCACGGTTTATTATTTATTCTCTCTTTATTAAGTGGAAGCATATTGAATTTCAGATACAAATTCACATATTGTGAATACATTTTTCAAATAAAATTAATAAATCGTAACAATAAATATATTTTTTAGTTCATGCAATATTAAGGTTTAATGTGCTTAATCAAATTTTGTTAATTAAGTTTGTTACATGATATTTACTAGTACGAGATCTGGTCCTGTTGGATCGAGATAGGGTTGGGAGGGTTTGACCGGCCCCTCTGTCCGACCATAAGTGTCGTCGAAAATTCCCCTTATCGGCTCGCCGATCCCACATCAACAACGCATCTCTCTTCATCTTATTTTTAGGATCTCTCTTCATCTTATTTTTAGGATAGCAGGGAATTATCTCCTTAATTTCCTGAATTCTTTATTTGTTGGGCCCATTCTTGGTATGATTTGTACTTCCATTCCTTTGGTATAATGGAATTGAATGTTCATACAATGAAATGAATGAGAGAATGAAATATGAATACAAGGGAATCATCATTTCATTCTTATTTTCCTTTCACTTCTATCTTCATTTCATTCCATCATTTTTATATTCTATCGTATCAATAACGGCCTAAATCTACCTACTTAATTTACTACTCCCTTTGTCTTGGCTAAGATTGACACATTTTTTATTTGACATAAGATTTTAGGAGTTGTTGGTTAATGTGTTTAATTAAGGAGAGAAAAAATGAGTGTAAATTAAAAGGAGAGAGAAAGAGAGTTGAATATTTTAATGGAGTGAAAAAAATGGTTGGATGTATTAACTGTAGGGAGAAAGTTACCAAAAAAAGAAATGTGTCATCTTATTTGGGACAAACTAAAAAAGAAAACGTATCATTTTAATTGAGAGTATCATTATGAAATCAATATGTCAGCTGACTGCTCACTAGTCTTTTTGCATCAGGCTCGACGGACCGTTGTCTCAAGCTCGGCGGATGTTGGCGTAAATCTCGTAAAGAAACGTTTTGAAGCGGGCCGCAAGCTCTCAGTGGTCAACCGTTGACAATCACTGGACTGTTGAGTTGGTCTAGTAGGTTTGAACACTGATCTTCCATTTGCATACATTTTTCAAAGTCTTTCTTTATCAATAAAATACTCATCGAACTTGTCCAAAAATCAAAATGTATGAAATATGATTCACATGTTATGCATTAAAAAATAAGCAAAATCTAGGTCTTGGAATCATGCAAATTCATTGTTCATCAGTGATAGACAGTGTTTTAAAAATCGGACAGTTCGACTGATTCATCCGTGAATCAGTGTTTGGTCTGGTCTGATTCATACTCTTAAACCGTTTGAGGGTTGGACCGTTTTGAACTGAGTAAGCTAGCGATTGGACCGGTTTATGAATTTTTTCAACTTTTAATCAAAAAATATACTCTAATTGGGATCCAATTGGCCTAAGGAAGGCATATAAGGCTCGTTTACCACTCCATCACCTTGTCTTTAGTAGGCTAACATGAACTTTAATTATTATCATATACAAATAGATAAATTATAATTACCATGTTTAATTGTATGATTATAAACTAATTAATTATTTTATATGCAAATAATTTTATGCATAATACTCGTATATGATTAATTTATCTATCATTCAGTGTATTTTTTATCATACTTAACATTCATTATTTTATAATTATATTTTATCTTTCACAATTTTTTTTATTTTATGTATAATACACAATTATCATATATGTTTAAATTATACTTCATTCATTCAATTTTTAATTAAATTTTATATTGTATATTTAGTTATATTTATCATCTATATTTAAATTATAGTACCATCTTTCATCAATTAAATTTAAATTATAGTGTTATATAACATTTGTACCATTAAAAGTGATTTTTGGGTTGTTATATTGAAAATGAAACGTTTCTTAAAATGGAAACAACATCATCTCTATTTTCTCACCTCTCTTACTTTATTATCTCCTGATTAACTCACAAAACAACAATACATAAAATCACGTGTCAAAAAACAAATGTTTCATTTCTAATGGAACGAAAGGAGTATTATAAGCATTTAAATATTATATTCCGATTCAACTAGTGATCTAATCGGTCCGACCAATTGAACCACAAACCGATAGTTTCGTCGGTTCACTCTCCGGTCCAGTTTTTAAAACATTGGTGATAGACTAGACCTGCAAGTGCAATTTAACATGCTCCACTAGCTGTTGCAACTGATTAATTGGAGCTCATGGTCAAAAACTCAAAATAATGGAGAAGCAATTTAAGAGCATCTCCAACCATTGGAAAAACTCAAACTCAAAAGAATATTCTCCATCCACTTTCTTTTTATACTTTTCAATTATACCTATATATTTTATCTAAATTACACACCAACCCCATGATACTTTGCCAATAACTTAAATTTAATAAAATAATATGTTAAGATTTATTAGTTACTTATAACTATATACGAAATCTATTATTTATTAAAATAAAAAATTATACTCCCTCCGTCCACAAAAAATAGATCACTTTTGCCATTTTGGGACGTCCACAAAAAATAGATCATTTTCTAAAAATGAAAAGTTTATCTCTCACACTTTTCTCACTTTTTCTTCCCTCTCTCATACTTTATTCACTTTTTCTCCCCATCTCTCTTACTTTACCTACTTTTTCTTTACATCTCTCTTACTTTACTAATTCTACACTAAAACTCGTGTCGAACAACAATAATAGATCTATTGTTTGGGGAGGAGGGAGTATAATTTAAAAAATTTAAGTGCAATAAAATACTACAAAACTATTACAAGCTACATATAAAATAACTAACATTTAAAACTAAAATTCATTTAAAGATACTACAAGTATATAAATTGGGTATCGTTTTAATTATTAATGCTTAACTATTATTTGTTATAGTTTGATATTAGTAGGCATTAGGCATAATATTAGTTGTAAATTAAAGATTCTTTTTATTCTTAGACTAAAAAATAACAATTTAATATTAAAAATTAAAAGCTATCAAATTATGTAATTTATTACTCCTTTGTATTTTTACTTCCCTTTCTTCCCCTTTTCCTCCCCTTTCCTATTTTGATAAACATAAAATGATTTGGACTTGAATGTAATAAATTAAAATTTGAAATTTTTTTGGTATAAGTTTAGTACAAATCTATAATTTTTCTTTGAAAACTTATAATAAGACATACTTGGAGATTATATTCTATTGCATTTTAGGATTTGCAACATTGTTGGAGGTGGTCTAATGTGATAGGGGATTATAGTGGTATTTATGTAAAATTAAGGGGTAAAACTTGAAGAAACAGAGAATCGAGGGGCTAGAAGAAAAACTAACTCGCGCTTAAACAGAGCAATAGCGGAAAACAGCCTTATCTTCAACAGACCAGCAGCGCCAGAGAAGATGACGACCCTCTCAATTTCGACCTTGATTTTCCCGGCCAAATCGAACCTCGCCAAACCTCTCTCTTCATCTACATTCCACGGTGTTCGTATTGCGCACCCATGCCTTACTCACCGCGCCGCCTTGTCGCGGAGCCGCGCCGCTTCTCCATCGGTGGTGATGATGGCGAAGAAAGAGGAGGAGCTGAAGGAGATAAGGGAGAAGTCTACCGAACAGATTAATGAAGAGATTGTCGACCTTAAAGGGGAGCTTTTCATGCTCCGCCTCCAGCGATCGGCAAGGAATGAGTTCAAGTCTAGCGAATTTCGCCGAATGCGGAAAAGGGTAACAAAACTATACTAAGGAATTTTGTGTTTTCATATGTTTTTTTGCCTTTTGGATTGTGTCAATTTTGATTGAGGGTATTTATTGTCATTTTGAGTTTCACATAATTGGGGATTGTGAAATGGATAGTGAATTTAGGGTTAGTATGTGATTCTTATGCTAATGCTTAGCTTCAATAACGATGATGCTGCACTGTAATTTGCCTGAAAACTGAAATGCTGCAGAAACATTGGTGCATAGGGTTGATTTTGGTGGTTGAGTGTCTGATGTTGCTAGGTTAAAAAGATGTGATTTAAGTGGTGTTAGTTACTCCATGATTGCCTCTTTGATGGAGGATTTATGTTCCTTACTAATTGTTTGGTGCTTCTTGAGGCATTTCCCTTGTGCAAGATGTTTTGTGCACATGAACATGTATTGATGTTTCTAATGTGTGTTCCACTCTTCATTTGTCGGTTTACTCGGTATTGAGAAGTGCCAGAGTAGCCTAACACTAAGAGAGTTGGATAGTAACTTAGTAAAGCAATGGTGTGATTATTGTGCCAGATACAAGAAATTTATCATGATTTTGTAGGTTAATTGACTGCACCCAACTAGGATATAACGCAGAATGCGTATAGACTTTTCCACTATGAGATACCGTCTACAACTGTGCTTTTGCTCCTGTAAAGTGAATGTAGCTCGAGAAGTTGTTGCTAGCATTATTGCTTAGTATATTCATGATCATTACTTCTTGAAGATGAATGAGGACTTGCAAAAGGATTTGATATTTTCCCAAAAATGCTTTCTTGATCTCTATTTTTAACCCTCATCTGCCCTCGGTCAGCTACATTTCTATGAGTTATCTGTCTCATTATTAGGCTCATCTCTATTCTTATGGTTTTAAAAACAGATAGCCCGAATGCTCACGGTCAAGAGGGAGAGGGAGTTGGAGGAAGGAATCAACAAGAGGCTGTCAAGAAAGCTCGACAAGAAATGGAGGCAAAGCATCGTTCCTAGGCCACCTCCATCTCTGAAGAAATTACAAGAAGAGGAGGCAGCAGAAGAAGCTAAGGAGGCATCAGCATGAGTTTTGCTTAGGCATTTTCAAGGCAACTTTGCTACCTTCTTTTCATTTGATTCTTTCTAGATATATGCTTAAGTAATATGGCTGTGTATTGTACCTTTAGCTACTTCCACTTTCCTTAATCTAAAATACTTGATTTGGGGCAGAATCTGAAACAGATTGGGAAGCTGAAGAACTACATAATGCTAGAGTTTTTTTGTTATTGAAATGAAGTGAATGTAGTATATTCATCAGTACTGATTCAAATGGCCTAGAGTTGTGAAAGTGTTGGGTTGGACTGGATGAAAACGTTTGGTTAACATAAAAAATGCCAACGGAGCTTGGCCCGGTCTGATTTTTCAGGCCAACCTGTCCAAATATGAACATGAAGACTTATGATTGCTCTACTAAGTCTCTAGTCTTAAAAATGGTTTTGTTCAATGAATGCATATCTGAATCTACAGGTCCCTTATTTAAAATTTGAATCACTCTTACTGCTTTAAGATACATTAGAGTTTAATGGGCTTGCCAATATATAAGGCATCGTTTGGTAGCTATGTTATGTTTCGACTTGTCATGATACATTTATTGATAGTTATCATAGTTTCGATTAGTTAACTTATCTTAATTGGCTGTTTGGTAGCTAAAGATAATTGTGTGTGGTATCCTATTTAGATGTTTGGTACAACAAGTTACAAATAAAAAAAAATTAAGATTGTCAAAATTATCCTCATTAATATAACATAATGACTAAATTATCCTCATGTCTTGCCCAAATATTTTTCCTACATGTGTTTGGAAATTTATTGGAGCTATAATGAAGTTGATCAGTAGAATGAATTCAGGCCATTCAATTTTGATAGTATAAGATTGAGGCTGATATAGTAGGTACAAAAAATGAATTCTATGGCAAAATTTAAAAAATACAGTAGCATTTAAAAAAATAGAGCTTAAGAAAAATTTATCAATTAAAATTAAGCTGTATTGCAGATAAAATGGTGCCAACTCTTTTGGGTATTGCAGATAAAGTGAGCAATTTTTTGGGTATTGCAGATAGATACGACCAAAAATTCAATCAGTAGAATGAGATGAGAGTAGATGTATCAATAAAAAATCAGTCTTCGTGGGTATTGCAGATAAATGGAGCATACTCTTTCATGTGTTGCAGATAAATGGAGCAATTTTGTGTGGGTATTGCAGATAAATCGAGTATATGTTTGGAAGAGTAATTGCAAATTGTAGAACATCCTAATCTCGTCAAAGATTCAGAAATGGAATCGCCTGAAAAAATATCAGAAATGGAGTCGCCGGAAATCACCGTCGGCAGGCAGATTGAGAGAAGAACGAAGAGGTCTCTACTGCAAGTTTGAGAGGAAGAAGAGAAATCTAATTACGTATTGAGGCATTTACGTTCTGAATATGGTTAGAAAAATTGACAGACAAAAATGTATTTTCCTAAAACTAACTTGGTAGCCCAGATATGTAACATAGCAAATGGGTAAGTTACATTGCTGGTTGAAACATAGGCTTTTGAGTGAGCTTTATGCGGGGGCTAGATACAAAACACATGTCACACATATATGTAACATAGCTACCAAACACACAGATTAACATGGATAAATCCCATTATCTAGCTGTAACATAGCTACCAAACGATGGCTTAGAGTTGTTATCAAATAAACATTTATATTTTCATAAAAATACACTTATTGCAAATTGTGTAATGTAACTGCGCTGAAATTTTTAATCTAAAACGTCATGGAAATTCAATTTCAGGACCGTTGGATAGCATACCACAAATGTTACGAGGAGACTCCAATATATAACTTGGTAATAATTTTTGTAAATTTTATTTTTAAAAATGGTTAAATTGTTCGTATATTTTTGTGAATTATTGTACAATATCACCCATCATAATATGGTCAAAGAGTAAGAAAATGTCTTTCCAAATTCAAAATTTTAAAATTTTAGTCCCACTAAATTGTTTTTTTCGTCCTCCCCTACTTGTATTCATATCCCAACCAAATTGCACAATGATATTATCACTAATGTGTGATATGCACTCCACATTAAAACCAATTTGGGAAATTTTTAAATGTTGAACTTGGTAAATTAGGAATTCATGGTATCTTGCAATGAACTTTTTTACTTCAGAGGTCAAATTGCCCAGACAACGTTTCTTAGATTTAACCTATGGTCAATTATAATATCCCAAATTAGAGCCGTCATTTCTTTGACCTCTCATTGTTGTCCTTTTTCTTACCTATCAACCAAATGGGTCTTCCTTTTTTTTTTTGACAAAATCTTTGTATAAAATTAATAGCACATAAGTCGCAAACAATATATGTAATAACGCAGTGGTTTGATAGTAAATGACCAATTAACGTTAAGCTCATTAAAATAGACATTAATAAATGAATTCGTCATGATTAGGAAAATAAAATACATTATTAGTGTTTACTAAGCAAATCATCGAAATTCTTTATCCTGGAACAGTGGGCATAAGTCATAACAGTTGAGAAAAATTTGAGATTAAGCATATGATATTACAAAGTTGGAGTCTTGTACAAGACTAAACCAACAATCAATCAGAGTTAATTTTGAATTATTTATGAGTTAGTTAATAAGATATGACTGTTTAGTGTTAATTGTATCATTTCTTTCCATTTAAGGAGGCAATGAAGTCCTCTATTGAATTAAAGATACGAAAGATGAAATTAGCATAGACTTAATTGGCCCAACACGGTTACTTAACGACTTTAATCAACGTCCTTGCTTAATATTTAACCTTTAATTATGAATTACTCCATTAGTTTTTAGAGGAAATATGTAGTAGTAGTATCTATTTTTGACTTGGATACAAAACTCCATTGTTTGGATCAAATCATCTTAAGTTGTTATCCTTATAGGTTGACTCATTAGGAATTCAATAGTTTTAGTTTGAGTGAAAATTAATATTATTTTATTTTTATTTTTATTTTTTATAGAAAAAATTAATTAAGTTTGTTAGATTTATATACTAGCATGTAGATCAGATTGAAAAATCAGGTTTAACCGTGCAATATCGGGTTTTAATCATTAAAATTATGTTTATTCGTACAATATCAGGTTTTAATCATGTAATATCATGTTCGAGTCGTTATCGTGTCAACCCATATCATATCTTGTCATTAACGGGTTTTGTCGCGTGCAGATCGTGTTCGGGTTTGAAGGTAGCAGATTAAGTTTGTGTTCGACTCAAGAACTTCGTTAATAGGTCATATTCATGTTAGACATTATTGGGTTAGATTGTTAGCAAGTTGATCCCATAACAATCCAACCAACGTGATTTGCCACCTCTAATATTTTTTAGTATAACGTAAAAAAAACTTAAGTTTATCCAAAAAATTAAAAGTGAACTAAAATTTCTACCCAATTTAAAAATTGCATGCCCTCTCTAAACAAGGTTCATCTCTCCATAGAATAGAACCGCCATCCGCCGCCACCTTCGGCTAGGCATCGCCGCTAGTCTCCAAGTGGTGAACATTAAAAACAATCTGAAATCCAACAGCAATCATCAATCAACATTAGCACAAACAAGCTGCCACCACCGCTTGATTTTGCTGATGGATCTGCATTCCATAATTTTGGTGCAATAATATTATTGAATGAAATGGAGAGAAATTTACGTGGCGTGTATCACCATGTAACAGTCGGGAGATTTAGATGAATTGGTTAGAAAACCATCTTAACAAGCAAATTAGTTATTTACTTGACACTAACACAATTCTTTTTTTTTTTCAAAAATATAATTGAATACATATATTTTTATATTTTGTTGATGATATCATCTTTAAACTAATTAAACTCTCTACCTTTTATATTGTTTGGGCTGCATCCGACAAGGCACCTTAGTTGAAGAAGCAATATATCGATCTTCATCCATCGTTTTCAAATTATAATTTTCTACTGTATAATTTTATAACTATGCATAGGCAACCCGTAGAAAAGTATTTTAATAAAAATAGATTCAATTGTTATAGATCGAGGAGTAATAGTTCAAAAAATCATCAATAATATAAACGAAAAGAAGTTATAACTAGGGGATTGTGTTTGAATTGAAGTTTATCTTTCATTTAGAATGAACACAATCATTTTGTAGAAATACTTTTTTTGATTTTTCATTTCTATTTGTGGTGCTTGAATTGATGGTATGTTATCTAAAGTTATTAATATCACATGTTTGGTTTGTTATTTAAAGCCACACTATAGTAAGAAATTCCAAAACTATCCTCTGACTTTTTCTATATTTCCATGACTGAGGATTATATTAGTAAATTCCACGTAATTTTAGATTGATATAGTGTTGCATATATTATTATCACTCAATTTTCCATGATAATCCTTTTTTCAGCCTTAATTCAACGGGCCCTTGCCTATTGAGTGGGTCACACAGAAATTTAACCAATATATCAAACGCTAGATTAGACCATTAAATACACTTTAAATGTGCGTATCTACCAATTCAAATACACCCTATAGTATTAGTACAATTATAGGAATAATCCAATTTATAATTAAACAAATTTCAAAGTTCAATCAGTTCATTTTTCTCTTGAATTCATTGAGATAAATAAAATACTCCCCCGTCCACAAAGATTAGTCCAATTTGTGAACGACACGAGTTTTAATTAGAAATTAGTAAAGTAAGAGAGATGAAAAGAAAAAGAAAAGGTAAAGTATGAGAGAGGTGAAAAAGTGAGAAAAGTACGAAAGAAAATTTTCCATTTTAAAAAATGAGACTATTTTTTGTGACATCCAAAAAAATAGCAAAATGAGATTATTTTTTTAATCAATGTAGGGAGTAATAAAGATGCAGGCTTTTTTTATATATTCTAAATTTGATATTCTCGATATATAATAATTGACAAATTATTTGTATAAAAAAATAATGTTTTGATGTGGGCGGACGTTAGTCTTGCTCACAAATCGGGATCATGTGTGTATAAATATAATAAAAAAATAATTATAAATAAACAAATAAATAAAAGAAGGTGAGAATTACAAACTACGGACAATTAACTTTTTTTTTAGTTATCTAGGGTATCCATCAGTTTATCGAGTGACTTTTCTTCACACTGATTTGTAGGCTCTTCAATGGGTGATACTTTTAATAAATCAAAGATGAAATTCGTTGCTTTAAATCTCGATATATTATGTACGTACAGTGGCGGATCGCCGGGGGGGGGGGGGGGGCAAGAGGGGGCGGTCGCCCCCCTCCGTGCGACTATTTTCCCCTTTTCGGGACGTAAAATTACCATGTCCGCCCCCTCCGTTTGCCTCCGGCGTCGCTCCAAACTACGAAAAGAATAGCTATATCCGCACGAAATTAAGCTAATACTATATATTCCGCCCCCTCCATTTTCGGATCCTGGATCCGCCACTGTGTACGTACCATCTTCCTAACCTGTTTTGTTGTATACTTGTATTCTATACAAGAAATAAAAAATATATAATATACAAGTTGATAATGTAATTGTTGTACGCAACATTAATGAAGTTATCCACTAGGCGGTCTAATTATATGTGAAATAACAAATCGAATTTAAGCATTTTTAATTTTGTTTTTAAAAAAAAATTGTTTATATTTGATTTGTGATTGATTTCCTTTTAAATATTGATAATTTTAAATAATTACTGCTGATTTATATCGCAATAACAATATATGCATTTATCTATGTGATTATAATATATATATCCAATATAAGTTGGACGAATTGATCTAGGGATGTCAATGTAGTCCGCAATCCGTGGCTGACCCGAATAGCCCGCCAAAATTATAGGGTTAGGGCTGAAAATTTCTAGCCTGATAAAATTCCAACCCGACTAGCCCGCACCCGATTAGCCATCAACCCGTTAGGGCTAGACCCGAAAACCCGATTGGCTGGCCCGGAAACCCGATAAAATTTCTACCGTTCTATTTGTTTGACTCTAATTCGACACTTCATTGGTTATTTTAGATATAGATTACTAAAAAAATAATTTTCAATTTTATATATTAAATATATAAATTATATATTAAATTTTTATTAACATAATAATAAATATATAAATTAGAAATTTCAAATTCACTAAAAAATATATTAAAATTTCTAAAACATGCTTTAAAATTTCTTGATGTTTATGTTTTATTTTGCATAAATCTTAAATATTAGTATATGATCGTGTTTATGTTTGAGTTTAAGCATATATCTCAAATATATCATAATTAAATATTTTACATTTTATAAATATAACTAATTTTCACCATTATTTATTGGATTGATCGCATGTTAATTTTATCGGTAGCAACCCGATTAGCCCGCTGGGCTAGCCCGAAACCCGAGCTTTTAGGATTAGGGTTGAACTTTTATAATCCGAAAAAAAACCACAACCTGATTAGCCCGCACCCGATTGACCCGCAATTCGAATAAGGTTAGCCCGAAACCCGATGGGCTGGCCCGATTGACATCCCTAAATTGATCACATGTTGAGTACTAATCTTTTAAAACGCTGTTCTTGTCGAGAGGAAAGTTGTTAATTAGATGATCTTTCTTTTAATTATTCACCAAATTATTACCATAAAAGTGATTTTTGACTTATGATGCTTCCTATGCCACTCTTACACGCTTCTTTGAAACCAAATTCGGATTTAAATTTTAGTATATCCATACAGAATCAAATAGATAATAACAAAAAATGCCCCACTCTCTCAGAAAAACATGATTCACGACAGTAAGTGATGAGACACTAATTTGGACCATTAGAGATTAAATGGCCGTAATTAGTAATATAGTTATTATTCGCGCATAAATATAATGAGAACTGGACCACACGGTATAATAAAAACTTTAAATTCCAATAATATGTGGTATGTTTGACTAGTTTTCAATATTAATTTATTTATTAGGAATACAAATCCATACATATATATTCGTTTTTTTTTTCAAAAGGATGAATAATACGGAGTATCTTAAATTTAACATTGTAGTTATAAATGTGATGATATACTTTTTTATCAAAATTTTAGAAAAAAAAATGTTAACATTCTTTCGAAATTGAGAATCGCATTTGATCTTACATGCAATGACATCTTTATAATACAAATTGGCATTATGAGATTAATAATACACATTTTAATTGTAAATATCTAAATATAGTATTCAGAAAAGTAGGGAATATATAGTAGAATAATAAAATGTACTCCTAATAAATAGGAAACTCAGGTTGCATCATTGCCGATTACTACTCCTCTCTTGTCTTACACCACCTTGATCTATTAAGACTTTAAAAAATATAATAAAAGTGGATTAAAAAAGTTAGCGGTAAGTGAGTAATAAAATGTCACGAGTAGAATTAAGTTATTGAAATGTGGAGTCTATTACTCAAGAATAGTAAAAATGAAGTGAAATAATTAATAAGTGACAGACCGAAATGAAAAATTGGGAGACATAATAAGTGACATAAGACTGGAGTATATGTTAATTATAGAAAACTAGTACTCTCTCCGTCCCATAATAGATGTCACATTTTCATTTTTAATTTGTCCCACAAAAGATGTCACATTTCATTTTTTAGAAAAATGTGTTCTCTTACATTAATATAAATATACTATTTTCTCTTTCCACCTTGCACACAAACAGAAACCTTTTAAAATCTCGTACCATTCTCCAACTATGTCATTTATTATGAGACGGGGGAATAGTACATGTTGTGGTACAATCATCAGTATCATGATTTATTGTCATAAGATAATCGAGATACATGATAAGCAGCACTCCCTCTGGCCTCCGGCGCAAGATAGTTGAGTCGTATTTCTTTTTGAGTTGTCCCAAAATAGTTGAATCGTTTCCTGACAAAAACTTTATCCTCTTTCATGCTATACCATCTCTTCATCTCTCTTATTTTACTTTTTGACTTTAACCTTTAAAACATCAATTTCTTCTATCCCTAGCCTTAGACCGAGTAAAATAACAATATGACTTAAATTTAATCTGGTTCATTTATCAAATATCACTACGAGACTAATTAATTTATGATTAAGGACGCTAAATTATTTTTGTCATATCCATTCTACTGCGTAAAATAATGACAAAGGACGCTAAAGATAGTATCTATTTAAAAAGTAAAATAAATATATTTCCTAGTGTCTAAATTGTCTAAATTCTGTTTAATTCGGTTGCACGTACTTGCTAAAATTTGTTCTGCAACTTTGTTCACGATTATTGAAAAGCAAATTAAAATTAACTATCTGATAATTAAATGGCGTATGTCAGCGTGACATCATGCAAATTTACTGATGGACCCCCCTTGCAAACCTCACTGATCAAGTGATGTTGTCATTACCATGTCAATAAAGTGTTTAATTTCATTACAAATCTCCCTATCTTAAACTCTTAGCTTTAAGATTTCTTTTTTATTGAGCAAGTAAAGAGAAAATGGTGAGATACGCAATAAATATGACTATAAATGGAGATTGATTTCTATGAATACAAGAATCTCGATCAAATTCCCACATTATTGTTATGATTTTTATCTACAAGTTCTATATTTGAACTATTTTGTCCAATGTAATTAATTATCTTTATCATAACGCACAATGCCACAAGATTTTCCAATTGTAATATTTGCAAGTATGTTTTTTCGCTAAAATAAAAAAAAGGTGAATAATATGTTAATGGAGAGTTTGCTACACCAACTTGTCTAACCATCTCTATCTCTATAAGGCATGTCACAATCATCACATTTGAAATTTTCACTTGTTTGATCGAGCAAGCACTTCTTCGATTATATCGGACCATAATCTTCATGCACATTTGTATTTATACATTTATATTTGTTAGTTCTCTTTTGTAGTGGGAATGCAACCCATTATTTATATGTCTGTCGAGTAGACTGTTGTTGTTTGACGCTTGTTTGTTTGAGAGCTTTGTACTTTGGTCTTGCTTGCTCGCCGTTTTGGCTTGAGCCTTTTTAATTTATAAAAAAAAAGTCACACTTAAATTAGCATTGCTCAGATAAGAGAAGTCTCAGTGAAGAAGTAATCCCTAAAAGGCGGCACAGTAAATATTGAATAAATTGCTACTGAGAGTGATATATAAGTAATTAAAATATAAGAGATACTTATAATTAATGGGGAAATGATGTAATGTTCGTATCATAAGTAAGAAAACCACATGTATATGCATTTGAATATATCTTGATTGACATACACACTATACTCTCCGGCTCGCCTACATATAATTTCTTAAAGATTGAAAAACACTTTTCAAATTACTCCCTCCCTACTTGAAAAATAGACAAACGCACCGAGATGAGTGGAGGAGTATTGTTAGTGGATCGTGGAGTCCACGTTATAAATGTTATTATTTGTTAAAAACTTTTTATATTTAGACTTGGTCTAATTGGGGACGTCCAAAATAGTAAAACTAGTGTAGTTATTGAAGACGGAGGGAAATACACTAAATAATCTCTCCAAATTTGCTAAAACTATTCTATTTGACGCCAACATTCTTTATTTGCTAAGATTTAAATGTAAATAATACTCTATCTTAAAAGAGTTGACCCAATTGATGATGGATCGACTATAGCATGATCAAATCATTATCATTTATCAGATCAAATTTAACCAGTAATTTTACAAATCTAAAACATTTACACGAACTTGATCTACAATCATGTCGTGTGAATGCAATATACTGTTTCGCGATTTGCTAAACAGCATTAATTGTTACATAATTTGTAAATAAGGATATTATGGATACTATACAATGGCTTTTTCATTATCCACGTGGCTAGTTATTGGCAATAAGTATAGTACCTCAATAGTCAAAATTTTCAGAATCCAAAAGTTGTTTTAGTTAAATTTCAATTCTTATCAAATAACAGTATTTTATATGGATGGGTATAGATGCATTTTATTTTCGTGTCAAATGTAAGCTATATGTATAGCCTGTAGAGTGTAGACTCTGATAATAAAAGTTGGAAAAATGTGGAAAACAATCGGACAAAGGTGGCAAGAACTATATCGGTGAGAAATGATAGGATTAATTAGGTATGATGGTACGTACGTAAAAAGTATTTATGATAGATAATTAATGCAAGTAGAGACCATATCTATAAAAATAGATATGCAACTTATATAATTTTTCCATGCAAATTTTACAATCAAATGACGAAAATTGCGTGCATGGAGAGTGTTCCTCTTACCACAAAGCACCCTCCACCTGTTTTGATTGTGACTTTGATTGTTTTTTTCATAATTTCTCTCTTACAAAAATCAAAGCACAACCACTCTAAATTCATTTCTCTTCTATTCAAGTTTTTCTTTAACAACTTTTTGTAGATTAACAAATAAAATCCGTCCCCAATTTATATACAGTGCTATAGGAGATTTTAATTGTTTATGATCAGGGCATGTGTATTTTTTTTCTTGTGAAAATGATTAGCAGGCATATCACATCCATAGATGAAATTTGGTCTGGTTCAATCAAAATCCAAACCCCCTTTAATGCCAGATATAGAATAGTAGAAAACCATTTCATAATTCTTATTTGACAAATATAGGAATGCCTTATCGGTATTTTACTCATCCCAAGTCTTTTGTTTTTTACCTCTCATACTAAATTAGTAGCCCTTGGGAAAGCCCATTCACTTAGGGGTGGGTCGATACGATATATCGTATCGAAAATGTTGTATCGTGTATCGTATCGAAAATATCGATATGAAAGAATTTCATATCGTTATCGTATCGAAAGTTTCGATATATCGGATATATCGAATTTCGATATATCGAACTTTCGATATAAAAAAATTTCATATCGTTATCGTATCGATATTTCGATATATCGTATCGAAATTCGATATATCGTTAAATATCGATATATATCGAAATTTTCGATATATATCGATATATATCGAAAATATAATATCGATATATATCGAAAATATCGATATATCGAAAATTTTCGATATATATCTTATTTTCGATATAAAACGATATATCGCGATATAAGGAAATTCATATCGTTATCGTATCGAAAGTTTTCGATACGATATCGTATCGTATCGAAAATTACGATATATCGAAAATTCGATAATTTTTCGATATTTTTCAATACGATACGAGCGATATATCATTTTTTCGGTATTTTTCCCCAGCCCTACATTCACTAAACAAACACCAAAACCACAAGAACAAAGATTGTCGTGAACGAAATTTCAAAGCATATTTCATTTTCAACCTGTTCTCATCTAAGTATATCGTTTATAATTTAATATAATTAAATCATAAGGTTCAATCCTAATCCTAAAACCAATTAATGTCTCATTAGACTTATATTTAGTTCTCTCTTTTGCTTCGTTTGCTACATCATCCCTCAAACCCTCCAAGGTAACCTTGGAGGGGTTAAACTTCTTTTTATAGATCGGACTGGATCAGCCCTTTACCGAACTGTTACAAATTTAAAGTTCAGACATATTGTCTGGTCAAATATTTTTCAATTTTAGTATAGATATATTGCCCGTTCAATTAAATTTAGCACACATTTGGTGATCTATTCTGATACCATAATTAGAAATCCAATAGGTTCCATCGTAAAATCAACTAGTAAAAGTTAAATGAAACATTTAATGATAATACAACGGAATATTAATACTATTATGATAATGACAACTCTTACTCAAAGTCTATATATAGACACAAACGTAATTAGTGATTTGGTAGGATTTGAGGCACCAAAAACCAAATCCAAAATTTAAAAGAAATGGGGACTATGGGAAGATCGGAGAGTGGTCTGAAAAAAGGGCCATGGACTCCCGAGGAAGACGAAAAACTTATAAACTATATCCAAAAACACGGCCACGGCAGCTGGCGCGCTCTCCCCAAACTCGCCGGTTTGAACCGGTGCGGCAAGAGCTGCCGCCTCCGCTGGACCAACTACCTCCGCCCCGATATCAAGAGAGGCAAATTCTCCCAAGATGAGGAGCAAACTATCCTCAATCTCCATGCCATTCTTGGCAACAAGTATATATATATAACTCCTCTCAAAAATTCAAATATATTAGTAAGTACTAACATTTTTTTATAGTACTAACATTTTTTTGTGATTTGGATAAATTTAATAAGGTGGTCGGCTATCGCGACACACCTTCCAGGGAGGACAGACAACGAGATC
Organism: Salvia hispanica; assembly: GCF_029641045.1. Lineage (NCBI taxonomy): Eukaryota > Viridiplantae > Streptophyta > Magnoliopsida > Lamiales > Lamiaceae > Salvia > Salvia hispanica. The sequence goes on from NC_142693.1 coordinate 12,528,529, forward strand.
AAGAACTTCTGGAACACGCATCTGAAGAAGAGACTGATACAAATGGGGTTCGACCCGATGACCCACCGCCCCCGGACCGACATTTTCTCGAGCCTGCCCGGGCTCCTCGCCCTCAAGGACCTAATCGAGAACCCGGAGCAAGCCATCCGCATACAAAACGAGGCCGCGCGCCTCAACAACTACTTAACCTACATTCTCCAGCCGCCGCCTCCGTCTCTCGCCGCCGACCTCCCGAGCCTAACTCTACCGCCGCCGCCGCCACCGCCGGAGAATTTTTTTCAGGACTCGATTGCGTTCGGGCACATGCCGGATTTGGTGACGGCTGGCCAGAATTGCTCGTCGGATGGCTCGTGGATCACGAACACGGGCGATGCGACGAGCTACGGAGGCGCGCAAATGTGGCCGGAGCTGCAGCTCGATGATTCCTTCTTCCGTGAGATCGCCTAGTGTAAAATATTTATTCCTCTTAAATAAAATAATACTTTGAATATTTTCATTTTCCGTTGGATTTTTAATTTTTTAGACATTGTTCATATATAACCGAGTTTGATCCGTAGCGACTATATTTACGTATGATTTTTAATTTTTTAGGTTACACATTTTATTACTATGCCAAGTTTGATTTGTTTTCATATGTACAAAGAAAGGACCTATACTATATATATGATCACAAAAATTTTATTTTCGAATTGCCTTACTATTTGTTCTGTTGCGTGTGTAAGTATTTAGAAGGTTGGATTAGATGAGAATTTGATGATTGGAAAAGGATTGCAACTTTCATGTTTTTTCCTCTTTTTTCTATTAGCAAAGTACGTTGTGTGGTTGCTCTAAATCTGACTAAATTTTAATTTTGCGTTGAGACTACATTTTCTTTCCCCAATAAAGGGGCGCAGGTAGATATAATTTTCAACGCAAATATAGTGCGTTTACTTTAATCAAATGAATAGTCACTACTTAAAGATGTCAATTTATTCAAATATATGCATGTATACATCTTTATGAAAATGCAGCTACAATAATACAATCATGTCAAAATATTGGGAAGTTAAGTATGTTCTTTCCATAATTATATTTTCTGCTTAACTCGTACACTTTTAATTGAAATCTAATAGAATTTAAAGCATGTTTTTTTATAAAAAAAAAGAAAGAAGTAGTAGTATAAATTTAAAACTAGTTTCAACTCTTCGATCACTCACTATAAAAAAAATAAACATTTTTAATACAATTAAATGTTAATTTGTGTTTGTAAATATATCATCAACGTTTCAGAAAATGTCTTCATTTTTGGTGTCTCAACTAAAATTAGGGGATGCAAATGCAACATCCTAGAAAAATAAAAAATAAGATAATATATCCTCAATATAGGGATTTTATTAATCCTAAATTAAATTTATTTTTAAAATTTTCCAACATATGACTAATTGTGTGTTAGTTTTTATGTCCTTAGAAAATAATTTTTTTATTTACTCACCTTATTTAGTAAATGTAGAATTATAAGGATTTCACTTGCATGAAAGGCAGAAACGGCATTTTCTTCAACACTCCTAATTTTAATCCTATGTTTCTAAAAACCAAACTTAATATGCAGGAAAAAGAAAATAATGACAATTATTGAACGAAGAATTTCATCCATCCCAAACTACTTGCAAGTTGCAACATATTCCAATTTGGATCGTTCGAAGCTATTAAATATCCTCAGGCCAACTGCACTGCCCACTTCACATTCTTATAGTATAAATATATGTTTCATAATGATTGGTCATTGCATAGAAAATTTAGGTTTATAATTTAAATTGGTACTATAAAAGTATTTAAGCTAGGTTGGGCATCAGTTGACTGATAAATAAATGTCAAAAATGTGACATGCAAAGGATTCTCAATGATAAGAGGGGCCCAAGTAGTTAGAAACAAGAAGGTTTAAGTATTAATAAATGTCTCTATTAGTGAGGATAGTGAAGTTGATAGCTCTTGGATTACATTTTTTCAAACTCCAACCCCACAGGTGACATTAAGATATATATTGGTAAAGCGGTACGTAGATTAGTTAAAAAATGAGACCAGAGTCATTAAACTTTATATCGAAAATTTAAAAAATAATCTCGTGTTTTGTACCGCTGGTTGAATGGTATATATGCGATGCACGTAAAATTTTGAAATTAAAAACTCCTTATTTAATCATTTTAATACCTCATTAGATTAAGAGTAAACTTCAAAAATGGTCCCTGGACTATGGGTTTATTTCGCCCATAGTCCTTAGACTTTAAAAATATCGTCAGTAGTCCCTGGACTAAGGGTTTATCTCGAAATTGGTCATTTTGACTTTTTTTTTGGTACGAAAATGCCCTTTTGGAGGTTTTGGGGGATTTGGGCAATTTGGTCTTTTTAACACTTTTAACATTTTACATATGATATTATTTCAGTTATATACTAAATCTGATATATTTCAAAATTATCAATATTCTTCCCTTTTGTCATCCTTCACTTTGTTTCTTTATTTCAATATTAGATTTAATTTTATAAAATTTTAAATTTTCAATTTTTATATATCAATATCAACTAATTATAAAAATTACTATTAAATAACAAAAAATTATAGTCATAATCAATATTTGATAGTGTATAATATTTAATCAATAAGGTATGACAACACCTTAGTTTTAATCAATATTTAATAGCTTTAATCATAAATAGATCATATAACACGATTTATTCTGAAATAAATATGCATCTAATGTAAGACTAATATAATTTTCGTTTATTAATTTGAAAACAATCAAAATTTACTAGAAAATTTCAACAAAAATACTCCTATATAAAATTTTTAGTAGGATCAAATTTTTAGTCAACTTCATAATATTTAATCACAAGCAATTATAACAACCGAACAAAAGCTAAATAGAATAGCTCTTATTTTTCCATCATGATTAAGTATTATTTTTCTGTACTTCTTCAGTTCAGCTGAATATTATATTAAATAACAAAAATTAATAGTTTTAATCAATATTTATAGTGTCCATGAATTAATAGTTTTAATTAAAAAATTTATTGATATTTAAAAATTGAAATTTAAAATTTAATTTTGTAAAATTAAATTTAATATTGAAATAAAAAAACAAAGTGAAGGATGACAAAATGGAAGAAGAATGATAATTTTGAAATAATATCAAATTTAGTACATAACTGAAATAATATCAGATTTAAAATGTTAAAAGTCTAAAAAGACCAAATTGCCCAAACCCCCAAAACTCTCCAAAAGGGCATTTTCGTACCAAAAAAAGCCAAAAGGACCAATTTTGAGATAAACCCTTAGCCCAAGGATTGCTGGCAATATTTTTAAAGTCCAGGAACTATGGACGAGATAAATCCATAGTCCTGAGACCATTTTCGAAGTTCACTCTTAAATTAATAATATTGGGATAATCGGATTACAAAAGTAAAAAAAAGCATAATCCCCACTGTGTTATTCTTCGTCTATTTTGAAAAAATCATTTTCTATGGAGGTATTTTCCTATAACTTTTTTAACTTTAGTTGAATTTTGATTTTGCTTATCAATTTTAAAATATGCCTATAAATGGTCAAATTATTAACTTATTCTGATTTTGCAATAATCAAAATTTCAACTCAAATATGGCTTCAATAAATCATAATTAAATTAATTATTTAGTTTTGCTTATATGATATTGTTTTGCTACCTAAAATGTGACATCATTTTGGTTCACATCTGATAGTGCCACATAAGTATTCATTAAGTTCTATGTTAGTATCGAAATCTTGATTGATTGCAATATAAGAAGAAATCAATAATTTAATTGCAAAATCAGAAAAATTAATAGTTTGATAATTTATAAAGAATTTTAAAGTTCATACAAACCAGAATTTAGTGAAAATTTAGGAATTTACTAACAAATTACCCTTTTTTTCGTTTGATTTATGAATTTGATGGTGTATGCAACAAATTTATGAAGTTGAATTATAGTATATACTATAGGATTTTGTTGGGTTGAGCTTTTTGAACCTAATTGAGAATTGGGACGCAATCTCAGCCACTCATCCAAAATATTTGTGAAATGTCAACAGCATGTAATTTATGTCAACTAGGGGTATTATCGTCAATAGCCTGCACATCAAATGTCAACAACTTTATTCAATAAATACTTTTTTTTTTAATTTTAATTTATTTAATTTTATTATTTTTTAAATTTTATTTTATTTTTTTAAATTTTTTTAAATTTTTTTTTTGTCAACTACACAACAAATGTCAACAACTTTATTAAATAAATACTCATTTACATGAATTGTACATGTAGTTGGCATTATATTGTGTAGTTGACATGAATTGTATATGTAGTTGACATGGATTGCACACATAGTTGACATTATATGTGTGTTGTTAACATGAATTGTATATGTAGTTAACATGGATTGTACACATAGTTGACATTATATGTGTGTAGTTGGCATGAATTGTATATGTAATTGACATTATATGCATGTAATTGACATGAATTGTACACATAGTTGACATGAATTGTATATGTAGTTGACATGAATTGTATATGTAGTTGAAAATTTTAAATTTTAAGAAAAGTTTTAAAAAAATTTAAAAAAATAAAAAAAAATTTAATTTTTTTTTAAAAAATTTGAAAAAATTAATAAAAAAAACTAAAATTAAAAATTAAAAAAAATATTGAATAAAATGTACCTAATATTACCATTCTGCCATTTCATAATTAATTAATCTAAAGATATTTTCCATGTGGAAAAATCTGGACCATTCATTTAATAAAAATGAGTGACTGATATTGCATCTCATTTCTCAATTAGCATAAAAAATCTCAATTGATCACCTATATAGTATTTGATAGATTACTTAATCAAACAATGTTCAAATTGGTCGACTGACATAGTACAAATCACCTCAACGTAGTTAAATTTGTACTCCCTCTGTCTCATTTCACTTGCATTGTTCTATTTCATTTAGCTCGTTCTAAACTTTTTACGTTATTTCTATTTTATGTACAATTAGGATATTTATTTAATACTATATAGAATTAATTAAACGTGTTCTTATTAAGTGATCTCTCAATAATTAATATATTTAAAATACTAATTTATTTACATTAAAAAATGAATCCCAAGTTAATGACTTAAAATGAAAATTGCAAAAGTAATTTATTACTCCCTCCGTCCCGGCTAAGATGACACATTGCTTAGCCGGCACGGGATTTTAGGAGTTATTAGTTAAAGTGTTTAATTGGAGAGAGAGAAGGTGGGTGAAAGTATTAAAGTAGAGAGATAAAGAAAGATGAATATTTTAATAGGAGTGAGAAAAAGTGGTTGAGTGTATTAATTGGAGAGAGAAAGTTACCAAAAAAGGAAATATGTCATCTTAGTTGGGACAGATTAAAAAGGAAAACGTGTCATCTTAAGCGGGACGGAGGGAGTAGTACGAATCAACAAACAACGAAACGTATACTAGGGAGATTTTTAATAGTCCAATTTTAGATTAAGAGTGCGACAGTGTTATAGTCTCATATATGGGAACGTGGCACTCAAGAAATTCACACCTTAAACAAATTAAAATGGATGAATTTACTCTATATAAGAAAATGTCACTTTGTTTTCACTAGATTTTAGAGAAAATATATTATGTCACGTATCAAATGTAATCTATACCGTGCAAAAATGATACATCTCAAGTATACTTATTTAACTAGAATTGTTTATCTCAAAGTTTCAAAAGGGCAGGTGGGATATTGCTTGGGTTGAATAGTAGCTACATGTATAGCTTCTCATCTAATTTTTGCTTCTATTTTGAGATAAAATTTAGAACCTAGTTTTTATAATTAAGACAGTTTTCGATATGGGGGGAATGCACATAGTGTCTTGATCCTATGATATAATAATACAATAATTGATATGATTAGTTATATGGATAAATGCATGTGAGTCAACTATTCAATCACCGATGTCACTAGCTACAGTGATGGGCTATTGAACCAGTTGGCAAGAATTATACTAGTTGGCAAGATATAATGAATACTCACTCGACAAACCGCCTCAATTTGTGTGGAAGGTAACTAAGAATAGAAGGTTGAAAAGATATAGTACTCCCTATTTATATGGTCTTCTTGATTTAAAATTCATCATGCAAATAATGTTCTTTCACGTGCTTATATTTTTTTGGATTAACATTAGTTCCCCGTTTATTATAGCGACTTCAGTTAATTGGATGATGAAGAGAAAATGTTAAGTTGTGTTTTATCATCAAAGAAGAAAAGTTAGAATTTCACCAAAGCGAAACTTATCATTTCATCTCCTATATACTCCATTTAAACTCTCATGTGTTTATTTGGCTACTTTATTATATACTCTCTCCGTCCCAGCTAAGATGACACATTCCTTAGCCGACACGAGATTTTAGAAGTTATTGATTAAAGTGTTTAATTGGAGAAAGAAAAGGTAGGTGAAAGTATTAAAATAGAGAGAGAAAGAAAGATGAATATTTTAATAGGAGTCGGAAAAATGGTTGAGTGTATTAATTGAAGAAAGAAAATTTTCATAAAAGGAAATGTGTCATCTTAGTTGAAACAAACTAAGAAGAAAAACGTGTCATCTTAAGCGGAACGGAGGGTGAACGTAATATTGGAGTACAAACTAGAAGTAGATACGTAGGCAAAATAAAATACTGGTTAAAAGTAGATGATCTAGCTAGCTAACTACTAGGTATACTCCCAGATAATGTGAAGTACTACGTGCAGGGGCGGAAGCACGGTGGGGCCAAGGGGGCCCTTGGGCCCCTCACCTATTTGATTATTGAGTATGTATAATATATGTAAGTAACATTACAAACGTGGAATGCTAGTGTAGTTGGGTAGAGGTGCCCACGGTTCAGAAACCGGCAGTTACAGTTCGGAACAGTCGGTTCTGGTTTTAAAAATTGCCGAACCGGAACCAAACTACGAGGGTGTTTCCTGGTTACGGTTTCGCTTCCAAAACCGCCGGTTTCGGTTTCAGTTCCGGACCAACGGTTTTCCGGCAATTTTTTTACGATTTTTTACGGTTTCGAACTGCCGGTTTTTTTTAATTCCGGCTTGGTTTTACGGTTTTTCGACGGTTTTCGCGGTTTCTGTTTGGTATCGCCCAGAACCGACGATTTCGGTTCGAAAAATTTTGAACTTGAACCGAACCACGGTTCAAAAATCGACGGTTTTAGTTCGAGTAAATTCTCACGGTTTCGGTTTTAACCGCCGGTTCGAAAAACCTTGGACAGGTCTACAGTTGGGTAGAATTCTGGACGTGAGGTACCTAGTTCGAGTCCCACTTGGGGCTTTTTTTTTTTGAAATTTTAGAATCTATTTCTTCTATTTTATACTATTTATTTATGTTTTAGTAGGTTTATAGGTAGTAATTTTGTATAAATAATATTTACTTTCGATTATAAATATATAATAAATATTAGTAAATTTGATTTTAAAGCTATATACATAATACATATGTGAAATTTTTATTTTATCAAATTAGTAATTTTTGTTAGTTTTCTCATACTCATTTATATTTTATGGATTTTCTCACATTTTCTTTTATTCATTATTTTCACTAGTAATTTTCTAAATAAATTATTATAAATTATAATCATAAAAGAATGATTTTTATAATTTAAGATTATAAAATAATTCTTTGATTTCATAAATATTATAAAATATTACTATATAATATTAATAAAATCAATATTAATGTGATGCTCTTTATATAAAAAATATATAATTGTAGATAATAAATATTTGTATAAATATGTGTTATGCTCTCAAAAATCTATTCACTAATTAATTTTATCATTATCCATTTCTTACGCGTGACTTTTTATATTGCTCACGTTCGAGTTGTTTCTGTGTCGTTAGCACTGAACACACTCAACAAATTTTAATGGCATTTTAGGCCCTCCATTGTTAAAATTCTGGCTCCACCACTGACTACGTGTTATGCACGTCTTAATTGAAATTAACACATAATTTGATAAGTACATGAATTAATTAAGTATTCCCAGTAGAGTTTGTTAGGATCGTAGTCTGCATATCAGTTTGATATTGTTCGCCTTAGGTCAAGCCCGAATATGTTTTGGGGTCACTCCCAAAAGACCTTAAACTAATTGAGTTTGGATAACAATTATATACAACTACCGTCCATTCTCCGATGTCTATGGGGTTGCAACCCAAAAAACCTCTTCTTAAACTGAGATCACATCGAGAACGCTGTCGATGCGAACATGGTCGTTCCAGCCCTGGCTCCTCAGTCATCCTGGGCCCGATTCTAACTCGAGTCTTTCAAGGCCCGACCCTAACCGGAGCTCATCCAGGCCCCACCCAGAGCCACCTGGGCTTTGATACCACTAGTTAAGATCACTGACCGCACATTAGTACGATATTCCCCGCTCTGGGTCAAAAATATGCCGTAGACGAGTATATATTAATGTCATCGAGTTATTTACATAAATTTTTATTTTTGTGAATATGTGAAAACAATAACATTAAACCAATTGTGTTCGAATTGATTAATTTCTGAACCGAAAATAGTTTTGAGTTCAATCAATAAAGAAGGTTTTGTTTAACCATGCATTTCAGTGGCAAATACCAGAATGATCATATTTTTATTCGATTTAAATTTCAGATATACATAATACAAAATTTTGATGATGCTCTCACTTCTTGATTCTTAGCAAAAATAAATAAGCTCAAATTTTTCGTCAACCTGAAAAAATGTCCCGAAATTTTTTCGAAAATCCAAAAAATTATCAACTTGATTTTTCGAGATAAAAATTCACAACACGATGTTTCTCTAGTTGGCTGAATATCTTCAATGTGTATACTTCACTAAGTAGTACAAATCAAAATCAATGAATGTTTTGGACAATTAACCTAGTCATATTGCTTAGTGCATGAACAAAGGATTTAATGAATTACATGTATAAAAGCAAGGACGTTTGAACAACTTAGGACCTAGATAATACTTCACATATAAAACTATCCATATTTCATAAAGAAAAAGTAACAATCTACTAAGAAATCCAATGACTGCATATTTCCTTGGTGAGTAGGTGAACTTCGAAACTTTTCTAACAAGGGATTGACTATTGAAATGAAAAACCTCCAACTATAAAATTACCAAACCAGTTGATTAGTTTCATTAAATTAATGTTCTAGAATCATTGGAAATATTATACGGTTGCTTGTAGTAACCGGATGGATTAGAGTGGAAACATTGACGTGGGCTAATGTGTTGAGTTAGTTCTTAAAGTTGATCTATTTTTCTAAGTGTTGTGGAAAAAATAAATTCAAGTTTGATTAAAAGCCAAAGACATTTCTTGTCAAACCAAAATGTAAACTAAATACATGTATATTACCTGCTTATATGCTATAAAAGTGTGAAATCATTTGTGTTCAAGTTTTCTCTATTTCCCCTTATAGGGATGGTCTAGTGCTAGTGGTTGAGTGATAATTTTGAAGCTAAATTTTTTTTAATTTGAATTACACTAGCAAGTTATACCAAGTTTTGTCATGTGTCTAATTTGCAGGCTACTTGCGTTGATTAATTAATTAATTTTAAATACTTTAGGCATTAATTTTAACTTAAGTCTTTTTTATAATTTAAGTCAAACTGAAAAGCATTATAGTTAGACATTCTTTTAACTATTTTGTATTTTTAATTAACCGCGGAGTAACGATGAAATCACATCATTTTATAGAACAGTCCGTGAAATTAGAATTCATGTTCATAAATATTTCGTACTTGTCAATCTAAGGGCCATTAAATAAATTTTCAAAATTCTTAAAAATGGAATGTAGGTTCCCACTCCCAATATGAGAACCTTTTTAATATTTACAAAACAAGTGACAAAGCATTCGGCCTATATGCATAGTCAAGAAACACGCATCCGAATGCATGTTTAAACATGCATAGGGCGAATGTATTTTTAATTGAATTTCATGAAGACCGAAACAACTTTGTGAGATCTTTTAATTGTGCATCAATAGTAAGTCTAGTACATGATAATTCGTGTTAAAAAAATAGGATTATAATCATGAGAAACTAGAGACTCAGTCGCCACCTAATCCACTCTTGTGGCTGATGCAATAAAACTTTGTTTAACAATTATAAAATTCTTTTCTTTTCTTTTCTTTTCTTTTCTTTTCTTTCAATTTTTTTTCTTCTTTCTCTATTTTAAACTAGTATGACAGAATTGAGCCTCTTTTATCTTTCTCATTTTCCTATTTTTCCCCTATCTCTTTCACCTGTCAACTTCTGCAAATTTTTCTAAATTTTTCGTTATGATCATTTTCATTTCACTTTCTTAATACATCTTATACCATGGTATTGCCTCTTTACAAAAGTTCTCATACTAGGACTGTGACCGCGACTGCGTGCCTGTTGAAGAATGAGCTGGCTGACTCATTGACAGTGGCGTGGTTAAGGATCCCACTAAGATCAAGAAACTTGGTAACCATCCAAAAACTGTTTAGTGCATTAATTTTGATCAAGAGAAGAACGTTCTAAATGGCCTCAACAATGAAGAAGCCAAATAAGTTACATACTCCCTTCGTCTGTGAAACGTTGCCCACTTTTGCTACTTCGGTCCATCCACGATACGTTGTCCACTTTGTTTGTTGGTTTTTTTTTTTTTTTTTTTTCTTTCTATTTTTAGTAAATAGATCATACTTTCCACTAATTCATTACACGCATATTCTATTATTAAACTAATAAAAATATGAGACTCACATTCCACTAACTTTTTTCACCATTTTTCTTTACATTGCCGTGTCAAATGTGAACCATATTTCGCGGACTCGAGGGAGTAACATTAAAATTGAAGAGATACTATAATAAACGTGGATACGATTTCAAAATTCTAGTCCTCCTTGGCCCTTGCTCAAAATAAGTCAACCATCTCAATCATTTATGTGGCATACTACTTTCTTTATTTTGTTTTATACACAGAATCAATAATTGTTCTTGTAATCAGTCTTAACCTGATCTATTGGAGGCAGAAGAAGCATCTTACTAATTGAGTTACAATTAACCATTTATTAGTTTCTTTTATACTGAATGTCACTCTAATCCTTTTAAGTACTCCTTCAATCCTATAATAGATTTCACACTTAAGAAGTAGCACGGGATTTTGTGTTAAGTGGATAGAAAAATAGTACTCCCTCTGTCTCACTTTAGCAGTCTCATTGACTTTTCTGCACTCGTTTTATAAAAATGATAATAAATAGTTAAAGTGGAGAAATAATAAAATAAAAAAAGAATAATGTAGAGAAGAATCTTATCTACATTATTCTCTTTTTTACTTTATTATTTCTCCACTTTAACTATTTATTATCATTTTTACAAAACGAGTGCAAAAAAGTCAATGGGACTGCTAAAGCGGGACGGAGGGAGTATATATTTATAATATTGTGCGAGAGAATTTTACTTAAAAAAGATGTGACATCTTTTGTGAAATAAATTAAAAAAAAAATGTGATATTGATTGATTAGGAATATTGTGATATTAGGCCACTGCTAAGCAAAACAAATGACAAGAATCTCGGCCAAACCATTTTATGGGCTTTGACATATCATTTCTCACCGAAGAAGAATTAGTTTTGAGAAAAATGCTACAAACCATTTTATTCACATAGAATTATAATATACAATCACCTAATTACTTAAAACCCTAAGACCTCAAAACCAATTTCAAATTAATCAAAATCATACAACCTCAAAACCAATATTTTTCCAACATTGAAACTGAGAATTACAGAAAAACGACTAGAATAATAATAATTAAATATATTGCAATATCATGACTTCTGTATAATATAACTGAAAACAGAATATTTCATTTCAATTGAAGCAAAGCAAACAAAACACATTAAATGTGGTATATATGACTTCTCCTTTCTAACGATTCACTTCCAACTCTGCTATTCTGCGCCAACAAAACAATAGTCGAACCAAACCTGGCCGAAATGTGCAATACAACGAAAACAAAGGCAGATAAACGCGACACCGAACAGGCCAACAAGAAGAGGTAGAAATACGAATGCACATAACTCGTTCGTGCGGGTTTTACCTTATCGTCCCCCAGAGAGCTCAATGGCATTCTGGTTGTAGATCGAATCCTCCCCCCAGTCGAACCTTCTCTGCAGCCTCTCGTGTTCTTGCCTCCTCGTGACCTCCACGTGCTGCCACTCCTCCCATCTCTCAGCAAGCCCTTCCCCTTCCAGCATACGGACGACTTCTGACATTGCTGGCCGGTCCTCTGGTGAGCCCTGAGTGCACAGTAGCGCCACCTGGATCATCATCTCAACTTCTTGAATGTTGTAGTTTCTACTCAGGTTCTGATCCACAATGGCATCCAGTCGTTTCTCCCGTTGCAGTTTCTTGACCTTCGACACGATTGAGAGTTAACTATCAGTAACACATCTTATTTTGAACACGAAGAAACATCACACGTTGACAACTTAACTTACATGGTCAAGCAGTAAGACATCATCTTCTTCTTCCAAGCGGGAGAAATCTATAGCTCGTTGCCCCGTGACGATCTCTAGAAGCAGGATGCCGTATCCAAACACGTCAGTCTTCTCCGATGATTTTCCGGTGGACAGGTATTCAGGAGCTATGTGGCCCATCGTCCCACGAACCTGTGTCGTGACATTGGTTTTCCTCACATCAACAAGCTTTGCCAACCCGAAGTCACCAACAACGGCCTCAAAATGTTCGTCGAGCAAAACATTTGCAGCTTTTACATCTCGGTGGATGATTTTCGGATTGCAATGCTCGTGCAAGTACTCTAGCCCACGCGCTGTGCCCAGTGCCACCCTCTTTCTGCTTGGCCAGTCCAAAACGGGGTCCCCGGGTTTAAGCTCTTTTAAATATCCGACAAAAACATCAGCTTTGAAACACCAATCGAGGGACAAATACCAAAAAAAACATCACATACGGACAGAGCACAAAAACTAGTGTACATCCAGATGTACGGTGCTTCGACCCTATTTATGGTTAATCAATCCAAATTAAGGTTTATCAATCCCCAATTAGGACTTGTTAATCCCTACTTAGGGTTTATTAATTAGAATTTGGATTTAATTAAGACAAATTCAAGGAGTGTGCCTCATAGAGTAATACCTCGAAGACGAGAGGCAACACTCAAGTTTTGCATAAAAGGGTAAACCAGCAGGCGTTCAGTTGGCGTTGTGCAGAAGCCAATGAGTCGGAGAAGATTTCTGTGAACGGCCACACTGATCATCTCGACTTCGCGCTGGAATGCCGTATCCCCACCGGGACTCTCAAAATCAGTTAACCTTTTGACAGCAACCTTGGTGTTATCAGGAAGGACGCCTTTGTAAACTTTTCCAAAACCACCCTGTCCCAGCACGTTTTTCTCGCTGAAACTGTCTGTAGCAATCTGCAACTCTCTCCACGCAAATCTCTTCAGTTGGCCAAACTCAATTCTCCGATCAACTTCACCTGTACACGAGAAACACAAAATTTCAGCAGCCATAGGGACAGTAACAATGGTTAAATCCCACCATAACCGTAACCAACCTGCAACGTCGACAAAAACTTCACGTCTGTAGCCTTTATGCCTACCCTTCCACAAGAATAAAAGCAGTAAACCTCCAAGAACAATAATAGCAACAAGGGCAGCAACGATCCCGATTATCATGCCAGTCTTTGATTTACTTGAACGGCCTGTAAATATGGAATGAACAACTTACTACCAAAGACAAGACACCCTTTTACAAATTTGAACAACTCTAAGTACAGACGCAACACAAAATTTTCTCCACGATCATACAATGCATACATACCTCCATTCTCGGAGGCACAACTATGGGGAAAATTGATACCACAGTTTAATTGATTGCCTGTAAAACTGAAATAAGTAACTTACGCTTAAATCAATGGAAATAATGCTGTAAATTAAATAATACACATAAGTAAATGAGCAACGACCCATACTTATACTTGGAGATCTTAAATAACTGCTCTGGGATTTTACCACTCAGACTGTTAGAAGCAAGTTGTCTGCAAAACGAAACTTCATCAAGCCATGTAAATACAATTCAATGACGTCGAACATCATATTATGTAACCCCAAAAATACACCAAAAGAAAAGTCGCTTACAGGTTAACCAAGTTTGAAAGACTTGAAAGTGATTCGGGAACTGGTCCGGAGAGATTGTTTTGATTTAAAATCCTGTCCAGCAAATGAACGTGTCTTACAATCGACAGTATAAAATGAAGAAGAAAAGACAAAGATAAAAATCCTTAATGCTTGCTTACAAAAATGTGAGCCTCCTGAGATTGCCTAGGGAAGACGGTATTTCTCCAGTTAAGTTATTATTTTCGAGATCCAACATTGTCAAGCTCGACAAATTTCCCAACTCTTCAGGTATCATACCAGTTATGCCATTTCCTTGTAATTGGCTGCAAGGAGTACACAACCATATAAATACGTTCTCTTGTAATATAAGAAAATCAATCAATGATAAAGATTTGTTTGAAACATACAGTGTATTCAGTGCCTTCAAATTCCCAATTTGAGGTGATAAGGTTCCAGTAAATCCCATATTAGACAATGTCCTGTCAAAAGGTGATCATGTGAGATTGTAACCAAAATGAAATACACAAAGTTCAACTGGAAAATATTCATCATTTAATAAGTAAATTAAACTCAAAACAACAAAGTCTTGGGATAAGCAGGTATCATACACGGTTGTCACATTGTTAGTACTGTCGCATATAACTTTGGACCATGTGCACGGGTTAACTTGATTCTGATTCCAATCGGTAAGCTGATTGCTTGAAGCTTTGAGTGAAGTCCTCAAAGCAAACAATGCATCTCCTGAAGAATCCAAAAAAAAAATATATGTTAACCCCTCTTTTAACCGTGGCAAGCTGAATCGTAGCAAAATGTTTACCGTTCGACAGAGAGAATAATAAAAGGGAATAAAGTTGTTGTTATGAACTTTAACTAATCCAATGTATAATGAGTAATTGATAATGCTAATAGTTCTGAGGCATGATATCCAACAAAGAAACGACCGGAAAAGATACAAGTATTTAACGTAGACAACTACATTATATAAAAAAATAGAGGGAAAAAGTTACAACCAATTCATATTACACGATTGCAAGTTTTAAGATGGTCAAAACACGAAGCATTAACAAGAAAATTCAAAACAATTCCCATGGTGCCACTTCACACGAAGCATTAACAAATATATTCGAAACAGCTTTCAGAACATTCACGTACAGGAATATGTAAATGCAAGTATTCAGTATATTGCAGCCTATTTAGCATTACCAACCACTATAATGCAGTTTCAATTTGTCGCCAACATTATTTTGTCAATCGAAGAACATATCTAAAGTAGAACTACAAAGTATCAAACTTCATGTATGTAAAGAAATTCCTACCAGATTTCTAAACCAACTTTGACCTATTAAAATTTACTTCTTGTCGCATTTCAGAAATTCAGACATAGTCAAAACTTGTATCTTCTGAGAAAAATAAAGCATACACGAGCCACAATTCAGAAGATTCTAAATGAAAAAGAACACTACCTTGTGCATCAGGAGATACAAAAGCAGTTAAACATGAGAACACCAGGACTGCAATGAGCAGGACCATCTCCATATCATATCAATTCACGCGTACACAGCCAGTGAAACATATTATAGCGTCTACTCTCTGTGGATGATCATCAAGAAAAGGAGAACCCTATCAATTTCCCATCAGCAAAGCCAACATCAGAACCTTTTGCTGACGCGTGCATGACTATATATGACAATGCTTAAGAAACAATCTGTAAAAGTTAATAGCACAAAATACATGAACAAATAGGACATTATTTGTAAGCAATAACCCAAAGTTCTTTCTGGACGAAATATAATCCGGTGACCAAATCCCAAAAACAGAAGCTTTGTAATGTTAAAAGGCAAAAATCTCTGCTCAATTCTCCTCTTTTAGTAGCTCGGAATTTCAGTCCCCAATCCTCATCATAAGGGTAGATCTCTTGCATCTAACTGTATTTATCTATTTCATTTCAATGATTTGAATTCAGGCATTGTCAGTCTATTCTAGTTTAATTATTTGCCACAAGAAAGCAAATCTCTCCAAATTTAAATAAAGACAAACAAAATAAACAGTAAAAAAAAGAAAATACTACTAATAAAGATTCACAAACATTCAATCTGCAGAAAACAAACCACAAAAACATAAAACTGAACAGCACCATCAGTGTTTCCCTCCAAATATTTAACATAAATTCATAGTAATTAATAATCCAACCGTCCAGCTGCTTCAGAAATAAATGAACAGATTCTATTAATTAAGTTTCCCTATGGAGCCAATCAAGAAATTCAATAAAAAGATCCAATCTTTACGACAAAGCAGATAAAAGAATTGAAGGGCGTGAACCAAAAATCACGAATTCCAAATCCAACAAAAAATCAAAGAAGAGAGTTTCATACATGTTCATAAATTAAACAACAACTTCGCCAATTAAAAAAAGGTAAGGATAAAATCAAGAAAAGGCACCTAAGTGAAGGGCCAGAAACGGGTCTGATTTTGGCTTGAAAGTAGTGAAGTGTTGCGTACTTCTGTTTGGAGCAAATCTGAAGCAGAAAAGGGAAGCTTCCGAAAATGGTCTTTTGCTGTGATGGGTATTTTTAACTAACTGTAAATGCGTGGTGTGTGTGAAAGGTCTTTCCTTTCGTCTAGCTCGGCCCCTCCTCTTCCACTCCTATCTCTATGCAATTATTATACGCAAAAGCACTACGACTCGCGTAAATCGAGAAAATGAAAATGAACTTGCTTGTTGACTGCCGGTGTCTGTGCGGGTCCTACTTTCCATTTTTTTCCTTCTTTGATTTTGAAGTTTGACACTTATTTTAAAATACAAAAAATACTCCACTTCTTTCATTTTTTTAAAGTAAATTTTTGTTTCATTGACTATTTTCTAAAAGCATTTTAAAAAATTTAGTGGTATCATTTTTTACTAATATTTTTTTTTCTTGCTATGTTTTTTGATAATAATTTTGTTAAAAATTCTTTCAATTTCAAAAGTTTTTAATTTTAGGAAGTATTAGGGTTATTAGTACTCAAAAACTTTTAAAATTAAAAAGATTTTATGCAAAATTAATAAAATAATTGAGAAGAAAAGAAAATGATAATGTAGTGTTAGTGGATTAAGTTATCCACATTATTAGTAATGTAAATTTAATTTAGTTACAGTGATATACTCCTAACGTCCCTCATTAATTGACACTATTTAACTTGATACGGATTTTAAGAAATGTAATGGAAAAAGTTAGTGAAACGCGAATCCTACTTTTATATATTAATTTTATAATAAAATGTGAGTGAAAAGAGTTAGTGAAATGTAAGGTCTATTACCAAAATCAATACTCCCTTAGTCTGCCATTAGAAGTCCCAGTTACTTTTTACTATAAATAGAAGGTAGACCTCATATTCCATTAACTCATTTCACTCACATTTTATTATAAAACTAATACTATAAAATGAGTCTCACATTCACTATTTTTTTCCATCCACCTTCTTTTATACTCTATTCATCTAAAAAAAATAGACTTGTTTTATCATTTTAGGTCGTCCTCCAAAATTAGACAAAGTCTATATATGGAACGTTTTTAACCAATTACACAACAATAAAACCCACAATCCACTCACACTACTTTCACTACCTTTTTCCTCTCTCTTTCTTACTTTTATCCATCTCTCTTACTTTACCAATTGTATGTTAAAACTCGTGTCATATATAAATTTGTCTATTTTTGGGGACGAATTGAGTATTTTTTAAATCCAGTGTTGAACACAGATGAGACTCCTAATGCGAGACGGATGGAGTACAAATAGGGGTGACTCGTTTTATCGTGTCGACACGATAACGACACAACACGATAACAACAAACACGAACGCAATCCGTTACTCTCAATCATGAACACGACACGAACCCATTAGCGACACGAACCACTTTGGGTCAACACGACACGATAACAACAAATATATGACACGACACAATAATGACACTATAATAATATTATTATAATATATAAATATTATTTCTTATATTAAATTTTAAATTTTAATTTTAAAATTTTAAAATTTTAAAATAAATAATAAAATAATAATATATTAATATTATTTCTTAACGTGTAACACGAACACGACACGAACATGACACGGTGTTTTCGTGTCCTTATCGTGCGGATTCGTGTCGTGCCAAAATTTGTCAGTCCAAAGTACTAAGTAAGGATATCAATTAATTGAGGATCAATGAAAAAAAAAAATTGGTGCGAATTAATTGGAGGTCAGGAAGTAAATTGTAATTGTAAGTAAAATAATGTGCAAAAGTAATATTTTATTCAAAAAAATTTAAATGAAAAACTTTTATTTATAAGAGATGCACCAAATGCATGTATGGAAAGAGGAGAAAGGTTGACTAGAGAGAGAGGCAAGTGTATTTGTAGCATTTTTAAGAGTGGTTGTAAATCCTTACCACAATCCTCGAAATAGCATGTATAGAAGCAGAATATGTAGGCTATGAGTAAAATGTTTACGTTTCAATTTTATGTTTTGTCTCTGATATATTAGTAATATATGAAACTTCTTTCGTTTTTCATTAAGATTATTATTTTCGTCCATTCACTATTAAAGGTCCTATTTCACTTTATCACAAATAGTAAGTAGGGTTTTACATTCCACCAAATTATTCTACTCAAATTTTATTATATAAGTGAAACTCATATTCCATAAACTTATTCAACCCACTTTTTTCTTAAAACTTGTGTTGAAACCAAATAAGATTATTAGGGTGTTCAGTTTGCAAAATTGTATCCGAGATTAAATTTGTAGTGTGTTTAATTCATGAGATTCAACCCCATAACTCAATCCTAGATGGATAATCATGGGATAATTAGTCATAGCTAACTCCCTATGACTAAAATAATCTTAAAACTCAATCCTAAATTGCATCTTGTTATTATTTTATCTTGGAAACCAAACACCACCTTAGAGGACGCTCCTAGCACGGAAGATGAGCTTTCAACTTAATTGTGAATCTATGATTGATGAATCTTGAAGAGCTTACTCAGTACTTTGGTGGATAGAACAACGCCAATGTCAATTAGTCTGGGTGGTGTAGTCGGTTATCACGCTAGTCTCACACACTAGAGGTCCCCGGTTCGAACCCGGGCTCAGACATTTTTTTGTATATTAAATAATCCTTCCAATCCTCAAGGTTAAATCAAATTGGTTTTTAAAAAAAACTCACATTTTCTAATAGAACCATGTATTGCATAATCAACTTTGTACAGAATGTTATTTGCATAACAATCTTCGAGATCTTGTTATTCACTAATAGAGAGAAACTTATCTCACTTGAAATTTTATTTTACTGCAAAAAGGTAAAACAAGTGTAACATCAAACTGATAGTACCACATTTTATAACAGAAATCTATTTAGTTAAGATTAGAATATGAGAGAGTCCACAAAAGAATGAGAAACAAAGTGACAAAAGATACACATATACTCACCACACAATTACTTTAATTAGACTTAGATTTACATATACAAATACAACACGACTTTTTATTCCACACACAATTTAATTATTCGATTCCACTCACATGCACACCACATTAGTGCTCAAAATAAATCATCAACTAATAATTTTTTGCACTTCCTTGTTGTAACTAAGAATATCATTCACTTAGCTTGTATCAAAATCATTATAAGATTCACCACCAACTCTCGTAGCCACATCCCCTTTCCTCTTCTATTCCAAAGCATTCCCCTTTATAACCTTCCCCCTCTCTCCTTCCATCACCTCCCTCACAACTTCCTCCACCTTCTCCCTCCTCACATCCTCATCCACCTCTATCCCCAAATGAAATAAAACATGATGGAATAATATCTAGGCAAGGCAGAGCCAAGAATTTATATGCACAGGGGCAAATGTATAGACATGAAGGAATTTTAAGAATTGGAGGAGGTGCATTTAGTGAAAGATTAAAAGAAATAAAATTTATGATTGATAATATATATGGCTGTGAGAAAATATGAGGGGCAAATGCCCCACCAAAGCCTTATGCTATCCCCCCATGTATGTAGCAAAACATAGTCTGTCTGAAATAAATTGGTATATACGCATTCTCTTCAACCCTAAAGCTTACCTGTAATTTAGCAAAATCTTTGAGCACTTCTGTCATCTCACTCTTACTTCACATAACTGTTCACTCTTTAGAAGCACCCGAACTCAAATATTTTCTCAATCTGCTCTTTTCTTCACAATCATCTGTATAAAACACGAAAACTTTAGTGTAGATAAACTTGGATCAACGACTGCAAATTGTGACATCATTACTCAACATACTAATAAAAGACTGAATATAATCAAAACAAGTTCATACTTTTTTGTGAACACAGGGCAAAAATGCACACAATTGGTTCTATAAAATGATCCAAAGGGAAAGTAATAGTTACCAGCTCTGGGATCAGAGCCATTAATCCAGATGGAGGTGATATGTGAAATGTTTGCCTTGAGAATCAGCTGCATCACTTACTTCTTCAATACAAATATTTGGGTAGCCCTCAATTTCTAACACACATAAATCAGTGAGGCGGCACATTGCATCCATAGAGGGTAGACGCCTTAAGTTGTTGCAATTCCATATCTCTAGCATCGATAGAGATGAGAGGTTACCCAACCATTCAGGTAACTCTTCCATTCCAATATTATCCAACTTCAAGTTAGCAAGAGCAATGAGATGTTGGATTGATTCCGGCAGATTTCCCCAACCTTCCATCCCCTTGAGTACTAAATTAGTAAGGGAGTGTGAGTTGCATCCTTGCAATATGGCATCAACAGTCTCCATTGAGCCCTCCATACTAGCATCTATTCTTAATGCTGCCAAGTTGCGAAATGTCGGAACCTCAACACTAGTGGCCATAAATTGCGGAACACCAGTAATTGTCAAGTTTGTAAGACAAGGCAATTTAGGGTAGATTCTGTAGGCTACTTAGATTCTTCAACACCAGTTGATCTAACGACGATTGTAACATTTCACATGGAAAATATACCAATGCATTGCATTCACGAATCACCAGATAGCAAAGTGATCCTTGTGGTTGTGGTTGTGGTTGTGATTGTTCTCCACTGCTATCTCCTATCCGTTCCAGACTCAGGACAACCGTCTATCGTCAACCCCTTTAAAGAACTGAGGGTGCCTAGACCATCGGGCAATTCTCTCACATTAGAGCAGCTAAATATAAACAATTTCGAGAGACTGATTATTATAGAATAACCAATCTGGGACACGTTCCATATCATCTATTCCTTCTAAATGAACATATGTTAGCAACGTATTTCGTCTGAAATATGTTTGCTAAAGCCTTGTAGCTCTCAATCTTGCTAATAAACAATTCTTTGATGCATGTAGCTAGAGGAATGGTTTGGAAAACTCATCAATTGCTTGCAATTGTCGACCCTCAAGTATCGGAGGTGAGGAAATACCTTGACGTCACTTGCACCTCCTAATTCTACATCTGCCCACTCTACCAGGTTAGGCATTTCATCCAACTCGAGACTTTCTAGAGCTGGAAAAACGATACGTGTCTCCTCATTCACTAATCCATAGACGGAAGAACTTATGGACTTCACATTGCTCAGTCCATTCAACATGTGAGACTTGAGATATGGCAACTGCCCGAACATTGGGATTTCTTCACATTCTGAGCAATAGGAGAGTTTTATCGCAATCAACTTGTTAAGTGGTACCCAAGAGCCTTGGCTCACATTTTCAACTATCATCTTGGTCCTTCTGCGAATAAGAGTCCCAGTTCATTATTTCTATAAACGGTATTAAAGGTCCTACATTCCACCAACTCATTCCACTCACAAATCATTTAAAACTTATATATATAGGCGGAGTTCATATTTCACTTTCTTTCACTCACTCTTTAAAAATTTCCTAAAAGTAAGACTCTTATTCGCAAACAAGTGGAGTAATACTATAATAATATTATTGGTGTCCGTTGCGATATTTTTACATAAAAATGTGATTATCCTAATGTTTTTAATATTAACTAGAACTTTAAGTGATTCTAACGTTTGTTATCTAAACTATGCATAATTCACATACTCAACTAGCATTTAACTTGGGAATTAAACAACGCAGACTTTGTGACCCTAAAGAATGTGATCAATAAAAGAGAAGACCAAGGAGCAATATATACAAGCATTTGAAGTCGGTCCTCACCCAATGAATGGCAAGAGGAGCAAAGTTGATGAAACTTGAACTTGAGTTCCTTGTTAGAGCATCTCCAATAGCGGCTAGCCCACCGGCTAGCCGAACTATTGGAAACGGCCAGCCGCGAATCGGTGAAAAAATCGGCGTGGGCTAGCCGATTTGAGGGCGCTGGCCGATGCGCTGGCCGCCATTGTGGCGAGCCGATCGGCCAGCGCAAAATTTTCGTTTTTTTTTAAAAATTTTTTTTGAAAACCTATACATACGCGATTTTAGTTTCATTTTCATTTGCACCACTTGTTTTAACGAGTTTTTTCTCTCTCTAAATTTTTGTACAAGAGCAATATCGAGCGATGGACAACAACAACGAGTCCAGTCCGGCGACGAGCGGATCTTAGACTCCCACGAGCAGATGAGCCCAGGGTTTAACGTCCCTTGGCAACAGTTGATGGGGATGATGGCGGGAGCGCAGGGGGGGAACCAGGGTGGATGCCGGGCGGGGTGCAGGCCAGCGGCGGGCAGGCAACGTCGGGGTGGGGAGGTATGCCCCAGATGCAGCAGATGATGGGGATGATGCCGGTATGGCAAGGAGGGATGCAGCCCGGGATGCAGGGGTCACCGGGGGGGACACGGTCTATCGTCCCTCTCTTGATTTTTTGACATCTTCGTCTCACACGTCGACCCAAGTGGAGACGCAGTTCACTGGCGATGACCTTTTGTCCTTGCATGAGATGGGGATCGATCTCGGGGAGCCGGATACTCCCGTTCCAGCGGGTCGGGCCGCGCCGAAGAAGAAGAAGACCAAAGAGAAGGGCAAGGTGGTCGGCGAGTCGTCGCAGCCCGCTGTTCACGACACCCCCACGCGGAGGAAGTGGACGGAGGATGAGTATGCCGGCGTGGCCAAGGCGTGGTTGTCGGTTTGCGACGATCTGCTGGTTGCGAACAACCAGCGGGTCGTCAACATGTGGGCAAAGATTAGAGCAGCCTATAGGAGGAACTGCCCGCACGGAAAGGACTACAGCGGGGAGGAGTGCCGGAAGGGGTGGGAACGCATCAGGGCCGCGGTCGGCCGATTTTCGGGGCTGTACGCCAACGCCCTCCGCATGCTGACTAGTGGGCAGAATGAGGAGGACGCCCGGAGGATAGCAGAGAGTCAGTTCCCCTTGTCGGGCACCTTCTGGGAATGCTATGTGTTGCTGAAGGACTCCGAGAAGTTCCGGGCGGGGTGCGACGCTGGGTGGCCGAAGAAGCAGAGGCTGAACTATTCCGGCGACTACAGCTTCAGCAGCGGCGGATCCCACAACCTCCCCCCGGATGCTGAGGAGTTTCCGTCCCCTCCATCCTTTACTCGTCGCCCTCACCCGGTTGAAAAAAAGCGGGCGCAACGGGCAGCGAGGGGAGGATCCCTCCTATCGCCCCAGGAGGTCATCTCGGCACCCCCCACGCGCGTACACCTTATTCTCGCGTGCAAAAACGGAGGACCAGATGTACAAGGTCTTCCAAGAGTGGAAGGCCGCAACTGACCCCACGGAGAAGAGGTTTCTCCACTCGATGCTCGTGAACATGCAAGTGGATTTGGATGCCACGAGGGCATTGGTGGGGGGCTCAGACGCGGGCTCAGATACCCCGGGTGGCGGCGGCGAGGACAGCGAGGACGGCGGCGGCGACGACGAGTAATAGAGAGCGGCGGGGCTCGTGTGTGGAAGCCCGTTTTTTTTAAAAAAAATCATGTATTTTTTTTATCTATGTACCTTTTTTTTAATGAAATGAATGAATTTTCCCGTATATGTCTCGTAAATTTAATTCCGTAATTTAATCGTAAATTTAATTCCGTATATGTATTTGTTTTTGAATTATTTTTATTGCGGCTGGCCTATGGCTGGCCTAAGGCTAGCCTATTTAAGTAAAATGCTGATGTGGTAGGTGGATTTTTAGTACTGATGACGTGGCAGAGAGAGAGAGTGGCTGACCTATTCTTATTGTGGATTCTCTTATATATGTACCTATTTTCTCAGCCCATTAAAAATAAAGTGTTTTCATTTTTGGGTCGTCACTTCAAAAATGGAAACACCCATCATCTCTATTTTTTTTTTCTATGTTACTTTATTCTATTCATTAATTAACTCACAAAATAACACTACATAAAATCTCTTACCGAAAAACAAATATTTTATATGTATTCGGACTTTGAGAAATTAAATTACTTGAGCACTTTGTCATCTACTTTTAAAGATAGTGCAGCGACTACCTGTATTAAGTCTGGGTGGTGTAGTCGTTTATCACGCTAGTCTCACACACTAGGGGTCCCCGGTTTGAACCCGGGCTTAGACATTTTATTAGGTTATGTTTTTGGTGATCAGGTTTATTATGGAGTAATCCTTACAGGTCCTCAAGGTTATATATTCAATTTATTCTCACTTGAGAATCGATTCAATTAAATAACACTTTAGTACTTTCATCTAACTAATTATGTAACACCCCTTACTGTGACATCTTTTAAGCTCTTCTAAAAGGGACGCCGAATAACTAGATAAATTTTTTTTTTTCAGATAATCGTTAAGACAATCAAAGGAGCGTTGGACATTTAAGATCGATCAAGAGAATTATTGAATTTCATTTAAAATCTTGACCAAATCCTAATAGGTTGCAGGAGCTGCAACAAGTAAACAAACTCCATTAAAGTCTAAGCAAGAAGCCAAGAGAGCAGATTTCTCTCTGCACACACCCCTTTGACCAAATCCCAACAAACTCCAGAATTTAGTATATATATAGGTGCCCATCTCTAATCAGTTCCCTCAGTTACACAAATCCTTTTCACCCCCATAACCGAGAGAGTGTGAAAGAAAGAAGAGGAATAGGGAGAAATTATTCTGTTTCATCAAGGAGCTAGAACCCAGTCCAGCAGGCAAAAGAAAGGTAACCATCTCACCCTTCCTTATAACTCCATTTCATTCACATAGAACACCATATCATGAAAACCAAAACAGATCAGTAACAACTCCTTTAAGCAAATCCTAGTAGAACTTAGGTAACTGTAAAAGAATTAGAACTTAGCTTAGGCTGAAGGGCTGTTCGGCAACGACGGAGCTCCGAAAAGTCGACTACGGAGGAGGCGCTGCCGGAGCAGCAGCATGAAATGGCGATGGCATTGTGATATAGGATCACCTCAAACTCATGCTCAAGTGTCATCTCAAGACCATCACCAGACTTCCGATCAACTACAGAATAGCCCCAACAAGGTGCAACAACAGGGTCAATCCAACAAGAAGAGCAGCAGTTGCCCGAAGAGAAACACTCGGCCACCCAATCGCCTCATCGATTGTGTGCCGAAATGAGATAGTTTATTTACGTTGTGTATTAGAAGCATATTATAGTATTATTAGTGTGTTGATTATATTGTAAGTGTCGGGCGTATCTATAAGCCCCATCTCGGGTTTTCTTAGTGGTTCTTTCCCGAAAGGTAGGAGGTCGAACCACCCTAGGGTCCTAGAATATAAAAAAGGGAAACTTGTCAACATATTATGGTAATGAGTGATAAGTTTATTTCCCAAAAATTCACGTCTCTTTACAAAGCTCTCAAAAACTTCTTTCTCTGCCCGACGAGAATCTCTCTCGCGTGCGGAACCATCGATCACCGAGCAAAGTCGCCGCCGATTATCATTAATGATACTTCTATAACGTATCATCTGGTGCTTTCATTGAGAGCTCAACTCATGTCTACCAACGAACAAGCTGGTTCACAGTGGGGAATGCCCTCTGATTTCAACCCACCGGAATGATGGTGCTGGCAGCGGAAGCGGGCGCATAAATATCAATCACATAATAATCAGATCTATGTAGCAGATTATTTAGTCAAAACCTATTCGCGTAATTATCACATGTATCATACTCATAACTTGAATTAATCATGCTTTAAGAATATTGAAACCTAAAACATGCTTTTCTACGGAGCAGAAAAATACCTAATTAATTCTCCAAAGAATTGAAGATGGCTAGCTTCTTCTCCACGTGATGCTTTGAGTACTAGACCACAAATCTTCTCTCTGGTTCCCGAACTGTATCCCAATATCAGTGTGGGCTGATATTGCTAGAATACTAGGAGTTAAATAAAGAAGACAGAAGAAATCCTTTTTGGAATAGGAGAGGAATTCGAAATTCTCTTCAGCTTAGGGCTGAAAATTTCAAAAATTTCAATAATGAAAATTGTGTTATTTCTGTCTCCTTTATTCTCCTATTTATACTAAGTTCCTTTTGGGCCCAGACAGGGATCTATGGAAGGTTTTGGATATGGGCTCATCCAATTTACTTTTTACTAATTAAATTGAACCCACAATTTAATATAAGTTATAATTGGAATATTACGAGCAGCCACTACAGATGTAATATTGAACTCTCCCCATCCAAATCCGAAATTACAAGTAATTCGGGTTTCCGTTTAACTTTCATTTCCCGTGCTTAAGATTAAAATGTCCATTAATTAATTAATGTCTGCTACTGACGTAATTAATTAACTTCTTATTAATTCCAAGAGTGGACTTAGCATGAAACACTTATTTATTATTCATAGAGTAATCAAACTCCAACTAGCTAGGTTCCGAATAATAAAACCTTGTTTCGCGCTCCTCTTGAGGACATTATCAAACGAGACTCTCCTCGTGCACGATTCAATATAATAGCAATCCTAGCACCGTCAGATATTGATCACCACTACCCAATATATCAGGATAATTGGGTTACGAAAAACCCGCACCATTTGATAAGTCAAAGTAGTGCATAATCAATACCGTATGCTCAATGCTAACCTACATTGATTAAGAAACAAATATTATCAAGACCTTGCCTTTCAGTAGATAGCCCAAGGCAAGTCTTGCTGTTAGATCCGTTCAGTGCTATACCACACCAATGTCATCTTATTTCAGTAAGGATTAAAAATATGCGGACTGACATTGCAACCTTTTTCGATGGATAGTCAAATTCCATCTAGGTTGTGAAATTCATCTTTTTCTTTGTTTAGAACTGACCGTGTTACCTTAAAGTGGACGACGCCCACAACCGGTCTACTAAAACAAAGACTTAGACTTTGTTAGGTTAACTTATACATTTAAACATGCATTAACATCCATTAAATGTAAAACATAACAACATTATGACAAAAATAATCTGTTTTATTCCTTGGAAAATAAAATAAGAGTTTTACAGTATTCAATCACTCGAAACGTGATTTCTAGTATACAAACTCTAACAATCTCCCACTTATACTCAAAACACTTTCGAGTATACAAAATGTGCTAACTAACGTCAAATTCTCCGACTTATACTG
The DNA here is from genome assembly GCF_029641045.1 of Salvia hispanica. Classification (NCBI taxonomy): domain Eukaryota; kingdom Viridiplantae; phylum Streptophyta; class Magnoliopsida; order Lamiales; family Lamiaceae; genus Salvia; species Salvia hispanica. The sequence goes on from NC_142693.1 coordinate 12,556,168, forward strand.
AAAGCGGATTGAGGTCTTGAATTAGTCGAACTCCCATTCCTTCAACATGGCTTTCATACGGCTTTACCGCTAATGCCTTCGTGAAAGGATCTGCCAGGTTGTTTCCTGACTCAATCTTGACCACTTTTATGTCTCCTCTCTGCACTATATCTCGTATAATATGATACTTCCTCTCTATGTGCTTGCTCGCTTTATGAGCCCGTGGTTCTCTCGAATTTGCCACAGCACCAGAATTGTCACAATAGATGGTGATGCTCTTGGGCATATTCGAAACCACACCTAAGTCCAGAAGGAAGTTCTTAAGCCATACAGCCTCTTTTGCAACCTCCGAAGCGGCCACATACTCGGCTTCCATGGTAGAGTCTGCAATGCATTTCTGCTTTACACTCTTCCAAATTACAGCTCCACCTCCTAAGGTAAACACATATCCGGAAGTTGATTTTCTCGAATCTACATCAGCTTGAAAATCTGAATCTGTATATCCTAAAGGACAGAGCTCGGCTGCATTGTAAACTAGAACATAGTCCTTAGTCCGATTAAGGTACTTGAGTATGTTCTTTACGGCAGTCCAATGTCCTTGGCCGGGATTTGATTGATATCTTGCTACCATGCCAACAACAAAGCAGATATCCGGTCTAGTACAAAGCATAGCATACATGAGACTACCAACTGCCGAGGCATATGGTATTCTTCTCATCTCTGCTATCTCAGATGCTGTCTTAGGACACATCTCTTGAGATAAATGGATGCCATGTCTAAAAGGTAGAAAACCTTTCTTGGCATCCTGCATGCTAAAGCGTCTAAGTACTGTATCGATGTAAGATTCTTGGGATAAGCACAAGATTCTCTTAGCTCGGTTCCTAAGAACCTTGATACCGAGAATGTGTCCCGCATCACCCATATCTTTCATCTCGAACTGGCTGGACAACCAAGTTCGCACTGATGACAACATCTTTTTATTGTTTCCAATTAGAAGAATGTCATCTATATATAAAACTATGAACACAACATTTCTCTTTTCAACCTTCTTATACACACAGCTTTCATTAGGACATATTTCGAATCCAAACTTTTGAACAGTTTGATCGAAACACTGGTTCCATGATCTAGATGCTTGCTTGAGGCCATAAATGGCCTTCTTAAGCTTCCAAACCATGTGTTCCTTGCCCTTTACCACATAGCCTTCGGGTTGTTCCATGTAGATGGTCTCCTCAAGACTCCCGTTTAAAAACGCAGTCTTAACGTCCATCTGCCATACTTCCCAATCCATGTAAGCTGCTATAGACAAAAGTATACGGATCGATTTGAGCATGGCCACTGGGAAGAAGGTCTCATCATAATCGATGCCTTCCTTTTGGGTATACCCCTTAGCCACTAGTCTTCCCTTAAAGACTTTAATTCGTCCATCGGGTCCACGTTTACGTTTGTATATCCACTTGCTCCCAATGGCAGTACAGCCTTCGGGTAGGACAGACAAATCATAGACGTCTTTGTCTACCATTGATTGTAGTTCCGAATCCATTGCTTTCACCCATTCGCAATGATCGACATCTGCCTGCGCCTCTGCAAGATTCCAGGGATCAAGTACATTGCTGTCCGAGGAGTGATCCATGCACTCTCCCAAACCAATGTATCTTTCGGGCTCATGAGAGACCCTCCCACTGCGACGCGGCACTACAATATCTGGTGTATTAGTTGAAATTTCTGGAATTGTTGTTACACTAGGTAATTGTTCTTGGTTATTGGAAGTTGTGACTTGAGTTAGCTCTTTAAGAGCTATCTCACTGCTGGGCTTATGATTCATTACATAGTCTTCCTCTAAGAATGTGACATGAGTGCTCACAATCACTTTCTGATCTCTGGGACTATAGAATTCATAAGCTTTCGTTCCTCTAGGGTATCCTATAAACACACAAACCTCCGTCCTAGATTCCAGCTTAGTTGGATCCTTTTCCAATACATGAGCCGGACATCCCAATACTCTGAGATGTTCCAGATTGGGCTTTCGCCCATTCCACAACTCATATGGGGTAGTAGGAACTGATTTAGAAGGTAAGTTGTCTAAGAGATAGTTTACTGAAAGCAAAGCATGCCCCCAAAACGAAACAGGTAACCGTGCATAACTCATCATCGACCGGACCATATTTAATAAGGTCCAATTCCTTCTTTCAGCTACGCCATTCTGCTGGGGTGTGCCCGGCACAGTCGTTTGGGATTGAATTCCCGCTACTGATAAGTAGTCCAATAACTCGGCACTTAGGTATTCGCCTCCGCGATCAGATCGCAGGCATTTGATAGTCTTACCATGATGCGTCTCTACATTAGCCTTAAACTCCTTGAACTTGTCAAAAGTTTCAGACTTGTAGCGCATCAAATAGACGTATCCAACTTTCGAGAAGTCATCTATAAAGGTGACGAAGTATCGATAGCCGCCCCTTGCCTCGGTTGACATTGGTCCACACACATCCATATGAATGAGCTCAAGTACTTCCTTGGCCCTATTTCCCTTTGACCTAAAAGGTCTCTTAGTCATCTTGCCTTCGAGACAGGATTCACACTTCGAAAATGGTTCCTTCTCAAGACCTTTGATAAGATCTTGATCAACCATCGCATGAATCCTTCTTTCGTTGGCATGACCAAGTCTAAGGTGCCATAAGTACGTGTCATTCATTGAACTTGAAGGTTCTTTTCTTTTCTTAGAAATTTTTGATGTTGCATTGAGTTCTGATTTACGTTGATTAAATTGTGTAGAAGTGATTGTGTACAGATTGTTTTCTATGATACCACGACATATATAAGAGCCATCTTTCTTAATAACACAATTGTCATTAAAAGAAATCGAATATCCATCATAAGACAATTTAGAAACTGAAATTAAATTTCTTCTAAAAGAAGGTATCAACAAAACATTCTTCAAAATAAAAAATCTATCACTAGAAAAACGTAAATAAACGTCTCCCACTGCAACGGCCGCCACTTTCGTAGCGTCGCCCAGCTGGACTTCGATCTCACGATCATGTAACCGTCTTGTCACCTGCATTAAGTCAGGATCAAAACATATATGATCAGTTGCTCCAGTATCAATAACCCAAGAATGAGTAGATGTCGAAGCCAAACATGACTCGACTACTAGAGCATGGTGCATACCTGTAGCCTTGCCCTTTTTAGGACAATCTGGCTTCCAATGACCTTTCTCTCTACATTTGAAGCACTTTCTAGTTTGCTTCTTGTCACCTCTCTGTTTCTTCTTTCCCTTAGCAATGTTAGCTGCCACTAGGTTCGGTGCCTTTTTCTTTCCTCTTCTAGGCTTAGACCCAGAGGAATTAAGCGCCAAACTTAGCATGGCTACCTTAGCTTGAACCATAAGGTCCTCCTCCGACTGAAGTTCAGTCAGCAGCTCAGCCAAAGTATAATCCCGCTTGTTCATCTCGAAGTTGATCTTGAACTGCTGGAAGCTAGGGGGAAGACTCTGAAGGATTATAGTAACCTGGGACTCGGGATCGATCGTCCCTCCCAAAACCTCAATCTGATTGAGGTGGCTCATCATCTCGAGGACATGTTGCCTCACAGACGTGCCTTCCTTCATAGACTTCGTCATGATACTCCGAAAGGCTTGAGACTTAACCGTTCGATTCTGAGTACCAAACAGATTTGTAAGATTTTGCATAATCTCGGCGGCAGTCGCCATGGCAGAATGCTGATGCTTGAGTACTGAAGACATAGATGCCAACATGTAGCACTTAGCCATCTCATTCGCCTTATGCCACCGTTTATGCACATTCTGAACTCCCACCGAGGTGTTAGCCACGGGGACTGGAGGCTGCGGAGTAGTGAGTACAAACTTGTACTCTTCAGCTGTGAGAACGATATCCAAGTTTTGTTTCCATTCTATGTAATTTTGGCCCTCGAGTTTGTTTTCTTTGAGAATGGCAGAGAGAGGATTAAAAGACATCTTGACGGATTTTATTGCAGTGCAAACAGAAGATTTTACTATTTGTCATAAACTTATGTAAGGAAATTGAGTAGATTAACCATAAAACTTTTCAAAATCTTACAACAGTCAAATTAATAAATTGTATCCTCCTCTGGAGGTTAATACGCATTAAACTTTTGACAATTTACTGGTCACAACACCGACATATCAATAGCTTCCTCCTCTGGAGATCGACACATCTAATGCTGCATAAGCACGACCATCTGGTTTAGCATTACAGAATTTTATTTCTACAACACACTCCCATAAGAATGTTCATGTGTTAATAACAAAACCAAGCTATCTCATAAATTCTGATTGAACCCTGAAACTCGTAGTTCCTTAGGATTATTGTCCCTACTCTGTAGGTGGCGATGATATTAGGAACCACTTTCTAGTTCATTCTATTTATTATTTGAGAAGTCTGCCCTTATTAACTTACTGTTTTCGTAGGATTATTGTCCCTACTCTGTAGGTGGCGATAATATTAGAAAATCAGCTTCACAATATTTGGCAGTCCTATAAACTTTTAGTTCATAATTATCGCTTAGATATTTGAGTTATGGTTTTAATTAATTATCCTTTAGCCTTAAGGCAGATTAAGACTAATTAAATTCTGTTGGTATTTAATTGACTGGATAATTAAATCTTTTATTATCTTTAATATCTTAATTTAGGAATTATTAATCTAGAATTTAATTCTTATTCATTTCATACTATAAGATATATCTAAAATAAAGTACATTATTTATAATCTTAATTAGACATGAAAAATTAAATTCATATAATTTCCAAGTTCAAGATTAGGAAGAGAATTAAATTATATTATTTAATGTAATCTTATATATATCTATCTTATTATAGATTCTAGATATATTATATTTAGGAAACTATTAAATTATTCTTATCTATATCATCTAGGATATAAAATATTCATAGATATAGAAAATAATTCAAATATTCATAAAAACTAGGGAAATCTTCCCAAAATATTTTATTTCGTTAAATAATATTATTTTTAATGATTTCTATTAATTAATCAATTAAAATAATCATTAAAATAATCTTTCGTCTCTATCTTGTGATTCGAGTTTTGCACGAAACTACACGACGAAGATTTGAAGATATCTTCCGGAGACGCTCGCCGGGGCGGCGAATTCGCCGCCCGACCGCCGCCGAAAGGCCGCGCCCGAAGGCGCGATGCTTCCTCCTCCCTTCTTCTTCCTGGCGTATAACCGCCGCGATCTCCCTCCGTCGCACGTCAACCAGCCGCGCAGCCAAGGCTGCCCAGCTCCGTCGAGCTCCCACTGCTCCGGCGATCCTCGCGAGAACCAGCAGCTGCCTCGAGAGGCATGGCTGCTCTTGGTCCGGTGACGTCAGGGCTAGGCGACTAGGGTTCTAGGGTTAGGGTTAGGGTTTCCGGCGAAGAAGATCGGCGCCTCGGCGGCTCTCCGAAGAGCCACCGTGCCTTTCTTCCTTGCGCGATGCAGCAGGGTGCGACCTGGGTGTGCGGTTTCAACCGGCGGCACGCACGAGCCCTCGCTTGTCGGCGCGTCGCCGCGCAATCGCTGCCCGTCGTCTCCACTAGTTGTCGCGGCTCGTCGAGCTCGATTCGGAGCCGGCTAGGGTTTGACGGGTTCGGCCGGTGGCGCGCTCGAGTCCATTCTCGCCGGCGCGTCGCCCCTTGTCCGTCACCCTCGGCTCCCACTCAACTCGACAACCCTACTCCGATCGCACGTAGTGCGATTCGTCCCGGCGCAAGCGCTGACGAATCGCACATCTCGCCCGTTCGAATAATTCAAGTTCTATGATTCGAATGTTCTTGAGTTCAACATGCATAAACAAAAATAACAAAAACACAAGAACAAGCTTCGAAATCAAAAAAGACATGCATACATGAATTTCGCGAAATTTAAATCCAAATAATCAGAGCCAAAGACTGGCTCTGATACCAATTGATGGTGCTGGCAGCGGAAGCGGGCGCATAAATATCAATCACATAATAATCAGATCTATTTAGCAGATTATTTAGACAAAACCTATTCGCTTAATTATCACATGTATCGTGCTCATAACTTGAATTAATCATGCTTTAAGAATATTGAAACCTAAAACATGCTTTTCTACGGAGTAGAAAAATACCTAATTAATTCTCCAAAGAATTGAAGATGGCTAGCTTCTTCTCCACGTGATGCTTGAGTACTAGACCACAAATCTTCTCTCTGGTTTCCGAACTGTATCCCAATATCAGTGTGAGCTGATATTACTAGAATACTAGGACTTAAATAAAGAAGACAGAAGAAATCCTTTTTGGAATAGGAGAGGAATTCGAAATTCTCTTCAGCTTAGGGCTGAAAATTTCGAAAATTTCAATAATGAAAATTGTGTTATTTCTGTCTCTTTTATTCTCCTATTTATACTAAGTTCCTTTTGGGCCCAGACAGGGATCTATGGAAGGTTTTGGATATGGGCTCATCCAATTTACTTTTTACTAATTAAATTGAACCCACAATTTAATATAAGTTATAATTGGAATAATACGAGCAGCCACTACAGATGTAATATTGAACTCTCCCCATCCAAATCCGAAATTACAAGTAATCCGGGTTTCCGTTTAACTTTCATTTCCCATGCTTAAGATTAAAATGTCCATTAATTAATTAATGTCTGCTACTGACGTAATTAATTAACTTCTTATTAATTCCAAGAGTGGACTTAGCATGAAACACTTATTTATTATTCATAGAGTAATCACACTCCAACTAGCTAGGTTCCGAATAATAAAACCTTGTTTCGCGCTCCTCTTGAGGACATTATCAAACGAGACTCTCCTCGTGCACGATTCAATATAATAGCAATCCTAGCACCGCTAGATATTGATCACCACTACCCAATATATCAGGATAATTGGGTTACGAAAAACCCGCACCATTTGATAAGTCAAAGTAGTGCATAATCAATACCGTATGCTCAATGCTAACCTACATTGATTAAGAAACAAATATTATCAAGACCTTGCCTTTCAGTAGATAGCCCAAGGCAAGTCTTGCTGTTAGATCCGTTCAGTGCTATACCACACCAATGTCATCTTATTTCAGTAAGGATTAAAAATATGCGGACTGACATTGCAACCTTTCTCGATGGATAGTCAAATTCCATCTAGGTTGTGAAATTCATCTTTTTCTTTGTTTAGAACTGACCGTGTTACCTTAAAGTGGACGACGCCCACAACCGGTCTACTAAAACAAAGACTTAGACTTTGTTAGGTTAACTTATACATTTAAACATGCATTAACATCCATTAAATGTAAAACATAACAACATTATGACAAAAATAATCTGTTTTATTCCTTGGAAAATAAAATAAGAGTTTTACAGTATTCAATCACTCGAAACGTGATTTCTAGTATACAAACTCTAACACGGAACCTATTACTGGGACGTCGAGACGACAATCTGGTGTAGGTCGCAAGGAGAGTTTAGTTCTTAATTGTATTCCAGATAACTCTAACGGAATCGAGTCACCCGAAGTACGACATACTCAGCCCATTGATCATGTCAATGCGAAATTTGATCGATTATTAGTGGGTGTTTCACATTTGGAATCACGTATTGACGCTACTGAACGTCGCGTAGTCAATCTCGACTCTACGCATAAACCTGAGCCTGATCCGCCTTATGATCTTCCGGAGTATGTTGATGGCGATTTCGATCACCATCGTAATTTGTCCTTTCATCGGGGCTCCAAGACTTATTCCCACGCAGAGTCAAATCACTATCCTCGATCAACATATCCTGCCCGCCGGTTTCCAGAGATTCCCTTACCCCGTCCACCACACGACTCGGGGTACTCTTCCGGTCACCGTGTTCGGTCGGATAGACCACCACGTCAGTTTCACAGTCAGTCCAATCAGTTTCCTGATTTTTCGGCAGAGCAGTTCCGCCCCAGAAATGTTTGGGAACCGCCCCAAAACCGCAATAACCACTCTACAACGTGGGATAATAATCATCCACGTTCGCGGTCCTGTTGGGATCCCCCTCTGAACCGCCATCAGCCTGGATTTCAAAATTCTGGATTTCAGAATTCGGATTATTTTCCGAGAGTGAAGATGGATCCGCCTCATTTTGATGGATATGATGCTTCGAATTGGATTTCGTGGGTACAATATTATTTCGATCATATAATGATGCCGGAAGACCACAAATTACACTATATTGTGATGCTTTTTGATCCACTAGTCGACGATTGGATATTTAATTATCGTGCCAATAACCATTTTGTCACTTGGCTGGATTTTTTGGAAGATGTTCGACACAGGTTTGATCCGCAATGCTATGAAAATTATATTGGTCTTATCTCCAAATTATGTCAAACGGGCTCTGTTTCAGAATATCAATTGGCTTCCGAAAAGATGATGAATAGAATTTGCGGCGTGCCGGAGTCTACACTCTTGCCTATCTATATTACAGGTTTGAAACAACCGATTCAAAGGCAGGTAAAGCTCCACCGTCCCACTACTTTGGCGTCGGCTTTCGCGTTATCTCAGGAATTATCGGCTACTCATGCCGAATCCAATGCGCCAACAACTACTAGGTTTCACAAACGGCCATGGACGCAAAAAGATTCCCGAGGACCACTAACTCAACCGCCAATATCTTCAGAGAAGACTATTGCAACCACAAGTGCTGCTGGGCAGCAGCCCTCTGCTCGCTCTCGTGATTTTTCTAAGCTGCCGGTAGTCCGTGTTTCTAAAGCCGAGAAGGCTGAGAGTTCAAGAAGCGGTCAGTGCTGGTATTTTAATGATAAGTGGGCACCGAATCATGTGTGCAATCAGACGTTTCTCGTTTATATGGGTATTGATGAAGATGGGGAACAAGTGACTGACCAGGATAAGGATTTAGTGACAGCCGATTTATCTCACTTGCAATCACGTGATGGAAGAAAACGGTCCAAATCTTTAAGCATTGTGGGGACTATCGGATCTCTTGAAGTCAGTATCTTGATAGATACAGGAGCATCTCATGATTTTTTACATCCCCGGGTCGCGGAGAAATTACAGTTACCTTTGTCGCCTATTACTCCGTTCCGTGTGTATGTCGGAAGCGGCGAATATTTACTATGCACACATGTTTCTAAAAAGACCACAGTATTGATGCAGGGGACTTCTTTCGTCTTGGATTTACATGTCCTTTGCCGCTTATGGTTCGGATTTAATCTTGGGTATGGAATGGTTGGAGTCATTGGGTAAGGTTACACATGATTATCCGGAGAGAACGATGGAATTTATCAAAGATGGCACTCCAGTTCTCTTGCGAGGAATTACACCTCCTCCACGTCCGGTTTCTGTTTGTATGTTGTCCGCTATGCTAGCTCGAACTACAGGCCATGACCTGTATGAGCTTGTGGCAGTCGACCCTTCTGACACGAATCTCTCCGTTGAACAGCCGATGTCTCTTCCGACGGATTTGCCTGCGTCCATCTTGGAAACCTCACAGCATCATATTCAGGTCTTCTCTACACCTTCAGGCATGCCCCCGCGTCGGCCCTTCGACCACAAAATTCATCTCCAACCTAACTCCCGGCCGGTGAATGTGCGGCCATATCGGTATCCATATTTTCAAAAGAATGAAATCGAACGTCAAGTTCGTGAAATGCTTGATCAAGGTATCATACAACGCAGTCAGAGTCCTTTTTCTTCACCGGTGCTGCTCATTCGCAAGAAAGATGGCTCTTTTCGGTTCTGTATTGATTATTGTGCTCTTAACACGGCTACTGTACTTGATCATTTCCCAATTCCCACCACGGATGAGCTTTTTGATGAGCTGGGTGCGGCAAAATATTTCACAAAACTTGATTTGCGTTCGGGATACCACCAAATTAGGATGCAGGAGGATGATGTCTTTAAGACAGCATTTCGAACTCATGATGGGCACTTTGAGTTCTTAGTCATGCCTTTCGGGTTGACTAACGCTCCCTCCACATTCCAAGCGGCTATGAACACAATTTTTCAGTCATTGCTAAGGAAATCAGTCATTGTATTTTTTGATGACATATTGATTTATAGTGCAAGCTTGGATCTTCACGCTAAGCATCTTGCCGAGGCATTATCTATCTTGCAAGCTAATCAGTTTTATGTTAAGCTCTCCAAGTGTTCTTTTTGTAGCACCTCGGTCGAATATTTGGGGCATATCATCACTGATGGATAGCTTAAGGCGGATTCTTGTAAAATTGATGCAATGGTCGCGTGGCCCGTTCCATCGACAATTAAGCAGCTTAGGGGTTTCTTGGGTCTTACAGGATACTATAGGCGTTTTATCGCCAACTATGCACTTATAGCAGCTCCTTTGACTGGTTTATTGAAGAAAGACTCATTTGTTTGGTCACCTGCAGCCGAGCAAAGCTTCGTTGACATCAAAACAGCCATGACTTCGGCTCCTGTTCTCCGTCTGCCCGACTTCTCTCGTCAGTTTTGTGTCGAGACTGATGCTTGTGATTTTGGAGTGGGTGCTGTTCTATTACAGGATAATCACCCGTTATCTTTTTTCAGCAAAAATCTTGGGCCTCGTCGCCGCGTAGCTTCTACTTACCACAAAGAATTGTACGCTGTAGTGGAAGCCGTGCAACAATGGAGGCAATATTTATTAGGCCGAGAATTCATCATCCGCACTGATCAAAAAAGTTTGAAAGAATTATTGCAACAAGTGGTGCAAACAACGGATCAACATCTCTACGTTCGCAAGCTAATGGGGTATAAGTTTGTCATTGAATACAAGAAGGGGCAGCAATAAAAAAGTAGCTGATGCTTTGTCCCGCCGAGATGAACCTACAGACAACTCTTCATCAGTTGATGCTGCATTGCTGGCAGCTGCGTCACAGCCGGTTCCATCGGTTTTGGCAGATTTGAAATCTGACACAGCAGCTTCTGCCGAGCTCCAAGACTTGATTCTTCAGATTTCAGCAGGTCTCGCTGCACCTCACTTCACTTTCGATGGCGAGCTTGTTTATTTCAAGCGTCGTGTTTTCGTCCCTGCAGAGTCTAACACTTTGCGTGTGTTGTTACATGAACATCATAGTTCCCCTTCTGCAGGTCATCCGGGGGTGGACCGCACGTTTAGGCGCCTAGCCTCCACGTTCTATTGGCCACATATGCGTCGTGATGTTAAGAAGTTCGTTGCTGCTTGTTTGGTTTGTCAAACCACCAAATATTCCACACTAAAACCAGCGGGGATACTACAACCATTACCTATTCCATCTCAGGTGTGGGAGGACGTTTCCATGGATTTTATTACAGGTCTTCCATCTTCGCGAGGGTACACTACCATAATGGTCGTTGTTGATCGTCTATCGAAATATGCTCATTTCGCGCCGCTCCCTACCAGATTTGATGCTTTGCGTGTTGCACATTTGTTTGTGAATACAAATGTTAAACACCATGGTTTTCCCAAAACCTTGGTTTCCGATAGGGATTCGGTGTTCTTGAATGCGGTTTGGGAAGAGTTGATGGCGTTGAGTGGTACTAAATTGCATTTCTCTACAGCATATCACCCTCAAACGGATGGACAGACGGAGGTGCGAAACAGAGGTTTGGAGCAATATCTTCGTGCTTTCATAGCAGACCGTCCGTCGAGGTGGTCGAATTTTCTACCTTGGGCTGAATTGGCATTAAATTGCTTCCACCATGAGGCCTTGGGGGTTTCGCCATTTCAAGCTTTATATGGCCGTGAACCACCACCCTTGGTGGCTGCTGATCCATCTCCACGAACTCCTCCAGCTGTGGCAGCTTTGATCCGTCAGCGGGGTCTATTATTGGTTGATCTACGAAAGAATTTGGAAAGAGCTCAACAAAGAATGTGTGCCATCGCGAACCAACATCGGCGTGATTTAGAGTTCAATGTTGGCGATAAGGTGCTTCTCAAACTTCAACAATATCGCCAACACTCGGTTGCCAAACCTCAGTCTGCAAAACTATCACGCCGCTATTATGGGCCTTTTGCTGTAGTCGAGAGAATCGGTCAAGTTGCTTACCGTCTTAAATTGCCGCAAGGTAGCCGTATTCATGATGTTTTTCACGTCAGTTTACTTCGGCCGTTTGTGGAGTCCGACCAAAATGCTGAGCTGTCTTCTTGGCCAGAGGAATTCTGTAATGGTAAGTTAATGATCAAGCCTACTGCTGTGTTAGAAAGGCGGACCATGCTACGTGATAACGACGCCGTCGATCATGTTCTTCTTCGTTGGCCTGATGAATCTGTCACGTGGGAACCAACATCAATGGTGCAGCGTCGCTTCCCTGTTCTATTCCTTGAGGACAAGGACTCTCTCATCCCCGGGGGAGTTGATACAGGATCACCTCAAACTCATGCTCAAGTGTCATCTCAAGACCATCACCAGACTTCCGATCAACTACAGAATAGCCCCAACAAGGTGCAACAACAGGGTCAATCCAGCAAGAAGAAGAGCAGCAGTCGCCCGAAGAGAAACACTCGGCCACCCAATCGCCTCATCGATTGTGTGCCGAAATGAGATAGTTTATTTACGTTGTGTATTAGAAGCATATTATAGTATTATTAGTGTGTTGATTATATTGTAAGTGTCGGGCGTATCTATAAGCCCCATCTCGGGTCTTCTTAGTGGTTCTTTCCCGAGAGATAGGAGGTCGAACCACCCTATGGTCCTAGAATATAAAAAAGGGAAACTTGTCAACATATTATGGTAATGAGTGATAAGTTTATTTCCCAAAAATTCACGTCTCTTTACAGAGCTCTCAAAAACTTCTTTCTCTGCCCGACAAGAATCTCTCTCGCGTGCGGAACCATCGATCGCTGAGCAAAGTCGCCGCCGATTATCATTACTGATACGTCTATAACGTATCACGTTGACACCGTCGAAGGGACGTCGAGAGTGGGCCAGAGCCTCTGCTCTCCGGAGAACTCGACGGAAAGAACGAAGCGGTGTGACAGCCACGTGCACCCCTGCACGGCGGCTCCGCCTTGAGGACCAGCTGACCGATCGACGCAGCGGGACGAGGGCGGCGAGACCGCGAGCTTCGAGGCGACGCCTCAGCCCCACCGGTGAATTCGCTCCGCCGTGACTCCACCACCAAAGAGAAGATATCAGTGCGGTGACCGAGAGTTGAGATGGAGGAGACGAAGCCGGCGAATCTCCGGCGAATCGCCGAGAAAAGAAGAGGGAAGAAGCCGTTGCTGTGTTTTCTAAATTAGGGATTTAAGAATGTGAAATTAGGGAAAATTGGAAAAGTTGTGTGAAACGGAGAAGAGAGAGGCGTGAGGGAGAGACGCCGCTGTGTTGTCTCCGATTTGGGGATTTTAGCAAATCGTGAGTAATGTGAATTTTGAGAGAGAAGTGCCGATGGGTTAAAGCCTAAAGGGGAAGAAATGGGGCTTTGTTATTAGTATTGGGCCACTTTATTTATTCTAGTTGGGCCTTAGTAGTTAAAAAGATTAATTGGGCCGACTCCTTTATTTAATTGGACTGCAGAGTTAATTCTAAAATGACTAAGAATGTCAATGAGCTTTTGGGCCGCCTCAATTATTAAAAGGAGCCGTGTAGTGTTTTCTATTTAGACTAAAAAGAAATGAGTTGAAAAATAATTGGGCTGAGGTATATTTATGTTGGTTTGGAATTAATTTAATGGTTTGAGTTGCAGCTCAAATAAATAAATTCCCGAATAATTTACCAAGTTTTCGAAGATGGAAGGTATTAAAGTTGGAGACGCAAAGGGCCGACCGGCGTCGCCCTCGACGCCTCGGGCGGCCGCTAAGGAAATAGAAGGAAAGAGGGAGACGACGTTCTCAAGTCACAGAAATAATTAAGTTTATTAGAGAAGTGCTATTAATTAAATTTCCTGATTTAATTAATATGCAAGTTCTAGAATTTTCCAAGAAGTAAGTAAAGAATAAAAAAAATTAATTAGGGCATGCATTCCTATAAGTATAAGTTTTCTTAAAGTCTAATTAGTATGTTGTTATGTTATGTTTTTCACAAAGGACTATCTCCGCGAGTTAAGATCAGAACGAGAAATTCAAGTTAAGGAAATTAAGCGAACGAAGTGGGCTTTCGTAACTAAGTATCTTACGAGCTTTCTATTTAAGATATGATTATGTGGGCTTTCGTAACTAAGTATCTTACGAGCTTTCTATTTAAGATATGATTATATGGGCTTTCAAGTAAAAGTTCAGTTTTTACGAAAAGTATTTTATGAGCTTTCTATTGTGATATGATATTACGTGAGCCTTATATGATATGCTTTGAGTTGTTTATATTCCCAGTATGTTTTGCAGTATGAATGCTTCCAGTTATTTACATTCTGAGTACGAATGCGCTTTCAGTTATTTACGTTCCCAGTATGAATGTTTTCAGTTATTCAAGTTATCAGCATGTTTTGTATTGCCAAGTGTTGTTTTGAACTTTGCCTATCTGTTTGTCTAGCAAGGGCGACGTCCCTACTAGACCAGTTCAGTTTAATCGAATTCCGATTTGTAAGTGGGGTAAGCCCATACATACCCAGTTCACACAGTTTCAGATATGGCATTAGTTCCAGGAGAAATAGATCATGATCACAGTTTACAAAGAAATGCTTTTAGTGTCCTCGGGCCTTTCAAGATTAAACCCCAAGCTCACTCAGTAGTGGCTTGACAAAACCAGTTTCTTTTCAGTAAAATATATTTCGGCACGTGTCCACTGAGTACACCAAGTACTCACCCCTACATATGTTTGAAAAATGTGCAGGTTGAGCAGTAATGACAGCGGGCGGTGTTGAGCACAGACGAATGAAGATCCTTCGATAGAATAGTACTTGGATGCGTCGTGTCTCCATACACGATGTTATCTGCTCTTGACTCTTCTGCTGCAATGTAAAAGTCGAGATTTCATTCTCTTGTACTATGCACTCTGATTAATATATTTATTCCAAGTTATTTCAGTTCATATTTAGTTGTGCCACAGTTTTTCCCTCTTTCTTCCCTGCTTCTTTCATCCTCCCCTAGTCGCGATCAACCGGACTTTCTATCCTTAGAAAGTGCGGTCGCGACAAATTACCAAGGAACTAATCTCATTCGAAATTATGTTTTACTGCAAAAAGTGCATATTATTTTCTATGAACACATCATTAGTATATTATAATTAATTAAAATTTAATCAAATGTTTTATTGGTTTCGCATCTTTAAGGGATATGAGAGATCACAAAAGAAATGAGACAAAAAGTGACAAAAGACACACATACATTTACACAATTATAATTAGACATATATTTACATATACAACACCACTTTTTAAAATATTCCCCACACAATTTAATTATCCCACACACATGCACACCATAAATAAAACAACATCAACTAATAATTTTTTGCACTTCCTTGTAACCAAGAATATCATTCACCAACCTATCAAAATCATGATAAGATTCACCACCAACTCTCGTAGCCACTCCCGCTTTCCTCTTCCATTCCAAAGCATTCTCCTTCATAACCTTCCCTCTCTCCCCTTCCATCACCTCCCTCACAACTTCCTCCACCTTCTCCCTCCTCACATCCTCATCCACCTCCATCCCCATTCCCCATTCCACGCACACGAACCGTCGGTTTGTATGCTGCTCCGCGAAGAATGGCCAGCATAACATCGGCACACCCGCCCCAATGCTCTCCAGAGTCGAGTTCCATCCACAGTGGCTCAAAAACACGCCCACAGACGGGTGCAGAAGCACCTCGTCCTGGGCGCACCACCCCGCGATCAAGCACCTCCCCTTTGTCTCCTCAACGAAACCCGCGGGAAACCGGGCCGACTCGCCCATGGCGATGTCAGGTCGGGTTATCCAAAGAAACGGGTGCTTGCTATTGGCCAATCCCCATGCGAATTCTTCTAGATGTTTCTCGGAAATCAATGTCACACTCCCATAATTTACATACACCACGGAATTCTTTTCCTGTTTATTGAAACCTCTCCTACAAATATCAAAATTGAAGAAGTCATCAGCAGAAGTGAATGCAATGCCAAGTTGGAAAATAACATTACACTGCAGCAATATGGAAAAATGAAGTGTGCATCAGATTTAATTTGTAACTCTCAAATAAGTAAAATGCTACAAGACTCTTCATCTAACACATCAATGTAGAAGCTTGAAAGGTTGTAGAATGTGTTAGGTCTTGTGTTTTATTTAATGCTTATCTATTATGAGTAACTTATAAATAGTCTTGATGTAATGCTCCCTTCGACAAGTGAATATCTTGAATACAAATCTATTCATCTTTTATTTTTCTTTCATGGTATATAGAGCCTAGGTTCTGATCACCTTCTCTTCGCTTCCCTCCCTCCCTTTCCCTTACCTTTCTCCATTTTCTTTTTTTTATGGATACAAATACTAATTCCAGCTCCTCCACCACCTCTCCCGTTTTTGCCCTACATCATCCTCTTTCCATCAAACTCTCCGATGAAAACTATCTCATTTGGCGACAACAAATTCTGGCTACTGTTCGTGGTCATGGTCTTGAGGGATTTCTTCTTGGATCAGACATCCCACCCTCTCCCTTTCTTACTACTGATGATGATGATGCTTCAAAGCAGCCCAATCCCGCCTACCTTGCTTGGCATCGCCAAGATCAACTTTTATCTGCTTGGATTCAAGGATCGCTTTCTGAGAGCTCGATGATACTCGTTGTTGGCCTCTCCACAAGCAAAGATATATGGCAAGCTATAGAGTCTAGCTATGCGAGCCAATCAAAAGCTAAAATTATGCAATACAAATTGCAGCTTCAAACTATCAAACGGCACAATCTTCCCATGAATGATTATCTTAACAAGGTCAAGTCTTGTTGTGACATATTAAGCTCTGCTGGTTGTCATGTCTCTCCGGAAGATCATATCCTCTATCTCTTGGCTGGTCTCGGCCCGGAATATGATCCTGTGATGGTCACCATCACCTCTAGGACAGAAAGTTGGTCTGTTCCAGATGTTACTGCCCTTCTCCTCAGCTTTGAGTCCAGATTAGAAACTGCTCGTCTTTCTTCCTTCAACACTGATGGCTCTCAACCCTCGGCTAACTTTGCTCATGCTAGTTCTGGTCCTCCCAGCAGAGATGGCTCTAGAAATGTTCCCTCTTATCCTCGTCGTGGTGGTGGCCGTGGTGGTGGTCGTGGTGGCCGCAGCCGATTCTCCAACAACAAAATCATATGCCAGCTATGTCAAAAACCTGGGCATTCAGCTGATCGTTGTTGGCATAGGTTTGAACAGAACTTCTCTCCTTCTGCTCCTGCTCCACGCCCTTCTCACTCTCATCTGCACCCGTCTGCTCCTCCTACCGCAAATCTTGTCCACGCTCGTGCTCCTCCTGTAGCTCCTCCCGGCTTCCGTCCACCTTCTCCCCACCAGCAACTTCACCAAGCACCTGCCTATTCCTATTCTCCTTCAGAGATTAGCTTTGACTCAGCTTCCAACTTTTGGTATCCTGACTCTGGTGCTACACATCATGTCTCCAATGACCTCTCATCTCTAAATGTTGCCACTGAGTATCAAGGAGGTAAATCTCTACATCTTGGCAATGGAGATGCTATCAATATTGCTCATATTGGTAGCTCTTCATTTCAATCACCTCTCTTGTCTTCAAGATATTTACTCTTGAATCATCTTTTACATGTTCCTCAAATTTCGAAAAACCTTCTAAGTGTTTCTAAGTTTGCAAATGACAATAATGTCTTCTTTGAGTTTCACCCTCTCTTTTGCTTTGTTAAGGATCGAATGTCCAGGAAGGTTCTTCTCAGAGGCACCCTTGATAATGGATTATATCGCTTCTCTCTTCCCAAGCCAGAGTCTGCTCACCTCTCTTCTGACTCAAGCCATGCACCCGTTGCCTTCTCTTCAGCTCTTTCCTCTACTTCCACATCTCATGTGTCTTCTACTTTAGATCTTTGGCACAAACGTCTTGGCCACTGTGCTTATGATTTAGTTGTTAAGGCTCTAAATGGCTGTAATATCAGTTTCAATTCAATAAAATCCAGTATCCTTTGTCATCCTTGTTGTATTGCTAAGAGTCATAGGCTCCCTTACACTGCTTCTAAATCTCAATATTCAGCTCCTCTCCATCTCATACATACTGACTTATGGGGCCCCTCTCCCATCAAATCCCGAAATGGGTTCTCCTACTACATCACTTTTGTAGATCAATTTACTCGCTTCACATGGATTTATCTATTGAAAGCCAAAAATGAAGTTCAAAACATTTTCAAACACTTCAAAGTGACTGCTGAAAACCAGCTTAATCATAAAATTAAGATTGTGCAAAGTGATTGGGGTGGAGAGTATAGAGGGCTTACTTCTTTTTTTCAGGAACATGGTATCATCCACAGATTATCTTGCCCTCATACTCCCCAACAAAATGGCCTCATTGAAAGGAAGCATCGACATGTTGTTGAGATGGGTTTAGCATTACTTGCTCAAGCAGGGTTGTCTACTCAATTTTGGGATGATGCCTTCACTTCCGCAGTCTACATCATCAACAGATTACCCACACCAACACTCCTTCTTGCCTCCCCCTTTGAAAAGTTGTACAACTCCAAGCCTAACTATCATGAGCTTAAAGTCTTTGGTTGTCTATGTTATCCATTCACTCGGCCTTACAATGCCCACAAGCTTGAATACAGATCATCACCTTCAACTTTTTTGGGATATAGTAATGCTCATAAAGGATACAAAGCTCTCCTTCCCAATGGAAAAGTCATCATCTCAAGAGATATCATATTTGATGAATCGTCCTTTCCTCACCTTAATTCTCAATCCTCACAAGCTCCCCCTCTGCCAAATAATCCTTCAAGCATTCCTTCCTTGCACATTATACCTCCTTCACCACCTACTACTAATCCCACTCCTCCCATCAATCTCTCTCCCGCTAATCCACCTGTCACACATGAATCTCCATCTTCACAGCCTTCTGCTACTGTAGCAGCAACCTCTCCAACTCCTCTCACCTCTGATAAAACCGCTTCCTCCTCTCTTATTCCAAGCTCTACAGCTGCCTCTCATCCTATGATCACTAGAGCTAAGGCTGGTATTTTTAAGCCTAAAATTCTTCTTGTCACATGTCCTTTTTCCTCTCTCCCTAAATCTGCCCAAGCTGCTCTTCTAATCCCAATTTGGAAGCGAGCCATGGTTGAAGAGTTTCTGGCTCTTATTCGAAATAAAACATGGATTCTAACCATTCTTCCTCCGGGGAAGAATCTTATTGGTTGTTCTTGGATTTTCAGGTTGAAGAAACATGCTAATGGCGATATTGCTCGACATAAAGCTCGATTGGTTGCTCAAGGCTTCTCCCAAGAGCCTGGTTTTGACTTCACCGATACATTCAGCCCTGTGGTCAAGCCCACAACCATTCGCATAATCCTGTCTCTTGCTATATCTTCTGGCTGGCGAATCAAGCACTTAGACGTCAACAATGCATTCTTACATGGAGATCTTGAGGAAGAAATCTACATGCGCCAACCCCTTGGCTTTGAACAAGGAAGCCCACACCTTGTGTGCAAACTCAACAAAGCTCTCTATGGCTTGAAGCAAGCCTCCAGATCATGGTTCCTCACTGTTCAAGCTGCCTTATTATCACTTGGATTCCATCAATCTCGGGCAGACCGGTCACTGTTCTTTCGGATTCGAGGTTCTGAAACAATTTATCTTCTCATCTACGTGGATGATATGTTAATTACTGGTAGTTCATCTTCTGCCATTGAGCATGTTATTTCAAGCCTCAGCAAGCAATTTTCTCTTAAGGATTTGGGTGAAGTGAAACATTTCCTAGGAGTTGAAGTCACTCAAACTGCTCAGGGACTCCATCTAAGTCAAGGTTCCTACATTAAAAATATCCTTGAACGAGTAAAAATGCAAGATGCGAAAGGATTGCCTACTCCAATGCTAGCAAATCTTAAATTATCAAAGGATGAAGGTGATCCCACCATAGATGGAAAGCTATATCGGAGCACTGTAGGAGCATTGCAGTATGCAACCCTCACACGACCGGAAATCAGCTATGCTGTTAATAAGGTTAGCCAATTCATGGCATGCCCTCTTGACTCTCATTGGAAGGCAGTGAAACGTATTGTCCGATACCTTGCCAGCTCGGTCGATTACGGCATTCATATTCAAGCATCTCACACCAATCTTATCGCCTTCTCCGACTCTGATTGGGCTTCAGATATTGACGACCGACGATCTGTAACTGGCTATTGTGTTTTTCTGGGTAAGAACTTGATCTCTTGGTGTTCCAAAAAGCAGCCTGTTGTCTCTCGAAGCAGCACCGAGGCTGAATACCGGAGTCTTGCTCAGGCTGTCTGTGATGTCACTTGGGTAACTCATCTCCTCTCCGAATTGAAAATCCCATCCTCTCGCACTCCGATTGTGTGGGTGGATAATATCAGTACCATCGCATTGGCCAGCAACCCAGTTCTTCACGCCCGCTCCAAGCATATTGAATTAGACATACATATTGTTCGCGACAAGGTTCAAGACAAATTGGTGGATCTTCGTCATGTTCCATCTGCCGACCAAATTGCAGATATCCTCACCAAGCCACTTT
This sequence comes from Salvia hispanica, assembly GCF_029641045.1. Classification (NCBI taxonomy): domain Eukaryota; kingdom Viridiplantae; phylum Streptophyta; class Magnoliopsida; order Lamiales; family Lamiaceae; genus Salvia; species Salvia hispanica. The sequence continues at coordinate 12,576,713 of NC_142693.1, forward strand.
CTTACCAATTCTTCTCTAAACTTCGCAACAAACTCACTGTTTGTTCTAAGTCGGCGCTCGAATTGAGGGGGGATATTGAAACCTCTCCTACAAATATCAAAATTGAAGAAGTCATCAGCAGAAGTGAATGCAATGCCAAGTTGGAAAATAACATTACACTGCAGCAATATGGAAAAATGAAGTGTGCATCAGATTTAATTTGTAACTCTCAAATAAGTAAAATGCTACAAGACTCTTCATCTAACACATCAATGTAGAAGCTTGAAAGGTTGTAGAATGTGTTAGGTCTTGTGTTTTATTTAATGCTTATCTATTATGAGTAACTTATAAATAGTCTTGATGTAATGCTCCCTTCGACAAGTGAATATCTTGAATACAAATCTATTCATCTTTTATTTTTCTTTCACTGTTTGTCTAGCCATTCTAAGCATTTTCTATCTTCTTTCCATAGATTTGGCTTGAATGAGATTTGTTGGTTTTTGGAAATTTCATCGGAAAGCAAGGAGAGAGGGCCGATGTTGTATGTTGGTGGAGATGTGGATGAGATGGCTTCGAGGACTCGATGTTCGAGTGCATTGAATGTGTTGAAGATGATTCCAGTTGCTTGTAGACAGTTTTGAGCTTCGTCTCTCAGATAGTTGAACAAGACATCATCCTTGTTTGTTGTTCGGATAAAGCTAGGGAAGTCTCTGAGCTTTATGTTGGGAATGCCCCGAATCCAATCTATTTCTTTCTCTAGCAATCCCTTCTCCATGAACTTGTCATCTAGCCACAAAATAATTTGATTAGAAAATACCCCCATGTCAATTCAAATTTAACTAAGACGTATATGCTTGGGATAAAAAAACGAAAAGCCTACTACTTTAGTAAAGAATGGGAACGATGGTCGGAAAATGAAACAAAAAAACTACTAGTATTATAATAACATTTCATATATTGCAAGGAGAGAACAAAAATCATTACATGAATCATATAAGTCACTTCATCTATAACCAATTGGTTAAGGTCATTTAGCCAAATTTAACATACCTAACAATATATCTAAGCTTTAAATTTGGGCCAATTTGATAGGGCTGTTCAATCCTACGATAAAAAAAAGGTCCAACTTCCCTTGGAGTTTGAGTTGGAGTGTTGGCAAAAGAAACAAAAATTACTACTCCCTCTTGTGTGTGGCAATGTGACGTTAATAAAAAAAGTGGAAATTTAAAATTATTAGTTTTATAATAATTGTGAGCGAAATAAATTAGTAGAATATGAAATTTAATTACTAAAATGAGACGAATAATGATGACGGAAGGGAGTATAACATTATCATCCAATCACCAATTGAATGGACTACATATATATTCTACCTTGGAAGGGGACCATCCCTTGATTCTGGAGTTCCCGGTAAGAGAGGTAGCCCATGAAACCACAAGCCGAGGCCGTCCACAGCTGAAACACCGGAATCCCCAATTCGGCACCCGCCTTAATCGCGAAGCTCATTGCTCCATCGGCAATTATACAAGTAATTCTCGGCACATCCGCCGCCGCAGCCAGCTTCCCAAGCACCCGCCGGAAAACGGGCAGGCAAGACTTCCTGATCGAGTCGCACAGCGCCACGGGATCCTGGGTGGCGTCGCGGTCGGACGGCGGCAGGCCCTCCGGCATGGTCTCGAACCGGAGATTCTCGAAGCTCCGCATCCACTCCGCCCCTTTCGACCGGATCAATCGCCGGTGGTTGAACTCGGTGTTGACGATGGTGACGAAGAAGCCCCTTGTTTGTAGGAGCGAGGCCAGCTGCATCGCCGGAATGAGGTGGCCTTGCGCCGGAAATGGCACGAGAACGGCATGCGCACTGGTCATTCTGGAATGGATTATAGGGAGTTGTAAAATTTAAAAGTTGAGAGTTGCATATATATTTGAATGAGAAGCAGTGTGGGTCTTTTATATAGCTAGATTGAGTTGAAAAGTATGATAGTGGAATATAATTTGGATTGCTACTCATAATGTAACGTGATCATCATGATATGGGATAATTGTGGTCTGTGGAATCATTGTATTTTGATGGTATTGGATTCACATACAACTCGTGCATGCTTACTTCTTTGACTGTAATAGTACAAATACATTAGGCTGCAAATAGTCAATTTTGTTGAAAAGGTGCGAAATACTATTAGTGTTCCTCCGTCCATAAATTTTGTCATATTATGACCGTACACAAACTTTAACAAATATAATAAAAAGTGAGTTAAAAAATTAATTAAATATGTGTCATATTTTTATATTAGTTTTATAATAAAAAATGTGTGGGAATAAGTTAGTGTAATATGAGATACTCTATCGAAAATGGTATAAAATGAAATGTGCCAAATTTTATGAGACAGATGGAAATGGAAAAATGTGATAAACTTTCTAGGACACAGGGAGTATTAATTATGAATAATTTCTTCAATAATCGTATAGTCAATACTAAATAATTAGGTAGAAACTTTTAAGGACCAAAACGTAGTAGAGTTTTAGTTGGGTAGAGGTCATAGTATATTTTTGGATATTGCAAATTCTTTTAATATAGCTAAAATTTTGAGACGTAAAATTTAGCATCATTAAATTGGAGACGTATTAAATAGAAGCGTCCCTAATTAGTGTTTAAATTAGGAAAACATTAAATGAATGTGTCCCTAAATGTTTAAATTAGAGATGCATATTTTTTAATTATCTAAATTAGCATAAGTTTACTTTTTTTAAAAATAAGCTACTACAAATCTACAATCGTGTTTAAATTTACAGCTCATCGTGTAGATTTGGGATATTTATTTACTCCCTCCGTCCCAAGATAAGTGGGCACAAACTTTTCGGTACAGAATTTAAGGAAATTGTGTTTTGTTAGTAAAGTGGAAATTGAATAAAGTAAGAGAGTTAATAAAGTAGAGAGAAAAAGTAAGAGGGAGTGTTGAATATTTGTGGTGGACTTTCATTTGGGCTGGTTATTTATTTGGCCCATGTGAAAATAATTTGGGCTGAGCCCAATTACCTTACCTCTACCATCAGATGTTGCCATGTATACTCCCACCCGGATCTTGGCTTAGAGCCGTTGGATTGTGGCTTGTATTTGTTATGTGAGACGAGACCTTCTTTCTTCTCTCATTATTCAGAACTCTCTATCTCTCTAACTCACTCGATTCAGTGAATCTCTCTTCTCTCTCTATACTCTCTTCTTCTCCAATGTCTTCTCCGGCTGTTGTCTTTTGGTTATCACGGTTTCTTTGAGTGATAGACCGGTGGCTTTGCTGGTGTAAGCAACTGCTTTGGTTGCTTGGGTGTTTCTGAGATCTAGGGTTTCGGTGTGTGAGAGATCTGGTGCGAGGTTGTGTTCTGTGATTCTAGATTCGGTGTGAAGGAGTTGTTTGATGTTGTTTTCTGCGGTGTGAGGTGAATCACTTGTGGATTCAACGGAGTTCCCTTGGATTTGGTTTCTGGTGAATAGATTTGTTCTAAAGGCGGGTGGTTGAGCCATCGCCTTGATCTGTTATGTGTTCTTCTTGATCTTCTTATCACTTGTATAATTGTTTTAGATCCGAGAGGATCTTAGTTGTTATTACTAACAAGTTTGGTGAGTGTGCAGGTTTAAGGAGGGTTGGTGATAAATCAAGAACTTAGCATGGGCTATTAACTGTTGTAATAGTTGATAGGTTTCCCGTTGTAATCTTGATTACCTATCAGTCGTATGGTTGAGAGTTTGACTGAGCTCTCCTTAATGAAGAACAAAGAGGTCTTGGTAATTAGTGAATTCGAACCTAGTCTGATCCCTACAGAGAGAATACCAAAAAAGAAAATAGCTCACTTATCTTGGGACGTCCCAAAAAGGAATGTGAGTGGCTTATCTTGGAACAGAGGGAGTACAATATAATTCTCCATCTAGCGCTCGATTCGAGTTCGATTCTTTGATACGCGAAAGGTTCTGGGAATAAGCGCATGCGGATAGACCTAAATAAATGTATGTATGGATGCGTTGATACGCTCAGATTTTGCACTATTTAAAGGTTATTATTTGATCTGCCATAAGTCTCAAAGTTGCATTACATGTCAATTATTTGCATATTTTATCTATCTTGGTATTTTGACGTGTTTTGTCAAAAATGTACAAAATAGAGCCAAAAAGGGACCCAGTGGTCCGCTGGACCCTAGCCACCTGTCTCTGAAAGTTGAACAAAGTGGTCAGAAACTTTCCAGCAGCCCGTGGGCCTGTTCGCGCACAACCACCTCAGTTCAAACCCGTTTACCGGTGATTATAAACTTCAACCAGGGTGTACTATATATCATTCTCTTCGTTTCGAAAGATCTTCATGTGGGTACCTTGAACATCTCAATCGGAGTTATGTGGAGAAGTTTTGGCAAATGTAACGCAGTGCAGTCAAAACTGACTGGAATTTAGGAGGAAATTCATGGAAGGGAAGAAAATATTACTCCCTTCGTTTCATAGTAATGAAGTCATTTTGCCATTTTAGTATGTTCCATAGGAATATAGTTATTTCTTTTTAGTCAAAGTCAATACATTTCTTCTCACTTGCTCTCACTTACTTTATTCTATTCATCTCTCAACGTTTTTCATTTCCTGCTTTATTCTTCTTTTACTTAACCCACTTAACACAATTTTTCTTAATCTCCGTAACGGAAAGAAATATCTCCATTACTATGGAACGGAATGAGTACTTTGTGAAGCCAAATCTTTTCCATTCCTTATAGACTACGAAAATTACCAAGTCTAAATGTTTTTCATGCCTATGAATACCCCATAACCTAACTCATACTTTCCCCCGTTTTTTAAAAATAGAAACATTTGAAATGACACTGGTTTTAATACACAATTGGTAAAGTAAGAGAGAAAAATTAGTAAAATAAGAAAAAGAATGAAAAAAATGAATAAAGTACTTAAGAGAGAGGAAGAAAAAAATAGTGAAAATAATGTTGGTGGATTGTGGATCTACGTCCAAAAATAGAAAGATTCTAAAGTTTCAATTTTTAAGAGACGGGCTAAAATGGAAAGAGTTGCTATTTCTAAAATATGAAGGGGAGTCTTCAAGGCTCCTCCCTCTGTACTCCACAACCTATTTCTTTCATCATTCTTGGATATTGAAGCAAGACAAAAGGAGACTGAAGACTTCAAGATTTACTCTTGAGATTTATTTGTTTATTTCATGTCTTGTACTTTAATTATTGTTTTAGTTCATCCGTCTATGAATTTTATGGATTGTTAAACAATAAAATTTTGAGATTTGATAATAATTAACTTTTATGCAGTTTTTTTATGTTTAATGTTCAGCACTAGTTGTACTTGATTTTTTTTGTGCTTTTGTTCGACTAATTAGCCGTTATTTTGATTGTTGTAAATCACTGATCGGGCGGTGGCAAGCCCTCCGGCATCGTCTCGAACCAGAGATTCTTGAAGCTTCGCATCCACTCCGCCCCATTCGACTGGATCAATCGCCGGTCGTGCTGGATTATAGTAAAATTTAGAAATTGAGAGTTGCATATATATTTCATGAGAACCAGTGTTGATCTTTTATAGAGATTGTAATTGAAAAATATAATAGTGGAATATAATTTGGATTACTACTCATAATGTAACGTGATCATCATGAATTGTGGAATCATTTTATTTGATGGTATTGATTCGCACAGAACTCGGGCATGCTTACTTGTTTGACTATAACTTCAATAGTAATAATAAATACTCCCTCCATCCACGAATAAGAGTCCCGTTTTTTTCATTTTGATCCGTCCACGAATAAGAGTCTCGGTTCATAATTATCATAAATGGTAAAGAGACCACACATTCCACTAACTCATTCCACTCACATATTATTTAAAACTAATATATACAAATAGGACCCCTATTCCATTAACTTTCTTCCACCCACTTTTCTTAACATTTCTTAAAATCTGCGCTATTTAAAAATGAGACTCTTAATCGTGGACGGAAGGAGTATGCGTTAGGATGTAACTATTATAGATAATTTCTTGAGTAATCATAACATCGAAGGACTAAAGTATTTAGTAGAATTTTATTAATGTAGACTAGATACCATGGATCTGTTTCTTTTCTCTAATTTTCTTTGTCGCTATTTCTCACCCTACTTTAGCAATAGAGTCAGTAAAAACGTAATTCATGCTATTTCTATTACTTTTATTATGAAAATAGTAATCCCCCTCATTCCATGTTAATAGAGACGTTTCATTTTTTATATTTATTTTAAAAAAATAATAATAAATAGTTAAAATAGAAGAAAAGTAAACTAAGAAAGAGATTCCATCAACCAACATATTGTTACAGGATCCACTATAAGTCCACTGCTAAATTTGCCATAGGATATGCCGCATGTCAATTTCACCATGTATAGGCTTTCAGTTAGCTAGCTTCTAAATCGGTTTAATGATTCCATCGTGTAAACTATAATTTCACACACTTCTTGTTCTTAGAGTTTCAAATCTATCCTTTGCTCCAAAATCTGAATTAAAGGGACATCAAATAATAGGTCAATGCTAAATTAGTTTGTTCGAAAACTACGGTAGAACAAAATATTATGGTGATACCATATCTATCCTTTGTCATACCACATACCGTATCAAAAACTGCAGTATGACAAAATACCATACCGATACCATATCGAATTTTCAGTATACTAAAAATTCGATATGGTTAATTTTTTATACTATTACCTTACCGTTATTGCGTTATCACCGAAAGTACAGTATTTTCCTAATCCTAGTTAACCTATTAACTTTAACATTATAGCACACACAAAATAGCACAAACAAAAGTATAAAAGGCATTAAACAATTGCTCTAATATTTTCTAATCTCATTTCAAGTTTCTAAAACTATTAATTTCACCAATGAATAAAAAACGAGCACTTAGACTTTATTTATTTTGCTAGGACTCATCCTCGGTCTAAGTAGGACAACCTGTAAAAACATTTGACAGTTGAACTCATTAGTTCATAAATTATAACAATTCATCAATTGGCAGTTAAAAAAATTCAAAATACTTTTGAAATTCCAAAAATAAAATATATTTATTTATTTATAAAAATTTACGAGATATTACAGAAAATGAGTCAATCTTCAATAGGACGAAGAGAGTATATCCTAACAGTATTCCTTCGGCATTAAAGTGAAATATGTACGTGTTTTTTAGATGGCCAAGCACGAAGACAAATCAATTGTCATTAGTGTGTTCCATGGCATAATGGATATGTTTTGTCGTTTCGTTTTAGTTTTACGGGGATATTTATCTAAATCCATTAACGACTAATTTTTCCACGTAGGGCGTTAGAATTCACAGAACATTTTCAAGAATTTTACAAAGATTATGCATAATGATGATATGTAGAAATCGGAAGGGAAGATGAGTGGCGTTGGTGGCGCAAAGTTTTGTATTTCTGTTTCTCATTCATCGTAGGTGAATTTTTTTGGAAATTATGATGGAGATGTTGGACTTTACTTTAAGGTTAATTTCGGGGGAGCATGGATGGGTGATTATTTGACTTATTTGCTTTGTACTACCATATTAATCTATTGATTTAATCATACATGTTTTGGTAGGTTTGTAATTTATGGTACAAATTATATATTTTACAATAACGTGTCATTTGTTGTAAGTTTATTATTTTATGGTTGCCCATTATGTATTCTAAAATTAATTTTTGTATTGACCTATTGATGATAGCTCTGATAGTTCATTTTATTCTCAATCGAATCATGTACTTATAGTTTACACCGAGTAAGTTGGAGTTGTTTTTTCCCATAATCTATAAGTCACAATATGATATAAAATTTTAGTATAATAGTATTTTAATTTTAGTCATTTTTTGCCATATTTTTTATTTATATAAAATATTTTATAAATTAATTGATAAAATTTTTATGTTCTTTTGTTAATTTCACGGTTTATAGTTTTTTATACGTATAACCTATAGTATTTAATAATTCAAATAATTTAATGAGAAAAAAATGAATTGTTAACAATATTTATAATATTAAATATTAAAAGATATAAAATAGTAAGACATATTGATTATAAAATAGATATTTAAATAAATATATAATGATATAATTTTGATAATTATAGTGAAAAAGTTTACTAGTATAATTTTAGAAAATTCGTTCTATTTATAAATTCATTATAGTGATAAAATATTTTTATTTATAATAGATTTACTATATTTGTGGAATACTTTGAATTTAAGTAAAATTGTTATTTATCGGCAAATATTTTTATTGTGTCTGCAGTTTATTTTGATGTACTATATTACATTGTTGTTATATACTTCCTCCGTCTCAAGATAAGTGACTTGTATTCCTTTTTGGGGTGTCCCACTATAAGTGACCTATTTCCATTTTTAGCAAAAAGTCATCTCTCTTACTTTATTCTCTCTTCTCTCCTCTACTTTTCCCTCTTTCATACTTTACTCTCTCCACTTTAACTTATTTAAATACCATTCCTTAAATTCCGTGCTTTCAAAGAAGTAAGTCACTTATCTTGGGACGGAGAGAGTACATAATTAATTAGTTATTTTTGTTTTGTGTGATGTAAATGTTTTTTTTGTAAAGTTGAATTAATATTGTAAATCTATTTAAATATATGTGCATTTTCTATAATAAGTGAAGTCACAGACACACCACAAGTTAAATAGTACATGATTTCTAAATCTAATTTTACTTATTCTCACATAGTTTTTGACATATGGCGGAGCCACTTAGAACTTCAGATTTCTCAAATCTTATCAATTTGTTTGTTTATAACGTGGAATGGGAATCTCAAGAACCCCGACTGCTCTAAAAGCAAAATCACATGTTGGACAGAGCTATTTAATTGTTAAATAACTTAACTTAATTAGGCTATTACCTAAATATAAAATTGACATTGGTTGTAATCCATGTTTAGACACGTGTCAGAATAATAGGTACCCAGGATATTATATTAGGAGTATATGTTATGGGCTAGTTTGTATTATATGGTTCCCAAGAACACTTCGTGGGGAATCAAATTTGCATTCGGCACGTTTCAACTTTTATGGGATCTTGGAACTACTAGGATATTGAGGAATTGTCGATGCATAAAATCATAATTATTGATACGGATCTTTTCCACATGAAAAGGAAATATTGTCATTTTCAAATATTGTGTTACAGTAGAGCGAACTCAACCTCAAAAAGAGGTAAAGAAAGTCTTGGTCCCAAAAAATAATTAAACAAATGATGATCATGAATTGCTAGAAGCCTGAAGCGAACTCAACCTCAAAAAGAGGGAAAGAAAGTCTTGGTCCCAAAAAATAATACTAAAAGAATCATGATCATGAATTGCTAGAGGCCACAATAATAAGTGATGCACCATACGATGTAAATGAAAGGTATATATTAATTTGACTTGTATAATGGTAGGGATGTGATAAATGAAAACTCTAAATATTGTATAAACTCAAAATTATGATTTGGATCATTGAAAAATGTCAACAGATTATAAAAAAACATCAATAGAATTTCAATGGTAATCAATGATTGATGCTGTGTTGATATTGTGTTGATACTTGTTGACATTAAAATTTTGAAGTTTGAAACTGTGTTGATATTGTATTGAAACTGTGTTGAGGAGTTTTGAGTTTGTACTTTGTACGGGTCCTATTCTAATGCTTATAGCACCCTAATCCAAAATCAAGACTAAATCTCCACCATTAGATTTAAAAATGAGTGGATGAGATTAAAGCTCACAAATCTCAATAAATAGTAGACAAAATATCAACAAAAGGGTAATATCGTCATTATGTTATCATGTGATAATTTTCGTGGGTGTTTTTTTATATCAACATTGTGTATTACAAATATCAACAATACGACATTAGAATATCAATACAAGGACAGGAAAATATCAACACATTTTTATTGAGATTGGACATGCATAATATTGAGATTTTGCCTACAATATATTGAGATTTTTTGTTGCATTTGTTGATAAAAGCTGCTTATCAACATGTACGAAAATTGAAATATAATTTATCAAATTTCATCACCCGAACATCGTCGGAACATATGCAATTGAGATCTCGTTGGAATCCTTATTAAATTATCTTTAATTTGATATATTTTTTGCGAAAAAATAATTTAAATTGAGAGAGTTACGTAAATTTAAAGATTTGAAATGATTTTGAGGAGAGAGAAAGTAGTTAGTTATAATTACTATATATATGATTTGACATTAATACCCTTTTTATTTAATTAATAATTAGTTAAATTTAAAATATATTACACTTGGCATTATATTAACCATAAGATCTTCTAATCTAATGGTTGAAAATTGGTCTCAATTTGGGATTGGTAATTAGTTAGCAATTGATTACATCCCTTTGTACAATATATAAGTTTGCATTTTATCACTACCCCGCATTTTATCACTACCCCGTTGATATGTACTATATTTTGTTTGATTTGATAGAAACACTAATAATTAAATGAATAACGCAATATATTTTTCTTACATAAGGAAGGATGGCCAGAATTTATTAACGTTACAATCCCAAATAGCATTAACCAAAGCCACAAATAATCTAAATTGCCTGCATATTGAAAAAGCACACTTTAGAGTAATGTGAAATCATCCATGGTAGCGAAGACCCTTTTTTATGACCTCCTCAAAATTAACATAAGATTCCCCTCCAACTTGAGTAACATCTTGTGCTATTTTTTTCCACTCTTGAGCCTTCAATCTCATCTTCTTACCCTTCTCCCCAACCATCATCTCCCTAACCACATTCGCGATATCGTCCCTCCTCACTCGATGATCGATCTCCATCCCGATCCCCCACTTCTCGCACGAGTAGTGGCAGTTCGTCTGCTGGTCCGCGAAAAAGGGCCAGCAGATGACTGGCACACCGCACGAGATGCTTTCCAAATTCGAGTTCCATCCACAGTGCGTCAGGAACGCCCCCACAGCACCGTGGGTCAGCACCTCATCCTGGGCACACCATGTCACCATCACCCCCCTATCTTCAACTGCCTCGAGAAACTCTCGAGGCAGCTCCCCTGACGACTCTCCGTTTTCCCCCTTGACCACGTCGGGCCTCACGACCCACAAAAACGGTTGCTTGCTATCCGCGAGGCCCAAGGCAAAATCCCAGAAGTTCTGGCCCGTCATCGTAGTGATGCTCCCGTAGTTCACGTAGATGACGGACTCGGGCTTCTGGCGGTCAAGCCAATCGAAAACTTTTGAATCCGGCTTCCACAAACTCGAATTGAGAGACTTAGCTTCACCATCCTTCACATGTTTGCCTAACAGAGGAAGTGGGCCGATTGTGTAGAAGTTTGTGTAGTTAAATTTCGAGACCACAGCCTCTAATGCCTCCTTTTCCAATTCTTGGAATGTGTTGAAGATTATGGCAGAGGCTTTCAGACAAGACTGCGCTTCCTCTCCCAAGAAATCGAACATGATGTCGTTCGGATCCGATGTCTGAAAGAAGCTTGGCAGATCCTTCAATCGGATGTTCGGCATGCCCGGGACCCAGTCCACCGGCGTGTCGAGCGTCCCATCGCTCAAAAAATCCTCATCTGCAAACAACAAACACAATTAGAAAAATCTCATTCTTGTCCCACATCGACTTTTTTAATGATTTTTTCTCTTCTATACATATATTGAGTTGACTAATTTTACATGGTATCAGAACAGGCCCAAGTAGTATTTTAAAAAAAACACAGAGACTCACTCAAGGGAAAGATGCCTCTCTTGATGAGCTCACGATAGTGCAAGTAGCCAATGAAGGAGCAAGCCGATGCCGTCCAAAACTGGACATCGGGGAATCCCATCTCCTGCGCCGCTCGGATGCCGAAGCTCATGACTCCGTCCGAGATGACGCACGAGACAGGAGGTGTGTCCCCGCCTTCTGAGTCCAAGCGGGCGAGGAGCTTTTTAAAGGGAGCGAGGCAGGTCATCCTGGTGTAGTAACACAGGAACGGGATGTCCTGCGTCGCTCCCTCGTCAGACTGGACGGGCATGCCGTCCGGGATAGTCTCGAAGCGGAAGTCCGGGAGGCCGCGGACGGAGTCGGGGCCCTTGGAGCGGATGAGGCGGCGGTGGTTGAACTCGGTGTTGACGAAGGTGACGTGGAAGCCGCGGGAGTGGAGGAGCTTCGCCAGCCTCATCATAGGGGTGACGTGGCCTTGGGCTGGATATGGGACCATCACGACATGGGGCTTCTCAGCTATTGACCCCATTTTTTTTTCTTCTTCTTTTGCTGTTATTTTCGAATAGCTGTGTTTCTTGTTTAAAGGAGTGGAGATTTATGGTTATGGCTGATTTTTAATTGGTATTTATAGAGGGATGGGTCGCACTGGCATATGTATAAATAAATGGTGCCCATTCTTGATATAGAAAGATCATTGTACCATGTGGGATTTTGTAGATGCTCCTTTCATTTTGTCAATATGCGTGCAAGAGAATCTTTTAATATAGTATGCTCTTTCAATTAGAAAAGTAAGCTCTAATGTCTAGACATGTAAATAGTTCTGATTGGATTATTATTGACTCGACTGATATTAATCCAATTCATTTGAGTTTTATTGTGTCAAGCTGATAACCACTCAATCCGATTAACTTTGACCAAAACTCATTAAATTTGTGCGTGATAGTGTCGGGTTTCCGTGTCATATCAAAAATTTACAACTCTACGTTCACGATACGACACAATTTTATCTAACAAGACGTGATAACAACCCAATCTTGATATCAAATTATTAATTCTTGATATTACACGATAAAAGCAGTATTACACAAGTAAATTATGATATAACTCGATTAATTAGTACTTAACCATGATTTAAATCTATATAATTAAATTATATTATACTCCCTTCATCCCACAAAAGATGTCACACTTTCATTTTAGTTTGTTTTGTTCCATAAAAGATGTCACATTTCCATTTTTGGAAAAAGTTCTCTCTCGCATGAATATAAAAATTATATTTTCTATCTCCATTTAACACACGAAATAAAACCTCCTAAAATCTCGTGCAGTCCCACAAGTGTGACGTCTTTTCTGGGACGAAGGGAGTAATATTTTTAAAATAAATTTTTTCTTAACGGATTCTCCTATTCCAAACCGACCCAATCCAGACATAAACTGAAGTTATCGAATTCTTATTGGATCGATCTGATAAGATTCTAAATCCATTAAAGCTTGACCAAACTCATCAAATTTGTGTATCTCTGTGTCGAATTTTTGTGTATTCTGTCGAATTTTTGTGTAGTGTGAAAAATTGCAGGAAGCACTTTAACGTACACAAGTCTAATTTATATAGCTGTTCAAGGATTAGATTAATCTCAAGTAGGACAAGTATTAATTTGGTTATAAGTGGAGTAAATTTAATTTATTTGTGAATAGAAAGACAGGGTTTTAATATATATGCAAAACTAGATTTAAATACAGTTGCACATAACAATATCATGCGTAGGACATTATTTTTAGATCATTGTTGATTTATATTTAGGTCATTCTTACAAATGATGACCTAAAATGATCTAAAATGACATTAAACTCGAATCTTATAATATGACCTAAAATTGCTTAATTATGATTTTTGGAGTTTATAATTAATTATTGGCAATTAAATTATTTAATTATAGAGCCAAGATTTAGACTGCATTTCTAGATTTAGATGCCAAGATTTAGGATGCATTCTTGGTTTTAATCTGCCTGGAAAGATGTGCCTGTATAATACACATATAATAAATCGAGGTAGATTTCTCAAATCATGGAAACGGAACACGATAAATCGAGAAATTTAAATTTGGTTTAGTACTGATCTTACAAATCTTTCATTAATTAGCATAGGGATATATCTTTAGATCTATAACCACTATTGGTGCAAATATGTTAATTAATACCAGTAAAATGGTTCGATAAAAAAATAATGATCGTTCGTTTATACCCATGTTCTGCACATACATCAAAGACTAAAATTAATATACATATAATATGGAAATGTGCTTAAATTTTTATTCTTTTTGTTTATTTATTAGAAAATGGGGATTAAGTTATACTCCTATTAACTTTATAAATTAATTTGAAGCGCTAAGATAATAAATATGTCGAAGGATTGAGGCATAATCAACGCATAAGTACATGAAAATATATCATATTAATTCAAGGAACGTGGTCGGGTGGCATGAGACTCGTCCATCCTTAACTTTTAAATACTTGGACCAGACATAGTCATTGGGTCCGCCAATACCCTTGGTAATTACCCAAAAAAAAAAAAACTATCATATTTTTCACAAATCAATTTAGCAAGTTTTACGCTTAACTTTAATTAATACTACTATTATATTATCGTACATTTTTTTAAAATAAACTTGGTGTCAGTTTCAGTCTGATTAATAATTTATAATTTCGAAAATAATCAGCAGGCAGGCAGATTTTACTTGTGACATTCTAGATCTAATGGTATATATAAATTAACTTAATTAACTATAGATGAACGATTATAGACTAGTAATAGTACCAATTTCAATAGTTCATGCCACGAAAATGATGTTGATTTTTCCTCAATAAATTTTATGCACATATAAAACAAAAAGTTGTTCGCTGATGTTAAATATCTCATTTTGTTACTCCCTCCGTCGTGACCTCATATTTGATCGGCACGAGTTTTAAGAAATTGTTTGACTTTATGTGTAGAAAAATGAGTAGAATAGTCAATATAATGTGGATCCCACTTTTTTATATTAGTTTTATAATAAAATGTGAGTGAAATGAGTTAGTGGAATGTAAAGTCCACTTACCAAATAGAGTAAAAGTGAAATTAGACATTTAATGGCGAACGGACGAAAAAAGAAAAGTGTGATATTTAATGGCGGACGGAGGGAGTACCTCATTACTTTATATGAGTGGATATTAGTATTAAAAATTGTACTCTGCAGTGGTTGAGGCATTTCTTTTCACGGTAGTGGAGACATTACTTTTCGATGCACATTTAAGAAAAAAAAGGTGTTAAAAATGAGTTAAATAAATGAAGAATATAGTAGGAAATGAAAAGGTTAAAAAGATGAAGAGAAAATAAAGTAAGAGTGTAATGTACTACTATGGAACATATCAAAGTGACAAAATGACTCAACTATTATGGAACGGAGAGATTAGTAATTTATAGAGTTAAACTGTTATTAAGACAATTTATAAGTTAAAATGAACGTACCTCTTTCCCTTATTTTATTTAATCAAAGGTACGAATGTATATGTTTTATATATGTACAAATAGGATTTGTAATCAATTGAGATTTTTTAGCCTAATTGAGAATTGAAGTCACTCATATTTATTAAATGAGTGGTCCAGAATTTGCCACGTGGAAAATATTTTTAAATTAATTAATTATGAAATGGTAGAATGGTAATTTCACAATATATTATATTTAATACATAATTTTTATTACAATTTTTAATTTTTTAAATTTTTTTAATTTTTAATTTTTTTTTTTAATAAATTTTTGTCAACTACATATACAATTCATGTCAACTTCAACTACATTTATAATTCATGTCAACACATCTAATGTCAACTATGTGTATAATACTATAATCCATGCATATATAATTCATGTCAACTACACACATATAATGTCAACTACATATATAATTCATGTCAACTATAAGTTGTTGACATTTGATGTGCAGGCTATTGATGATAATACCCTCGAGTTAACATAATCTACTAGCAGTTGACATTTCGAAAATGTTGTAGATGAGAGTGGCAGAAAATGCATCTCAATTAAGCTAAAAAATCTCAACCTAACAGGACCATGTACAAATATATACTCCTTCCGTCCCTCAAAATTCGTCATTATTTAACCCGACACGGGTTTTAAGAAATGTAATAGAAAGTGGGTAGAAAAAATTAGTGGCATGTGAGTCCTACTTTTATATATTAGTTTTAAAATAAAATGTGAGTGAGAATGAGTTAGTGGAATGTGGGGTCCACTACCAAAAATGTTAAAAGTGAAAGGTGACAAATTTTTAGAAACGGATAAAAAAGGAAATAAGCGACAAATGTTTAGAGACGAATGGAATATATGAATATTCAGCTACAATTATTAATGGAGAGCGACGTTTACGGCATATGATTTAAAGGTGACAAAATTTATTCGGTTATAATATTTTAATTAATATGTCCCATTCAAGCGTACATATGATATATACAAACTAACAAATCATACTAAAATAAAACATAAAATGTCGTGATATATAGGAGTACAATGAAAGAGTCTCAATTTATGTCGAATTCTTCTAGGTAAGCAACAATTGTTGTTTTCGTCGTACTATGAAAGACAGAGTCTCAATTTATTTGGAAGCCTACTAGATAAGCAACAATCGTTGTTTTCTTAATAAAATGATGAATGTTGGAACATTTTAATGTCGTGTAATGTAACCATATAAAGATTGTACCTAAATATTTATTAATATTTATCGTATCATTCAATTACTTGATCTTCTATGCTATTATATATTTAGGGGTGTTCGATTTGTTAGATTATATTTCATGATTAAATTTATTTATGATTGGTTCATGAGATTGAATATCATGACTTAATCCTAAATGGATAGTCATGTAATAATTATTTATAGCTAACTCACTCCTACTAAATAATCTCACAACTTAATCCTAAATTATATCTTACTACTATTTTATCTAGATAACCAAACGCCACCTTATAGGATTAAATAGTTATTTATAAATGTAGGAGAACTATTATGTAGATATATATCTACCATGGGAGAAATTAGAGTTACAAATTTCACGCTTTGTTCTCTAAAACTGGAGTTATGGTACTAGGCAGTACAGCGTATAAATAGCTCAATAGAATCTAATTAATAGGTGTAGAAAAACGATTAACTATTCACTCTCAATGTTGTCACTTAGAAGACGATTTCCCCACTTCAGAATTCATTAAGAATATCATGAATCGGAATCCAAATACGCTTCTGCTTTATGATTATCAATCGTATTCGACATATAATTTATGTTAATATTTTCCATACTAATACATATTGAAATGAACTGATAATTAGCTTAGTTTGAAATTTTGAATTCTTGGTAAATTTCATTAATACACGAAGCATGATTAGTATTTGTAAATCCTGCCGTGTGTTGTTTGAGGAATCATGCCGTATGACTTTGGTTCTCATTTTGGAAAACATCTGTTTGACTATAAATACTTGTAGTCGAATGATTTTGAAAGCAACTTATAATTTTTTAGAATTCTTTTTGGTTTGTTTAATGCGTTTTGTTCGTCTAGTTCATTTGTTCTAAATTAGTTCAAAAGATTGTTTTGCAATAATTCAATTGTTGCAAACTTTGGTTTGGTTCATACTGATTGAAATCCTGCACTTGGATTTACTCTTCAATAGTTTAATTGATTCATTGAAGTGTTTTTTATAAGGTAAAAGGATCGTCGTTATTAGTGTAATTTTTTGTGTGCCTCCTAAAGTGTGCGCAAAATTTACAGAACCAAATTTAATATTTTGAATTGGTTTGGGTTTAATTTCTGCAAAATTTGTCGGGTTATTGAAATTCAATCGTGTCTTAAAAAAAACCCAGAAATTTTCGACGGAAATGGTCGAAACCTTGAAAATTGAGTGATCCCTTATCTGCCCTGATTTTTAAAGGATAATGAAGTCGTAAATTTTTAGATTTTAAATTGTGTTAAACGGTTACTTAGTATATACTTTAGTAGTACAATTTTTTGAAAAGGGCCGTAAATTTTAATTTTGTTGGGTCACAAATTTTGTAGCTATTTTATTTTAATTTATTACTTTTCATGTCCGTACTAAGTTGAGTCATATTTTTTTCGGGTGTCCCAATTAAGTTGAATCATTTCTTTTTTTGATAAAAAGCAAAAATTTCAATCACTCTTACTTTATTCTATCACATATTTTACTCTTTCTGTTTTTTGTCCTACTTTATTCTTGTTTCATACTTTTCAACACAATTTCATAATTTTCGTGCTCAAAAGTTTAGACTCAGCTTAATTAGTTGGGACGGAGAGAGTTTTACTTGTTTGTAAAATAAAACAGCTCAAACAATTGAAAATATTTTAAACAAATAAAACAGCTCAAACAATTGAAAATATTTTTAACAATTAATCGTATTTAATTGTTTTGGGTAATAAGTACGTCATTTGCCATTTTGGTACGTTCCATATTAATAGTGTATTTCCATTTTTAGTAAAAGTCAACACATTTTTCCACACTTACTTTACTCTCTCTTACTTTATTCTCTCTTCATTTCACTATCTTTTTCATTTTTCACTTTACTTTCCCTTTACTTAACACAATTTTTCTTAATTTCCGTGTCGAAAAGAAATGTCTCCATTATTATGGAACGAGGGAGTATTAAAGTGTAGACTTAAAATTGGTTCTTGAAAAATAGGGTTGCACCTGATGTCATTATTTTTTAATAATAAAATAAAAATTTATACACCATTTGTGGCTTCACAAGAGCAAAATAGTTAGTTGAGCTACTTTAAACATGATTTTTTTTTTCATGCTCAAGTCCCTGTAACGTAATTTTTCCTAATCCATAGACTAAAAAGGTACAAACTTTATATTTGAGGGATTAATTTTGAAGCCCATTCTTAATTAAATAATGAGTGCCAGTTACATTGTCCATTATTCTAATTTCTAAATGAATTAATAAGCATTAATTCGTCAAAGTGAACCGTGATGTGTAGATTTGTTTAATTGGAATAAATAAGATAGTATCCTTGAAATGCATACGGATAATTAATCTGCCCAAATGAAGCTTGCTATTTGGGCAGATTAAATTTGAACCAAGAAATAGGAATATAGTACTGTAGCAAACAAGAACTAAGGCTACAAGCCTATAACAGAAACACAAAAGAAAAAAGAAAATAAAACCGAGACATGGATAGGCCACTCATGAGTCATGAGTCATGACTAAAGGAGTGGAGAATTAATTATCTGGGGTAGATTGAATTATAAAAAGTATTTCATTAATATCAGAGATTTGTATAATCTAAAGTAGCCACTACCCAGTTTACAAATGCACTGCTAATTTGTGTTACCTCTGGATATAATTAGTGCACCATGATTGATACCAACATTAGAAAATTCATCAATCGACAAGGAAAAAGAAACACCTGTTATTTGAAAGAAAAATCGAAAACAGAGGAAGAAATCGACCGGGAAGTTATTTTCATATTTGCCTAGCTTGAGTAGAAATATGTAACATTTGTTGAATGTTCTTTTACGTAAGAAAGCTTTAATGGTATTTTGTCGCCATAAAGAATAAAAAAAATAGACATTTAAATACGTAAGAAAGTTTTTATGGTATTCTTTTCGTTGTATAGAATAAAAAGTAGATATTTGAATTGAAAATCTGAATGATACAAAACAGAAATATGTATTCGTTTTGAAATAATTTGGATTTCAATAAGATTTTATGCAATGTTGTTTTGTGGGTTAATGAAGAGAGAATAAAGTAAGTGAGATAAAAAAATAGAGATGACATTGTTTCTATTTTAGGAAACGTTTTATTTTTAATGAGACTATTCAAAAAGGAAAATGTTTCATTTTTAATGGGACAGAGGAAGTAAAATTTAGTATGGAGTAACTAATTTGATAAAGTACCATAGTTTAATGACTTTTTAGGAAATTAACCTTCTATATTTGATTATAATATTAAGATGTCACCCATGAGTTAGTTATTTTGTCCAAAAATAAAATTTTAATGTTGTAGTGACATCTTGAAATGAGAACAGTAATTATTTAATTTACTTAATTATTATTATGTGAGATAATTATTATTCTCTTTGTCTCAAAAAAAATATAGTAATAATTTTTAATTTTTAGTCCGTTCCACAAAAGTATGAATTCTCTAATTTTTAAAATATTTTCTTTCTTATGAGGTGAGACTTATTCTCCAATAACAATACTCCAATCACTTTTTCTTTCCATCTCTTTTATTTTACCAACTATACATTAAAATATGTGTTTAACCATGAGTGCATAGTTTTATGGAACAACTAGAGTACCATTTTGTTATACTAACTCCAGACTTTACTGTTGGTTTTCCAATTTCCATTATCGTGCTAAAAGACAATACTTATGCATCATGAAAAGCAAGTAATTAACTGATTTGGAGATTACAAATTTAGACTATATGCACTTTAGACGAAATTGGAGGAAAAGAAATCTATTTTGAGATCTCCTCCGCTAAAAAGAGTTGTTAATTGGGATAATTTGGATGTGTTTGATAATATCTTCAACAAATGTTTAATGTTTAAGGGAAGAGAAAGATACAACTAAGTTGAGAGCAAAGAATGAATGGAAAATGATCTAGTGGTGAAGCAATAGATTATAAAGCAAGCATATGATATCCTAACATTTCCATCAGTCAAGTCTGAACCATGATGATTCCCGTATGGATTTGATATGTTTCACAAACTAACTGCGACAAAATACTTCACCCTTCCGTCGATTTATAGTCTCATTTTGATTTCACACGTGTTATAAAAAATAATACTATGAAGGAAAGTAATAGAAAAGATAGTGGATAGTAGGCCTCATTTTTATATTTGTCATCCAATACTTAAGATGGAAAAAATTAGAAGCGTGGACGTCCTAAAATATCAATTTAGACATTATTTCTTAGTCAAAGAGAGTATGATACCAGTGGCGGATCTTTGTGTGTGGGGGTGGTTCGCCCCGACATAAAATTATCATATCTGCCTCCTCCGTTTCCCTCCGATGTCGCCCCGAACATTAAAAAAAATAGTCACGCACGCACTAAATCAAGCTAATACTATATATTCCGCCCCCTCCGTTTCCAAATCCTGTTATATTCCGCCTCCTCCGTTTCCAAATCCTGGATCCGCCGCTGTATGATACAATACGTAGTATTTC
Organism: Salvia hispanica; assembly: GCF_029641045.1. Taxonomy (NCBI): domain Eukaryota; kingdom Viridiplantae; phylum Streptophyta; class Magnoliopsida; order Lamiales; family Lamiaceae; genus Salvia; species Salvia hispanica. The sequence goes on from NC_142693.1 coordinate 12,597,655, forward strand.
TTTTTCACTTTGTACTTTAATTAAGTATATTAGTCGATACATTTTAACTTTATCCATCATACTAAATTTTATTTTGTTAGCTACTGTTTATTAATTATTGATTTGGTAATTTAGTTGATAACATGATTCCCATATCTATCAAAAAACCAAAAATGGAACCGACAACAATTATGCAACTAGAATTACCCGCGGGCTAACGTCGTCGGTAAAATACGCGAAAAGCATTAATTACCGCGGACATGCTTACGGTAATTTATCAAATTTTACTGTTTACCCACCTGTTGATTTCCGAGGGGTGTAATGGTAATTACAAAAAAATTGATACCAATATCTAAGATCGACAATCACATAGGACAGAAGGTAGGGCATAAAAATCCCCAAATGATATGACAATAAGGACAATAAATCATCATAGCACGAATCCATTGCAAAAGCAAAATCAATAATCTTCTCCAAATCACTGCAAAAATCTTCTTTTATTACCACAAAATTGAAAGCAAAACAACCAAAACCAGTATCAGAAAACTCAGAAGTGATCAGTACGTAATAAGTCACTGTACAAAAACAGCATAGCCTCCGACACCTACACACTAAATAAATTAAATGCTTACATAATTAAAAAAAAAAACATCTTACATTAATTATATGTCTTGTCACCGCTAACATCACCTACCCAAAAAATATTAAAAAAAAAAATTCTACTCTGATTGTTAATTAAAATTGAAAAGCACTAGAAAATTCAGTGTATGACTTTTTTTTTTTTTTTTTTTTTTTGTAATTAAGGGTTGTAAAAATGGCCGCCGCATCTGCATTTCCAGCCGAGCGGCTTGTAATTGGAGTACCTGTTTCCGGCGGAGGAGTAATCGGCGGGCCCCACGCGGCTGTGGCTCGGCAGCGTCGGCACCTGCACCGCCATGCAAGGGTGGCACTGGTTGCATTTGTTGTGGCAGCTCGGCGGCGTTGAGCCAAGCCGCGTCTTCTCCGCCGCCACCGAATCCTGCGCCGGAAAATTAAAATTGGTAAATTAATTGTTTAAAAAAATCTAATCTTGGATATGAATATGTGTAAATGTACCGTGAGAGTGTTGGAGGAATGGGAAATTGATGCGAGGAGGAAGAGGGAAAGGAGGATTAAGGGAAAATTCATGGACATGGTTGCATTTTTTGAGGAAATTGGAAGGAAAAATTGATTCTTGGATTTGGGAGAGGGCAATGGATAGAGAGAGAAATTTGAAAGGTGATGTGAGAGAAAGTAGAGGGTTGGGGTATAGGTGTCTATAATTTTGAAAGTGGAGAAGAAAACAAATTACTCAGCGAAGGTGGTGGTAGTGTGGGGATGAGGGTTGAAAACAACTAAACACACTACTAGGCTACCACAAATTGAAGTAAGAAATACTCCTTCATTCTTCTATAAAAAAAGATAGACTATTATTGGCGATTTGATCTATCTCATCAAATTAAACACTTTTATTTTTTCTAAGTTTTCTTATTTGAATGAGGTAAACAATACTTTGATGGAGGGAGTATTATTTTGATAAAAAATGTAATATTGCATGGAAAGTGAGATGTCTTGGGGTCCTAACTCCTAAGTAAAATTTTGAAGTTTTAGAGATATCAATGTTAGAGCATTCACAGTGTCGGCTAGCCGATTCGCGTCGCTAATCGGTCGGCTAGTCGAACCATTGCAAGCGGTCAGCTCGAAATCGGCGTGGGCTAGCCGATTGGCTGGCGCTGGCCGCCATTGTGGCGTGCCGATCGGCCAGCGATCAGCCAGCACCCTTTTTCGTTTTTTTTTTAAATTTTTTGAAAACCTATATAAACGCGATTTTAATTTCATTTTCATTTGCACCACTTGTTTTAACGAGTTTTCTTTTTCTCTAAATTTCTGTACAAGAGCATCATAGAGCGATGAGTAACGCGGGTGGTAGTGGTGGGGATGCTGAGTAGTACGAACGGCAGATGAACGAGGCTATGGAGGCCTACATGAACAGCGAGATGGAGCGGTACATGCGAATGGTGGAACAGCAGGCGATACCTCGCCCTCCACCGGTTGTCCACCGCCGAGCAGTGATTGATCGGGATCACGTAGCTGCACATCAGCGGCTATATGACGACTACTTTTCAGAGAACCCGCGGTTTCCCGCAAACATGTTCAGGCGGCGTTTTAGAATGCACAGGGAGCGTCGATATCTTTATTTCTGCTTTAGGCACGATGCGGCTGACAGACCCGGCCACACCCCTATCCAAAAGTGCACGGCGGCAATCAGACAGTTGGCCTACGGAGGCGCGGCAGACATGTGGGATGAGTACCTCCACATCGGTGAGACGACTGCTCTGGAATGTCTGAAGTTTTTCTGTCAGGGCGTGATAAACATTTTCGGTGAGCAGTACCTTCGAAGCCCTACTCCCCAAGATTGTCAGAATTTGATGCAGATGCACGGGGAGCAGCATGGGTTCCCCGGGATGTTAGGCAGCATAGATTGTATGCATTGGGAGTGGAAGAACTGTCCGAGAAGGGGGCCTACACGATCGGCTACAAGGGAAAGAATCCCACGATAATCCTCGAGGCCGTAGCTGATTACCGGCTGTGGATCTGGCATGCGTATTTTGGGGTAGCCGGGTCGAACAACGACCTCAACGTCCTGAACTCGTCGCCCCTCTTCAACGAGAAGTGTCAGGGCATCGGTCCAGCCGTCTCATTTGTGGCCAGCGGCAACCGGCATGATATGGGCTACTACTTGGCGGATGAGATATACCCTAGGTGGCTCGTCTTTGTGAAGACGATCAGGCACGCGGCGGATGACAAGAAGGCCTACTTTGCGGAACGACAGGAGTCGGCGCGCAAGGACGTGGAACGCGCATTTGGTGTGCTCCAGTCTCGATGGGCGGCAATTAAGGGTCCAACGCGTTTGTGGGATGTCCAATGCGTTTCCCAAATAATGTAAGCCCGCATTATCATGCACAACATGATCGTCGAAGACGAAGGCGTATAACTGACTAGTTGGGCCAATGACGATGAAGCCGGTCCAAGCCACGGAACGGCCACACCTAGCGTACGACGTGGGGTACCTCTCGATGAAGTCGGCCGCCTCAAGGAATATGCCGACATGCACCAAGTGGATGCTCATATTCAACTCCAAAAGGATATAATTGAAGAGTTGTGGGCATAGAGGACTGCACGGCGATAGTTTTTTTTTTATTATGTAATTTTTTTTTCCATCTATGTACCTTTTTTTAATGCAATTAATGAATTTTCCCGTATATGTCTCGTAAATTTAATTCCGTAATTTAATCGTAATTTTAATTCCTTAAATGTAGTATTTTTTGAATTATTTTTATTGCGGCTGGCCTAAATCTGATGTGGCAGGTGGATTTTTAGTGCTGCTGACGTGGCATGGAGAGAGAGTGGCTGGCCTATGGCTGACCTATTGCCAGTGTGGATGCTCTTAGCCTTGGGTCAAATGTTGAAAAGATGTTTTTTATAGTACAACTATTTGAATTAAAGATTTTATTTATACATTCTTCCAATATGGGATAAGTGTTATAGGAGTCATACATTATACCACACTCGGTCCATTAAATATGGAACGTTTGCTTTTCGGCAAAGGATTTTATCTAGTACTCACTTCGTTCCATAATAATAGAGTCATTATGCCATTTTGGTACGTTTCATAGTAATATTATCATTTCCTTTTTTAATAAAAGTCAATACATTTTTCCACACCTATTTTACTCTCTCTTACTTTTTTCTCTCTTCATTTCTCTACCTTTTTTTATTTTCCACTTTATTCTCTTTATACTTAACTCACCTAACACAATTTTTCTTAATATCCATGAGAAAAAGAAACGCTTCTATTACTATGAAATGGAGGGAGTATTGTTTTGTAGTAATCAAGAGAGGATAAAGTAAGAGAGATAAAAAGAGTTTTTAGATGATATTTCCATTTTAGGAAATATTTCATTTTCTACGGGATAGTTAAAAAAAACGTTTAATTTTTAATATGACAAATGGAGTATTTTGTAAGAATATTTGAAGATTGATGAATTCAATATTTCATTGTAAAATCATAAGATCGAATGTCACAGAAAAATAAACAACCTCAAAATATATACATACAAAAAAAAAATACAATACGAGATTTATTTCAATTTATTCTGAATATACTCCTTCCATCCCATTATATGTGATTAATTTCTTTTTTAACTGGAATTTTAAAAAAAATATATTTATTGAATTAAGTAAAGAAAAATTTAAAGAGATGATAAAGTAAGATTGATAAAGAGACAATATAGTACTCCCTCCACCCCGTTAGAATATGTATTCTTTCATTTTTAATCCGTCCCACAAGAATATATTCTCTCTAATGAGGTGAGACTCATTCTCCACTAACAATATTTTAATTACTTTTTCTCTCTACTTCTCTCTTACTTTACTAATTTTACATTAAAACTTATGCAGAACCCAAAGTACAAATTCTTTGGGGACGGAGGAAGGTATTAGAGAGCGTAAAGTAAGTGAGATGAGATGTTTTGTTTTTAGCCAAAAATAGAAATCAATTACTTATAGTGGACATCCAAAAAAGGAAAACCAATCAGTCATGGTGGGTCGAAGGGAGTACCTATTTTGATACGCCAATTCGTTCTACGATAGTCGAGTCATTTTATTTTCTGCACTCGTTTTGAAAAAATGATACTCCATCCGTCCCAAGATAAACGAGTAATATTCATTTTTGAGATATCCCACTATAAGTAAGCCATTTATCTTTTTAGCAAAAAATCATCTATCTTACTTTATTCTCCACCTGTTTTATTTCTCTCTTTACTTCTCTACTTTTCTTTCTATCATGCTCTCATCTCTCTACTTTAACTCTTTAAATATCAATTCTTTAAATCTCGTGCCCAAAAGAAATGTTTTATCTTGGGACGGTAAGAGTAATAAATAGGTAAACTGTAGAAATAGTAAAGTAAGAGAAAGAATAATATATACTCCCTTCGTTCCATATTAATAGAGTCATTTTGCCATTTTGGTACGTTCCATAGTAATAGAGTCATTTCTCTTTTTAGTAAATGTCAACACATTTTTCCACACCTACTTTACTCTCTCTTACTTTTTTCTCTCTTCATCTCTTTATCTTTTTCATTCTCCATTTTATTCTCCATCTACTTGATTCACATAACACAATTTTTCTTAATCTCCGTGCCGAAAAGAAACGTCTCCATTACTATGGAATGGAGGGAGTATAAAACTATTATCTACATTATTCTCTCTCCAACTTTACTCTATCTCAACTTTAACTATTTATTACTTCATCCGTCTCACTTTAACAGTCTCATTGACTTTTCTGCACTCGATTTATAAAAGTCATAATAAATAGTTAAAGTGGAAAAATAATAAAATAAGAGAGAAAATAATGTAGAGAAGTTACATTTTATTATAAAACTAATATATAAAAATAGGATCCATATTCCACTAATTTTTTCAACTCACTTTCTGTTATACCTATTAAAACTCGTACCTTATCAAAGTGATAAAATTTATAAGATCTTTGGATACATGATATGTCATTTATTTCGAACTGAAAAATACCCTCATAGGGTGAAGGACATTTAAGTCTAAAAAAAGCTTAAATATGTTAGAGTATTTCAAAAATAAATATATCAAAATCCAACATGCAATATTCAGGGTCTATCCATATAATTCACTCCGCACTAAATACAAATTTTAAAAATAAAAAATTTCTTATACTCCACTATTTGTCAAATGAATAATATTATCCACATTCGTAATATATGCATTTTCTGCCTGAATATATTAATGAAAGAAAAAAAAGTTTTTTTAGACCTATTATCAACACAGTACTCCTCCTGTCCCATAGTATATATCACACTTTCTTTTTTTAGTTTGTCTTACAAAAAATGTCACATTTCCTTTTATAAAAAAAGCTCCATCTCACATTAATATAAATATACTATACTATTTTCTTTCTTCATCTAGCATACAAAATAATATCTTCTAAAATACCGTGTCATTCCCCAAGTATGCAATCTACTGTGGGGCGGAGGGAGTATTAATGAAAGAAAAAAGTCTCTTTTAGTCCTATTAACGAAGAAGAACTTGCATTAAGTCTCGCAACTCTGCCCCTTCAGAATTAAATGCGCTGCTTCAGTGGGCAACAATATACTCCCTCCGTCTTATTAAATATGCAACATTTATTTTTTGGCAAGAGATTTTATATAATGTTGTTTTGTGAGAAGGGAAAGTAAAATAAGAGAGAAAAAAAAATAGAGAATATTATTTCTACTTTTAAAAACGTTCCATTTTTTAATGGAACTGATAAAAGGGAAAATATTTGAATTTTAATGGGACTGAATGAGTACATGACACTTGCATTAACTAGTTGTACACTCTGAGGATATGAAAATGTGAGAAATTAATTGGAGTGGTAGGGGAAATAGCTAAATGCTTCATTTAATGATGCAGATGACTTTTGTGCAATTGTACTAGTGTCGAGGGGAGTTTTGACTGGTGATTGATTGAGTGAATAAGGCAATAAGTAGTATAGAGGCAAATTAAATGTGCATAATTCAGGGTACATGTTGACTTGAAATAGGCAAGTAGTGACCACCCTGTGAATCATGGCCTATGGAAAATCATTGATTTTATGTAGGTAGGTTTAACAAGTTTAGGCATATTACTCATGATTAATCTTAGAGTGACAGTTACAAATTCAGATCACCTAACATTCCAATTAGAATTTATCACCATACAGGAAAAGCTTGCCAATCCGAATGGGCTCTAAATTGATCATAAATGTGTTGTTGTTGATTGTTAAATTCAAGTGCAGAATTTATTGGAATCTTATTAATCCCTCGGTATAAATGGTAAAATAAGAGAGAATGAGAAAAAATAGTTGAAACTGTGTAGTGAATGGTGGGGTCCGTAAATGATAAAGTAAAAGAGAATGAGAAAAAGGTTACCATAAATGGATATGGACTATTTGTATGAGATGGACAAAAAAGGAAATATGGTCTATTTCTATGGGATGGGGGGAATATTAATTACTCCCTTCGTCCCAAGAAAGATGAACCCTTTCGATATTTCATGCAACTTTATTTTGTGTGTTAAGTGAAAGAATAAAGTAGTACGTGATTAATGTTCAATTCGATTATTACAAAATCAAAATTATAGATTAATTGAGACGTAAAATAATCAAGATAAATTGTAAACTTGATATCAACTCATTATACAAGCTCGTGAGATGTGCTTCTTAAGGCCATCTCCATTCTCCAACCATACTGAAAATCTCATTTTTGTAGTTGAAAACACCTTCAACCACAAACCAAAATGCACCCTAAATTGACCTTATTTTGCATTTTTGAATAGTAACTACCCAAAAAATGTGGTAGCATATTAGCAATCGCAAATTCACCTTCTCAGTTTCTTAAAATTTCAATTATATCCTTTTTGTTTGTTGTATTTTCGTATAATGAAGAAGATGAAATAATGAACAAGTGACGCTATTTAGGTTTTTATTTAATCCTCCTTTCGTCTCACGGTAAGTGAGATATATTTCTCTTTGAGTCGTTCCAACTAAATTGATGCATTTCCTTCATTGACCAAAAAAAAACCTCCCACCGTCTCTGACAAAATATAACATTTGGTTTATCAAAGGTTTTTAATGCATAATTGGTAAAGTATAGAGAGAGATAAATGATAATGTAAGTAGTATTAGTGGAGAACGAGATCCACATCATTAGTAGTGTAGTGTAATGATAAAATTTGTAAATAAAATGATGTGTATAATGCATTGTTTAACTATTCCAAAATTAGAAAATTCATACTTTTTATGGACGCACTAATAAGAAAATAGTTCATATTTTTCAATAACGCAAGATGTATAACTATACTTTTTATATCTACATTTTTTTATTCTTACATTATTCTCTTTTTTTTAACAAGAAGAGGGCATCGCCCTAATTAAAGTTCAAACACCACTCCTACATTGGGCACATACAACCATGGGTTATTCCCAATCGGTCATTCAGTAAAAAATTCATCGTCTCATTCGGTGTCTCCTCAAACACCACTAGCCCATTTAACCACTAAATAATACTACTACCCAAAATTCCGTGTCCAAAAGAAGCGTCTCATTTACTATGGAGCGAATAAGTATATTTGTTTATGGTTGTAAATCTGCTATTGGGCTGATAATTAGTGGGCTGATAAGTAGGCATGTTTGAAATATCTAGATTAGGATGGCCAAATTTAGCTTTTAGTTTCTAAAATTTCATTTTACAATACTTTTTCATAATAAATTATTCGTATTAATTAATTTTTTAATAATTTATTAATCACATGATACATATTATTATTAGTAGTATATTTTTATTCATTTTAGGTCCGTGAACTTTGAAAATATCATTTGAGGTCCATCAACTATGGGTTAATATCATTTGAAGTACTTTTTTACTATTTTCAAGTTTTTTTGGACGAAAATACCCTCAATATCTTTAAGGGTATATATTTTTAATAAACTTATCATATACTCATATTTTTTATAAATATCTTTACTATATATTTTTGATGAATTTTCTAGATATAATTTAACATTCAATATTATCACTTAATTTTGTGACATGCAAGAAAAGATTCTTATTCAATTTTTTATTATTAAAGAAAAGTTCTTTATTCAATTTTAAAATTCTTTAATATAAAAAAATTGAAGAAGCAATTTTACTTGCATGTCACAAAATTAAGTAACAATATTGAAGGTCAAATTATATTTAGAAAATTCCTAAAAAATATATTGTAAAGATATTTATAAAAAATATGAGTATATGATAAGTTTATTAAAAATATATACCCTTTAAGGTATTGACTATTGAAGGTATTTTCGTCCAGAAAAACTTGGAAATAGTAAAAAAAGTACTTCAAATGATATTAATCCATAGTTGGTGGACCTCAAATATTTTCAAAGTTCACGGACTTAAAATGATACTTTGGCAAAGTTCGTGGACCAAAAAAGATGTTCCCTCTTTCATTTATTGCATCTCCGAATGAAAATTTATGGATCCGTCACTGATCGAAATGGAGGAAGTATTTATTAGTAAATCCCATTCTCTTTGGAAATCTCACAACAATTAAAAGTAAGCACTTTCAAGTCATATTCAATGACGTCAAGAATACTTTTAATTATTTCCAACACCACGACATTAGACTCTACTACACAATCACACCAATGCAAACAGAAGCACTTATATTACATCAAGTTGTAGATGCTATAGATAATCCAAAAATGGTTTAAGGTATGGGCAGTTGAGTCAGATTCTCTTCTTTCTTCGGAAAACGTCAACACCACTTCACATGGAAGATCTCACTATATGCTTCACTGACTGTGTGTCTATGTTTTACATTTTCGTATCATTTCTTTATTTTTATTTTTGCAAAAATTTCGCTATCCAATTTTATGATCCAATCTATGAACTCTCCTATTTTATTTTTTTCTTGTACTTTATTAATTTAATTCATTAAAAAACACTATCTAAAGTTTGTGTTAAAACAGAAATGTCTCATTTAAGCCGGAGTACGTATAATTTACCGAGACAATTTCTACACCGGGTAGCTATACAATAAGACCGCCTAGGATTATCTCAGCTGCTGAGCTCTATATATAGATAGACTGCATCAACATTATATTTGTAGGGAGTACTTCATGTTCATTCTCATGCACATATCTCTCTAGTTCTAGACTTTATTACACATCTCATATAAATAAGATATATACAGAGAAATACATACACAAAGTGAGTGAGTGTGAGTAAAATGAAATGGGTCAAGGTTTGCAGTTGCCAGAGGAGAACTCACATGGGTGCCTCTGTTTTAATATGTCAATTTTTTCATGCAAACTTCCATCATTTGTATTCAATTCCACTCACTTTTTACACACCACTTTTGTGCTTTAATTCAACGGTTTTTGCATGTCGAATTAGTTACATTATGTAAATACTGATTTTTTAGGTCATTGTCGGTCCTATTTGATTAATTATATTTTGTTCAAAATGAAAATTCAATACATGTCAACTATCGCATGTAGCTCAATTACTTCGTCTATTAATTAATTAGAACTAATCGTTCTTTCTCAGAGTATTTTTTTTGACAAGTATACCATCAACAAAATTATTCTGTCTTTAGTTACTACTATCATATTAAGTAGAGTATCCATTTCAGACTATCACGTGTTATATAAAGAAATTATTAATCTATTCTATTTTAATCTTTCTTCTTTCGCTTACTATATCATCTCTCAACTTTTTTGCTTAATTATTATATATATTAATCTCATACCTATTTAACAGAAACAAGTCAAATAATAAGAGATAGAGCTTGAGATATGTTTCCCGAGTTTGAGATCTTTTGGAATGAGACTAAAGGAAGTAGTACTATTTAATTTTGTAATATCGATAGGGATAATGTAATAATTTATGCGAAAAATAAACGTATGTAGCGAGATCGTCAATCCATCATTTAAATGTTTAATAGTACAATTTTATATAGGAATAAAGCTTGGAAAAAATTATAATTCATCCGTACCAATTCAAGAGTCCAACTTGACTGAATCAATGAAATATGTACGTAAGTAAACAATAAATAGGACACGACTCTAAATGGCCAGTAGTATTAATATTACTTTCTTTGTCCTATAAAAATAAGAATTTTGAGAAAATAAGAGAAATAAAAAAGTGATTGAAATGTTATTGGTGGAGAATGGAGCCTGCCTCCTAAGAATATACTAATAAAACTTGCCAAAAATGAAAGTGGAATAATTTTGTGAGATGAACTAAAATGAAATTTGAAGACTATTTTTATTGAACAAAAGGAATATAAAAAAAATTAATAAAGCATTAAATCCATATTAATTTGTAAGATGTTTCTCCTTCACTTAAAGGTTTTGGAAAAAAATAATTTAAACAATAACTAATACTATTAAGATAAAATAATTTAAAATCAGTATACCAAATCAATCAAGATAATAATAAAATATTAATTGGTTGAACTAAATTAAATCATAGAGTATAATCAATTTTGTCACTAAGACGAAAGTTGTATTAAGATAAAATAATTTAAAATCAGTATACCAAATCAATCAAGATAATAATAAAATATTAATTGGTTGAACTAAATTAAATCATAGAGTATAATCAATTTTGTCACTAAGACGAAAGGTGATCATATCATATCAAAATATGAAATGCATCATTCTTTATGTTTTATGAATACTTTTTTATAACTTTATATAGTTTACATATAAAATAGTTAAAGATTGCATAAAATTACATATGTGAGTTAGGATAAAAATATATAAATGACTAAAACATGATTCAGTACCAGCTCAAAAGAAATGGGCGATTTGGTATTATTAGTAATGAATTGAAATGGGCCTTATGAGAAGTGTCCAATTAGATGGGCGATATAATGAGCCCAAATAGTTGTAAAAAGTTTAAAATGAAAATTTAATCTGCACCAAGGTTGGAAATACAACACACATTTGGATCACTTGGGTGCCATGTGTATCTAATTACGCTGAAGATGGTACCATAAAATTAATGCTAAGAATATTAGTACTTCACATTAATAAACATATATCAGTGAAGGGTCATATTCTAATGCTTATAGCACTCTAATCCAAAATCAAGATTAAATTCCCATTCTTAGATTTTAAAATAAGTGGATGAAATTAATCTTACGAATCTCAATAAATAGTAGACAAAATATCAACAAAAGGGTAATATCGTCATTATGTTATTATATGATAATTTTCGTGAATGTTTTTTTTATATCAACATAGTGTATTACAAATATCAACAATATGACATAAGAATATCAACACTAGTACAAGAAAATATCAACACATATTTATTGAGATTTTTACATGGTTTTATTGAGATTTTTTGATGTATTTGTTGATAAAAATCTGGTTATCAATATTTATGAAAACTAAAATAAAAAAATATCAAATTTCATCATCTGAACGTCGTCGGAACATATGCAATTGAAATCTCGTTAGAATCCTTATAAAATTATCTTTAATTTGATATATTTTTTGCGAAAAAATAATTTAAAAAATCGAGAGAGTTACGTAAATTTAAAGTTTTAAGATGATTTTAATGAGAGGGAATTGACATTAATACCCTCTAATTTTATTTATTAATTTTCTTAATTAAAAATGTAATCCATGTGACATTATTTCAACCACTAGATCTTCTAATCTAATGGCTAAGATTTAGTCTTAGTTTGAGATTGCTAATTAGTTAGCAATTGATCACTTTCCTATTACTGAATGTTATAATTCTACAAATTGGAAGATTTATTCTTATGAACTTATAATCTCATGAAGGTCATAATGGTAACTATGGTTGTTGTCTGACCAATAATTGCTTCACGTGTAATTCTCTTAATGGGTACATTCTATAATCTATTGATACGCTCAGATTTTGCACGGTTTTAAGGCCATTATTTGACTCGTTTTTAAGGTCAAAGTTGCATTACATGTCCATTATTTGCATATTTTATCTATTTTGGTATTTTGACATGTTTTGTGAGAAATGTGCATATTTGAACCAAAAAAAGGAGTTAAAACGCGAAGTAGGGAATCTGGAGCTTCTCCGGCGACTGCCGGCACTTAGCGGAGACAAAGACACGCCCGGCGACCGCCGGAAAGTGCGTGGCGACCGCCACAAGGAGTCAGAAGCTACTGGAATACGCGCGGCGACCGCCGGCCAAGGTGCGGCGGCCCGCCACAGAAACGCGGCGCGCGACAGCTGTCTTAAAACTCAATTTTCCAGCGATTCTGAAGGCCGATTGGAGCGTTCTACACACCATTCTCTTCTTCTTGAAAAGATCTTCAATATGGTTCAAGAATTAACTCAATCGGAGTTCTGTGGAGAGAGTTATGGCCGTTCTACCAAAGTCGCGCAAAGCTGCCATCTGCAGTCTATGCGGGAATTTGAAGAAGGAAAAAAGATATTACCTTGTGAAGCCAAATATTTTCCTTCTACTATGGAGAACGAAAATTACATATTTCCTAATGCTTGGAGGACACTTATTACCAAATTTAAATCCTTCTAAAGCCTAATCTTTCATAGCTCCTCCTCCAACCCTAATCTTTCATCATCTTTTTGCCAATTACTTCCATAGCATAAATTTGAGAGTTCTTCATTGTGCAAGGGGTTGGAGAAAGAAGCAAGAACATCAAGAACGACAAGGATTCAACCTACGAGTTTTATTTGCTTTAGTTTTATGTTCCAATTGTTTTCACTCCAATCTATGTTTTTAGCTTATTCAATTATGTCTAACTAAATTCATAGGATTCTTTGGATGTGTTAGTAACTTTTATTGGTTTATACAATTCCGTTTTCTATTTAATATCCGTTTTGTTTTTACTTTATTTCTTCCCTAAGTTAATCTTGATGCTTCATGATTGAGTGACACAATCGTGTATGATTAAATATAACTTGCTTCATAACTGTGACAGAGTTCTAGCGAGTTAGATCCACTTAGTAGACGCTACAGTTAGCTTCCCTTAAAACGACACTGTTAATTGAGAGTGAGGACTTTTCAAGGGTCTTAGGAGATTTATGGAGTTACGTGTTAGGATTGACAACCCTAATTTTGTAATCAACGTTTGCATCGCATGAGCATAAGCTAGGTGACTCGTTCTAGCAAAGTAATAACTGTGCTAGGGTATTGTAGTTGGAATTTGTATAACCATAACTGTGAACGCACATCCATGGAATTCTCTTATCTCTCATATTTTATCTTTGTAATTTAATTGTATTTAGTTGTTTGATTGCTTTTAATTGTTTTTACTTTCAAAAACCCAAAACTTCTCTTGTTTCTCTAGATAGTATTTGACGCTTAGTACATAATAGCCAGTTGCAACTATATTCCCCGTGTTCGATATCCGGTACTGACCTTTAGCTATACTAGATCTACCCTGTATACTTGCAGGTATTTTTAGTGCTAATAAAAAGTGCATCATCTATACAATATATAAAAGGAAATTTTTGAGGGTATTTAAGGAAATTACCTTTTAAAATTTGAGGATATTTGGAAAATGCCCTTTTAAAATAAATATTATTATTTAAATAAAATTATTTTTTTTATTGAATTGTGTGCAAATTATAGACGACCATTTTAGTAATCGCTGCCCCACTAATTTTTGCAAGCCTATATGGAGTGAGTGGGAGAGTGGGAGGTTTTACATTTCATTTTTTGTTTAATTAGCCAATTTTAACACACTTGTCACGGTAGCAATGGGAAAGCTCTACTTCCATATTCTATTCCTTATTCTCTCTAATTCCTTTAAAGCTGGTAAGGTTGAGTTAAATCACACCAAATTCCAGTCAATTACTTTGATTTAGCAAATTTACCACTTGATATAGTAACAGATAAGTTTCATTCTTTTTTAAAAAAATTTGTAAATGGATCGGGATATTCATGAATTGAAGTAAACTTTGATCATGTGCATTTCTTGATATCCCTCTGCATTTCCAAAGTTTTGCACCGATTGTGGTTTAATTTCTTATTGTTCACAGTGTGGCCAGGCATTGTGTTCAACACCGGCTTCGCGCTGCAAATCAGCGAATCCATAATCATCAACACGCTCATTTAGTGACTCGGTATCTACATATACCTACTTATTACCTTATAGAACTCAAGCAAACCGTTTTTGCTCTTGTCATAGGAAGAAAACTTGATGCCATGGAACCATTCCACACCTTCAAAGAAATTAGAATTAGTAGTATCTTTTTTAGCATATAACTCGCTTCCTTATTATCTTCTCAGGTTGCATCACTGAATTTTTTTATAAAAAGCATGGTTTTTACTATTTACTTATAATAATAGTACTGTAACAGCCCGACATTCTAGGGTATAATAAATACGGTGATTGCTATCTAAGCGGACTTAAAAGCGACAAGAACATAGGCTAGGGTTTCAGATAAAGGGATTTGACCAAGATATTTAATGAACTATTAAAGCAATAAGTCAACGGCTTAATCAAGAAAATCAATGAAGGATAGAATACCACAATTAATGCTCAAAATGACAATGGTTTGATGAATTCCAAAACGCATCATGTCTCGATATTCTAAACAATAATGAAATAGTTCAATTCAAACAAACGGAAAGAAGTTCATGTTTTCAGCAGAAGCAACCAAGAGAAAAGTGAAGTCATGTATGAAGACACAACCCCACTCAATGTTTCAAAACGATCATATTATCATTCAATTTATTTGCTCAACATCGCCAATCGCTCGTTGCTGCTCAACCTGCACATAGGGAAAACACATGCAGGGTTGAGTATTTTAAACATACTCAGTGGACCCATGCTAAAACATTTTAATAGATATGTCACCCTTACCATAGTGAACTCGAGTTTGCATTTATAAAAGAATATCATCGAGTATTACAAAATAATTTCATAGACTGGCCAGTCAAACAATTCTTCCCATTTTCTCAACAATCAACAATTCCACAGTGCGACGAAAGTGTGGCCACACTATTCGCCCACGAGACCGGTCGACTAGCAAGGACGGCTCCCGATCCCAACTGTGTACACTAGCCTGATAGAGTTTGCGGCCCTACTCAGACCCGAATTCGTTTTTATAGCCCTATAGCCTAATGGAGCGGACTCACAAACTAGGCATCAGGCACACGACATAATCAAAACAATCATAGGCATGGCATAACGTTTTAAACCACCCTTATAACACCATCATCATTATTTTGGTAATAAAAGAGTTTAGTGAATAAAGCCCACCTCGATTCCTTAGATCACAAGTACGTTCTTCCTCTTGCTATCTCACCGAGAGCGCGAGTTATCACCTTTAATTTATGCGTAACACAAGTAAGTCTCAATCATCTACTCCAATTTATGCATGTTCCCAACGTTTCCCTTTTTTCCCCCTCGATTCGTTTTATATTATCACTCAAAAATCAAGGCATGATTATCACATCACTTTCTATTTGCACCACAACTCCTGATCCATCATTAAAACATGTCACGCATGAGTGTTCCTCAACACATCCACACGCACACCCACGAACACACACGCACACACACATACCGACGCGCGCACACACGCACATCACCCCATATTCATCAATTGTTTCCCCGTTTCACTCAATCTATATGCATGAGGGTTCAAGAACACCGATTTATCGGTTAGATGAGAAAGATTAATGCAAAAATACCTTTTCTCGATAGAACGAACGGTAGAACAAAGTAGTAGCCTTGATTCTTCAAAAATTCTTGAGTTTCAACTTGAATTCTTCTCACAAGATGAAGAAATCTTGGAGAAAAGTAGAAGAAAATTGAGAGAGAGTGGGAGAGAGGGGAGACGTGTATTTGGGGGAGTGGGAGGCGTGTATTTGTGATCTAGGGTTAGGGTTTTGTCTCTTATTTATAGAGTGCAAGATATAATCCCATAATTAAATAAATAAAGATTTGGAAAGATATGGTGGTAGAAAGTGGCGTTAATATTGGTGAGAAATAAGGGGGTTTCGAATTTTATATGCTATTTAATTAGCATATGATTTAATTTGGTATTTCACGGAGTAGAATAAAATATCACGGAGCAGAATAAAAATAATAATCCTCCCCAAATAATTAGGAAAGTAGCGTAAACTATTGATTCCTCCATAAGGAATCAATTTCAAATATTAATTAAAATAGGATATGGCAAGATCTCCTTAGATATGGTAAGATATGCTAGGATATTTGAGTTTATTCATGGAAAAGAATAAATAAGGGATCAAATAATATAATAAAATAATCCATTCTCCCATAAATAGGAGATTTTCGAAAATCTCCATGTGTAGGCATAGGGGTCGAAAATTTCATGGATGAAATAAGGAATAATCGGACATTGGATTTAATTTGGATAAATATCCCAAACAAATAATTAAATCCACAAAAAATAGAATTCCTTTCCAATAAATAGAAGTGGTCGAAAATTCCAATTAAATAATGATGCTCCTATTTAATCTCACTCATCCCTTAGGAAATAATTCGCCACGATAAATTCTACCCCGTATCAAAATATTTACACAATCGCATCACAAAATCCACCATTTTTTAATTCCACCTCATATTCACAACACATTGACCTTTCAACGGCCACGTCATATTTTCCACAATATTGACTATTCAATAGCCACGTTATATAATCAACAAGTTTGACTATTCAACTCAAACTCAACTCCAAAACGCACTTAGGTCACAAAGAATCATGCAATAAATTACTCATCATTTAATCCACATACTTCATAGCATTAAAAGCATTTAATGCAAAAATTTTATGTCTCGAAAATTAGGGTTCGAAAAAGGCGGGTGTTACAAGTACATTTATATTCATTTATTTTACACACTTTTTTTTGAGTGATTATTATGTTACTAATATTTTGATCATAATTCTTACCAAATGAATGAAGATATTGAAACCATGTGATTCGCATTCCTTCATGAATTTGGAGACAAATCTATGTGGGCAGCTTGGAATGTGTTTTTTATTATATTATATAATTTATTTCAAATTGATTATGTTTCAATGCATTGTAGTATATATTTTTAATTCTCATATTAGCTAAAGTTTTGTTACTTATTTATTTTCATTGTTATTACATATTTTTTATTTATAATTTTAATATAATAATGTTGATTATAATTTTATTATATTCATTTATAATCTCATAATCTGTGCATAGTACAGGCGTGATACTAGTTATAATAAAATGTGAGTAAAATTTGTTAATAGAAAATAGGCTACCGTGACTGGACGAAATGAACGAATAATAACACTAATACTATGCACTCAAATAATAATAAGAAATGGTCACTATATTAAAATTAAAATGTGAGTATAATGAAACAAATAATAAGGAATGAACGAAAATGAAAACCGGACGAAAATAGTAATTTCATTAATACTATGATATGCACAACAAAATGACCTAAAACACCATCAAGCCTAAACATACCTTAGCTATAAGCAAATATAACAAGAAACTCAATAGCACTAACTGATTTGGGCATTCTTGCACTGCGGCACATGCTAGTTTCTTTTATTTTTCTATTTGAATTCTGTTAGTCATTCAGCATGGATACATTAGCAAATATTAGTAAAATCACCCAGTATTATTAAAAATACGAACTCTCTGACCCACAATAAAGTTACATTTTACTTTTACCACAAATAGTATATAGGTCTCACATTCAACTAACTCACCTGACTCACATTTTATTACTATAAAAAAATCAATATAAAAAAGTGGTATTTCTCCAACTCACTATTCTTTACGTTTCTTAAAACCCGTACCCACACCAAATGTGACTCATGTGGGACGGAGGGAGTAATAAACTCCTCTAAAACTCATCTTCCACATTAGACCTTAGTGAGGCTAATCGCGCCAAAATGGCTCTACCCATAGGCTTTAAAACATCTGCCGCCATCACAATACCCCAAAACAACAACCTATAAACCACCACCATCCCAATAACAATGCCCATATCCACCCACTTTGACCGCCCCATTTCTATCTGCCAAACACGCTCTAAAATCTCCTCCCCCCTTATCTGCCCAAACTGCCCGTCGGGCAGCATCAGCCCCTCGAACTCATTCTTGTAGAAGCCTTCATTGGCGTACCTTTGGAAGGAGATGTAGTAAACCGGAAACTTCCAAATAACCTTCGGTATGTCGTCGGGCAGCCGGAAGAAGCCGTCGTTAAGGATCATGATGCCCTGGATTCCGGCCCCGGCAATGATCCCGACAAGGAAGTTAGGCACTAGGGTCGCCACCGTCATCATTAGGCTCTCCACCAACATTAAGCAGCTCAGGAGAAGGATCACGAAATAAGCGAAGTGGCTGGCGCCTTGCTGGAGGCCGACGAGGTAGTACACCATCGCCCCGGGAATGACCGTTACGAGGAGAAGGTATGGGAAGGAGGAGATGGTGTTTCCGACCACGAATGCAGCCACACTGTAGTGCCCGTTGAGACGCTCGCACGTGAATATCTGCAGAGAGAACCGACTAAGAGCATCTCCAACCATTTACACTATAATCAAACTCATTTTTAGTGTAAATGTCACATCAAATATGATTTTACTTCAATCATTTACACTAAACTTAAACTTAAAAGAATATTCTCTATATTATGCACTTTTTACTCACAAAATTTGAAAAACTTTTATGTTTAAGTTTAGTGTAAACCTAAAGATAGATATTTTTTTCTCAAAAACCAAAAATGGGATTGGTTTTTGAGTACTATTGAAGCTAAATACCTATCCTATTTTAAGTTTTAGTCTACCCTTGGAGATGGTCTAACAATTTAAAACTAGACGACGAGTTTTCTTTGTCTTACTTTGTTCATTTTTCCTATTTTAAAACTATCAATAACGTTCTTTCTCTCTACTCAAACTCCTTCGAATAAGAATGCATAAAATCTTGTCCTGTCTCAGGAAGTGGTCATCTTCCTTAGAAGGAGGAATTACTCGTAAAAAATTAACATGTCATTTTAAAATCGAATTATTTGAAATGAAGCTATACTTACTTTCATATCCTCCACAAAAGAAGGGAAGCCTCCAATTGACATAAATGTCATGAATGATGAAACAAAAACCAACAATGAAGCCCTCCCCTGTCATAATAATTAAACAAGTGAACCAAGTAACTAGAATAAATCAATCTGATCACAAAATTATGATTAATAAAAAGATTGAACAAACGTAAATTTAAGTACCTGAATGGAACGATAAGTAGAGCCAATATTATGAAAAACGGTTCCCATGCATAAGCATAAAACAACATATATTCCAAAGCGAAACCAGTAATATCCCACGTCACGAAACATGTTCAAATATGATCTTCTTGTTAAAACTGCACATTGACTTATCAACCCTGCTTGTTTTCCTTTCTTCTCCAACCATCCATTCTTCTGCAACAACAAAAAAATGAATATTTAATTTACATGTTTTATATAATCGAAATAATTTATTTGTAATCAGTGTTACGCTCTATATGCATGTCACGCGATGAAGTGCATAAGTAAAGTATCATGTACGTATATTCTTTCATTTTTAATAATCATGGGATGATAGCTGACTACTTTGTTTAATTTTAGCTCGCTCACTTGAATAAGTCAGATCACAATATTAAAATAGGTCACTGGTCCCCTTTTAAATGACAGTTTAGAAAAGTCAGAATCACCATTTAACTGATACACGTTAATTGTATCCATACACCTATCTACGTACGTAAAACACAATGATTTCAAAAGATATTTGACAAAGTCATTGTCGATATTACTTTAATTCTTAGGTGAGTTATTTCAAATCTAATTGCTACCGACAAATATCTTAGTACTTGCCATATATAATCGACACGCATTATAATTTCATTCTTAGGTGCATTATCAACATACTATATCATAGAGCATCCCCAACACTGCCAGGCTGAGCCGCAACTGAGGTCCAGTTCGGGCCTGGTGCATTGTGGGGCGACTGGGACGGGGCAAGAGCCGCCTGAGGCCGTGCTTGTGTGCGGTTCGACCCGGCGTTGTAGGGCATTCGGGCCGGACCCAGCAACATTTTCATTCCTGACATTATTTCTATGAATTTTTTGAAATATAATTGTTCATACTTTTCAATTTTTAGGAATTGTAATTTTTAAATTTTTAAAACTTGTAATTTTTTATTTATAGGTTGTGTATTTATTTTTAATTACTAGGGTTTGTAATATTTAATTTCTGAAATATAATTGTTCAACAATTTCAATGTATAGAGTAAAATAGTTTGAAGTTGTGAATAGTGCAAATTAATGTTTGTGGCCCCAATGGGACCTGTAGGATTGTGAGAGTTGTCGCCTGTCTCGGGGTTGGGGGATGTTCTTCCTGCTCTTTTTTTTTTTATCCACACATATTAACTAGTACTGTCAGACGTATTTATTATACTTGGCATCTCGCTTAGTTGTAAGAGGTATTTATTGTACTTGGCATCTCACTTAATTCTATCGTTACCTGTTGTTTTATTTCATCCACAAATTGTTTCACTTGTGTGAAAATATGAGATGACTCGTAGGCTTCAACCAAAACGTTAATAGCTTCCCTTGCAAACCCTTGTTCGATATCCTAAACATCACATTAAATAATTCTCCATATTAACAATAAATGTGAACAATATGTAATAAAAAGGACTAATCATGTATGTGCTCACCAAATCAAAGTCTTGATTAATTGTTCTCAAATAATGATCAGAAGGATTCCTCTTTGGTGGACATATGAATCCATTTGTTTCAAAAAACTGTTTCCACAACAAAATAAAATCAAATTATGACAACGTAAAAAAAAACATAAGTATATGAAAATTTGTTACTATTAAAAAATTACCTCATTTGCTGCTGAAATGGAGCCAAAATAAACAGTCTGGCCACAAGAGAGAAGGCAAAGATTATGGAAAAGCTCGAAAACCTCCGAACTTGGTTGGTGAATTGATGCAACCACGCTTATCCTCTCGTGTTGGGCGAGTCCAACGATGCGTTTCATTACGTGGTACGAGGCAGCACTGTCGAGGCCGCTCGTGGGCTCGTCAAGGAACAGCAGCCTCGGCCTCCGCAGCAGCACTATGCAGATGCTGACCCTTCTCTTCTGGCCCCCGCTCAGCCCCTTCACGTTCCACCCACCGATCCTCGTGTCGATCGCGTCGCTCAGCCCCATCTCTTTGATGGTGGCCTCGGCTCTCTCCCTTTTCTCAGATTCTGGCATGGAATCCGGAAGCTGGAGGAGAGCCGAGTAGCACACGGCTTCCCTCACGGTGAGTGTCGTCACTAGGGCATCGTCCTGGGCCACGTACGCCTTGCAAACCCAGGAAACTGTTTAATGAATTTTATTGAGTCTATATTAATTTAAAGGTCGATTTGGCGATATACAACTCTCACAGGCGACGACTATGTCAGCATTAAGTAATTACTATGGCGACTAAGCCAACAATATATTTGGCAATAGTCGAGCATTAAATTTAATGCTGGCATAGTCACCCAAGAGTTAATATTGCCAAATCGACGGATGTCACTCATTACTTAATATTTTATACACTCTGGTGGTGTTCGGTTTCCCAGATAAAATAGTACCAAGATATAATTTATTATTGAGTTGTAAGACTATTTTAGTTGGAGGGGGTTAGATATGACTAATTATCTCATGATTATCCATCTAGGATTGAGTTGAGAAATTCAATCTCATGAACCAAAGACACTACGGGGTGTTCGGTTTGCAAGATTGTATCCTGGGATAAAATATCTAGTGTGTTTAATTCATGAGATTCAATTCCACAACTCAATCCTAGATGAATAATCATGGGATAATTAGTCATGGCTAACCCCTATGACTAAAATAATCTCACAACTCAATCCTAGATTATCTTAGTATTATTATATCTACGAAACCGAACATCATCTACATATTTAATCTCGAGATACAATCTTGCAAACTGAACAACCCCTCTATGTATCGTAACTAGGGCATCGTCCTGTGCCATGTACGCCTTGTGAACCAAGGAGAGCTTTTAGAGTATTTTATAAATTAATTTAAAGGTTAATTTGGCCATATATATATAGTGTTGGCAATTGAAACTAAAAATATAACATATGACTGTCTCACATCGATGTCAAGAAAAAACTGAAACTAGTATATAAGTCTCATGGGCCATCCTCCTATCACCAATTGGTTTTAGGATGGAACCCATGGATTTCTATCATGGTATCAGAGCGGGTCGCCGACTGTGGGTCAAATTTAACTGACCCAGGAATATATCTGGGCCGAAACCAAAAAAATGACTGATCCAGCAGTATATCTGGACTTAAAAATTTGGGCCAAGTGGTCCAACCGATCGAAAAAATAATTGGACCGATTGTCCAATCGATTAGAAAAAGTCCAACCTCTCCAAGGTTCATCTTAAAGGGTTTGAGGGAGGGTGTTGACAATTGAAACTAAAAATATAACATATGACTGTCCCACATCAATGTCAAGAAAAAACTGAAACTAGTATATAAGTTTTATAGGCCCTCCTCCTATCACCAATTAATTTTAGAATGGAACCCATATATTTCTATGAACTCAACGACGATGCCAGCGTTAAATTTGGCACAGTTAGCTAAGTAAATAGTTTAATGCAAGTGACTATGTCAAATGTGATTTCTGTATATGGCAAAATCGGCGGATACTATTTCCTTCAAAGACAAATTTCACATGATTAGCTAAATTTAAATACAACAACATAACATATAAGTTTCCAAAGTCGGCGGATGCTATTTCCTTCAAAGACATATTTCACATGATTAGCTAAAATAAAATACGAACATAACATATAAAATTGGAAATAGTATTCCCTCCGTCCACGAATAGGAGTCCCGTTTTTCCATTTTAGTTCATCTACGAATAGGAATCCCGGTTCACTTTTACCATAAATGGTAATAGAGTTTCACCTTCCACTAACTCATTCCACTCACATTTCATTTAAAACTAATGCAGTATATACAAGTGGGATTCTTATTCCACTAATTTTTTTCCACCCACTTTTCTTAATACTTTTTAAAATTCATACCGCCAAGAAATGAGACTCCTAATGATGGACGAAGGGAGTAACTATCAAAGATATACTCCCTCCGTCCCACTTTAGGAGGCCCGGTTGAGTTCGCCACGAGTTTTAAGAAATATAAAGAAAAGTTGATGAAAAAAATAGTGGAATGTGAGTCCTACTTATATATATTAGTTTTATAATAAATCGGGACTTCTAAGGTAGGACGGAGGGAGTAGTATTTATTTTGTTTTTTGTCCGAAAGAAGTAATTTAAACTTAGTACTCCTATTATGTAGTACTAATTCTTACTGAAGTGCCAAATGGCAGCCGCTGCTTGCGGCCGTTGATGAGGATGTCTCCCTTCTGTCTGGTGTTGAAATGGAGTCTCTCTGTATTAATAATCCAAACATTAAATGGAAGCATTTTAACATATATAATAATGCAATATTTATAATATAGATAGGTGAACCTGCTAATGCGTCGAGGAGGGTGGACTTGCCGCACCCGGAGGGGCCCATGATGGCTAGGACCTCGGCCGGCTGAACATAGCCGGTGAGGCCGCGGAGGATGGGTCTCCGCTTGCCCGCCTTATCCGGCACCGTCACCCATAGGTCCTGCCAAGTTAAGTGAATGCCGGCACTTCCCATTTCTTATTTTTTGTGTTTGGACTGGTATATGAGAGAATGATATTGTAGTAGTATTATGTTCTAGAGATATTACCCTTTATAGATAGGATGGAGAAGTGAGCAAGAAATACAAAATATACACCTAGTAATATACACGTTCTAAAAGGATAGAAATCCCTTGATATCCTCCTATTATATTTCATGATTCTAGCATATTCTAGCAAAATGTAGTGGGGGTATATACCAATAACTATGATCGATGGTTAAATAAATAAAAATGGTCGATCATTGGATACTCCCTCCTCCTTAATTAAGTTGAGTTAATGTGATGCAGTATGCCCCATCAACTATTATTTGGCCAAATGGAAATATACAAGGCCTCTATTTCTAGCTGGAAGCAAAAAAGTTATGGAATGAAAAATGCATTCTCGTTTTATCATGGAAACTATCCCTAATAAAATGCATTTTCTTTTTACGTGTATACTAAGTCTAAAATGAATAATAATTATGATATTACTACTATCAAATTACACCACCGATTTATTAGTTTATACTTTTCTTGAATATTGAGATATATACATAGGATTGTGATCGATTGAGATTTTTTATGCTAATTGAGAAATGAGATGCAATATCGCCATTCATTTTTATTAAATGAGTGGTCCAGATTTTTCCACATGGAAAATATCTTTAGATTAATTAATTATGAAAGGGCAGAATGGTAATATCATGGTAAATTTTATTCAATAAATATTTTTTTTAATTTTTAATTTTAATTTTTTATTAATTCTTTAAATTATTTTTAATTTTTTTAAATTTTTTTAAATTTTTTTAATTTTTTAATTTTTATTTTTCAACTACATATACAATTCATGTCAACTACACACATATAATGTCAACTATGTGTACAATCCATGTCAACTATATATACAATTCATGTTAACTACACAATATAATGTCAACTACATGTACAATTCATGTCAAATAGTATTTATTGAATAAAGTTTTTGACATTTGATGTGTAGTTGACATGAATTGTATATTTAGTTGAAAAAAAAAATAAAAAAAAAGTAAAAAAAAATTAAAAAAATTAAAAAAAATTAAAAAAATTACAATTAGGCCCCTCTGTTGACATAAACTACATGCTGTTGACATTTCACAAATATTCTGAATAAGTGGCCCATATTGCATCTCATTTCTCAATTTAGCTAAATAATCTCAACCTAACAAGACCCTATATCCATAAATTCAATTTATTTATTTAATGGAATTATTTTTCTTTTTTTATTGATGTGTACATGATTTAAAATTTGTCAGGCACACAATAGATTTACTATTTTTAATGTTTTTTTTTTATCATCACGCATTAACTATAATAACTATATAATGATTATGTGTAATGTTAAAATATTAATTAAAATAGCTAATAATAGTAAGATGGTCTGGTGAAATTTATACAATATAAAAAATATATATGTAGTACTCCCTCCGTCTCATAAAAGTTGAGTCGTATTCATTTTAGTTCGTCCTAACAAAGTTGAATCATTTCCTTTTTTAACAAAAAACAAAATATCTAATCACTCTTATTTTATTCCATCATTTACTTTACTCTCTCTTATCTTTCTTACTTTTTTCATCTCTCCTATTTATTTAATATAAATTCTTAATCTTCGTGCCCAAAAGTTTTGTCTCAACTTTTATGGGACTTGTCTCAACTTTTATGGGACGGAGGGAGTATAAAATTCAATATGAATTTCAAGAAATTAAAATACTACTAGTACTACTTATTGCGGTATTCAATCTAAAGATTACAATCTTATTTTATGCAATTAAATTGAGATTATATAGTTTAACGTCAACTATAAAATCAACTATAAAATTAAGAAGATAAAACTTTATTAGACACAATTATGTAGTCTATCATAATTACTTATTATAAAAAAGCAATTATAAAATAACGAATATAAAACTTAAACAAATAGTATAAAGCTATAACCAATATCTATAAATATAATCAAAAACATATTTACACGACTAAACATAAAAAAAGATAGAGCTTGCATATAGACATTGTATGGTTGTATATACTCATGGGAATTGTAAAAATTTTATTAAAATATTATAATATGCCATTATAATTATTTGGCCTTATCATATATTTCTATTTGGAAAAATAATATTGGTGGGGCATACCAGATGTTTGTATGGTTGTATATACTCTGTGTATGGGAATTGTAAAAATTTTATTAAAATATATATTATGTCATTATAATTATTTGGCCTTGTCATATATTTCTATTTGAAAAAATAATATTAAAATATATATTATGTCATTATAATTATTTGGCCTTGTCATATATTTCTATTTGAAAAAATAATATTGATGGGGCATACCACATGTCACTGACTATAGAATGTTTTCTCCTATTGTAGAGTTGGGTGTGGCTAGGGCTAGGGGTGGAAAAATGGGTAGCGGGTAACGGGTAATTCTCATCTTGATTCGATACCCGTAGAATATCGGGTACCCTCTACCCGTCGATAACTGGAAATGGGGCAGGATTGAGTAGTGTGTTTTAGAGTTTTCCTGTCAACGAATATACCTGCTACCCGCGCGGGTAGGGATGTCAATCGGGTCAGCCCAGTGAGTTTCGGGCTACCCTATTCGGATTATGGCCTAATCGAACTGAAATTTTATCGAGTTTAATTTTACAATTTTAAAATATAAAAAATATCTGCTACTACTTTATCCACTTTTCTTTGTTCTCTCCTACTTTACTCACATTATCTCATACTGTGTTTTTTTTATGGGTAAATACCTTTAAATTTAAAGGTCGCACCAGAATAACTCGAACCTGAGACCCTTTGACTTCAATCATTAATCACTCAACTGCTTGACCAACCCACGTACATATCATCTCGTACATTTTTTGGTAAACGGATAGTTATATTTTGGTGAAACTTGTAATTTTCGATTATTCATATACGCATTTAACAAGAAACTATGTATTTTGATATTAATAATTGAGTTATTTGCTTATAAACACTCAAAAGTTTTAATACTCCCTCTGTCTCATAATAGATGTCACACTTTCCTTTTTAATTTTTTCCACAAAAGATGTTACATTTCATTTATTGGAAAAAGCTGTCTCTCACATTAATATAAATATACTATTTTCTCTCTCCATCTAACACACAAAACAACATCTCCTTATATCTCATGTCATTTTCTGAGTGTGCCATCTATTATGTGATGGAGGGAGTAATTTTTTTTTCTTTATTTTCTAGTTATTCATCCATTGAATCTAATTACACGGCAATTGTGTAAGTTAGCCGTGTCATGGAAAACACGTTTTTAAAATTGAAACTGACCTTTACTGGAAAAAATAAAAAATGGTCCTATGTTTTAAAAATATGAAATTGACCTATATATAAGTCGTTGTTTTCTACAGTGCATTGCAACTTATAACGTGGCAATGGTCCCAAAGACTGTCCAAATTAGTGTACATTGCAACTTATAACGT
Source organism: Salvia hispanica (assembly GCF_029641045.1). Lineage (NCBI taxonomy): Eukaryota > Viridiplantae > Streptophyta > Magnoliopsida > Lamiales > Lamiaceae > Salvia > Salvia hispanica. Next base: position 12,625,430 of record NC_142693.1, read on the forward strand.
GGCAATGGTCCCAAAGACTGTCCAAATTAGTGGTATTGAATATTTGTGGACCATTTAGATTGGGCTGTGTTTATTGTAAGCCCAAGTTAGAAGTTGTTTGTTAGGAATTTATTGTAAGCCCAAGTGAGAAGTTGTTTGTTAGGAATTTAACCAGGAAAGTAATATGATTCCAGAAATTTTAAAATCCAGCGTTTATTTCCATAATAAGAAAACGTGGAAAATAGTCTGATTCCTAATATCAGGAAAAGTTAGTGAAAAACGCGGATTATAATTCCTCACCCTAAAGTTGTTACTTTCGTCGTCCTTAGGAGTCTCGCTCACTTTTGCACACTCGTTTTACAAAATTGACAATAAATAGTTAAAGTGGAGAAATGGTAAGTAAGAGAGAGAATAATTTTGTGAAGAGTTTTCTTAACACTATTCTCTCTCTAACTTTACCATTTCTCCACTTTAACTATTTATTACTCCATCCGTCCCATAGTAGATGGCTGATACGCACAGATTTTGCATTATTTTAAGGCTATTTTTTGGTCCGTTTGAGTGTCAAAGTTTCATTACATGCCCTTTATTTTCATATTTTATCCATTTTGGTATTTTGACGTGTTTTGTGAGAAATGTACAAAATATAGCTGAAAAAGGCATAAAAACGTCAAATCTGGAAGTTGGAACTGAAGTACAACCCAGCGGCCCGTTGGACCCATGCTAGCGGTCGCTACAACAAGTACAGAGAGTTCTGGAGCTGTCCAATGGCCCACTGGGCCTGGTCGCGCACGACAGCCTCTGTTCAAACTCAATCTGTTCTACATACCATTCTCAATCGGAGTTCTGTAGAGATAGTTATGGCAGTTCTACCAAAGTCGCGCAAAACTGTCAAGTGCAGAATTTAGGCAGAAATTCAAGTAAAGAAAGAAGACATTACTTTGTCAAGCCAAATTTATTCCTTAACCTATGGGGCACGAAAATACCATATTTACTATTACTTGGAGGAGACTTTTATCAAGTTTAAATCATTTTCAAGCCTATAAATACCCCATAACCTAATTCATAATATTCACCCTTCCATAGCCCCCCAAAAGAGGAGCCTCCAGGCTCCTCCCTCTCCACTCCTTAATCTAATTCTTCAATCATTCTTGGAGATTGAAGCAAGACAAGAGGAGCATGAAGACTTTAAGATTCAACTTTGGATTTTGTTTGTTTATTACATGTCTTGTACTTTAATTAATGTTTTAGTTCATTTGTCCATAGATTGCTAAAACAATATAATATTTGGTTTGATAGTAATTGATTTTCTATGTAGTTTTTTCTATGTTTAATGTTCAAAACTCGTTCCACTTGATTTTTCTTCAACTTTTGTTCGACTAATTGGTCGTTATCTTGATTATTGTCAATCTTTGATCGGTGATAGCTTTGATTGGTTTATCTTATATGTTCATACAATAATTGTGACATGGGTATTGATGCATGGTAGGGAGAAATCATGGTAAAACTTGAGTCGGATAAACGTAAATCTAATTAGAATAACTAAAGAATTAGTGAAATCATTATCCTTGAAATTCTTATATTTGCCTAATTCTATCTTATTTGCTTTTTTTTTTTTAATTTGTTTTTGCTTAGTTAAACCAAAACTTTTGTTTCTCTAGTACATGACGCTTAGTACATGATAGCCTCTTGCAATTATATTCCTTGTGTTCGATATTCCGGTACTGACCTTTAGCTATACTCCCTCCGTCCCACAAAAGATGTCATACTTTCCTTTTTAGTTTGTCCTACAAAAGATGTCACATTTCCCTTTTTGGAAAAAGTTCTCTCTCACATGAATATAAAAATTATATTTTCTCTCTCCATTTAACATACAAAACAAAACCTCCTAAAATCCCGTGCCGCCCACAAGTGCAACATCTTTTGTGGGACGGAGGGAGTACTATTTATACTCTGTATACTTGCAGATATTTTTAGTGCGAATAAAAAGTGCATCAATGGCATAGTTGGAGAATGACACGGGAATTTAGGAGATGTTATTTTTTGTGTTAGGTGGAGAGAGAAAATAATATATTTATATTAATGTGAGAGAGAATTTTTATCAAAGTCGCGCAAAACTGTCAAGTGTAGAATTTAGGCAGAAATTCAAGTAAGGAAAGAAGACATTACCTTGTCAAGCCAAATCTTTTCCTTGGCCTATGGGGCACGAAAATACCATATGTACTATTACTCGGAGGAGACGTTTACCAAGTTTAAATTTTTTCAAGCCTATAAATACCCCATAACCTTTCATAATATTCACCTTTTCATAGCCCCCAAAAAGGGGAGCCTCCAGGCTCCTCCCTCTCCACTCCTTAACCTAATTCTTCAATCATTCTTGGATATTGAAGCAAGGCAAGAGGAGCATGTAGACTTTAAGATTCAACTTTGGATTTTGTATGTTTATTTCATGTCTTGTACTTTAATTATTGTTTTAGTTCATTTGTGTATGGATTGCTAAACAATATAATTTTTAGGTTTGATAGTAATTGATTTTTTTATGTAATTTTTTCTATATTTAATGTTCAAAACTCGTTCCACTTGATTTTTCTTCAGCTTTTGTTCGACTAATTGGTCGTTATCTTGATTATTGCCAATCTTTTATCGGTGATAGCTTTGATTGGTTTATCTTATATGTTCATACAATAATTGTGACATGACTATTGATGCATGATTAGGAGAAATCATGGTAAAACTTGAGTCGGATGAATGTAGAACTAATTAGAATAACTAAAGAATTAGTGAAATCATTATCCTTGAAATTCTTATATTTGCCTAATTCTATCTTATTTGCTTTATTTTTAATTTGTTTTTGCTTAGTTAAACCAAAAGTTTTTTTACTCTAGAAAGTATATGACGCTTAGTACGTGATAGCCTCTTGCAATTATATTGTAACATCCCACTTATTCGAACCCTAATTTTTGAGACGTGAAAATTTTTGCATTAAATATTTTTAATGCTATGATTATGTGGAATTAAATGATGAATGATTTATTGCAATATTCTTTGTGACCTAATTGCGATATGGGATTGAGTTTGAGTTGAATAGTCAAACTTGTTGAATATGTGACGTGGCTATTGAATAGTCAATATTGTGGAAAATATGACGTGGCCGTGGAATGGTCAAAGTCGTTGTAAAATGTGAAGTGGAGGTGAAATTCGAATTTGTGAATATTTTGATGCGGGGGAAAATAATATTGTGGTGAATTATTTTCCTAAGGGACGAGTGAGAATTTAATAGGAGCATTTTTTTTTATTTAAGTGGAATTTTCGACCCCTCCTATTTAATGGAGAAGAAATTCTATTTTTCTTGGATTTAATTATTGCTTGGGATAATTATCCAAATTAAATCCAAAGTCCGATTATTCCTTATTTATTTGATTAAGTTTTCGACCCCTATGTTGTTTCTAGGGGGATTTTAGAAAATCCCCTTGTTTTATGGGAGAAGGGATATTATTGTTATATTATTTGATCCCTTATTTATTCTATTCCATAAATAAATTCAAATATCCTAGCATATCTTGCCAAATCTAAGAAGATCTTTTCATATCCTATTTAAATTAGGATTTTAATTAAATTCTTGGTGGAGGAATGAAAATACACGCCTAGTTCCTTTTTTTTAATTGGGGAGAATTATTATTTTTATTCTTGCTCCATGATATTTTATTCTACTCCGTGAAATATTCAAATTAAATCATAGGCTAATTAATATAGCCTAAATTTCGAATTCCCCCTTATTTCTCACTAGAAATAACGCCAATCACTCCCTAAATCTTTCCAAATCTTTAATTTATTTAATTAAAGATATTATATCTTGCACTCTATAAATAAGAGAGAAGACCTAAACCCTAGCACAACATAAATCGCCCCCACACTCTCTCGTCGTTCTCTCCTCTCTCCATCTCTCTCAAATTTTTCTTCTACTTTCTCCATTAATTCTTCATCTTTTGGAGAAGAATTGAAGCTGCAATTCGAGAATTTGTTGAAGAATCAAGATCCTACTTGTTTCCTACCGATTGTTCTATTGAAAAGGTATTTTTATTTTGATCTTCTCTTCTTCTACCGATCAATCGGTGTTCTTGAGTCCACATGCATTTAGATCGAGTGAAGGGGGAAATTAATCGATGATTTTGGATGCATGTGTGTGTGTGACCGTGTATGTGTGTGTGCACGCCTCGGTAAGCGTGTACACGTGTGTTGTGTGTGTGTGCATGTGTTGTGTGTGGGAAACACTCATGCGTGACACGATTTGATGATAAATCTAGAGTTGTTGTGTGAATAAAAACGATATGATAATCGTACTTTGATTTTGAATGGAATATTGAAAATAATCGATGGGAAAAAGGGAAACGTGAGAACATGCATGATTTTGATCCATGATTGAGACTTATTTGAAATACATGAACTAAAGGTGATAGCTTGCGTTCTCGGTGTGATAATAAGAAGAAGTATGTACTTGAAATCGAAGGAAATCGAGGTGAGCTTTATTCTTAAACTTTTCTATGTTGCAAATTTATGATATTGGAGAAATAAGGGTGGATTAAACTGTTATGCCATGCCTGTGATTGCTTTGAATATTGTGTGTGCATGATGCCTAGATTGCGAGTGCGCACCATTAGGCTATGGGGCTATATAAACGAATTCGGGTCTGAGTAGGGCCGCAAACCCTATCAGGCTAGTGTACACGGGAGATCGGGAGCCGTCCTTGCTAGTCGGCCGATCTTGTGGGCGAAAGTGTGGCCACACTTCGTCGCACCATATGAATTGTTGATTGATGAGAAAATGGGAGGTATTGTTTGACTGGCCAGTCCATGAAATATTTTTGTGATACTCAATGCTATCTTTTAAATTAAATGCTAAACCTCGAGTTCACTATGGTAAGGGTGGCCTAACTATAAGATGTTTTGGCATGAGTCCACTGAGTATGCTTAAAATACTCAGCCCTGCATGTGTTTTCCCTATGTGCAGGTTGAGCGGCGATGGGCGGTCGGTGGTGTTGAGACAGTTGAATCGAATAATATGGATGGTTGGGATTTTGAGTGCAGTCGTGTCCTCATACATGGTTTCGCTTTCTCTTGGAATGCTTCCGTTGAATATTTTGAAACTTATTTATCTTTGGTTGATTCAAACTTATTTCTTTGAATTAGAATATTGTGAGATATTGCGTTTTGTGGGAGTTACAATAAACCCTTGACTTTTGAGTTTAGCCTATGTTAGCTATTAAATCTTGTTTTTCGTATTTAAAGCCGTTGACTTATTGCCTTGATCTTCATTAAACACTTGGTCAAATCTCTTTAAATGAAACCCTAGTCTACATTCTTGTCGCCTTAAGTTCGCCTAGTTAACAGTCGCCGTATTTATTATACCCTAGAAATGCCGGGCTGTTACATATATTCCTTGTTTTCGATATTCCAGTACTGACCTTTAGCTATACTATTTATACTCTGTATACTTGTAGATATTTTTAGTGCTAATAAAAAGTGTATCAATGGCATAATTGGAGAATGACATGAGAATTTAGGAGATGTTATTTTTTGTGTTAGGTGGAGAAAGAAAATAATATATTTATATTAATGTGAGAGAGTTTTTCCCACAAAAGGAAATGTGATATCTTTTGTGGGACAAACTAAAAGGAAAAGTGTGTGACATCTATTATGGGACGAAGAGAGTATCATTTTTATAAAACGAGTGCGCAAAAGTGACCGAGACCTCTAATGGCGGAATGGAGAGAATATTCTTTTTCCTGGATTTGAGGATTTTTCAAAGATACGGAACAAAATATATTGTTCTCTCTATCTTCTACTCTCTCTGTTCCATCATACTTGTGTTAATTTTCTATTTTGAGAAGTTTCCTCATTGTTGAGTCATTTCTATGTATGGTACCGTAACACTTTTATTCACTCTTACTTTATTCTTTTAATTTTATTCATTTTATACTATGTTTCTTTATTTATTTTTATCTATTTACTTAGCACACTAAACATCTACTCCCTCCGTCCCAGATAATTCGTTTCAATTTTCCATTTCGGTCTGTCCCACATAATTTGTCCCACTTCACTTTTACCATTTTTGATAGTGGACCTCATATTCCACTGACTCATTTTTACTCACATTTTATTATAAAACTAATATATAAAGGTAGGACCCACATTCCACTAACTTTTTCAACTCACTTTTCATTACAATTCTTAAAACTCGTGCCCGGTCAAAGTGATCCGAATTATCCGGGACGGAGGGAGTATTTCTTAAACTTTGTGCTGAAAAATTTTGCCCCAATTATGAGGGAATGGATGGAGTATTTAATTATGCCGATTTTTCTTCTACGTATCTCATCTATGCGATTTCTACTCTGTCTCTGTTGATTTCTCACTTCTACCTAGTTATCATCTCCCTTTAGATATTTCAATTATCATTATCAGGTAAGTTCTCCTATATTTTTTTTCTATTTTTTTTAGTCATGAATTTCGTGTATGTGATATGTTCTTGTAATTGCCTGCATATAATTTGTCCATTGTATATGATCTGTTTGTTTAATTTCCTATAATTGATACTATCTCAAACTCAAAAGAAAAGCACACACACCCACATGTTTGTGTGCGTATATTATCACCAAGAAAATGTTTGTGTGATTACGTATAATTGCCTGTAATTGGCTGGTTCATTCTGCATTTAGTTGTTAGGAGTATTTCATCGTGATATCGTTATAAATTGAATGCAGTTCATTCCATTTGGTCTTCTTTTGGGATAAGAAGTTCCATATTTTGGTGTTCCACATTGATCAATATTAATTGCCAAGTACTTACAGTCTTCCAGATTTAAATGACATTATTTACAGATTTATTAGCGTGCGTATATTGATCAAGCTTCTTATTTTTTTATTCTAAGCTTTTAGAGCATTCGCAATAGGGGCTGGCCGATCAATCGAGCCTATGATCGGCCTCTCATTGTGGAAGAGGCCGACCATAGCCCCATTCCACCTCCCCCATTTGAGCCGTTGTATCGGTCTTGACCGATCCCATAGGGCCTTCGATCGGTCCTCCATTATGGTGATAGGGCTGACGATTGACCCTATGATCAATTTTTTTTTTTTGCTGAAAGAGAAAGAGAGATATGAGGAAGAAAAACGCTTGAGGAGGAGGAGGAAGAAGAGGCAGCTGGTTGAGAAAGAAGAGAAAATGGAGCCCTAATTTGTATTTGAACTAATTTTAATTAATTTTATTGGGCTTATAAGAGGGCCAATAATGTTATTAAATAAATGGACTATAGATTGGAGACGGCCTAATTTAGGTTTTCATTTAATATTGTCACATATTTGGGATCAATTAAATATAGAAGTTTTAAAAAATTATAATAAAATTTTGATGATGTGGAAACGAAATGGAAAGTGGGATGCCCTTGATAGGCCATTCCATTCCAAGGAGATAGACCCTTAAGAATAAATGGAATAAAATGTTGATATTGAAATAATAAAAAAAGGACCCTTTGGGAGTCTATTATGCTTGATAAAAAGGACCCTTTTGATAAAAAGGACCCATTCCATTCCATAGTGAATGCTCTTATATCTTGATTTCTCTTAAGTTAGATTATGCTTGAGAAGTCTATTATATTTACTTTTACTTTCTCGGGATATCTTAGAAGATGACAAAAACAAAATAAAATTTGAAAAAACTTCTTTTGCTAAATAGTAAAAAAAAAAAAGAATATGCACATATTTTTATGTAACGGAGGGAGAATCATTTTTCCAAAACGAGTGCTAAAAAGAAGCGTCTCTCTTATCATGGGACGGAGGGAGTATTTAATGGCCCCACGTTCTGTGAATGAGATTGACCGATCACGCTACATTCATAGATTGATCAATGAGAGTGATGTCATATGTTATGAAGAACTAGTTTTACCACCCGTGCTATGCACGGGCCAAATTATCTTTAGAAAAAAATAAAAATATTTTTTTTTAAATACGGAGTATAATATTGTTGAATTTTTTGCAATTCAAGAATAAAAACTATTGAAATATTGCATAAATATGATTATTAACATTTCAAAAAATATACTTTTACTTTTACATATACCAATCTATCGATCCACTATAATGGAAAGACATGAGGAAAAGAAATACAAACATTCAAGAATAACTAAAATAGAGAAAAAAAGTAAACAATTATTGAATTCAATAAACAGAACTATTGAATATTTTGTAAAAATTGATTATTAACATTTTAAAAACATACTTTTACTTATACATCTATCAGTCTATCAATCCACGATAACGGAAAGACATGAGGGAAAGAAATACAAACAAAATAAGATATACAAACAAAAGATTGAGAAATACTAAATACTAAAGTAAATAATTAAAACAGTTTGAAAATTTTAAAAGTTCATTATAAATTCGAACAACAAAATACAGAATTCAAATATCTTCTTAACAAAAACGTTACAAACATCTCTCTAACACAAGTAATTCATACATTTTGAAAGACTTCTTTGTATACAACGTACGAGTAGAATCACTTCTACTATCAATCTCATCGCCACAAACTAAAATCTTCAATCCTTCACGACTTGTAATTCCAGATATAGCAACATGAAGTTGCTCATGACTGAAGACTGGTTTTTTCAAATATTTAGTACATTTGAATTTATAGTCAATCACTAAAAACTCTGTTTTAGCAACATAAAGTTGCTCAATCCTTCACGACTTGGAAATTACAGTCAATCACTTAAAAACTCTGTTTTAGCAATATGGTAAGCCTATATTGGTAACTGGTAGTCTTATTTATGAGATTGTTTGCCCTCACAAAAATCCTAATGAAGAGAATCCTTCCTTCCCTAAGTAGAGAACCAACTTTCTAGCATGAATTCTTTGGAGTTGATACTTAGAACTTGGTGCCCTATAAACAAAAAACAAAAAAACTTTTGAGAATGAATACATCTGTTATATATAAAACTGATCTTTTAATGCCTCCTGTTTCATTTAGATTGTTTATTATTTGTTTATAAATTCAGTTTTAGAATGTACTGAAATTAGTAAATGTACCATACGATCCTGGTAACGAAAGGTGCCATTACTTCAGTTGGTGCAATCTGCCAAAAAAAGATATATTCAAAATCACTCATTTATTTAATGTATATACAGTATTTGAAGCAAGTAATGTTTTCATTTGTGTGCAGTTGATGGTATGAATCAGCAAGTAACATTGCTGCCAAAAAAGGAAAAAACAACTTTCATAGAACTATTGACTAAGTTATTGCTTTCAATGCTAACCTAGAATTTTTATTGCAGGGAATCATCTTAATGGATTGCAAGTAGAAGAGACATAAAAAGAACAAAAGATTGCATACAAACTAAAAAATGAGGCCAGTGAATATTTACAGGAACTGAAAATTCAAAATCATATTGAATAGTCATGAAGATAAATACAGAAACAGTAACAAATAATTCCACATTTTATCTGCAGGGACAAACTGTGCAAAAAAATCTCAAATAGAGGAGGCATTCACGGTTTCAAGGTTATGAAAAAAGGATGCAATGACAGATTCAAGGTTAGAACAATATATTAATTGTGCAATGAGTATGTATAAGAAGAAACAAATAGATAAAAGTAAGAATGCATACAAACTAAAATAGAACTAAAAGAAATGCAAGCAATACAGGCACCAAAAAAGTTTTGCTCATTTCTGCTCTATGTAGGGACGTAAATACAGAATCTCAAATAGTGAGGTGAGACCATTCAATGTTGGAATGAAAGATTCAAGGTTAGAAGACTACATTAACTGTATTCCAAGTACTAAAAGCAGCCAAAAACAGAAATGAAAAGAGAAACAAATATATTAAGAATGGAGATTGAAGAAGCATAATGAAAAGAGAAACAAATATATTAAGAATGGAGAGTGAAGAAGCATAACAAAACAGATAAAGAACAGATACTAAGAGAGAGAGAGAGAGAGAGAGTATGCAGAGCATGAATTAGGGTAGAAATAAGAAACTGAAATATTAGTCTGAGGATTCCTTTACTGATCTCGGTTGAGAGAGAAAATAAGTGACTGTAGGAGTGTTAAGAGAGGAGGTATTTATTGGACTCCCATCTTTAGCATGCATGTTAAAAAGTTGCAACTTCCCCATAAAAACATACTCCAAAAATATTAGAAAGTATTAAATAACAATAAATACACTAAAAAATCTTTTATAATTAGTAGAACAGAATATTTAGCCGAAAATAATCTAAAAGATAGCATGTGAAATATTAATACTACCACTTATATTATACTAATATTAATACTAATGACATATTGCATAAGATTCTGCATTTATTTAAGGCTCATTACATTATTGCATTTATTAACTTATTTATGTGTTACTTATAGGGGAATTGTATGATGAAAAATGAAACCCTAAAACAAAGGAGCCGCCTCTCTCAACCTTCTCTCTACAGAAAAAGAAAAAGAAGTACACCATAGATAACACAAACAGACGCAATACATCAAATAAACAATATGCCAAGATAAAAACAAAACGTATGAAACTCTTATGTATGCCTCATGGTTAGAGGTAGCCAAACCAAACCGGACCGTCGGTTAACTGCCGGTTCCCAACCGGCGGGTCGGAATCGGAACCGGAACCGAACGACGGTTCCGGTTCGAAATCCGGTTTCACGGTTATAACGGTTCGGTTACGGTTCCAAAAATACGAAACTGGAACCGGAGGTTAACCGTCGGTTCGAAACCGGCGGTTAAGCGGTTAAGCGGTTAACCGGGAATATGTAGCTGTCGCCGGTAGGTTCCTAGGGTTGCAGGCGTAGGGCTGAAAAAGGCCGGAAAACCGTCGGTTTGTGTCGGAAAACCGGCGGTTTCTGACACAAAACCGCCGGTTCCCGACGATTCAGGGCTAGGTTCAGGCGTAGGCGTCTAGGGTTGCAGCGTAGGGTCTGAAAAGGTGTCGGAAACCGCCGGTTTTCTGACACAAACCGGCGGTTTTCGACCATTTTCAAATTTGAAATTCAATTCTTTTTTTTTTTTTTTTAATATCATATTTTTCTCCCATATTTTATCTATAAATACTCCTTTCTTCATCACTTCTACTCTTCCCATTCTTGTGTTAACAAGTATTTCTCTCTCAATCTCCAATTCTCTATTTTCTACCTCATTCTCTCAATTTACTCTCTACTTGTTTACTTAAGTTGTACTTGTATTGTTGTATTTTGTAACTTTTAATTGTATTGTAGAAATTTACATTCAAAGTTTCAAATCAATAAAATTGCAATTCTTTATCGTTATCGTTATCAATTCTCTTTGGATTTTACTATAGAATTGCAATAAAAGTTATAACTCTAAGATTTAAAAAAAAAAAAAAAAAAGAACCGGAACCGAACCGGAACCGCCGGAACCGGTGAAAAACCGGTGGTTATTAACCGGAACCGGAACCGGCGGTTAAACCGGAACCGGATAACCGGTATCCGGGCCGGTTACGGTTCAAGCTTTCGACGAACCGGAACCGCCGGTTCCAAACCGGAACCGGCAGTTTTCGAACCGTGGCCACCTCTACTCATGGTTACTCATTATTATATCTAAACTCTTATGGATGGCTTATGGTTCCACATTATTTTCTCTCTCTCGTAGCTTAGATATTCTATATTTGTGACCATATTTTTTTTTATACTACTGATTTCATAATGCTGCTTCGTAAATAACTTCAAACATATACTACATAGTAGATTTTAATTATAAATACTAACTCATTATTTAACTTTGTTCAATTAGACCTTGCATTATTGAGAGATTAATTTCTATTGATTTGCAGGAGTGATTTTTGTATTTAATTAGTTGTCCCTCTCTCTCTCGGTACTTACAAAATTAATAATTTCAAATATATATTATACATTATAGGTTTTACATATGAATACTAATATATTATTGATCTTTGTTCAGGTATTAATTGCATTGGAAACAACATCAAATATGAATCTCTCTCTATCTGTTGGAAACTGCATAAAATATGAATTTCTCTGTCCCCCTCTCTCAGTAGTCTCTCTCGTTCTCTCTCTCTCATTCTCCTATATCTCTTGTTTTTAATCTTGTAAAATTGTGATTTCTACTCACCTTTATATTATTTTTAATGTTAAGGTATTAACTGAAATAGAAACACCTAAAAGATAGAATCTGATATTTGGAATAATATAATAGATTTATGTATTGGAATAGAATAGGAGTAATATTATTTAATAGAATAGATTTATCTATTGGAATAGAATAGGAGTAATATTGTTTTATAAAACCTATCCAGCCTAAGACAAATAGGCTGCATCATGCACGCCACAATTTTCGAACATGGCCAAAAGCAGCTAAAATGTAAAGCATCTACAATGTGTAACATAAAAGGCTATAAATGTCACACCTCAACCCTTATGACATATGTACTTACTATAAATAAATTCAAATATTCAAAAACACACATTATACAATTTAAAAAATCAACATTTATCAAGTACATATTTCAAAACATTATAAACCGTAGTGGGACCCTCTCACTACTCTATATACTATACATTTATCTACATACAAAAATGATGAGGAAGAGAAGTTGTCAAAATGCGCCAGCCGCCGACCCTTATAATAACTGTAACTCACATCAACCCACGCATCATTGATATCTTATTCCTGAAAAATATTAGTGGTTTATATGAGCCACAACTCAGTATATATAAACCTTACCTTTAATTTCACACACAAATATCAAACACATTCTTTCACCAACATATATCACTAGAAGTAATAAATATCATAAACAATTTCACATTCATATGCATATGCCTCTCCGTTCTTTTCATTATTCTGTGACAAATCAAGCCTGATATCTGCCCGGGATTTCCATTGTATACGACCCGAAGGTCCCTTTTCATTATTTGACCTTTCCACGAAGGCCCCTCTTTGCATTTTGACCTTTCCACGAAGGCCCCTCTTTGCATATTTTCTTTGACCCGTAGAACCCAAGGCAAGGCTGTCACATATTTTCTTTAATCCCATGATTCAAGTAATTCTAATTCCATATAAAAACATATCAAAAGCACCACTCACATATCTCTTGCAACAATCACATATCCATATTATATTCCACCATCAATATCAAATAACACATTACCATTTTAATCTCACATCATATAATTCAAATATTCACTCTAATTTAACACATAGCAATTAATCACATAAAATATGTAAAATTAAAAGTGTGATTTATACACACCTGATTACGACATGCTACTATTTAATCATGTTCTTAATTTCGTCTCCTTCTCTATAACTCTCGATCTTTGCTCTTTTCAACCTACATGCTCTCGGTGAACTTTCTAATTAATATCTAACTCTCTGTTTTCTTTTCCCTCTTTTTATAGTCGGCCAGCCAATTAATATAAGGGTTTTTGGCTTTTTAAACCAAAACCTTCTCCGAATTCCGGTTTTTTCCATTAACTATGAAATTTATTTTAAAAATCACGAACTTTCATTTCGTTAGGATTTTCTCAACCCGATCCGAATAGCACATTTCCGACCCGAATAGCATAATTCAAAATGTTAAAGTTGTGTATTGTTTATTCAAAAGTTGTCATTTGTTATGTAATAATTGTGACTGTATGTATTACTGTGCCAAATAGGATCCAAGTAATCAATTTAGTGACAAATAGGATTAAAACTGACATATAGACAACCCGGGTTTCGTCGTTGATCCGCCGAGGAAAAATCCTAACGAAATGAAAGTTCGTGGTTTTAAAAATAAATCTCATAGTTCATGGGAAAAACCAGAATTCGGGAAAAGGTTTTGATTTAAAAAGCCAAAAACCCTTAATATAATGTGGTTTCCAAAATGATATTAAGAACACTTGTCATTTCTTTTATCTAAAAGTTACACGTTATATGCCTATATATTTGACACCTTTCCTTTTATGTAAAAGAAGCCTATATAGTTGACACCTTTCCTCTAATTTTATTTTCTTTTAATGTATGCATATGTATTTACATAATCACTGTAGTGGTGTAGTAATTAATAATAGGAACAATATTTATATTCCTATTCCATACGTACACATTAACATATTATCATACTATATTTTATTTTTCTTAAAGCTCAACTACATATATTCCCATGCACACTTTTATACCTTTTTAATATTTATGTAACATATATAAATGTATAAATATCACATATATAATATTTATTATACAACTAATAATATAAATATGCAATGATAAAGAAAAAAAATATATCAATATGCAAAATGATGCATGTTTTGGATTAGGGATGTCACAACAAAAATTTAAAAAAAAAAAAAACAGCTTTATTTTCCTGCCAAAACAGTGCCACGTGGCAGTCCAAAAAATTGCACCATTATATTTGTATACTAAGGGCTACTAGTAATCTAACTGTTGATGAGCAAATTGTTATTTTCTTGTACATTCTAGCACATTATCAAAAGAATAGTACAATAAAAACTAATTTCATGCAGTTAGGAGAAACAATTAGTAGTTATTTCAAGCTCGTACTAAATGCAGTTCTTAGCCTTCATGATCATTTACTAAAAGCTCATTCCCTTGTAACCGAGAATTTCTCTGATGTAAAATGAAAATATTTTATTGTAGCATAAAAACACCTTGTATTAGTTTTTTATTTTTTATATATTTTGTGTTGTTTTATATACATAAATCTTGAATATTGATCGAATTAAAATTGTAGAATCGCATAGAAGCTCCGGATGGTACCCACATTAAGTGAAAGTATCTGAGGTTAATAAACCTAGATATAAAAATAGAAAAGGTTATACTCTTACAAATGTTTTAGGAGTATGTTTACAAGATATGCAACTTATATATATATATACTTGCAGGCAGTGGCAGAGCCAGAATTTTAACGGTGGGGGGTCCAAATTACCATTAAAATTTATTGAGTGTGTTCAGTGCTAACGAAATGGAAACAACTCGAACATAAAAAATATAAAAAACCGCGGGTGAGAAATGAATGATGAGAAAACTAATTAGTGAATAGATTTTTTAGAACATAGCACATATTTTACTACTAATATTTTATGACATATTTTAATAGTATTTATAATTAGATTAAAGAGTTATTAACTATAATATTTTTTATTAAAGAGCATCAAATTAAAATTGATTTTATTAATATCATATTCCTTCCGTCCCCAAAGAATATGGACTTTGGACACGACACGAGTTTTAATGCAAAATTGGTAAAGTAAGAGAGAGGTAAAGAGAAAAAGTAATTAAAGTATTGTTAGTGGGAAATATGTCATACCACATTATAGAGAAAAGAGTTTCTAAAATTGGAAAGTGCATATTTTGTGGGACGGATAGAGTATTATTTAACAATATTTATGAAATCAAAGAATTATTTTATCTTCTTGAATTATAAAAACCATTCTTTTATGATTATAAAATAAAATGATATATTTACAAAATTACTAGTGAAAAAATCAATAAAAGTTACTAATGTGAAAAAATCCATAAGACATAAACAAATAGAAGAAAAAAAGACATAAACAAATAGAAGAAAAAAAAGACAAAAATGAATCAGAAACCATTCTTTTATGATTATAAAATAAAATGATATATTTACAAAATTACTAGTGAAAGAATCAATAAAAGTTACTATTGTGAAAAAACCCATTAGACATAAACAAATAGAAGAAAAAAAGACAAAAATGAAACAGAAGCATCAGGTAGGATTCGAACTTGGTAGCTCCCAGTCAAGTGACCAAATATCAATCAATCTGCACTAACACTTCTTGTGGTAAATGATAATTACATATATTATATATAGTAGTTATTGAAATGGGTGAGGGGCCCAGGGCCCCCCCTGGTCCCATCGTGCCTCCGCCCCTGCTTGCAGGTTGGGAAGCTCTACGGCAGATGGTAGAGTGCGAGATGCTTTAAATAGAAGAAATGAATTACTAATACAAGATGGTACATAAACTATATGATTTTAATAATTCCGTTTAATTGACATGAATAACATAATAAATTTTCAAAAATTAGGTTACTACTCCCTCCGTTCCATAGTAGTGGTGACATTTCTTTACGGCGCGGAGATTAAGAAAAAATATATTAAGTGTGTTAAGTAAAGAAAGAATAAAGTAGGAAATGAAAAAGATAGAGAGAGAAAGAGAAGATAAAGTAAGCGAGAGTAAGGTAAGTGAGAAAAAATGTGTTGACTTTTACTGAAAAGGAAAATGATTCTACTACTATGAAACATACCAAAATGGCAAAATGACTCCATTACTATGGAACAGAGGGAGTACTATTTAGTTGATGCGGCCTACACGAACAGTAAAGGCTTTCTTGCTCCTTTAGAGGTCAGCGGTATTATCTTAGTGAATGGGGGAATGGACGTCAACCAACAACTCCAGGAGATTTTTTTAATCTGAAGCACGCATCTGCCATAAATGTTATTGAGATGTTGATAATTCTCATTTTAGGCCTTGGTAAGTGGCCAGGATAACGTGCTTAATTGGATATTATCTGCAAAAATTGTAACATCCCACTTTTTCGAACCCTAATTTTTGAGACGTGAAAATTTTTGGCATTAAATGCTTTTAATGCTATGATATTTGCGGATTAAATGATGAGTGATTTATTGCAATATTCTTTGTGACCTCATTGCGATATGGAGTTGAGTTTGAGTTGAATAGTCAAACTTGTTGAATATGTGACGTGGCTATTGAATAGTCAATATTGTGGAAAATATGATGTGGCCGTGGAATGGTCAAAGTCGTTGGAAAATGTGTAGTGGAGGTGGAATTCGAATATGTGAATATTTTGATGCGGGGAAAATAATATTGTGGTGAATTATTTTCCTAAGGGATGAGTGAGAATTTAATAGGAGCATTATTTAATTAAGTGGAATTTTCGACCCCTCCTATTTATTGGAAAGAAATCCTATTTTTCTTGGATTTAATTATTGCTTGGGATAATTATCCAAATTAAATCCAAAGTCCGATTATTCCTTAATTGTTCCATGAAATTTTCGGCTCTTATGTTGTTTCTAAAGGAGATTTTCGAAATCTCCTATATTATGGGAGAAGGGATTATTTTATTCTATTACTTGATCCCTTGTTTATTCTCTTCCATAAATAAATTCAAATATCCTAGCATATCTTGCCATATCTAAGAAGATCTTGCCATATCCTAATTAAATTAGGATTTTAATTAATTCCTTGTGGAGGGAAGTGAAATTCACGCCACTTTCTACTATTTATTGGGAGAATAATTATTTTTCTGTTCCGTGATATTTTATTCTACTCCGTAAAATATCCAAATAAAATCATAGGCTAAATAAATAGCCTAGAATTCGAATTTCCCTTATTTTTCTCCCAAAACTAACGCCACTTCTCCCCACCAAATCTTCTCAAATCTTTAATTTATTTAATTAAAGATATTATGCCTTGCACTCTATAAATACATGAGAAACCCTAACCCTAAAAATCAAAATACACGCCTACTCCCTCTCTTGAAAATCACGCCTCCCACTTCCCCCACTCTCTCAAATTGTTCTTCTACATTCTCCATTATTTCTTCATCTTGTGTGAAGAATTGAAGCTGAAATTCAAGAATTTGTTGAAGAATCAAGATCCTACTTGTTTCCTACCGATTGTTCTATTGAAAATGTATTTTTATTTTGATCTTCTCTTCTTCTACCGATCAATCGGTGTTCTTGAGTCCACATGCATTTAGATTGAGTGAAGGGGAAAACAATCGATGAATTTGGGATGCATATGTGTGTGTGTGACCGTGCATGTGTGTGTGTGCATGCCTCGATATGCGTGCACATGTGTTGTGCGTGTGTTGTGTGTGGGAAACACTCATGCGTGACACGATTTGATGATAAATCTGGAGTTGTTGTGCGAATAAAAACGAGATGATAATTGAAATTTGATTTTGAATGACGATATTGAAAATAATCGATGGGAAGAAGGGAAACGTGAGAACATGCATGATTTTGATCAATGATTGAGACTTACTTGCGATAAGCATAAATTAAAGGTGATAGCTCGCGTTCTCGGTGTGATAACAAGAAGAAGAACGTGCTTGAAATCTAGGAATCGAGGTGGGCTTTATTCTTAAACTCTCTCTTATGTTGCAAATATATGAAAGTGGAGCGATAAGGGTGGATTAAACTGTTATGCCATGCCTGTGATCATTTTGGTTATTGTGTGTGCCTGATGTCTAGTTTGCGAGTACGCTCCATTAGGCTATATAGCTATATAAACGAATTCGGGTCTGAGTAGGTGTAACATCCCGAGTTTTCGTGCGCTAGTTTTAGAGTAAAAATAAATTGACGAAAGGACGATTGGAAGAGATAAAGTTCAAGGATAAAAGTAAAAACTATGCTTGTATTAGATAGTTTTTGAGGAATAAAATACATGGATGATGGAAATAGTACATGCCTGCAAGTGTGATAAAATCAACATGCACCTATTCTACACTATCTATCCTACTTCTTTAATTCTCAAGTTTGGAAGCAAACTAAATTGGGGATAGAACCAAATGAGCTCAAGAGGAGCATCTTCTTTCTTTCCCTCTCATTCTTATTCTCGATTTTGCTCCCCTCCACAAGCTCCAAGAATGCCTCCGTGTACCTACAAAGTTTACACCAAATTGGGGGTTAGAAAGTTACACACAAGTAAAGAAGGAGGGAAGCACAAGCTAAATAAGAGATGGAGCAAGTAGGTGAATAGTGCAGCTAGAAGAGCTACAAGATAGAGCATGAGGTAAGCCAATTTTTGTCACCACTTCATCTAACATCAAAAGAGATTCAAGACAAAGAAGGCATAGGAGAAAGAGCTCCTACACAAGCCCAAAGTAGAAGATGAGTCAAACTCTCACCTCCCCGTCGATCAAGGCCGAGAAATCAGCCAAGAAGATCAGCCACAATCACCAAAACGGCAAGAATCTCACAATCATCAAGCTCGAAAGAGAAAGAGCTAGCAACCCCAAAATAGGAGCCTTTGCCTCCAAGTCTCAAACATAGATTCCAATAGCTTAGCACTATATAAACAGCCCCAATCTCCTTCTCACCCCCTCATTCTCAACACTATAATTTCACCAAATATTCAAGAGAATAGCAAGGAAGGGAGGAGGAGCAAGGAGGAGAGTTTGAGGCAGGACATCAGTTCCTTCCAAGAGGAATAATCAAAGTGAGGTAACAACCTCAACAACCATCTTCATCGCATCATGTAGATCAACCACAATAGATAGCCAATAACTTAGATTCATAGAAGCTCAATAGAATAGTCATAACAGTAGCAAGCATAAAGAACCGAACATCAACAGATGGTACCAATGCTTAGTCAAGTATGGGATACTCCTAAATCAGTAAACCACAAGTATGACAATCATAGAAACAAGACTAAGTGTACCAAAAACAATGGCAAGCTCCTTCCAGTGATTAAGTACAGCCAAGTTTCGAATCAATAAGCACTAGAGAGCCCCAAAGCTTTCGTTTTTATTGTTAGAATTTGAGTAGAAGGGGAAGGGGAGGAAGCTTAGCTTAGGCGGAGGGGCTGCCAGGCGACGAGCTAGCGTCGGCGAAGTTCGAAAATTTCCACGGAGCAGCTGCAGGCCGTGGCTGAGAGAGAGAAAAGGAGGCGATGCATCCTCTCTATTGCTGGGTTCGCCGAGGACGCCGGCGCTGGACGGAGAGCGCTCGTCGGAGAACGCTGAGGCGAGTTCGCCGGCGACGCAGGTGAGGCGCGATTCCGCCGAGGAAGAGAAGGGACGGAGAGAGAGGACGATGGAGCAGCGGCGGTGCGTGCTATGCGCTGCCGGCGACGCAGAGGAGGCGCCGACCGGAACAGCGGCGAGCACGAGAAGGAGAAGCCGCCGGGTTCTTCGATGTGATTTTAATTTAGGGATTTTGTTTTGGGATTAAGTGATGAAAAGAGAAAAGGTTGCAGAGGAAGGAAGAGAGAGCTCCGGCGACGCCGAAGATGGCGATTCGCCGGAGAGGTGGCAAGGAAGAAGGGCGTAAGCGCCGCTGCTTTGATATTCTGTGAAGAAGGGGTTTTGAGAATGAAGGTGAATTAGGAGTGAGAAGTGCCGATGGATTGAGGTGAAGGATAAAGGATTTGGGCTGCCTCTTTTAATTTTTGTATGGGCCATTTAATTGGCTAAGTGGGCTACTTGAGTATATTTGAATTAAAATAGAAGGTGGGCTGATTTTTATGAATGAAAGAAATAAGTGGAGATTATTGTTGGGCCAAGACTTAATTATGAGAAGCTGGGATTAATTTAAGATTTGATTTGGAGCATGATGAATTAATTCCCGAATAGTTTATTAAAATTTCGAAGACGGAAAATATTAAAGTTGGAGAAGCGAATGGGCCGACCGGCGTCGCCCCGCGACACCATGGGCGGCCTTAAGAGAAATTCAAAGAAAAGATTTATGAAAGGATTTTCCAAGAATCCATATTAAATGCTCAAGTAATTATTTTAAAGATAATGGAATTTCTCCGAACTTAGTGAATAAATAAATTCTACAAAGTAATGAAGCCGAGGTGGGATTTAGAAAATCCTATAAGTCGAGACAAAGATATAAGTGCTACCTAATAGGATGCATGCATTCTTCTAAGGTGAAATAGTTCAAGTACTAATTAGCGTGTTACGCTATTTATTTTCAAAGGATAAATTGCTCAAGGGAAAGTGAGGTCAAAGCAAATAATTGAATTGACGAATAAGCATACCAGGTGGGCTTTCTTTTAATATCCAGCACTATAGTGTGGATATAAAGCAAATACATTTGAAGTTATGAAAAATCATCTTTTCTCAAAATGGAGCTATGATTCTTTTTAAATTGTCGTCATGCCATAAAATGTTTTGTTTTGATGATTGTCATGGATTCTCATGGATTGTCACGGAATGGATTGTTATGGATTCTCACGGATTGTCATGGAATGGGTTGTCATGGATTTTCAATGAATGATGAATGATGAACGATGAACGATGAACGATGAACGATGAATGATGAATGATGAATGAATGGAATGGATTTATGAATGAATGATGAATGATGAAAGAACCTAGTTTGTCAGAATTGTTATGCTGGGCGTCGTTATAGAGCGACAATTATGAGCGCCTATAACACGTCAGCAGCTCTCTCTTTATTTATTTTTTAATATGACTAATTTCCTTTAATTAATGCTGACTTTATCGTCTCTTATTCTTATCATCCCTCTCTCAAACTCTCTCTCTCTTTCTTTAGCCCTCACAAATGGCTCTTCCCCCCCCCCCCCCCCAACACACACACTCTCTCCCCCCTCAAATCCTCACCAATACGATTTAATTATGGTTTCATAATTTGCACATCTAGCAGATGAGATGAGTTTCTCCAATCTCCTCTCTCTACCTCTCTCCCTCTTCACCGTCTTCGTCTAAGTGACTGGAGAAAGGACACTGCGTACGGCGATCGACGGTCGTTCTTCATGTTTTTTATCTTTTCTCTTTCGATGTGATGGTGGTGTTGCAGATCTGGTAGGCATGATCCCGATAGAGATGATTGGATCAGAATTGCATCGACTGTGCAACTTAGAATGTAATTGTGGAATTGTGAGGTTTGATTTCTTATTTTATATAATTTATTTTAGTGTGATTTTCTTTTTGATGTTATGCATAAATTCTAGTTTTTTCGATTAAGATGATCTTTTGGCTTCGACAATCATTTGTACTTGTAGGATTTCGGCAATATAAAATTAAATATTTTGCACGAAATAATGAGGGGAGTTCCAGAAATTGATGGAAAGGAAGGAGGCAGTGTATTTGTGTTTGTGTAATTTCTCAGGAGCATATCTTGCAAAATGAAAGAAGACTGATGAGGCATTGTTTCACTAGTTAAAATACACAATGAAATGAATCAAAGAGGTTGAATACGAAGTTAAAATAAGCATCAAGAGTTGCGTAAGCACCCTCAAGCCTCATCTTGACCAATGCTTTCGTACATCATTTGCACTATTTCAACCGGAAAAGAAAAGCCAAAGGTATTACCACGCAGTATCATAAACTGAAGGCTGAATTGCAAGAACATCAAATAGCATGTTGTCAATACTACGAAAGGATTAATAGATGACAGTGTCTCTACCTGCCCAAATACAATCATCCTTTATGCAACAGCCTCGGTTGAATTCCCCTCCAGCCACATTGGAATGAAATATAAAATGATAATATTATACAAAAAAATTGAAGGAAAAAAATCCCAAGGAACTTAACTGTAGAAATTTTAGATGCAGCTTTAAAAATATGAAATTCAATGTACTCTAATAAAATCAATTTCAATAAAGTAGAACCATCAAAAGATTAGGATAAAATACTACGAACAATTCAAAAACAATGTCTAAGATACTTCCACTAGCTATGAATATCAGTCCTTGCCATTTGTATTATTGACTGTTGTCATGATGATCATCTTGCAACTGATCTGAAAATAAAAATAGAGAAAATATAGTGAATTTAAATGCATTGGTTGCTAAAATAATTATAAATCTAAATGATAAAATCATCAATTATTCACATACTCATCATGCAATTTTGGACAATTACGTTTGTCATGAGATACTCCACCACACCCACGACATGCCCTAGGCTTCAAAGTTGGCTTCTCTTTTGATGATAACATTCGCTTACCACATCCCTTTGTTCTTATCTCATTAGGATCACCAATATTTCTGGTTCCAACCAAGCTCTTCCTAGTTTGACTTTCTTGTGCAGTCATTGGACTAATACTCATCTCTTTGATTTTGCCATATATGTAATCAAGTTCTTTATCCAAAAAGTTCGTCCTCTCATCCGTCAAAGATGCATAATCAATCAATGTTGATGCCTTATATGATAACTTGGAGCGCCGTGACATCAAAAAACGTGTTGGATCATCATTGGCGTTTTCATCCTCCATTGAACAAACAATGCCAATCTTTGCTTCTCGTGTCCATCGCTTGAGTATATACTTGTCAGGAAGTTCAAATATTTGGCTAATGCGAAAGAAAGCTAGCATGTGTCTACACGGAATACCATCAAACTCGAATTTTCTACAATTACATGATATATAGTCTCTCCGTCTATCATGCATGAGTAGTCTTGGCTTTGAGGATGAACAACCTTGGAAAGTCGTCACATTGTAAATCACAATATCATCTCTTATGGAGGCTTGTTGCACAGAGTAACCATGACTTCGACTCATTTCATCTAGAAACTCTATCCATTTTTTTTTCGTGTACACTTTAACCATTTGAGTTTCCATCGGCCAATTTGTTTTTATTTTGGGATGCTCATTCATATCAATATGGTCTGCAACTAACTCATTATGCCTTTGGCATCAATGAGTTTTTATGGGAGACATACTTTTTAAAAAATGAATGTGAACTCTCGGATTTTTGACTACTCGACATCCCAGCAAAAAATACGTTACTGAAATATGTCGGAACCCACTTATGCCTTAACTCATACATCAACACTATCCAACTATTTTCCTCCAAGTTAGCACATCTAATAACATCTTTCCAGTCATGCTCAAATTCCTCTGGAGATGTAGAATTTTTTATAACATTCTTTATGCTCTGATAGTGATCTCGAAAAGTCACTGGGGAAATCTTCTCAGGAAATTTGTTCAATATATGCCACAAACAATAACGGTGCACTGTTTCAGGCAAAACTTGTGCAAGTGCTTTCGTCATAGCAGGATCTTGATCAGTAATAATTGATTTTGGTGCACCTGTTGGCATAGCTTCCATAAACCTATTAAGCAACCAAACATATGATTCAGTCTTCTCATCACTTAGAAATCCACAACCAAAAACTATCGTTTGATGATGATGATTAACCCCTACGAAAGGTGTAAAAATCATTCCTTACTTGTTAGTGTTATAAGTTGAATCGAATACTACGACATCACCAAATACACTATAAGCCCTTCTTGATTTATAATCCGCCCAAAAACATCTTTTGAACGTATTATCTGAATCTGAATACGTCTCATAGTCAAAGAAAAATGCTGAATTCTTCTCTTTCTCAGATGTAAAGAATTCTATCAGAGTTTCAGCATCAATCCCCTTTTGTTCATCCCTTAATTTTTTCTCAAAATTTCTAATATCTCTTTCAGTGCAACCTACACTTTCAAGCCCACCGCTCTCTATTTCCAATAGTTGCATTTGCTGACAAGTTGGTATGTTAGCTTCTGAAAGATGTTGAGTCAACACTTTCTTTGCGGCAGAAACACTACGATGTGATCGGAGTAAATGCACCTTTGAAGGAGTAGAAAGTCCATGATTATGACCCTCAGTGAAGACACTAACACACCAGCCAGGTCCATTTTGTTGCCTAACAATTGAAATCTTTGCCTTACAATCAGTTCTAACTTCACCACGAGCTCTTATCGTAGTCGGACAACCACTGGATGGTCGGTTTTTGGAACGGGCTTCATCAGTTTGGCCAGCCTTAAAACAAACAAATTGTTTCCAAACAACTTCTTTTGTTATCTTATTCCTTTTGCTATTGCTTATTCTTGCACTAAATCCAGCTTCACGTGCATATTGATTGTAGAATTCAAACGCATCATCTATTGACGTAAATTTCATTCCAATCTCTGGCTTTCGATCGTTTGCAATTTGAGGAATATATAGTTGATCGTTCATATTTTCACCCATTAAACTAAGAAAATAAATTCAAACAAATAATGTGTGTAAATAAAACGATAGAAATAATTAGCCAATACTATTATTAAGACCATGAACTAACTGAAACGTTTGCAATTATATTATTCCATCTACTACTACAACATCTAAAAATAGTGATTAGAAAAAATTAATACTCAAATATATAATAATGCAACATCTATCATCTAAATTCCTCAACAAGATATAGGGAGCATGCCAATCGTTTTAAATTAACATAGGTAATAGAACCATTGCATAAAAAGTCATATTATCACATAATCAGTTAGCAATGACATTATAGGATTAGAGGAATAAAGATATTACCTGGCTATTAGGGATGCAAATTTCAACAAAGCAATATGCAGATAACGAATAATGAAAAAGAGAGGTACAGAGCGGCACAAAATTTTGTAAAACCTAGGGAGAATTGAATAAAAGATTATATATATTTAAGGAAAATAATAAACAGAAAAGAATAAATATGTGCTGGCCTGGTTGAAAAAAGATATGCTTATAAATAAGGAATATGGCTTACGTGGGCAGGAGGCGCTCACAGGCGCTTAACTTGGTTATGCAGCACATCTTTTCTCCCTAGTCTGTAGTCGAACTTTTAGCTCACAAAAGAATTTAGTAAGCTCGGGCCTTTTAAGAAAAACCCCCGTGTGTTACTGTGATGGCTTGACAACTATATAATGTATGTTTTGTTTTCGGCACGTGTCCACTGAGTACACCAAGTACTCAGCCCTGCATGTATTTATAAATGTGCAGGTTGAACGTCAGGAGGATGGAGTGATGATCGGAGTCGATGTTGTTAAACAATCAAGTTGATCTCCCAACGGTTCGTGTCTTCATACATGAAGTCGTTTAGTAAGGACTTATTCCGCTGTGTCTTTGTAATGTGAGAATTGTAGAATCTCACCATCAACTCTGATTTATTTGAGGAGACGTTCATTCTGTTTTCAAGACCATGTAATGAAATACTCGGCTTCTATGATATCAATTGACTTGTTCTTTGTGCGAATTCTCAAGTTCCAGCCCTTTTCTTTCCACCGCTTCTTTAATCCCTCCCATTAGTCGCGGTTTACCCGCTTTCGCTATCCTTAGCAAAAATGCGGTCGTGACAGAGTGGTATCAGAGCCACAGTTTCATTCCTGCACTAAGATCCAAACTTTCCTTCAGTCAAGATCTAGACTTGTTCACTAGATCATTCCAAGTCATCGACTCGATCAACACTCCAAGACGTTCAACCAACCAAGTTGAAAGTTGAAGACATGGAATTTTAATATAGCTGAGACAAAGTGTGACAATATTTTCTAGTCAATGAAACGAAGGAACCTAGAGGAAATACGTACTTCCCTAAAGAATGTAGTTTAAGTTGGGACTATGAAGGATGAACCATAAATCCTGTAATTGCTTTCCTGAGCAACAAATTTTGGAACGAGGATAGACAAGGTTAAGCACGAAAACGTGATTCGCAGCGATACGACTTTTCACACAAGAAGAGCCGACGCCTAGTGTATAAGGGCTCAAGAGGAGCAAAAGTTGGAAAGGAAGATGAGGAGTGATGCTCTAAGAAATGAGAACAAGATAGATCTTCATTGTGGCTAAGCCACTCGAATAAATCCAAAAGAGACTGTTGATCACATCACGTTTCACGAGACCTTATAGAACGATAGATTTGAGATGTAAACGTAGCTTGAGGACGTTAGATCGCACAGTATAGTGGCTATAGTTGATGACTTCCCTAATATGGATTTTCATACATCGATTCGTTTCCTTTCGAGTACCTTCGATGAACTATAGATGTCTCCACCGCGTGAATGGAATAAACGATTTTAATCAGCAGTACTTACTTGGATTACCAGAAAATCTCTTTCTTTGAACGTCCTTGATAGAAGTGTCTTCTTGTTTGTTTAACACTCTTGATCGACCTGCGTTTTCTTTAAAAGCAAGGTGCCAAAAAAAACTCCCCTCTTTCTATGAAAATTTTGACTCAATTTCGATTCAAAGATCATAGTTAGAAATTTTCTTTCAGATACCCTGAGCTACTTGTATCGCAAATCAATGTGTCATTTCTTATCTTGGGTACATCAGATCGCTATTCACTTTCAGTTTCCACGAGCACGAGCTTTGCTCTTATATTTTTCAGGCATGCCGGTTGGCGACAACTTTTGTTACTCAGTACGAGCGATATTTTGACTTCGCAAGCCCAATCGCATTGTATTCTAAAGTTGTTTGTCTTCAGAACCTTAACGAGTGACGCATTCTTCTTGGAACTTCCGTCAACTCTGGTTGTTTTGCAAACACATGTGTGGCAAGTTCTTTCTTGCAAGAATAAAATTTTCTCCTGTTCAATTCCACTATATGATTGTTCCGTCTGGGAAATTTCTTTTGGAAAACTTGAGAATTCTCCAATATGATTCCATCTTTGCTAGCTTTGACATTATTGGAGAAAAGTCAGCACGATTTCATGGCAGTTGCCTACATTTCTATGCCCGATTCTTCTAGACCTTAACGTGGCTGAGCCATAATTCATTGTTATCAAGATCTTTTCGAATCAGAACGGTCGAATTGACCATTTCATTTGACGCCTATTATGAGAATTTAAAGTTAAATTCGTTCCAAGACATGTTTGATTTCTTTCAGGAAATTTTCGAGCTCTGTGGTTTAGCTGAAACCTCTTAACCCATGTAATCCTCCGAAGGGACGTGATGAGTTCAGTTGAACTTAGTCTCAGTTTCCTTGTAAACCAATCATTGCGAGTTGGCAATTTTAATTCACAGAGTCACACCAGAGATGTTATTCTTGCCACCTTGAGTAATTTGAGTACTCTTCCAAGACAAGGATTTCTTTTCAGTAATTCATCAATCTAAATTCAGTATCATCCAAGTTAAGACTGTTTGACTAAATTCCTAATGCGAAACTCTCAACGAAGGCGAAGCCTTGATCCTTT
The DNA here is from genome assembly GCF_029641045.1 of Salvia hispanica. Taxonomy (NCBI): domain Eukaryota; kingdom Viridiplantae; phylum Streptophyta; class Magnoliopsida; order Lamiales; family Lamiaceae; genus Salvia; species Salvia hispanica. The sequence goes on from NC_142693.1 coordinate 12,653,096, forward strand.
TCACATAGCTTTCAGAAATAAGTCATGATGGACAGACATGAGTAAATATGATCCACCCAACGACCTCGATCATGCCACACGGATTAGATAAGAATAGTTGATCGATGGATACGCGTATAACGAATAGAAGTAAGGGAGCTACGAGAAAAGGCCAAAATTAATCATGGACAAAAAGTGCAACAGTTAAAGAATAAGTTTATCACTTCGGTGAAAGTACTGAGAAAGCCCCATGGGCAAGAAGAAGCCACTTCGGAGTTGAAAGATAAGATGAAGGAGCGTTACCCCGGGCTTTTCGAGTAGAGCAACGCAAATTTCGGGACGAAATTTTTGTTAAGGTGGATAGAATGTAACATCCCGAGTTTTCGTGCGCTAGTTTTAGAGTAAAAAAAAATTGACGAAAGGACGATTGGAAGAGATAAAGTTCAAGGATAAAAGTAAAAACTATGCTTGTATTAGATAGTTTTTGAGGAATAAAATACATGGATGATGGAAATAGTACATGCCGGCAAGTGTGATAAAATCAACATGCACCTATTCTACACTATCTATCCTACTTCTTTAGTTCTCAAGTTTGGAAGCAAACTAAATTGGGGATAGAACCAAATGAGCTCAAGAGGAGCATCTTCTTTCTTTCCCTCTCATTCTTATTCTCGATTTTGCTCCCCTCCACAAGCTCCAAGAATGCCTCCGTGTACCTACAAAGTTTACACCAAATTGGGGGTTAGAAAGTTACACACAAGTAAAGAAGGAGGGAAGCACAAGCTAAATAAGAGATGGAGCAAGTAGGTGAATAGTGCAGCTAGAAGAGCTACAAGATAGAGCATGAGGTAAGCCAATTTTTGTCACCACTTCATCTAACATCAAAAGAGATTCAAGACAAAGAAGGCATAGGAGAAAGAGCTCCTACACAAGCCCAAAGTAGAAGATGAGTAAAACTCTCACCTCCCCGTCGATCAAGGCCGAGAAATCAGCCAAGAAGATCAGCCACAATCACCAAAACGGCAAGAATCTCACAATCATCAAGCTCGAAAGAGAAAGAGCTAGCAATCCCAAAATAGGAGCCTTTGCCTCCAAGTCTCAAACATAGATTCCAATAGCTTAGCACTATATAAACAACCCCAATCTCCTTCTCACCCCCTCATTCTCAACACTATAATTTCACCAAATATTCAAGAGAATAGCAAGGAAGGGAGGAGGAGCAAGGAGGAGAGTTTGAGGCAGGACATCAGTTCCTTCCAAGAGGAATAATCAAAGTAAGGTAACAACCTCAACAACCATCTTCATCGCATCATGTAGATCAACCACAATAGATAGCCAATAACTTAGATTCATAGAAGCTCAATAGAATAGTCATAACAGTAGCAAGCATAAAGAACCGAACATCAACAGATGGTACCAATGCTTAGTCAAGTATGGGATACTCCTAAATCAGTAAACCACAAGTATGACAATCATAGAAACAAGACTAAGTGTACCAAAAACAATGGCAAGCTCCTTCCAGTGATTAAGTACAGCCAAGTTTCGAATCAATAAGCACTAGAGAGCCCCAAAGCTTTCGTTTTTATTGTTAGAATTTGAGTAGAAGGGGAAGGGGAGGAAGCTTAGCTTAGGCGGAGGGGCTGCCGGGCGACGAGCGAGCGTCGGCGAAGTCCGAAAATTTCCACGGAGCAGCTGCAGGCCGTGGCTGAGAGAGAGAAAAGGAGGCGATGCATCCTCTCTATTGCTGGGTTCGCCGAGGACGCCGGCGCTGGACGGAGAGCGCTCGTCGGAGAACGCTGAGGCGAGTTCGCCGGCGACGCAGGTGAGGCGCGATTCCGCCAAGGAAGAGAAGGGACGGAGAGAGAGGACGATGGAGCAGCGGCGGTGCGTGCTATGCGCTGCCGGCGACGCAGAGGAGGCGCCGACCGGAACAGCGGCGAGCACGAGAAGGAGAAGCCGCCGGGTTCTTCGATGTGATTTTAATTTAGGGATTTTGTTTTGGGATTAAGTGATGAAAAGAGAAAAGGTTGCAGGGGAAGGAAGAGAGAGCTCCGGCGACGCCGAAGATGGCGATTCGCCGGAGAGGTGGCAAGGAAGAAGGGCGTAAGCGCCGCTGCTTTGATATTCTGTGAAGAAGGGGTTTTGAGAATGAAGGTGAATTAGGAGTGAGAAGTGCCGATGGATTGAGGTGAAGGATAAAGGATTTGGGCTGCCTCTTTTAATTTTTGTATGGGCCATTTAATTGGCTAAGTGGGCTACTTGAGTATATTTGAATTAAAATAGAAGGTGGGCTGATTTTTATGAATGAAAGAAATAAGTGGAGATTATTGTTGGGCCAAGACTTAATTATGAGAAGCTGGGATTAATTTAAGATTTGATTTGGAGCATGATGAATTAATTCCCGAATAGTTTATTAAAATTTCGAAGACGGAAAATATTAAAGTTGGAGAAGCGAATGGGCCGACCGGCGTCGCCCCGCGACACCATGGGCGGCCTTAAGAGAAATTCAAAGAAAAGATTTAAGAAAGGATTTTCCAAGAATCCATATTAAATGCTCAAGTAATTATTTTAAAGATAATGGAATTTCTCCGAACTTAGTGAATAAATAAATTCTACAAAGTAATGAAGCCGAGGTGGGATTTAGAAAATCCTATAAGTCGAGACAAAGATATAAGTGCTACCCAATAGGATGCATGCATTCTTCTAAGGTGAAATAGTTCAAGTACTAATTAGCGTGTTACGCTATTTATTTTCAAAGGATAAATTGCTCAAGGGAAAGTGAGGTCAAAGCGAATAATTGAATTGACGAATAAGCATACCAGGTGGGCTTTCTTTTAATATCCAGCACTATAGTGTGGATATAAAGCAAATACATTTGAAGTTATGAAAAATCATCTTTTCTCAAAATGGAGCTATGATTCTTTTTAAATTGTCGTCATGCCATAAAATGTTTTGTTTTGATGATTGTCATGGATTCTCATGGATTGTCACGGAATGGATTGTTATGGATTCTCACGGATTGTCATGGAATGGGTTGTCATGGATTTTCAATGAATGATGAACGATGAACGATGAACGATGAACGATGAACGATGAATGATGAATGATGAATGAATGGAATGGATTTATGAATGAATGATGAATGATGAAAGAACCTAGTCTGTAGTCGAACTTTTAGCTCACAAAAGAACTTAGTAAGCTCGGGCCTTTTAAGAAAAACCCCCGTGTGTTACTGTGATGGCTTGACAACTATATAATGTATGTTTTGTTTTCGGCACGTGTCCACTGAGTACACCAAGTACTCAGCCCTGCATGTATTTATAAATGTGCAGGTTGAACGTCAGGAGGATGGAGTGATGATTGGAGTCGATGTTGTTAAACAATCAAGTTGATCTCCCAACGGTCCGTGTCTTCATACACGAAGTCGTTCAGTAAGGACTTATTCCGCTGTGTCTTTGTAATGTGAGAATTGTAGAATCTCACCATCAACTCTGATTTATTTGAGGAGACGTTCATTCTGTTTTCAAGACCATGTAATGAAATACTCGGCTTCTATGATATCAATTGACTTGGTCTTTGTGCGAATTCTCAAGTTCCAGCCCTTTTCTTTCCCCCGCTTCTTTAATCCCTCCCATTAGTCGTGGTTTACCCGCTTTCGCTATCCTTAGCAAAAATGCGGTCGTGACAGTAGGGCCGCAAACCCTATCAGGCTAGTGTACACGGGAGATCAGGAGTCGTCCTTGCTAGTCGGTCGGTCTCGTGGGCGAAAGTGTGGCCACATTTCGTCGCACCATGATATTGTTGATTGATGAGAAAATGGGAGGTATTGTTTGACTGGCCAGTCCATGAAATATTTTGTGATACTCGATGCTATCTTTTAAATTAAATGCTAAACCTCGAGTTCACTATGGTAAGGGTGGCATAACTATTAAAACGTTTTGGCATGAGTCCACTGAGTATGTTTAAAATACTCAGCCCTGCATGTGTTTTTCCTATGTGCAGGTTGAGCGGCGACGGGCGGTCGGTGGTGCTGAGACAGTTGAATCGAATAAAATGGATGTTTGGAACTTTAAGTGTAGTCATACATGGCTTCGTTTTCTCTTGGATTGCTTCGGTTGAATATTTGGGAACTTATTATCTTTGGTTGATTCGAACTTATTTCTTTGATTTGGGATATGGTGAAATATGGCGTTTTGTTGGATTTACAATAAACCCTTGACTTTTGAGCTTAGCCTTTGTTATCTATAAAATCTTGATTTTCGTGATTTAGTCGTTGACTTATTGCCTTGATAGTTCATTAAACACTTGGTCAAATCTCTTTAAATGAAACCCTAGTCTACGTTCTTGTTGCCTTTAAGTTCGCCTAAGTAGCAGTCGCCGTATTTATTACACCCTAGAAATCCGGGCTGTTACAAAAATAGTTGTCAAAGTGTGCAGGGTGAGATACAAGTCAGGATGACAGGGTCTGGAGAAATTCAGGTGAAAAGAACATAGGGTGCAATACTGATCAGGATGCACGCCATGAAGCTTGAGTACGAGAGGGAGTGGATTGTTACAAATGATCATCTATCTAGAAGGGGCAAAATCGTCGATTCAAGAGAAGGAACAGCCTTAGGGATTGGGGCAGGCCGCACCTTTAAATAGAAGATCAATATTGAAGAAACATGTCCATGCTTAGACCATTTTGGAGAATAGATCCACTTTACTCTCATAGATAGCTTTAATTAGTTAGTTGTCACTTGAACTTTCCAACCACCTGCCGGAAGAAAATGTTCTAAGCGTGGACGTGTTTCTTCAATGTTGATATTCTATTTATAGGGCAGCCTACCTCAATCCCTAGGGCTGCTCCTTCTCTTGAGTTGACGATTCTGCCCCTTCTAGATAGATGATCCTTTGTAGCAATCCACTCCATTTTGCGCTCAAGCTTCATGGCGTGCATCTTGATCAGTATTGCACCCTTTCTGCTTTCTTTTTCATCTGAATTTCTTCTTCCGACCCTTTCCTCCTGAGTAGTACCTCATCCTGCACACTTTAGCAACTTTTTACATATATTATCCAATTAAGCACGTTATCCTGACCAGTTACCAAGGCCTAGAATGAGATTTATCAATATCCTACACCCATGTATTTATAGGGGTGGAGGAGACTCTTGAACTTACACGATAAATGAGCATATGAACTCTCCATACTTGGGACTCATGACATCATAAATAGTATACTCCTAGAAACTACCATTTTTCCTCTATATTCTAACATTTTATAGGTGAGTTAATGAAAACATGGTCTTTGCCAAGTTAAGTACTCCATGATCTTAGGTTTTTGATACTGTAATAGCAAGCTAGCTAGTGTGACACGATGCAATAGACATGGAAGGAAAATAACTTCATTGATATTCAGCGCACATATAAAGGTGCAATATAAACATATCTTAGCTACAATCATATATAATACGCATGAACAACTTGATCATTGATGACTTCTTCTTCTTGCGAATCTAATCTTCCACATTAGTTTTTCTATTTTGTGAGGCTAATCGCGCCAGAATCGCTCTACTCATAGGCTTAATAACCTCCGTCGCCGTTACAATCCCCCAAAACAGCAACCTATAAACCACCACCATCCCAATAACCACACCCAAATCCACCCACTTTGACCGCCCCATTTCCATCTGCCAAAAACGCCCCAAAATCTCCTCCCCACTGATCTGCCCGGAATGCCCATCGGGCAGCATCAACCCCTCGAACTCATTCTTGTAGAAGCCTTCGTTGGCGTACCTTTGGAAGGAGATGTAGTAAACCGGAAACTTCCAGAAGACCTTCGGAATGTCGTTGGGCAGCCGGAAGAAGCCGTCGTTAAGGATCATGATGCCCTGGATTCCGGCCCCGGCAATGATCCCGACGAGGAAGTTGGGCACGATGGTCGCCACCGCCATCATCATGCTCTCCACCAGCATCATGCAGCTCAGGAGGAGTAGCACGAAATAAGCAAAGTGGCTGGCGTCTCGCTGGAGGCCCACGAGGTAGTACGCCATCGCCCCGGGAATGACCGTTACGAGGAGAAGGTATGGGAAGGAGGAGATGGTGTTTCCTACCATGAATGCCGCCACACTGTAGTGCCCGTTGAGACGTTCGCGCGTGAATATCTGTCAAAATTTAAAACGAACAAGTTGGTTTTGATTTCATGAATTTTGTGAAATTAGATATAAAATATTAATTAATTAGATATACAATATTAATTAGATATAAAGTATGTAGCATATCATTTCTCATTTATAGTTTTAAAATATCATGTCATTTTATGACTGAGTTGTTGGAATGCACCTATAAATAAGGTGTAGTAAATGCTAAAAAGTAGTACTACTACAGAGTACTTACTTTCATATCCTCCACAAACGAAGGGAAGCCTCCAATTGCCATAAATGTCATGAAAGATGAAATAAAAACCAACACTGAAGCCCTCGCCTGTCAAAATAATTAGCGTAATTGGAATAAATCGATCTGGGTATTAAACAAATTATTGATCGAAAATCAATAATTTACAAACTTTTATTTCTAATATTTTTGTTAATATTATATATTGTCTTCTAGTATGACATTCTATATATATTGGATTCATAGATTAATGTTTAGTGTTTATAGAAAATATATATGTAACGTTTAATCAATATTTAACACAAATAAATTTAAGTACCTGTATGGAACTATATGTAGAGCCAATATTATGGAAAACTGTTCCGACGCATAAGCACAAAGCAACATATATTCCAAAGCGAAACCAGTAATATCCCACGTCACGAAACATGTTCAAACATGATCTTCTTGTTAATACTGCACATTGTCTAATCAATCCAGCTTGCTTCCCTTTCCTCTCCAGCAATCCATTCTTCTACAGCATCAAAAAAATTGAATATTTACATTTTTTATTTTAATCGAAATAATTTATTTGTAATCAATGTAACGCTCTAGCTATATGCATGTCACGCGCTAGATTGCTTAATGTACATATTTTCATTTATATAATCATGGGAAGGTAGTTAAGGGTGACAAATCGTGCGGATTGGGTCATTATCGTGTTAATATGATAATGATCTAACCCAATAAAGTTGACATGTTAAGGAAATTTTAAACTTGAACATAACCCCCACCAAACACATACTACCTATTAGTGATACCGTGTAACACAACACGAACTTATTTACATAATTAAACAAACCTGTTTTGTACGATTGTAATTTGATATTATCCAACTAAAACTAGTTTATAAATTTGATTTACATGATAAAAAAACACGCATATAAATGATTTAAACCTGATTTTCAAGAATTTATAGAATAAAATTAAAGTACTATAATTTTGTTCAAAAAGGAAATGAAAATAATATGATTAATATGTAGGAGTATTTCTTTTTTACTGGTTATCTAAACCCATTCCAACACATTATGAACTCAATCAGGAATTACTGGGTTTCTAACCGATTAACTTGATAACAATCTAAATCTATCCCAATAAATCTGGATCTAAATCCATTAATTTTATGCTTATTCATATTGAGTTTTTATTTCGCGTTGAAAATTGTCACTAGCTGACTACTTTAACTATAGCTCATTCCAATCAGAGAGTATTGACAAAGTCATTGTCGACATATTAAATTAATTCTTAGGTGCATTATCTCTAAAGTCTAATCTAATTGCTGTCGATGTATTAAATTAATTCTTTGTGCATTATCTCTAATCTAATTACTGTCGACAAATATCCTACTACTTCCCATTTTCATCCACACACATTGTTTTCGCTCACTTACGACAGAAAGCTTATGTCGGAGAGAGACATGTGAGAGAATTTGTACGTGGCAATTCCACATCAATACCTGTAGTTTTATTTCATCCACAAATTGTTTCACTTCTCTGAATGTATCTGAAGTCCCGTAGGCTTCAACTAAAACATTAATAGCTTCCTTTGTAAACCCTTGTTCGATATCCTAAACATGGAGTAGTAAATAATTAATACTATGAACAAATTATAATAAAAAGGACTAATTATGTACTCACCAAATCAAAGTCTTGATTAATTGTTCTCAAATAATGATCAGAAGGATTCCTCTTAGGTGGACATATGAATCCATTTGTTTCAAAAAACTGCTTCCACAAAAAAAGTAAAAAAAAATATTGTAAAAAAAAAAAAACATAAATAGGTAAAAATTCGTTGCCTTACCTGATTTGCTAATGAAGTGGATCCAAAATAGACAGTCTGGCCACAAGAGAGAAGGCAAAGGTTATGAAAAAGCTCGAAAACCTCAGAACTTGGTTGATGAATTGATGCAACCACGCTTATCCTCTCGTGTTGGGCGAGTCCAACGATGCGTTTCATCACGTGGTACGAAGCGGCGCTGTCTAGGCCGCTCGTGGGCTCGTCCAGGAACAGCAGCCTCGGCCTCCGCAGCAGCTCGATGCAGATGCTGACCCTTCTCTTCTGGCCCCCGCTCAGCCCCTTCACGTTCCACCCACCAATCCTCGTGTCGATCGCATCGCTCAGCCCCATCTCTTTGATGGTGGCCTCGGCTCTCTCCCTTTTCTCGGATTCTAGCATGGAATCCGGAAGCTGGAGGAGAGCCGAGTAGTACACGGCTTCCCTCACGGTCAGTGTCGTCACTAGGACGTCGTCCTGGGCCACGTACGCCTTGCGAACAGAGGAAAACATTTAGAGTAAATTAAACTAATGAATTTTACTACCTCCGTCCCCCAAAATTTGCTACACTTTGACCCGACACGGGTTTTAAGAAATGTAATGGAAAGTGAGTTGAAAAAGTTGGTGGGATGTGGGTCCTACTTTTAAAGTATTAGTTTTATAATAAAATGTGAGTAGGAATGAGTTAGTGGAATATGGGGTCCACTACCAAAAATGGTAAAAGTGAAGTGTATCAAATTTTCAGAGACGGATCAAAATAGTAAACTGTATCAAATTTTCAGGGACGGAGGTAGTATAAATTAATTTAAATGTCGATTTGGCCGATATACAGAACTTTCTCTCTGGCAACTATGTTAGCATTAAATTAAGCATTGGGTCGCCTGAGTAATAAGTGAGTAATTACTACGGCGACCATGCAAAATTTAATGTTGGCATAGTCGCTGAGAATTCTGTATAGCCAAATCGACTGATGTTACTTAAACGTCAAATGCACATGCTTAACTAAAATTGTTCTTGGTAAATATAAACTTAGTACTCCCTGCGTTCTAATGGAGGTGTTTCTTTTTGGCACATTAAGAAAAATTTTGTTGGGTGAGTTAAGTAAAGAGAGAATAAAGAGGAAAATAAAAAAGACAAAGACATGAAGAGAGAAAAAAGTAAGAGAGAGTAAAGTAGGTGTGAAAAAATGTGTTTTTTACTAAAAAGGAAAATGATTATATTACTATGAAACGTACTAAAATGGCAAAATGACTCTATTACTATGGAACGGATAAAGTAAGTACTAACAATTTGAAGATAATTTAAACGTTATTTTATTATATTATTCTTACCGAAGTTCCAAATGGAAGCCGCTGCTTGCGGCCATTGACAAGGATGTCTCCCTTCTGTCTAGTGTTGAAATGGAGCCTCTCTGTATTAATAATACAAACATTTAATCGAAACGAGCACTTTAACTTATATATTAATGCAATATTTATTATATATATAGGTGAACCTGCTAATGCATCGAGGAGGGTGGACTTGCCGCACCCGGAGGGGCCCATGATGGCTAAGACCTCAGCCGGCTGGACATAGCCGGTGAGGCCACGGAGGATGGGTCGCCGCCTGCCAGCCTTATCCGGCACGGTCACCCAGAGGTCCTGCCAAGTTAAGTGAATGCCGGGAGTGGATGAAAGAGATCCTCTTGTATTTAGAAATGGAATTGGAGATGATGTATCAAGAGGCCCTGGGCTATTCTCTATAGTAGTTCTCATTTTTTAGGAGTATTTTTATTTTGGAATTGGTATATGTGAACTAAGGGTATAATGGGTTGCAGTTTTAGACCTATATATACACAGATATATGAAGCAAGTGACTGTTAGACAGTTGAAGAAATAAATATGGTAGACCATTGTGTAATACTTAAAAGTCAAGAATATGTACTAGGATTGAGAAATGATATTCATATTGTATTTCTCATTGTTGTGAAGTGTGAACAGATTACAGATATCTACTCCGAGTACTACTATCATTTTTAGCATTTAGTATGTACACAAAAAATTTGTTGTCTTTTTATTCATAGAGACTACTATCTTACAAACACTATATATCCATTTAACAATATATTATACTCAAGGGAAGGGGTGTGATCAATTGCTAACTTTCTTAAATTCCTAACTATATTATCTCATCAACGCAGACATTAATATGTCAACACATAATTTTATTGTCATTTCATATTGTATTCACATTATGTGTTGACATTTTAATGTCATGGTGTTGACGTTTTTAATACGCTGCGTTGATGAGTTAACAAAATTAGCAATTTAAAAAGTTAGCAATATATTATACTCGATATATCAATTTATTTAAATATATTGATCTTTATAATTATAAATTTTTAGAAAAATTATGATAATTACCATGAACTTTATCATGATTCATCAATTTCTATACTCAAAATACATCTATTTATTATAACTAACATTACCTCTAACTAAAAGCACTCGCAAGTTAATGATGTTGCTTTTGTGGCAAGGCAGGTGTTCCACTGCGATTGCAGCCTGCAGGGGCTGGGGTGCGACGGTTGCGGTGAAGCTGAAGACCTTGTCAATTTTATTTTGTATTTTCTTTAGATTTTTCATTCACTCTCATTGTGTCTTTTTTTCTTATATGCATTTAGCAAGAATTTGTATATTTTGATATTCATAATTGAGTTATCTACCATTTCCTCAGTTCCGCAGTAGGGGAAGCATTTTTTTCGACACGCATTTAATAAAATTGTGTTAAATGAGTTAAGCAAAAAAAATACTAGTAATAAAGTAAGAAATGAAAAGTGTTGACATATGAAGAAATAATAAAGTAAAACAAAAATAAAGTAAGAGAGAAGAAATGTGTTGACTTTTGCTCGAAAATGAAATGACTTTATTATTATAGAAAGTATTAAAATGACAAAATTACTCCACTACTGCAGAATAAAGAGAGTAATAAATACACGGACTTTCAACATTTGTGGATTCTTTTAATCTTTTTCACGAACTTTATCTTCCTAATTTAAATAGATGTACTTTACATCTTCTGATTTTTCCTCCAAATTCAAGATGACTTGTCCGTCGAAAATGTTAATGTGGCAAAAACAACCATCATTAAAGTAATGTCATTTTGAATAGGAAGAGGGTAATTGGTACGTAAACACAAAAAACTTTTAAAAAAGAAATTTCTCCCAATAATTTTGAAATTTTCTAGAATTTTCTCAAACTTTTAAGATTTTATGGTTTTTTCCAAATATATATTAGATGTTTCCTAAATGCACAATATCTCATAAATCTATGGGTCGTTCAAGATATTCGACGGTCCATAACCCTATATAATTAACAAAAAGTTGTGCAAAAAAATATTAAACCATAGTACAATTAGAAAGAGCCAAATCGGAGCGATACAAAAATATTAATTTGATTGGATTCATTAAGCAAGAAAAACTCAAAGTTCATACATTTAAATTTAAAAAAAATGTAAGCTTAGGTGAAAATTCATATTTCAAAAGTTCATATAACTACAAGTAAATAACATAAAAATTATTTTGCCAGTTTTTGACATAGAGATGATAATATATCCACATTAATTTTAATCTGATCGAAATCTTTTGTTGAAGGAGAAATTAGAAAATCTCAAACTTATGTAGTATTTTATTTTAAAAAAAATAAAATTTGAGAAAAAATGAAAAAAAATGTTGAAAGTTCTTTTATTTACATATATATATATATATAGAGTTGTGATCAATGTCGAACAAATTTTAAAAACCAAACCGAAACCAAATCTCATCCACCAATTTTATAAGCTTGTGGTCATATTAATTCATCCACAAGAGTGCGCCATCTGCTTGGTGGAATCGGGAGCAGCGACGTCCTCCGCCTGCTACCACGTGTTCCACCGCGAGTGCATCGACCTCTGGCTCGAGTCCTACAAGACATGCCCGGTCTGCCGCCATGACCTCAACTCGCTGTTGTAGTCGCCGGTCAAGTTGCCGAGGGTGTCGGTCAACGAGGAGGACGAGGGGACCCGCCAAGACTTAGACAGCTGCAACATCACCATCAAAGAGGAAGACGAGGAGCGGAGGAATCAAGAGACGGAGACGAAGAGAGAGAAGTTCTCGACATCGCACTCGACGGGGCACTCGATAAAGAGGAATAGGGAAGGGGAGGAAAAGTATACGCTGATTTTGCCGGAGGAGGTGAAGTCGAGCATCATTAGTAGGCATAATTCGAGCAAGAGTTGGACGAGTTTTGGTGATTTAAAACATAACAATAATAAGAGTACTTACAATCACGTTAAGCGATAGTAATGAACTATATTTGATAAATAATGAACCAAATGAACGTTACTAATGAAGTAAATATGATATTTTATTGAAATACAATGTTAATTGTATTAAATGTCAAGCAGTAGTAATAAACTTATTACTTCATTCAGTCATTCTATTACTTCATTCTATTAGTTTGTTACTTCATAACGTGTGAGGAGATAATTATCTCTCATTTAAAGTAAATTCGGTACGTAATGAATGCGAAAAATAACACAACATCAGCTCATCTAATCCATCAAAAACAAGATCTAATGGTCCTAATTTGGTCTATAGTTCGTCATTAAGAAGTGGATTTGTCAATAATGAGACTCCCCCTATATATATGTATATATATTTCATAATAATTTAAATAAATCTATTCAATTGTAAATTGTTAAAAATGATTTAATTATAAAAGTAGAATGGTGTGGCTTAATTATTATAGTTGAATTTCATATGTGAACGTGACCGTAGACGTAGTTAAAATTTGGGAGTGTCCAAAATAAATGTGGCGAATAGCATGGGACTACAGTATGACACATTATTATTTTTTAAAATAATAAAGTAATTTCGTTCACTAAATTATTTTTCTCTAATGAGGTGGGTCAATTCTTCACTAATAATATCATAATCATTTTTTCTTTCTATCATTCTTTTACTTTATCAAGTATATTTCCTCAAACTGCATAGGATAATTCTGTCATAATGGTATAAGTTGTAAATAAATCAATGTTATGATTAATAAGTTGGGGATTATTTTTCATAAATAAAAATGTCTATATTTTTTTGAGAGGAACAAAAATAGAAAGTGCGTATATTTTTATAAAAAGAAGGTAAGAAGAAGGTAGTATAAATATACATCTTAAGCGAAGGATTTGTTAGTTATTTCAACAATAATCTAAGTTTGGTACTACCACTACTAAATAACATCAATACATCATCCCACCAGTGTGAGAAGTGCGTGTTATAGTAATAATTAAAATTAAATCTCAACCACTCAACAATGATAATGTGGAATATGTTGAAGTTTAAAAAACATTTCTTTTTTAATTAATAGATCCAAATTTCGACGTTATTATTGTGAATTATTTTAACAATATTATCTGTTTGTACATATTGTATCATCCAACAAATATGAGAAATGAGTGTCATACAATAGAACTGAAATTTCAACCACTCAATTACTCTGCAATTATGTCAAAGCATAGTAATTTTAGTGGAAAACATGTTTTTACTCAAAATCAATAATTTTAGTGGAAAACATGTTTTCACTCAAAATCAATAATTTTAGTGGAAAACATGTTTTCACTCAAAATCAATAAAGTTATGCAACCAAATTTTGTACAGCCAAAAATTGATTTATTTAAAAAAAATGTAATTTATTTATGCATTTAATTAAAAAGTATAGACATATATATAGTATAGGGAACGTTCATAATATTATAGTATTTGTGTATAATTTTTAAATTTTTTTGAATCATAAAATATAATTAATGCATATTTTAATTCAAATTTGAAAAATAATAGAGAAATAATTCAAATATAAAAATAAAAATTGAAAATGAGGCCAAAAACTAATAAAGTGTTTTTAATTTGTTAACTAACTATATTTATTATTTTAATATTTAATTAAAACATCAAAATTATTAATATAATCTTATTTTGGTTGTATAAAATTTGGTTGTTTATCATTACTCTTTCAAAATATGAATTGACCTGTACTAGAAAAATATAAATGGTCCTTATATGAGAATATGCTATACCGTTGCATGTACTACATAACAGTATAAAAAAATGATTAAAGATATTCTTTAATGTTATTAAAAACGCTAATTTGTGTGACTAATTATACCACCAACGCTTCATAAAGTTTTTTTTGTTGTTGGTATCCTAATTAAAAGATACTCCATCCGTCCCCGATTAAGAGTCACACTTGCATTTCTGCACTCGTTTTGTAAAAATAATAATAAATAGTTAAAGTCGATAAATAGTAAAATAAGATAGAGAATAAGGTAGAGAAGAGTCTTCTTTACATTATTCCCTCTCTTACTTTACCATTTTTCCACTTAAACTATTTATTATCATTTTTACAAAACGAGTGCAAAAATGCAAGTGTGACTCTTAATCGGGGACGGAGGGAGTACAAATAAAAGTGTTCTAAAAAAATAAGAGATTAAAATAAATTGTCCTCAATTTAGGGACACTTTTTTACGTCCTAAATTATGGTTCTTTTAAAAATGTTCACACGCTAATAATTCCGTTTCAATTTTTGCATTATTAAAAGATATTCCTTTTTAGTTTGTCCCGCTCGAAATTTTCATTTAATTTTCTCTATTTAGAAATAAATCTTTCTCTCCTCTCTCCTCATTAAAATATTTAAACTACATTTTTCTCTCTACTTATTTTACCTTACAACTCCTCCTAAAATCTCTTACCACTAAAAAATGTGGACATCTTGAATGACGGATGGAGTAATTTTTTTTGTAGTGTAAGTACATTTATACGAATATACTATATTATTGTATGTATATAATTACATAAATACTTATTCTATGAGCGTGATAATCATTATTATTAATGATACCAAAATCATTGATCAAATACATAACCTATTATATATAGTTGAAGTATTTTTTTTTTTTGGTATGAGATTTATAGAAATGATGTTTAGTAACTTAAGCATGTAGAGAATAAAATAAAAGAATAAATAGAGTAGATAAATTAACAAAGAATAAAGTAGTCAAGCTAGAGACGTGAATTGTTCTTTTGATGAAAAAGTATGACTCAAGTAAAATGGGAGCACAAAGAAAATGCTAATCATCTATAAATGGGCTACAAGGAAAGAGTATTTTTTTAATAATGAGTGAGTTTTGACAAATACTCATA
Organism: Salvia hispanica; assembly: GCF_029641045.1. Taxonomy (NCBI): domain Eukaryota; kingdom Viridiplantae; phylum Streptophyta; class Magnoliopsida; order Lamiales; family Lamiaceae; genus Salvia; species Salvia hispanica. The sequence continues at coordinate 12,668,465 of NC_142693.1, forward strand.
AGATAATTTTCGAATATGTATGGATGACATATATAAGCGATGATCTCAACAATTCCTCCTTTTAACTCATAATAATCTGAAAAAGATCAAACAATAATATTGAAAATTTTATCAACGATAAGATCGACCAATATAGTTTACTGAATCAATAGAGTAATGTCTATAATCTAATTACTAATATACGGTATTTATATTATTTACGACAATATCTTAGAAAATAAACATATACTAGGACTCAATGCTGAATTCAGTTTTTATTAGAAAATAATGTCAGATAAATATTGTGGGTATGTTATTGAGTAACATCAATCATAATTCCAAACCTTGCATAATTCATATAGTACTACGTTTTTATGAAGAGTAATATATACTCTCTATATTACATAAAAATATAGACATTTAGGACAATATGAATTTTATTACACAACTAAATATGAGAGATCAAAAGAAAAAGTAATTACTGTAATACTAGTGGAGAACAGGGATTTACCTTATTAGGAAGAAAAAAGTTACCAAAGATAGAAGGGCATATTTTATGGGTCAGCCCAAAATGAAAAAAAAAGTCCATATTTTTATGGGATGAATGAAGTATAATCTATATAATCTAGCCGCTTAAAGAGCAAGAATAACCCAAATTTTTCTTACGGTCGATAGAAAACGTAACAATTGCCACCCTAATCTTGGAAAAATTTTTAGAAGAAGAAGAATATGTTAAACGATAAGTGGATCTTATATTTCACTAATTTTTTTATCCAACTTTTTATCATTCTTAGAGCATCTCCAACGGCGGACGTCGCGGTAGGACGTCCGCCGTAGTGAGGAAAATGGTAGGACACGGACGTCCCGTGCGCCCGTCGGATGGGCTCGGATATCCTCTCGACGGGCGGGCGGACGTCTGCCACTGTGCGTAAGGTCGGACGTCCGACAATTTTTATTTTTTTTAAAACTCTATAAATACGGCTCGTTGAACTTCATTTAATTCTGTAAATTGAATAATTGTGAATTTAATTGCGGAAAGTCCTAGTGGGAAGTCTTAGTGATGTGATAGTGGAATGGGAAGTCCTAGTGATGACGTGGCAGAAAGTTTATATGGAAAGTCCTAGTGGGAAGGGCGCCACCGGAAACGCTCTTAAGCATGCTATGAGTTATCCTAATTTAAGGAGTAGTTTGTCCTTCCAATAATATCACTGTCATTATATTGTGTACTCATTTATAACAAATAGTAGCAAGTATTACTTACATTTGACCAAACACATGCGTGATATAATTGAGTTCTGTTACTAATCGCCCAACAGGACAAATTAAATACAGCGGTAGATATACATTATTTAGACATATTTTTTCAATGCTAAAAGCTCAACAAGAATATTTTTAACGTTATGTCAATAATGTAGCCGTTGACTACAGTTTACAACTGTGTAGGAATGTTTCACGTGTGTATTTTCTTAAATTTTGAATATTATAAGCCCACCGGGGATCTCGTAATTTGATAGAGGACTGAAAATCTTTCTCAAATAATGATTTCAATTTATCGATACAGTCCAACACCAAGCCCTAGCCCAAGCCCAACTGCACAATCGCCTCCTTCGCCTCCTGCATCTTCTGCAAAAGCAACAAGCCTCGACCCTATTTCTAGATTGCGTCTGATTGGTTATCTTATAATTACTACTCTCTCCGTCCTATTTTAGGAGTTCCAGTTTACCATTTTTGGATGTCTCATTTTAGGAGTCTCAGTTGAGATATTCCATAAATGGTAATAGTGATAGATAATGAAACAGAGAGCTTTTGGTTTGAAAACTCCAGCCTTAGATCTAGTCACCATGTGATGAGAAGAAGTTGACTTTGCTACGAGGGGAGGAGGGTATAGATCAGTAGTAGATGGCAGAGAATTTGGAGAATGAGATGAAGATGGCAGGGAAGTATATGCAGTAGGAGTGGATGAGGAAGTATCTGCAGCAGGAGTGGGATCGACGTGAGCATCGGCAGGGGAGAGATCTGCTGGAGAAGGAGTACTCGGATAGGAAGAACATGTTGGGATGGGTGAGAGCTGAGGAGTAGGTGGCAGAGAAGGAAAAGGTGGAGGTGATGATGAAATAATGGGTGGGGATGATAAATTGGCACTAGGGAAGGAAATGAAGAGGAACTTGAGTATGAACCGGAGAGCTTACGGGGAAAAGTGTTTTCGTCAAAGAGAATGTCTCTAGTGATGACTACTTTCCCACTTGGAAGAAGAGCTTTATAGCCTTTGTGGAATGGGCTGTAACCAAGAAAGATAGCAGCTTCTGAGCGAAATTCAAGCTTGTGGTGATTGGTGGACGGATGTGCGGGTAACACAGGCAACCGAAGGCTTTAAGAGACGTGTAGTCAGGTTTCTTGCGATGAATTTTCTCATAAGGGAAAAGGAAATTTAGAGTGGATGAGGGTAGGCAGTTGATTATATGGACGGCAGTGGAGAAAGCATCATCCCAAAAAGATGTCGAATGTCCGGACTGAGCAAGAAGGGTTAAGCCCATTTCGGTGATATCGCGATGCTTACGTTCGGCCATTCCGTTTTGTTGGGGAGTGTATGGGCAGGAGACACGATGTTGGATTCCACAAGACTGAAGGAGAGGGACTAGCCCCTTGTACTCACCTCCCCCGTCAGTTTGGAGGCCTTTTATTTTGGTATTGAATTGATTTTCTGCTAAAGCCATGAAATGTTTGAATGCAGTAATAACATCAGATTTTGATTTTAGGAGATAAAGCCATGTGTATCGACTGAACTGATCAATGAAATTAACATTGTATTTGAAACCATTCCTTGAGGATAAGGGTGCAGGACCCCAAACATCACTATGCACCATTTGAAGTGGAGCTGTGTAATAAGAGGATGAAGAAATATAAAGAAGACGATGACTCTTAGAAACACAACAAGGATGACAAAGAGAATTTGATTTTATTGGCAAGTAGGGAATGTTACAACTTAGCAAAGCCTTTTCAACAATATTAAATGCACAGTGGCCAAGCCTCTTGTGCCAAAGGTCTAAGCTAGAAGTAGACTTGGGGAAAGCAGTAGAACTTGAGTAGGAGGCAGGAGCATGTTTGAGCAATGATGGAGGAGGAACTGGTGAAACTGCCACATGCTTGTGAAGATTAAACTTGTAGAGACCATTTTCAAGAGAGCCCTTGAGGAGGATGGCTTTGGTGGCCTGGTCCTTCACAAAACAATGAAAAGGATGGAATTCAAAAAACACATTATTATCCTTGGCAAAATGGGAGACACTAAAAAGATTCTTAGATACTTCTGGAACATGAAGAAGATTATTCAAATGAAGAGCTCTAGTGGATGAGGGAGAAGCTTTAGCAACAAATTGTCCTACATGAGAAATGGGAACCCCATGTCCGTCACCAAGAAGAAGATTATTACCTCCATTATATTCCGAGGCAGTGGTCAAATTTGCAAAGTCATTGGTCACATGGTTGGTCGCTCCAGAATCAGGATACCAAGAGGAAGACGACATGGCATCACCACCATAGTTAGACTGAGAATAAATGTTCTGATTGCCCCGACTTTGTGCCATATTTGCCGAAGGAGGCGCAGAGGAGTTTCCATAGTGATCATTAAAGTTTGGCTGACGAGGCTGCGAAATAGCCGGCAAAAAGTTTTGTTGATACCTGTACCAGCATTTATCCGTCATGTGACCAGGTTTCTGACAGAGCTGGCAGGTCACTCTATTTCCACGACCTTTGTATCCTCCACGGCCACCACGACCTCGAAAATGGCCACCTCCTCTGTTACCTTCCCCTCGATTGTAGTTGCTTCCATTACGGTTGGGATGAATTTCCTGTTTCTCAGCTGGAGCATGAGAGAGATGGGCAGATGGTTGAGAGCCATCCATGTTGATGATGGAACTTTTGGTTGCCTCGAGTCTCGATTCGAAGTTCAGAAGAAGAGCTGCAACATCCTGAACAGACCAAGTTTCACCTTTAGAAGTTATGACCACCATGACTAGGTTGTATTCGGCACCAAGACCACTCAAGATGTGAAGAATGTGATCAACTTCCAAGACTCGACATCCTGCTGAACCAAGCATGTCACATAGAGTTTTGATTTTATTCAGGTATTCACTCATAGTGAGGGAATCCTTTTTCGTTGTCTGGAGTTGAAGCTTGTAGTTCATGATTTTCGCCTTGGACTGGCTTGCAATATTTGTCTCAAGAGCTGACCATATCTCTGTGCTTGTAGTTAATCCAACCACTATAACCATTGCACTATCAGCGAGGGATGACTGTAGCCAAGCCGCTAAGCGTTGGTCTTGACGATACCAATCGAGAAAGCTGGGATTGGGTACCATTGTTGTTGATCCGGTAACAGCAATCATCTGCGGTGGAACTTCTTGTTCACCCATGAGGTACGGCTCCAGACCGTATCCTCGAACAGTAGCTAAAAATTTGCTGCCTCCATATTAAATAGTTTTGTTCAGATAATTTTGTGGAAATAGGGTGGTTTTGGGGCAAAATCGGAATAGAAGGAATCTGATTTTCAGGTGTGAGTTGCGTGAAACTCGAACTGTCGCTTTCTGTCATTTTAAGGGTTTAAAAAAAAGAAAGGGAAAAGAGGTCAAAGCCTAGGTACGAAACCTAGGCTCTGATACCATGATTGAGGATAGCAACGTTTACAAATAGGCCCCACATCCCATTAACATTTTCCCACACACATTTTATTATAAAACTATTATATAAAAGTAGGATCCACATTTCACTATCTTTTTTCATCAGCTTTTCTCTACATTTCTTAAAACTCATGTCATAGTTAAATGAGACTCCTAAATGGAACGGAGAGAGTATGTAATTTACTTATTGCAATGAGCCGAGCGTATTTATAAGCTTTTTTAAATCGCCATTGACATAAGTCAGAGCATAATTATGCAAATGAGATTTTGGCTCATTCTAATAAAAAATCATTTTGTACTATGTTTTCTCCATCCTTTCAAGGAAGAAATATATCTCTAACAAATTCCATTTATTGAATTTTTGCTAATTTCAATTATCCAATTCCAATAGGTAAAGATATACAGTAGTAGTATAATCTAGATTGAGTATAGCTAAAATTGTGGAACCAATGTAGGTGGTCGTTGTAGTGAAAGTTGTCTTGGTATTTTCTTTCTATTAGGAAAAGGTCCAATGGTCCTAAGGAGGTCTCCTACCTCATAAACCTTCTTCATCTCTTCTCTTCTATCTAATTCTATTTTATCTAAGTTTTTGTAGCCTTTTGGTGTTAATTTGAGTTGGGCACAAGAGCAAGTCTTGGCAAAACACAATTATGGGTCTATCTATGAAGATTCACATCAATTAATCCCTATTTTGCAATGTTCATGGGCATGTTCATCGCCGTATCATTAGTGAAGTTGAAGATGTGCGCATATTCGATTGGACTTTGACATATGAAGATAAGGTGTGGGAGAATAGGAAAAAAAGTTATTTGGAATTCTAGGGCCCAATCAATTTTTTTTATAGGTTTAGATATTAGGACACTACTTTGTTTGTTCGGTATTTTTTTTCATCTTCATTAAATGAAAGAAAAAATCTCTACTCAAGGTATACCAAAGTCGCAATTATATATGGTACTCCCTCCATTTCACAATAGTATGCATTTTTGGTTGGATACGGTTTTAATATACAATAGGTTAGATAAGTGAAATAGAAAGAAAAAGTAATTAAAATATTGTTGGTAGAGATGAAGGGTCCCACCTCAATAGCGAGAAAAAAGTTTCCAAACTTAGAAAGTGCAAACTTTTGTAGGACGGATAAGCATACTCTTGTAAAGTGAAGGGAGTATGTCTTTATCAATAAATCTTTGATAAGGGTTTGTTTGGTAGGTCGTAAAAGCCCATAAAAAGCCATAAATGGTCCTCTTTTTCCTCCTTTTACCTCCTTCTCCCTCATTTGGTACAACTCCATTTTATCAGAGAACCCGGAAGAAAATAGCCGGATCTATCAGAAATTTGGGTTAGAATCGGCGTTTCTAGCAAAACACTATCCGGGAAAATTGGTGGTATAAGCTTTTCTCTACTTCTCATACAATCTGAGACCAAGCTTTATACCTAATTTGCCCTTCCACTTTTCCACCTACAATGGAGGGCAAAACACTATCTGCGATGGAGGGCCAAAGTGAGAACATCTATGGCGTGATCAGACAATCAAACAACCATGGTAATCTGAAAAAAAGTAAATCATATAGGGAGTGTATGCAAAGGATCGAAATATGAGGAGTGCTGAAATAGAGTAAATCATCAATTTTATCCTTGAATGCAGGGGGCATGTTGTTCAAGATCAAATCTTGGAAGGTTTTCTGCTGCAGCAAGAGTGTTGGGAAGTTTGCCAGATTGGGACACCTTCTGATGTTGACCTCTTTGAGTTTCTTTATTGCTCCGTCATCCACTTCCCATTTCTCGAGACCTTTGAGCACCCATAGTTTCAGCACCTCATGGCTCTTGAACGCTACCGAGCAGCCTCAAAACTATTAAAATCAGGGAGCTGTCCAGGAATTGGCATGGGGTCTTCGGACAGAAACGTCAATGACAATGTGAGAACCTTGATATGAGGTGGGAAATGATCCAATGAGGGAGTTGCTGCAGCTTCCCAAGTAAGATGGAGCGCGCAGCTGTTTGTATGGTGGGAAGGGGAAGAGGATGGCGCCAATTTGATAAGAAAGGTAGGATGACAGAGGGTAGGGGAGACATTTCATGTGAAAAAGAAAGGGCATATTTGTCCACACAATGTTTAATATCATTTTCTAGTATACAGGCTAATCGCTACCAAATATTGTATTAACTTCAACAAAATTCCAACCAAACACCATTAGAAGTGGGATTACCTATTTAAAATTCTCGAAAAAAAGTCATTATGTGGGAACTTAATAAAAGCCCATAAAAGCTACCAAACACACCCTAAATGAAAATATATAAAATCTCATTTACAACTAGATACATAAATTATGAAAATACTCAAATTGAACCATATGGAGTATATGATTTTTTGCACCTTCTGTGTATAATAGATTCACTATATATGCACATAATATATGTATATTAAAAATAATCATATTGCGCCACCTATTTAATACTCTCTCTCTGTGTTTTTATAATCGGGCCATTTCTTTTTTGAGCGAGATTTAAAAATGAATGTTTAGTGTATTGTTATAGTTGGTATGTTTTCATAATTATGCATCTGGTTGGAAATGATATTTCATACATCTGCACCTGTCGAATATTTATTGCTAGGACACTCTACATAAGATTGTCAATATATTATTCCTTGATTAGTAAATTTTTTCTTCGTTAAATGTCTAATTTTATTTGTACTATATTTTATAAATAGATCTCATATTACACTATTGCATTCACTCACATTTTATTACAAAATTAAAATATAAAAATTGGATACATATTTAACTCACATTTTTTTATTACTGAAAAAGTATAATTTATCTATTTTTCTTTTATATTGTGTATCTTAAAAACTACATACACATATCTCCAAACGTAAATTATATAAATACTTTAATGGAAAGAGAGAATATTAAAAGAAAACAAAAATGGATATAAAAGATGAAGAATAAATTAACAATAAAATCCCAAAGAGAGTAAAGATTAAACATTTAAACCCCATTAATTTCGGTCAGTGTCCAAAAAATCTTCCTCTCTCTCTCACTGGCAATCGGAAAAAATGGCTAGTGGTGGTGGATATGGAAGCTCCAACCAAAAAACCGACTACGTGTTCAAGGTGGTGTTGATCGGAGACTCCGCCGTCGGGAAATCTCAAATTCTGTCGCGTTTCTCACGCAACGAGTTCAGCTTGGATTCAAAGGCAACTATCGGCGTCGAGTTCCAGACTCGCACCATGGTTATACAGCACAAGTCCGTCAAAGCTCAGATCTGGGACACCGCTGGCCAGGAGAGGTAGATTTCTCTCTCTGTAGATCGATTTGATTATTCCGAGTTTCATTGATTTAGGATTTGTTCTAGCTAGATGCATGGAAATGGAATTGAGCTGGTCGATTAGGTTTTTAAGTTTAATGTTTTAGTTTTTAGCGGATCGTTTGCAATTTCGGAATGGCTGAGTTCGTAGCTTTGATTGTTAGCTGTGGAGCTGTTTGATTTGTTTGTTTGGGAAGGCGATCTGTGTTTTTTGTTAATTGCTGTTGTGATTGAGTTGCTTGTGTTATGTATGTTAAGTGATGGATTGAGTTTGGGAATATTCTCAGTCGCTCAACAACATTTAATTATAGTCATTTTGTGGCTATAAGAATGGGGATAGGATGCCTAGCTACTGTTTTTTAGTTTGAATAATGTATGAGGAATGAGGATGAAGTGCCTTCTAATCACCTGGTTTGTAGGCTATGAGGGGTTCAATTTGGGACTCAATTCTTTTGGATGGCATTCTTGATTTGAGGGCAGGTTTTAGAAGGTAGTTTTTGGTCTCACATAGCAATTTTAGTGGTAGTTGTGGCCTCGACACCGTCTTCCTATAGTCGTTTAGGCAGGGAAAAGTTCTATTCTCCCCAAAGTAGCACTTGTCTGTCCCTTTTGATTGGCCTAACATGCTACATTGACCAAATCTTTAGGATATGTTTGATTGTCTTGAAAATCCTTGAAAATAACACTGTTCATTTAACTAATCTTTGTTTTATTGCTTTGAAAACTAACACATGGACCCGGGAGAAAACACATGACCCGGTTGGAAATCATTTTAGGTAACACACCAAATAGTATAACTCTAACCCACCTGGAGGATGGTATAGTGGAGAAAGTTAAGTACTTCTTTCATTTCACAGCTTTGTTGTACCAAAAGCCTGGTCAAACCTCATACAAAATAAGGTACTTTCATGGGCCTCCTTTTACAATCAAACACGATATTGTGTTTGCTAACACAATCACAAAAATCATCAAAGCCCCATTTTCAAGTACGTGGAATTAGAGTCTTTCAAGACAATCAGACATACCCTTACTTGCATATGTACAAAGAGGATTTGATGGGGGCTTATAGGTTACTCCCTCCATTCCATGTTAATTGAGTCATTTTACTATTTTGGGAAGGTCTAAGTTAATTGAGTCATTTCTATTTTTGGCAAAAAGTAACCATCCCTCTTACTTTATTCTCTCTTCATCTCTCTTACTTTTTAACGCACTATTCTTAAACTCTGTACCGAAAAGAAGCGCCTCTATTAACAAGGAGCGGAGGTAGTATAACATTGTCGTGTAGTTGGGCTCGTCAGGTTGAGGGGTAAAATTGAGCAGCATGATTGAACCTAAATTACAGGCTCCCTCCTATGTTGCATAGCTGCCTATGTATGAACTTTATTGTGGTATCCATGGGCACTCACATGATAAGCCTCGCTAACCTTATCTAAGAAACTTGGCCAACACCTAATATTATGATGTATGGTAAATGCAATTTTTCTTACTCCTTTTAGGGCTCGTTTGGTAGCTGTAGTATGTCAAAATAAAAGCTGAGATAAAAAAGCAAGATTAAATTAGTACTTGTTTTATATATTATTGTTGTTTGGTAGATAACATTAGAAACACGATAATATTAGCTGAGATAATTGTTGTCTGATGTCACTGTGATTCTAATATCCACAGATACAGAGCTGTCACAAGTGCTTACTACAGGGGTGCGGTGGGGGCTATGCTGGTTTACGACATAACTAAGAGGCCAACATTCGAACACATTCCCCGTTGGTTAGAAGAGTTGCGTGCTCATGCAGACAAAAACATTGTAATAATCCTGATTGGAAACAAGAGTGATCTTGAAGACCAGAGAGCAGTTCCGACAGAGGATGCTAAGGAATTTGCTGAAAAAGAAGGCTTATTTTTCTTAGAAACCTCAGCACTGGAAGCAACCAACGTGGAGGAGGCGTTTGTGACGGTTTTGACAGAGATTTTCAACATTGTTAACAAAAAGAGTCTCGTTGCCGGTGATGATGAAGCGAACAGCAATCCAGGGTCGTTAGCCGGTAAGAAGATCCTCATTCCTGGGCCAGCTCAAGTAATCCCAGAAAGTAATAGGATGTGTTGTAGATCATGATTTCTTAGTTTGATATTTCTTGTCTGGAATTAATTATTTTTTGAGGTAGTCGGGAATTGTTTGTGTTACTTTTACAATGTTAGTGTGGGTGGGTAAAATGGTCATTTGTTATGAGATCAGAGCACACAAGATTTGAACTTTGTTTGGATAATTTGTTTTTTCTCTTTCATAAATAGTCATTTGTTATTTGAACCTCATTTATAGAAATTATTTGTGATTTGTTTCATAACCATAAAATTCTTAGCAATTATGATTGATATTAACTTTTAACACTTATTTTATCTTTCCAGGTAAATGAACTAATTCTTTCTTTTAAAATATAACTCGAAGACATGACTACAATTAATTGTAACTGTCAGTTCTATTAATATTTCTTGATGATTGATTTCAGTTACCAATCTTCTTTTGTTGGCTTCAATTGATTACGTTTAAATGGTTCTGAAATTAAATTAATGGTAACTGCAAATAGGTGTAGACGTGTAGTCGTATCTTCTTAATTAAAGCTTGTTATTATAAGAAGAAAAGTGAGTCCATTGCCTTGAAATGAAAATCCTCTTGTTCTTCTAGTTTTTGTGTAATTTTGCAAATCGGTATATATTAGTTAATTCTTGCTTTTTTATTATTGGGGACATGTTTGTGAATTAGGAGTATATGATATAGTTTTAAACACTCGAGATTCAACTAAACAAAGTTTTTCTTTCTTCTCATGTCAGTATCCATCTTCTACCACAATGTTTCATTTAAATCCTTAATTATGGACATTGTATTCCACTTATATTCCACTTATTTACTTAAGGTTTGATTTAATTTTATATTTTTTAAGGTTAATTAATTTATTAGGATTAGGATAACAGTAGGATTCATTATATTTTCCTATATAAAAAATGAGTTAAAGACTCCTCAAGATCAGTGAGGATTATTTTCTTTCAGTTCTTTCTTGATCTGTTCGTGCTCGCCGATCTCTGCCTTTTTCTCCTATCATCATTCGGCCAAGCAGTTCCACTTCTCCCGCAGGTGAAACAGGTTGGGTCCATGGCTGAATTGTACAAGTTGCAGAAGACACCAAGAAATTTCCTTTCATTTTTTTGCTTTTTTAGTTCTCCATAAATCTCCAAGCAATAATCTCTCTTTTCATTTTAGTCCGTCTTACAAAATTACTCTATTTTTATTTTGTATAGATGGCAAAAAAATCCATTAATCCTGTGAAATCAAGATGATTTTAATGTATTTAATCAATTATGCTTTCTATTTTAAAGATGTACCATTTACATCGATAAAATAAAGGGATATTAGCTCAAATATCACGAACTTTAAAATTGACAAATAATATCACGAACTTTACCACGTGTTTGTTTTTTCCCATGAATGAAAAAAATCCCACAAATAATACTATGATACCAATTTTTTTTCGTAATTTCTCGACAACAATTTCGAAAGTTTCAAGTTTTTCAATATTTGAAGATAGTTTTTCTTAAAGCACACCCTCAAAAATTGTTCTTCAATCTATTAAAATAACATGAATTTTTCATTCGTGGAAAAAAACAAACATGTGATAAATTTCGTGATATTATTTGCCAATTTTAAAGTTCGTGGAAAAAACCCAACTTTTTGAAAATTTCATGATATTAGATGCCAATATCCCTAAAATAAAAAACGTAACATGACGAAATTTTATGCTATATGACAATTGGGAATTATCAAAAATTATGTTAAAATGATCATTTTCACAAGACTAAAGTCTCTTTTTAGTCCTTAACATATGGCGATTTTTTGATTTTGGTCCATAACATCATCTTTTGAATTATTTGGTCCTTAACAATTAAAAATCAGTCACATTTGGTCCGAAATAGACGGAACCGTTAAAAATTAACGGTCAAAGAATTTTAAATCAATTATGACTGGATTAAGAGTTTTAAAAATTAGATTTTTTTTTCTTTTTCAAATGAATTCTATTTTTTTCTGAAATTATTTTTATTAACTTAAAAATTACAAAACACAAAATTTATTTCAAAACAAAACACCATAACTTAACATTTCAGAATCTAAAACCAAAATTCAATCATCTCTCCCTATAATTGGAGAAGATTTAGTAAATTTATTTTGAATTTTGGAGGGTGTTTTATCAAACATGGTGTGCAACCAAGTTTGTACACACTTCTTCTTGCTCTCACCATTCCAAAGAAAACACAAATTGTTCGTCATTCCAGATTGTTCACAACGAGCACTACAATTAAGCTGATTGTTCACCAGTCCAGATTTTTCATCATCTCAAACTTCATTACTTCAACTTCAACATATAAACAAACATTACAATAACAAAGAAACAAAATCAAAACTTCACAACACTAATCTAATTTTTTCATCGATTGATGCCAAAATCAAGCCAAAACTGTCACTTTCGGTCTCTCGCCCAGCGACGGCGGAGAAGTGCGGCCGCCGCCGTCGTCTTCGTCGATGGGGTCAATTGGTTCGCACCACTTGAAATGGTGCAATCTTTTCTCTCACAAACAAAGTAGAGCTTCCCCTTGTAGAGTTGTCATGGCTTTTGAGAAAAAGTAGATCTAGGGTTGAATCCACAATTGATTTGCATGTAAATCGCCGCCGCGAACTACGGTGGAGATTCCACCGGCGAGAACCTCACTTCGATTCGCCGGCGAAAACTAGGTGTGCAAAGTGAGAGAGATCAGGAGATCGACGCAATTTCTCAATTGAGAGAGATCGAGAGATTTGCGATTTCATTTTCTTTAATTTAATTTTGTTATACTTATTATTATTTACTTAAAATTTTGTAATTTTTCAGATTTTGATTAATTATATATTAGACATTAATTAAACATAATTAAAACTTTTAATCCGGTCAAAATTGATTTAAAATTCGTTGACCGTTAATTTTTAACGGTTCCGTCTATTTCGGACCAAATGTGACTGATTTTTAATTGTTAAGGACCAAATAATTCAAAAGATAATTATGTACCAAAATAAAAAAATCAGCATATTTTAAAGACCAAAAAGAGACTTTAGTCTTTTCACAATTGAAAATATACCAGAATTCGACCAAAGTGCACTGCACTTTTAAATAGTTTTTTCCAAAATCCAAAGCTATTCTCTAAAAACAATCCAATACATTTTTCTTTCTACAAGTCTAGCATTCCTTATGTTTTTTTTACTAAAATTGAAAAGGTACCAGACTCATAGAAACAAACATAGTAGACACCAGAGCTAATACCATTACAAATGCCAGAAACGTATAAAAATATTAAACTAGAGTATCAAACAACACAAGCTTCGAAAATCTTCATAGAAGCAAAGTAGCAGAAAATACATAAAAACCCCTTGAGCTAAGATGTGCACACCAAGCCAAAAATGGCACTGACGTACAGGAAGGTATATATAGATCCTAGAAAACAATCAAGCAGCAATAGATGGCTTTGAGGCTGTAGAGAGTTTAGACCTTCTCTTAGCCAAGCTCTCACTGCGTCTTTCCCTTTGCTCCTTCAACCTCTGAGCAAGGAGCTTTTGGTAATCAGCAGCTTCCGATTTTGCCTTGGCGATTCTCTTCTTTTTCTCAGCAATTCTGCCTCTCTTCCTCTGTAGGGTGAGGGGAGTGACCAACCTTTGAATCTTAGGAGCTTTGCTGACTTTCTTCCCTGTGTTCATAAATTAGATGTCAAATGAAATCCATATGCATCAAAAGTCATTCGAAGGATATAACATGGAAATGCTAAAACTCACCAGCTTTGGTGGTGAATTCACGACGGTATGTGTTGACATACTTCCTAACATCATCTTCCTTGTTAAGGTTGAAGAGCTTGCGGATCTTTGAAGCCCTCTTTGGACCTCTCATCCTTGGTTTCTCAGTGTCAGTGAGACCAGGAAGATCATTGTCACCCTTTTTCACAATAACCAAGTTAAGGACAGAGAGATCAGGGCTCACAATGCAGCCACGGACAGACTTCCTTCTGCGCTCACCGTTTCTCCTACCATAACCACGGAAGCATGGGGTTCCTGTTCAAATAAGTGTATCTCAATTATAAATTTCATGTTCCATAGAAAATTATTCAATAGGGGAGCCTGATTTAAGGCATCTCACGTACCACGGTGCAAAAGGAGTCTCACACGACCAGGGGTCAGGACACCCTGCTTCATTGGGAAGCCCTGCTTGTCACAACCACCCATAATCTTGAAAACATACCCTTTGAACTCCTGAAATAATTGGGTCAACATGTTAGAATTAACATAAGCAAGTAAATGTTTTGTATCAATTAGGGTGACTAAATCAACAAATAATAGCATACATCTCCAAGTGCATCTCCACTGACTTCTTGAGATATCCTCTTGTCCCAAAAAACCCGGCTGCAATTGACAGGACAAAATCGGGTCAGCTACATAGATCACAACTTGGTCAAGCCAAAACCAAATAAAGACTAAAATTAGCAACCTAAGAGCATCTCCAAGGGAAGAGGTGAATGGAGAGGTAAAGAGATTGAACTACCAAATTTACCTCTTCTTCATATAAATTCATTCTCTAAGGAAAGGGGGTATTTGAGAAGGTATTGTACCTTCTTTAAATTTTAAAAGGTATCTTTACCTTCTCTTCACACAAAAGGTAAAAAGTTAGTTATTTTTGTTTACCTTTCAATTTTACTTTCTTTTCTTGTAGCTGATTACCCATTAAGAAGGTATAGTTACCTTTTTTGAGAAGATAAATGAAAAATATAACTTCTTAAATGGAATAGGTAAATTGAGAAGGTATATTTCTCATTTACCTTCTCAAAAGGTGATATACTTCTTAAAATGTAGTGAACTCCAATAGTAGTAGGTAAATTTAAAAAGGCAAACAAAAACAACTAACTTTTTACATTTTTTGTGAAGAAGAGATAAAGATACCTCTTCAAAATTAAAAAATGTATATCACCTTTTCAAATACCTTTTCCTTGGAAAATGAATTCATTTGAAAAGGTAAATATGGTAGTTATTTCTCTTTAACTCTCCATTCACCTTACCCTTGGAAATGCTCTAAGAATGATACTAGCAATTTGGGGTTCAGAGTGCATACAGAATAGCACACATGCCACACAACAAGTCTAATTATAATGACTACTTAACATATGGCCTCAATGATGATAAAATACAAAAAATAAACAATCAAAGCTAGACATTTATTTTAAATATTTCAAAATTCTATCTATTCAAAATACAAATTGTACATAAAACAAAGACATGAAGAACAATGCAAGAGGCAATCAGCAATAGCAAAAAGACTGCCCAAAGCAGTCAGTGAAAAATAGTGAAGCATATCTAAAGCTACAATAACATAAACGAATGCCTATGAAAAACGAAGTATCCAGATTCAACAATAATACGAAAGGTATGATCAAATAGGAGATTAAGCAAGCGAGGAAAGAAGGTATACAGCTTAAGGTCATCGTCGATTTCCAGCTTCTTCTGGCATCCAGTCGTCGGATTGGCTATGTTGAACTATCAAATGAAAAATAAATCATAAATCCACATTAAGAGATGAGCAACAACTGAGCTCTTGTGTGTGTGCTGTGCAAGAGAGAGAGATTGAACCTTCATTGGCGCAAGAGGATGTGAGAATCAATACGGCCCTCTCTTCTTCAACACTAGGGTTTCGAAAGAGGGGTGAATTTTTTCGAAAATAATATATATGCAGCTGCGTTCAAAATATATATTGATTGGCCCAATAATATGGGATATAAGCCCATCATTCGACGAAAATTAATTGGGCTACCCAAATTGGATTAATTCAGTGTTTTGTTACTGCTATTAGTTCACATTTTAATCGGTCGGACCAATTTGGCTTCCACCATCTCCAAGCGAAATGGTAAATGGAGAAGTAAAGAGGAAAATAGTAAATGGAGAGATGAAGAAAAATAACTATGGGATGTACCTTTTTTCATAAAATTTCATGCTCTAATAGAAAGTGTAGTTGAGGAGGTATTATACCTTTTTTTCATTTAGAAAAAGTATTTTTACCTCTTCTTGATACAAAAGGTAAAGAGTTAGTTATTTTTGTTTGCCGTT
The DNA here is from genome assembly GCF_029641045.1 of Salvia hispanica. Taxonomy (NCBI): domain Eukaryota; kingdom Viridiplantae; phylum Streptophyta; class Magnoliopsida; order Lamiales; family Lamiaceae; genus Salvia; species Salvia hispanica. The sequence goes on from NC_142693.1 coordinate 12,684,578, forward strand.
TAATTCACTTTCTTTCCTTGGAGACCATTACTTTTTAAGAAGATATAATTACCTTTTTGAGAAGGCAATTAAGAAATATATAATCTCAATTTCTCTTTCCTTGGAGATGCTCTTATGAATAAATTGGTGTAGTATACCTTATCGAAATCACCATACCGTATACCTTATCAAAAATTAGGTATAAGAAATATTCAGACATTTACCTTATCAAAATATTTGGTATACCTAATTTTCAGTATAACGAATTTCAATACTAATACCATACTTCATTTTGCTATGTGATACCGTACTTTTGTGATATATATTAGAGTGAACTGCATAAATGGTACCTGATCTTTCACTTTCGCACATAAATGGTACCCAATCTTTATTTTATATCGTTTTGGGTACCCCGTGACAAAAATAACATTAGGTACCAAACATGTGATTTTTTTGTTATGGAGAATATTTTTGGAATTTCAATTAAATAGAACCAAATATGTGATTTTTTTTTCTTCCTTTCTTATTTCTGTTTTTCTTATTTAGTTTATTCTTCTTTCTTTTTTTCATTTTCTTCTTTCTTTTTAGTATTTTATCTTCTTTTCTTCTTCTTTTTTTTTTCCTTAGTTTATGTTTCCTCTTTTTTCTTTTATCTTTTTTTTCCTTCTTTTTTTTAGTGTTTTATACATTCATCTAATTGCATTGATAATATAAATCAATAACAAAACTCCAAATTAAATTAATTATTTAAAATAATTAAATCAATTGAATATTTTTAATTAATTATTTATACTCATTTTAAGGTTGAAACACCTAACTAAAAATGCTCAACTCTTTATCATTACGTATACAATTCACAATTTTAAATTTTAATTAAAACTATATTGATTAGTTATTAATTTAATATAAAATAATTATTATTATTTATTATTTACTACTAGTTATTACTATTATAACAATATTATTATTATAATAATATTTAAACATAATTGTAACTATAATTATGATTAAAAATATTTAAATGATATTAAAAAATAAATTAATTATTAATTTATAACATTAAAATAATAATATTAATATTGATTAATAATAATAGTATAAAGAGTGGGGAGAATGAGAGAAGGTATTATAATATCATTGTTGGTACTAGTTTTGTCAATGCCCAAAATACCCTTTATGACACAAATGGAAAAATGAATTTGTTTAGAGGGTATTTTGTGGTGAAAATTGCATCAGGTACCAAAAATGTGATTAATAGGTACCAAAAACGATATAAAATAAAGATCAGGTACCGTTTATGTGCGAAAGTGAAATATCAGGTACCGTTTATGTAGTTCACTCTATATATTAGACATTCAACATCAATGAAAATAGAATATTTGGGTTTTCAGAATATTATTTTGATTTTATAATTTAAATATATGCTCTCTTTATTTTCTAAAAATGAGAAATTTAGAAACGACTGAGATTTTAATTAAAATTGGTAAAGTAAGAGAGACGAAGGAAAAAAATAGATAAAGTAAGAGAGAAGAAGTGAAAAAGTAGAGGAATTAGTGTTATTAGATTGTAAAATCAATATCATAAAATGAAAATCTTCTATTTTTAGAAAACAAATAAAAAAGGAAAGAATTTCTATTTTTAATTAACATATCTTGTGTTAGGCAAATTTAATTTCAGCTTATTTTATTTTATATTTTTAGATGTGTAATAAAGTATTATTATTATTATTATTATTATTATTATTATTATTATTATTATTATTATTATTATTATTATTATTATTATTATTATAAACCATTTTCATTTGAAAAATTATCATGTACTTATTATTATTCTTTCTCGCCTCGGTTTGATTAATTAGAATATAAAATTAACTAATATGAAAGAATAAAATGGATCATGTTGACAGTAATAAATCTGTAGATCTTTTGTTTAAGAGGGAACATCTTTTTTGGTCCACGAACTTTGCCAAAGTATCATTTTAGGTCCGTGAACTTTGAAAATATCATTTCAGGTCCATCAACTATGAGTTAATATCATTTGAAGTACTTTTTTACTATTTCCAAGTTTTTTTGGACAAAAATATCCTTGATACCTTAAAGGGTATATATTTTTAATAAACTTATCCTATACTCATATTTTTTTATAAATGTCTTTACTATATATTTTTGATGAATTTTCTAAATATAATTTGACCTTCAATATTATCACTTAATTTTGTGACATGCAAGAAAAGATCCTTATTCAATTTTTTATTATTGAAGAAAAGTTCTTTATTCTATTTTAAAATTCTTTAATATACAAAATTGAAGAAAAGAAATTTTACTTGCATGTCACATAATTAAATGATAATATTGAAGGTCAAAATATATTTAGAAAATTCATCAAAAATATATTGTAAAGATATTTATAAAAAATATGAGTATATGATAAGTTTATTAAAAATATATATCCTTTAAGTTATCGAGGGTATTTTCGTCCTATAAAACTTGGAAGTAGTAAAAAAGTACTTCAAATGATGTTAACCCATAGTTGATGGACCTGAAATGATATTTTCAAAGTTCACGGACTTAAAATGATACTTTGACAAAGTTCGTAGACTAAAAAAGATGTTCCCTCTTTAATATAATATTCAATTGAATTGAAGAAGTACAGAAAAATAATATTAATCATGATGGAAAAATAAGAGTTATTCTATTTAGCCTTCGTTCGGTTGTTATAATTGCTTGTGATTAAATATTATGAAGTTGACTAAAAATTTGATCCTACTAAAATTTTTATATAGGAGTATTTTTGTTGAAATTTTCTAGTAAATTTTGATTGTTTTCAAATTAATAAACGAAAATTATATTAGTCTTACATTAGATGCATATTTATTTCAGAATAAATTGTGTTATATAATCTATTTATGATTAAAGCTACTGTATTAAATATTGATTAAAACTAAAGTGTTGTCATACCTTATTGATTACATAGTACTATACACTATCAAATATTGATTATCAATATTAATTTTTGCTATTTAATAATTTTTAAATTAAAAAAATTTATTGATATTTAAAAATTAAAATTTAAAATTTTATAAAATTAAATCTAATATTGAAATAAAGAAACAAAGTGAAGGGTGACAAAAGGGAAAAAGGATGATAAATTTGAAATAATATCAAAGTTAGTACATAGCTGAAATAATATCAGATTTAAAATGTTAAAAGTGTAAAAAGACCAAATTGCCCAAACCCCCCAAAATAATATCAAAGGGTATTTTCGTACCAAAAAAAGCCAAAAGGACCAATTTCGAGATAAACCCTTAGTCCAGGGACTACTGGCGATATTTTTAAAGTCCAGGGACTATGGGCGAGATAAACCCATAGTCCAGGGACTATTCTTGTAGTTCACTCAATTAATAATGGTGTTTTATAGTGGAGGGAACATCAAATCCACTAACTTTGCCAAAGTATTATTTGAGGTCCATCAACTATGGATTAATATCATTTAAAGTACTTTTTTACTAATTTCAAGTTTTTCTGGACAAAAATACCCCTAATATCTTAAAGGGTATAATTTTTAATAACCTTATCATATACTAATATTTATTATAAATATCTTTACAATATATTTTTGATGAATTTTCTAAATATAATTTGATTTTCAATATTATCACTTAATTTTGTGATATGCAAGTCAAATTGCTTCTTCAATTTTTTATATGAAAGAATTTTAAAATTGAATAAAGAACTTTTCTTTAATATTAAAAAATTGAATAAGGATCTTTTCTTGCATGTTACAAAATTAAGTGGTAATATTGAAGGTCAAATTATATTTAGAAAATTCATCAAAAATATATAGTAAAGATATTTATAAAAAATATGAGTATATGATAAGTTTATTAAAAATATATACCCTTAAAAATATTGAGGGTATTTTCATCCAGAAAAACTTGAAAATAGTAAAAAAGTACTTCAATTGATATTAACCCATAGTTGGTAGACCTCAAATGATATTTTCAAAGTTCATGGACCTAAAATGATACTTTGACAAAGTTTGTGGACCAAAAAAGATGTTCCCTCTTTGTTTAAATACTCAATGAGGCACAATGCACATTGATAAATTTACGATTGATTGATTGCAGATAATTTATTTTAAAGATGTAATTTGATTGATAAATTATTGTATTTAATTTAAACAGTAATGAAATTCGGAAAAGTTGGAGTTTGTTCCTTTTATGTACTATTGTGTAATAGGAGATGTATTACTCCCTCCATTCATAATTAAATGATTCCATTTAACTTAACACGGGTTTTAAGAATTATAGTGGAAAGTGCGTTGAAAAAATTAGCAGAATGTGTGTTCTATTTTTATATACTCTCTCTGTCCCATTAAATATGCAATATTTGGGAATCGTCACGAAATTTTATGCAGTGTTGTTTTGTGAGTAAATGAAGAGAGTGTAAAATAAGAGAAATGAAAAAATAGAGATAGAGTTATTTCTCTTTTTAGAAATGTTTCATTTTAATTAGGATAATCCAAAAAGGAAAACGTTTCATTTCTAATGGGATAGAGTGAGTATTAGTTATATCAAAAAAATGTAAGTGTTATAAGTTAGTGGAATATGTGGTCTATTACCAAAATAGTAAAAACTAAGGATGTAAATTAATTATAGACGGACGCAAAAGAAAATTAGTGTCAATTAATCGTGGACTGAGGAAATATAAAACTTGGAATTTAATTTTTTTTATTCTTAAATAAAATTCACATATCTATTTATTATTAGTGTATTACTATATATTTTAAGTTATGTATGCCTGAATACAAGATCTAATGATCATAGCTAATCAACTATGGATATAATAAAAGAATTCGAAAAGGACAAACAAGCAACATTTTTTTCCAGTTTCATTAACGCTTTGTTCTCAATTAATGAGATTGATAATAAGTGGGGTTATTTAGGGTCTTTTATGCCACTAAAGAATTTGTTTCCTTAATTATTTGTATTTCTCTATATATCTTTATTGACTATTTGAATTATATTATAAATTATTAGGAATATTCTTTTGGGTTTTGAGTTTGGTGTAAATGGTTGGAGTAGAATTATCATTTTTCACAAATGATCAACTAATGCATTTCGAAGTTCTAGATGTGCATTTTTATTTCTTATTGCGGCATACCGAGTCAAGTACTCTTGAAATCGAACATCTTCATTTGTCGTCATCTCAACTTCTGGTTATGGTATTGGTGTGTGTTTAGCAACTTCGATTGGATAACTCAGGTCACACTCATCTTCAACTATCATGTTATGCAAAATTATAGTAAATGTAATCATTATGTAACTCAACACTTCTTTATCCCAATACCGCATTGGTCCTGCTACAATGGAGAAACGTGATTGGAGAACACCAAATGCACGTTCTACATCTTTTCTACATGTCTCTTGCCTCAAAGCAAAATATTTTGTCTTTGGGGTACAAGGCTCTTGAATTGTTTGCACAATAGTAGACCATTTTGGGTATATTTCATTAGCTAGGTAATAACCCATATTGTATTATTTGCCTTGAATAACATAATGAGCAGGAGGAGCAATACCTTGAGTGAGATTATAGAAAAGATGAGAGGAATCTAACATATTGATGTCGTTGTTGCTGCCGGGCAATCCAAAATAAGCATGTCATATCCAAAGATCATAACCTGCCCCAGCTTCAAGGATAATTGTAGGGCTTCCACTACGACCTAAATATGAATCGCTCCACCCTGTAGGACATTTTTTCCATTTCCAATACATGCAATCTAAACTACGTAGCATTCCTGGAAATTCACGTTGCTCATCAATATATAAAAGTCTAGCAATATCATTAGTTGTCAGACTTCTCAAATATTGCGTTGAAAAAATTTCTATTATTGCACGGCAAAAACATTTTAGACTTTTGATCGCACTGCTCTCACTTATTTTAACATACTCATCACAAGCATCAGCTGGTACACCGTATGCCAATATACGAATATCAGTCCAAGCCTTCCGGTTCCATTTGGTCATTGCATGAAGTAGTCATTGTGTTCCTTAACTGCATCCACAATACGAAGGAACAATGGACGAGACATCCAGAATCTCCTACGAAACATGGTTTATTATACAATGGATTATTACCAAAAAAACCGTTGTACAATCTAGCGTGAGCACCCTCTCGGTCACGGTTGATGACAATATGCCCTGGAACTGATCCACGATATATTTGTGGACTTTGATGGTCATGAAGGTATTGAATCAACATGTTGTTGTTGTCACTTCTACGTTGCATATCCTGCATAAATTGGTTGTAAGTGTATATCATATGAGAATTTTCACCATCTTCATAAGAAGATGAGGAGCTAGACATAAAATTGGGATTCATTGTGAAGAAAAGATGAAGTTGAGTGATTGATTAATATGCCTTCAATTTATAATGATAAATGATCAAAACATGCCTTCAATTTATAATGATTTTACAAATGTACAATCTGCGTGCTTTTAATCGTAGCCACACATTGGAATATATATTTAAATCCTAGCCATCCATTCAAACTCCATAAACAAAAAAAAAAAAAAAAAAAACACAATCCGCGTGCTTTCAATCGTAGTCACTCACCGCAAAAGTAGATTTAAATCCTAGCCATCCATTCAAAATCCAGAAAAAAAAAAAGCACAATCCGCGTGCTTTCAGTCGTAGCCACTCATCGCAAAAGTAGATTTAAATCCTAGCCATCCATTCAAAATTCGGAAATAAAAAAAGCACAATCCGCGTGCTTTCAATCGTATCCACTCATCGTAAAAGTAGATTTAAATCCTAGCTATCCATTCAAAAAGTAGATTTAATTCCTAGTCATCCAATTTTATCCCTTTTTCACTTTTCTTTACATTCCAAGTCCACTAAACTTGTGATAATTAATTTTTGATTATGAAGTCCAAATTTCAATTCTTAAATTTATCTTTTTTTTCACTTTTTTTTACATTACAAGTCCAGTCAACTTGTGATATTTGATGTCAGACAAATGTAGCGTAAGCTTTGGATTTTATTGAAGCTATAGATTACTACTCCCTCCGTAGTGGTGTTTAGCGAATTTAATTATTAATAGTAAAATAAGAGAAATGATAAAGTAAGAAGGAGAAAGAGAGAATAAAGTAAGTGAATATAAATAGAGGAGATAAGAGGATAAAGTAGTAGATAAGAGAGGTTGATTATTGCCAAAAAAAGGAAACGTCTCACTTAGATTGGGACGTACCAAAAAGGAATACGTCTCACTTAGATTATGAAGGAGGGATTACATATTAAAAAACAAACTTCCTTGTAGGGAAAATATGAGATATCACACGCTAAACCAATAGTCAAGAATTCAAAACTAGCATGCCTTAGATAAGGTCCCAGAAACTTAAGAGGTCATATTAAAGTTAATACCAATAAAAAATGCTAGAAACGTATAAAAATATATTAAACTAGAGTATATTAAACAACACAAGCTTCGAAATTCTTCAGAGAAGTAAAGTAGCAAGTAGCAGAAAATACATACTTAAGCTAAGACCAGCAAAACACCAAGCCAAAAATGGCACTGACATACACGACGGATATGAGGTCCTAGAAGACAATCAAGCAGCAATAGATGGCTTCGAGGCTGTAGAGAGTTTAGACCTCCTCTTAGCCAAGCTCTCACTGCGTCTTTCCCTTTGCTCCTTCAACCTTTGAGCAAGGAGCTTTTGGTAATCAGCAGCTTCTGATTTTGCCTTGGCGATTCTCTTCTTTTTCTCAGCAATTCTGCCTCTCTTCCTCTGGAGGGTGAGTGGAGTGACCAACCTTTGAATCTTAGGAGCTTTGCTGACTTTCTTCCCTGAGTTCATAAATTAGATGTCAAATGAAATCCATATGCATCAAAAGTCATTCGAAGGATATAACATGGAAATGCTAAAACTCACCAGCTTTGGTGGTGAATTCACGACGGTATGTGTTAACATACTTCCTAACATCATCTTCCTTGTTAAGGTTGAAGAGCTTGCGGATCTTTGAAGCCCTCTTTGGACCTCTCATCCTTGGTTTCTCAGTATCAGTGAGACCAGGAAGATCATTGTCCCCCTTTTTCACAATAACCAAGTTAAGGACAGAGAGATCAGGGCTCACAATGCAGCCACGGACAGACTTCCTTCTGCGCTCACCATTTCTCCTACCATAACCACGGAAGCATGCGGTTCCTGTTCAAATAAGTGTATCTCAATTAGAATTTATGTTCCACAGATTATTATTCAATAGGGGAGCCTAATTTAAGGCATCACACGTACCACGGTGCAGCAGGAGTCTCACACGACCAGGGGTCAGGACACCCTGCTTCATCGGGAAGCCCTGCTTGTCACAACCACCCATAATCTTGAAAACATACCCTTTGAACTCCTGATTGTTTGGGTCAACATGTTAGAATTAACATAAGCCAAAAAAAGATTTTGTATCAATCAGGACCAATTAATCAACAAATAACAGCATACATCTCCAAGCGCATCTCCACTGACTTCTTGAGATATCCTCTTGTCCCAAAAAACCCGGCTGCAATTAACAGAACAAACTAGGATCAGGCACATAAATAACAACTTGGTGTATACAGCACAGCTCATATGCCACACAACTAGTCCAATTATAATTAGTAAGCATCATAAACCCTCCATGGTGACATACAAAAAAAGTAACAACCTAAGCAAGCCATTTAATTTTAAACTTTTCATAGTTCTATCTATTCAAGATATAAACTGTACAAAAAACTAAGATATGAAGAACAATGGAAGAGGCAATAGTACAATCAGCAATAGCAACAAGACTGCTCAAGAAATTCAGTGAAAAAAGGGATGCAACAATGAAATCAGGCAAGCTACTAATTTAAAAATACAGCAAGGAAGACAAAAATTAACATGGCTGACATTAAAGAGCATCACGGTTAAGAGATCTCCCGAAAATTCGCCTATATCAATCATAATATGAGATCACATCTGTAGCTAAAATTCGAAGCTAATTTGCTAAGACCGAAATGCACCAAACAATCGCAGTTTAAACAGACAAAACTGGCTGTAATTCTCGGCTTCAATATTTTGAAGACTTGATCATGTTAATTCTTATACATAGTAAATGAAATTTTCGACGGAGCTAAAAACTCAAAATATAAAATATACAGGAGCTAATTCAAGCATATCTAAAGCTAAAATAACATAAACGAATGCCTATGAAAAACGAAGTATCCAGATTCAACAATAATATGAAAGGTATGATCAAATAGGAGATTAAGCAAACGAGGAAAGAATATATACAGCTTAAGGTCATCGTCGATTTCCAGCTTCTTCTGGCATCCAGTCGTCGGATTGGCTATGTTGAACTATCAAATGAAAAATAAATCATAAATCCACATTAAGAGATGAGTAACAACTGAGCTCTTGTGTGTGTGCTGTGCGAGAGAGAGAGATTAAACCTTCATTGGCGCAAGAGGATGTGAGAATCACTACGGCCCTCTCTTCTCCAACACTAGGGTTTCGAAAACTGGGTGAAATTTTGGGACCTCTTATATATATGCACCCGAAAATAACTGTTGATTGGCCCAACAATAAAAGTATAGGCCCATCATTTGCATAAAATTAATTGGGCTACCCAATTTGGATTTTATCGAACCGAAATATCTTGATCTGGATAGGAGAGAAGAGAACTATGTCCCTCTACTCCATATTATTAACTCACTTGTCTAAAAAAAAATTAATTTTATTTTGCTATTTTTAGATATTCACGTCAATTTTAAAATTGGAAATTGTGTTTTTACTTTATTTACTTTTCCTCAGTTTCTTACGTTTTCTCCTCTCTTTCGTGCTTTACCCGCATTTTCTCTTTGTTTATCATATTTTACCAATTTCTCATTAAATCTCATGTTGTTCACTAATAAGGCCTATTTTTCAAGGACAAAGAAAGTAACATATAAGAGCATCCACAATGGATGCCCGATCGCGCGCCCGATCGGCCGAGATCGGGCTCGGGCGTGGTCGGGCATCCATTGCAGCCCTCGGTCACGCCCGAGCGCGACCGATCCCGAGCCCGATCGATCAGGCGTAAGATCGGGCGCCCATTGCAGAGGCGCGCCCGATCACGCGTTTTTGAATTTTTTTTTTTTTTTTCCTTTTTCAATTCTATAAATATACCTTAATTTCACTCATTTTTCACACAACTCTCACACATCTCTCTCAACTCTCTCTCCATTACAATATCTCTTTCACTCACTTTTCCAAAATGTTTCCCGGGGAAGATATTGGTCGGTCTATGGAACGCGCAATGTTTGCTTTCGGGAACCAGATTCTCGCCGGTATTCGTGCAATACATGAGCAAGAGCAAGCCGAACAGCAGGCCCAAGAGCAGGTCCCGAGGCCCATCCGCCGACGGACATCCGTTCGTCGAGAGCATGTCCTAGCTCATCAACGTCTGTTCGAGGACTACTTCGCCGAACATCCCCAGTGGGGAGCGCCGGTTTTTCGCCGACGGTTTAGGATGCGGCGAGAGTTGTTTCTCCAGATTGTTCACGCGTTGGAGGCGCGCGACGAGTACTTCCAGTGGCGGGAAGATGCGGCCCATAGAAAGGGTCCATCCCCGCTGACGAAGTGCACTGTTGCGCTTCGTCAGTTGGCATACGGCACTACGGCGGACATGTTCGACGAGTATCTTCATGTCGGGGATACAACTGGCCGGGAGTGTCTGGTAAATTTTTGTGCGGGCGTTATTGACGCCTTCGGCGCCACATATTTGTGCAAGCCGAATGCCCAAGACTACCAGGACCTGCTGCGGATGCACGATACGGTGCACGACTTTCCTGGAATGTTAGGGAGTATTGATTGTATGCACTGGGAGTGGAAGAATTGTCCTGCAGCGTGGAGAGGCCAATTCACCAGTGGGTATAAGGGTACCCACCCGACGATGATCCTTGAAGCAATCGTTGACCACAGTCTTTGGATTTGGCATGCTCACTTTGGCGTGGCGGGGTCCAACAACGACATCAATGTGCTGAACTCGTCCAGTCTCTTCACCGAGCAATGCAATGGCAACGGTCCGGTTATCAGCTTCACTGCCAACAGACGACAACATCATATGGGGTACTACTTAGCCGACGGCATTTACCCAAGATGGCCAGTTTTCTTGAAGACGATCTCCTGTCCAACGGGTGCGAGGAGAGAGTTTTTTGCGGCAAAGCAGGAGGCTGCACGGAAGGACGTGGAGCGAGGATTCGGTGTGCTTCAAGCGCGTTGGGGAATAGTGAAAGGCCCGGCTCGTTCCTGGTACAGGCATCATATCGCCAATGTCATGTACGCGTGCATCATCTTGCACAACATGATTATTCACGATGAAGGTCGTGCAGCTAGCCAGTGGTCCGACGATGAAGCCGCTCCGAACGCAGGTCATGCAGCCCCGCCGGTCGTTCGAGGTTTACCCTATGGACTCAGCGAGAGATTACAAGCTCAAGAGAGCATGCGCAACCAACAAGCTCATATTGATCTCATGAACAACATGATTGAAGAAGTTTGGACACGTAGTGGTCGTTGAAATTGTACCTCTTTATTGTAACTTTTTTTAAAAAAAATTAAGTAATGTATGTTTTTTGCTAGTTCTTTAATTTAGAAGTCTAATTTTGCTATTTATAATTGGTAAACATAAAAAAAATTAAAATTAAAATTGAAATGAGAAATGGATAATAGATAGGGCATACACTAGGGCTCCACCATTGCAGAAAGATGGGGCATGCAGACGTAGCAACCGCTAGGGCTCTCACTGGGACATGCACTAGGGCATCCATTGTGGATGCTCTACCCAACCAGAGTCATTAGATCTTGATCTAGATGATCTGAAATCATAGAACCATGGTTACATGATCCAACTCTCGAACACATTATTACATTGCATACTCAGCAGACAAAACTAAAAGGATTTTCACGTGCTATGTTAACATTAACGAAGATCATGTTGTTGACTCCAAAAATAGTGTTGACATTTAGGTAAAAAGCAATTGATATATACAGCCTGGTAAGATGGTATGGACTTTTTGATAAAAATTAAGCAGTTGATATATATACAGTGTGGTACAAACTAGAAGTACATAAAGTATGCACCATCTACAACCATGTGTGGTTGCAATGGAAGAACAACTGGGGTGAGACGGATTTAATCAGACGGGGACATAATATCGAGAACAAGTAGGTCTTCAAGTACCTTCAGACTTGGGAGAAGGTGTACAACTACAAGAAGTAGTCGGCAACGGAGGATCGGGCCATGACGGATAGACGAGAACAAATCGCTAGGAACTGATATTACACAACAAGTTGAAGATCAAGAATGAGGATGCAAGTGTGAGCATTGCGCCGAGTAGAAGCCGCCCAACGGGTCAAAAGGCGCCCAAGTGCAAGGGAAAGACGTCGATCACATATAAGGCACGGATGGTAACATATAAGGTTAGATAACTAAAAATCGATAGATGCACAAGTTCAGTTAGTTTGTGTGCTGATTCATGATTGGGGAAGTATCGCAAGCTTATGTTGTAGAATTTTATAATGCATGTTGACAATTCAATTCGTCAAATATTATACCATTAGAAATGAACGAGTCCTGTTTCAGTTATAAATGAAAAACTACAAAAAAAAGAGAGCAATAACCACAATTTGAAAATGTATAATGAATCATGAATATTTCAGTTCACATTGGTAATCTTACATAAGTTCCATCAACTATGCACCAAATGCTCAAATACACACCAGTTATTAGAACCCAAGTCATGGCGAGACAGGATAAAACAAATGGATATACAAAAATGGAAAACCTCAACACCTACTTCATTCTGTTTTACAAAAGTTATGAACAAATTACTCCTAATTTTTGTGATAATTTAACAAACTATAAAACTCAGAAACCCCAACTGGCTAATAAACCATCAACTCAGCCACACCGACACTATGCATGACTTTGAACAACTGCATTCACAATCATTTGGCACTGTTCGTTGCCTCGAAGAAACCAATGGCCCGAGACTATCGATCACCATTACATACTGCTCGCGTAACTTGATTGTAGGTATTCAAAGTATTTCTCCCAGGAAGTGGCAGATTATACGATTCTATCATACTCCAATATACAGTTTACTAGTCCCTTTTATAAGTAGTTAAAGGGATCTAAAGCAGTCTGTGACCTTGAGGTGATTTGCGAGTTGGGTGATTGCAGGTTGCACAGCTTTGGAGTTGGCAGATACTGAACTCGGAAGTTCAGGTATACAAATAGGCAAATATTGGTCGCCCTCCTCTCTTTTGCAAAACAGAGTAAGAACAGCGCGGCAGAATATGAATCTGGAGAAATGAAAGAACAGTACAATCACCAAGTTACGCTGTTGTATAAAGTAGTCCAAGAAAAAAATGTTTTAGATAAAAAAACGATGTCTTGGATGCCTCAAGAAGCAAATAATCAAGTTCGAGATAACAAAGTTCGAAGGCTTCCATAACATGTTCTAAAGGGGGCATGTTTCAAAGAATTGCTAAATATTCTGAACTTTGCACGTACCTCGGAGATAATGCCTAGAAAATGTTATTAATTCAGTCAAGGCATATGGTTGAAGATATATAATTATCATAGTTCAGTTTCGAAGCCACTAGAGAGACTTGGTACTAGTTCGTAGATGGCACCATTGTTAATGATGACTAAAGTAATGGGTTCAAAAGGAACTGAAAACTATTAGAATAAATTAGTTCACTTGCCAAGGCCTCTTATTGTAACTTGTCACTGACACAATTAAAACTATTATCAGAATAAACTAAGTTGATCACATGGATGGTTGGAGACAGAAACTACGTACCTCAGAATAAGCCGGCGAAGAAATGGATCAGACAAAAGTTGAGCCCAGACAAGGTCCAGATCAGTTGAAGTACAGAGAATTTGCTCCCATTTGGAGAAAGCAGCGGAGAGGATGCTTTCTGTGCTGGACATATTCTGAAAAAAAGATCATTTACCAGAATCAGCTAGATAGTAAAGGAGCCAAATTCTGAAGAGAATTACTGATCAAAAGTTCCCTGACCTTGTCATCTTCTGTTAAGTTAAAATCAACTAGTTGGCAGAAAGCCAGTAAAGGAGCAGTCAGAAAGAACGTGAACTGACTTCCATGGTGTGCTGAGTCAATACCACTCGAATTCTTGAATGATGGACTCAAAGGAGAAAGAAACAAAGCAACCGGTTCACCCCTTTCTGCTCCACGTAAAACCTGATTACCATTTTGCATGTCAGCGCCTAACAGCAAAATTGGTACTTCCAAACCAATTTTCAGAATCACCAGTGAAGGTATGAAGAACATGCTTCATTTATATTCGTAGCAATTAGTTTAGTTTGGTAAATGTTAAAGGATGTACTAAACCACAACTACTGGAAACTGCCTCTGGGCTAAGCAGAGACAGGCAGGCCTAGAACCTCAGCCAAAAGAGGCATAGGGAAATCGACAGTGTATCATACTAAAATTTTAATGCACGTAATTGGCTTGCAGGGACTTGCAAACACGAGATCATTTACTTAAAATTTCAGTTTTTGTGCCAAACATTTTGGTCCTGTTCGTTCTACATGATGTTTAACAGATGACATTACTTATATTGGAGCTACAAACATAGTATACATTAACAACAGATTAAGTAAAAAGATTTTTCTCTGGAAATTCCACGAGCACAAGTTTGTGTAAAATCTACAAAAAAATGATAAGAGAAATGGTAAGCTGATATTGCTGAATATCAACATACCAACAGTTCTGGAGCATTAAAACTTCTCTGAGATATACAGTTCATTGGTAAGTAAATACTTCAATTAAAGTCACACTACAAAGTTCTAACAAACCTGCCTTGAATGCATGGCTGTTATTACTATCTATTATCAGGAAAAGAGGCCTTCTAGTAAAAGGAATCAGATCACCAGGGAAGAGGATATTTGAACCTGTATCACAAACACAAGGTCATAAGATAAGAACATAAAACATAATTAAACTATTTTCATTGGTTATAATATCATAATGTGAAGAAGAACAAAAATAAGCAATTTTTGAAAACATACTTCCATTTCTGCTTGGACCTAACACTAAATAATCCTCATAATATAGATTTGAATGCCCCTTTGTAGTAATATGATTTTCATAAAAACCATTCCTCTGTTCACGATGGTTGCTGGCAGAGGCACTGGGCAGAGAAGATTTTCTTGTAATCTCATTATTTTCCACTTGTGAAGTACTAGAATGACCAGAATTCCCTGATATGGAAGATGATATCAGCAGGCATGATTATATCAAGCTCAGATAAGCAATCAGTAATTTAGTGATACGTAACCTGCAGCAGACAAGTATAAGAGCATAACACTATCGGTTGGAAGTTCCTCACAAATTGCTGCAATCACCTGGAAAAAGGCCACAGTCAGAATTTGAGGTGAAATGTGCTCATATAAGCTGAAACTTATGGCTTTTAAAGGGTTACAGTTTGAGTTCAAACTTTCAGTCAAGATCTAATTTCATGCACAAGCTATAACACAAAAAAAGGTAAATCATTAGGCCAGGATTATATCACTCACAGCTATCAACTGAGTCACAGATGGACGGTAGAGAACAGCTTTTTTAGGATTTGGAGGTAGATTGGGATCTGTCATTTCTGCCATCAAATTTACATCTATCAATCCTGAGGTAACTGAATGATCAGCTGGTCCACCATTCTCCCTCGGTTCAACAGGGTGCTTCTGATAGAAAGATCCACTAGGTTCCCATTCCAAAGATTGCAGCATTCTAAAAGTATCTAAAGTGAGTTCTGCAAATTTAACCTGACATGCCATATAGTGCATTGCTCAAAGTGTTATATGGTTTCAACTTCACGAATGTAACAGCCAAAAATCTGAAAAAAAAAAAATGTATTACCTCATTTTTGTGATAACTGGTCAGCAGTGCATCTCTAAACTTCAAAAGTCTCTTTGCGTGAAATCGGGCCACATACGGAAGTGAGGCTGGATATGAATCAAACATGACAGTATAGCGCAATGGCCTAGAACTGGTGCTACCTGAATCAGCTTCTGCAAACCGCAAGATTTCTTGGACCACCAACCTCCATTCTTTGAAGTTGGTACCCTATACGAGAAACTATACTGTTGGTTACACAGTTATGCAGCATAGTTTATCAATGTTCACATGAAAAGCAATACCATAGATTAGATATGCATGCAGAACTTTGAATGGTATATATGGATATCAAATTGTGTATGATTTGCTAGAGAGCTGATTAAAGAATGAAATAAAATGGACAAATGGCATGAGTAAAACCAAACTTGTTATCATGGCAAATAAATTACCTGAGACCGACATAAGACTGAGACCTTGAGGAAACGAATTTAATAATATGAACATAAACTTTGAATTTACTAAGGCCAATTGTTACTGGAGAGCCAAAGACCTTCGAGAGTGCATGCCTATTTAATAATTTCTTTCCCACTGTAACTAGAACATTTATGCACCACCATTGCCTTTATACAGTTAGACTTTATTCTGCGAAAGGAATATTGTTTACTTACAAATTATGTATTTAGAGCGTCGAAGGAGAACAAAGTGGACTAGTTATACGAATTATACAAAAGATTTTAACCACAATTATGTAGGAGTACTTATTAAGGCATTGTAGATATATCTGTACATGCTCTTAACAAATAGATAAGGTTATTTTCATCCTTGCCACTATATATAGATGTAACTTGTAAGCAGATATACCCCAAATTTTCTAGGCTTTCAACAGTTAACCATATATGTCCACAACTCAAGACAAACTAATCCATTGACTTCACCAGAAAAACATAGCATCACGATTTGCACAAAAATATCCCGGTAATAGCCAGGTGAAAAATAAAATATTAGCTAATTACAGTACTATGGAAGAATTAATGATGAACTAGCCCCACACACAGAAGAAAATCACAATTTCCAATCAAGCAAGGAAAAGATTATCCTATGGAAAACAATTGATGGTAGAAAGCGCAACACGTCTGAAAGAGATACTCAGAGACCAATTGTATCACAAATTCAGAGAAACTCGAATCTCAAAAGGAAAGAGTACCAAATAATTACCCGAAAATTAACTCTACTGTCATCGACGAGATCCTTAAACCTCTGAACAAGGAGCTTCACCATCTCGACATGATTCATAATCAAGGAGACCATCAGGAACCTGGCGTAGAACCTCAATTCCTTAAACCTAACCCCTCGATCCTTGGTCGAACCCTCGAAATACCTCCGATTGAAAATCGCCTCGTAGAATATGTAGGCTTCGAGAAGAAACCGAGCCTCGCTAGTCCTCAAATATTGGTTGAAATAGAGTTGGCCGATTCGCGAAGCGATCTCCCCAATCTCCCACCGCTGGAGGCCCGATTCCGTCAATTTAGCCCTATTTTCCTGCTGGTACTTCCACAGCCGCATATACGCCTTGAAAACCTTGTGGAAGAAGTGGCCGTACTGCGGTCCGCTCCCGCCGTAGGGATGCAGCGGCGCGTCGCGCACGCGCGCGAACTTCCGCTCCGCGTTCTCGACGAGAACGCGGAATGTCTTCGGTGCGTCTTCCTCTCTCGACATCCGAGTTAGAAAGAAATTCCTCAATTCGCTTGATTTTGTGCGACGAGCTTCACCATTTTTCTCTCTCTACTGAGCTGGTTGCGTTCGAGTCAACTGGAGGAAAATTGGAGAAACATATGCCTACGTGGAAATATAGAAATTGTAGAGAGAGAGAGAGAAGAGAGTGAGCTGGTAAATGGAGGAGTCAGGCAGTCAGGTCGGGTCAAAATATTCGGTTTCTGTTTTTCCTCCTTTTTTCCCCCTTTTCTAATTGTTGCTGTGTCTCTCGTTTTTGATCTGAATTTTGTTAAGATTAGCTCCGGTGCGGTGGCGGAATAATGAGATTAGATAGGATTATGCCGCAAGGGGATGGTGGTGAGTGGTGGTGGAGGAATCTAGGTGGACAGTTGTTTACTGGTGTGACGGTGAGAGGAGTCAGGACTGTCTTTTGTGTATGAATGTTATGTGTGTGTGTGTGTGAGAGAGAGAGAGATGCAAATTTAAGGCGTTAGTTGATTTTATTATATTTAAAATTTAAGAGCATCCACGCCCCATTGCTACATTGATTTTGTTATCTTTTCATTTTAGGCTTTCTTATAAATGAAATTGGAAAATGGAATGAAAATCTAACTAAATTATTCAAATTGGGTATGTAAGTTCAATCCGTTAGTTGAGTTATACTCGATACCCATTATAGCATTGACAATAGAAAGATAAAAGAGAAGTATAGAGTTAGAATGAAGGGAGGGATATGGAAGTATATATAGGAGGTTTAAAATAACTTAAAAATTATTTTGATAGGACTGATTATTAGAGTTTAGATCGGCCCTATCGCTGCAATGATGGACCGATCATGGCCCTATGGAGATCAGCCATGCCGTTGGACGGCCCATTGGGGTGAGTTGAGATGGGCCAATGATAGGCCCCTTTTCCAAATGGGGGCTGATCTCGAGGCCGATCATGGCCTCGGGAGATCGCCCCCCATTGCTAATGCTCTTAGTTAAAAAAGAGTAAACTATCTTGAACTCGATATCCAATTTTGTGGGAATCGAATACTTGATACCGGATGATTTTAATAGATATGATATGTAACACATGGGGCAAGAGTAGAGAGTGATGTCAATGTCGAGACATGGACAAGGTGCGGCTCCTACATCTGAAGCGGAGGGGGCCATGAGTGAACCTAAGCACACCCGAAAGAGAGGGATTTCAAGGATATGTAGTATGAGACTACACATTCAAGGAGTATTTAACATATTTGATAAGTGCTACTCATATCAACAAGATGCATCTTCTTTTATGACGCCCATCGCATAAGAATTCCAAAGTTAAGCGTGCTTAGTTTGGGAAATTGTGAGATGGGTGAACCTATGGGAAACTGATGTATATGAGGCGTGTGAGTGTGGACAAAGCATGGTGGGAAGACATATGTTGATATGCAAAGACTCCTCTCAGTTTGGGAGTCGAGTCATTACATGTGATATTTATATTTGAATAGAGTGTGTAAGAAGCATTGGTGCAACTAGTTCAATGCTATTAGAGGCTTCGAGATTGAACTCGGGTTCCAACTTTTGATCGTTCGCAATAGGGCCACCCCTTTCACTGTTGGCCACTAGCACAACATAAGGCGGGGTGGCACAACAATTTCGTTACTGAAATTTGGCCTTATTTCCATGTTACCGGTTGTCGCATTTCTATTTTCTTTTCATAATAATTTAATTTAATTTAATAATTAATTTTTTTCCAATTAGTCCATGTTTCTAATTAGTTTTTTCAGTTTTTTAGAATAATTTTACCTTATATGCTCCCTCACGTACCACATCCATACACAATTGGTCCTTCGTGAATTTGAATAAGAAGATTCATGACTGTCATTGTATGTAAGTGGTGTTGATTGTATCCACTAAGCAATAAAGATTTGTCCAACTGCATAGAGAGTCGCTTACACTGGCGGCTACAAGGTTCAATATCTGACCATCATCTCTGAAGTTGGTGCCAAACATTATAGAGAGTCTTTACATTCTTTGGCACGTGCGAATCGAATAACAATATCAATGGCCTCACCTATATCAATGTCATCATCTGAAGTTTTAATTTGTTCCTTATGGATAGGGATAGGTCAGTACAGTATATCGTACCTGAAATGTCATAGCGTATACCGTACTAAAATTCTGATATCAGTAAATCCATACCTCTACTTACCAAAACTTGGGGTATGTCACAGTATGACCAATTTCAATATAAATATCTTACAATATTTCTATTATATTATAAATATATAGTAATAATATTTGAATAATATGTCAATGCTTATATACCAAATTTTTTATATCAATATCTTACAATATTTCCGTTATATAAATATATAGTAATAATACTTGTATAAATATGTCATTACTCAAAATAATTTGAATCATTTCATTTAAAATTTCAGATTGATTGCCAACTATTTTGTTCAATTATGGGACATATAGGTGGCTACCTATAACACTATAGTATATCTGTAAAGGGAATGTAACAGACCTCTTGATTAAGATACAATTATTATGACATTAAATAATTAAAATGGTTACCTGCCTCCTACATTACCACTGCGTTTGTCCGTTTACACAACCAACATCAAATATAAACCATAAAATATTACTAGTATAATATATTGATCAATATATTGTCACGCATTCATTCAACTATGACATTAACATCTCAATTAGTACTTTTTAGACTAGTAGCAGTAGTATATAATTAGTTGGAATAGTGAATAACATTATGGTGCAATTTACTCTCATTTCCATTTTCCAGTGATTTCCGGGTTCTGATGGTCATTTAATTATAGTATTAAATTTAGATTTATGGGGAAACAAATTAAAACCAAATGCGAATATATGTTTAATTCATTGTTTTTGGCATTTAGGTATTACGTCGCATATATGCATGAGGATTACAGCTATCACTGTTTGTCATCAGAACAAGATTGCCCCCTTTCTTGGGCAAATATTGGATATAATATAATTAAGCAAAGTTTGTTTTTCGTAGTGGCTTGCTTAAATAACCTTGGGTGTCCAACTCCGAACAAACCATTTCTTAAGGAACAAGTTTTACTAATAATCTAACATTTATATTTAGATATTACATTTTAATTATTTGAGATTAAATTTTAATTATAAGTAGTAAGTACAACACTCTGGAGTATTATTTACTTACTCCTTCCATCCCAAAAGTTTGTCACGTTTTTTCGTTTTAGTTCGTCCCATAAAATTTATCACATTTCACTTGTTACCATTTTTTATAGTGGAACTCATATTCCACTAACTTACTCTCATTTACATTTTTTATAAAACTAATACTCTATTTAAAAACATGACACACATTGCACTAACTTTTTCAATTCATTACAATTTTTTAAAATTTATATCCATTTAAATGTGATAAAATTTCAAAGACCAGAAAGTATTTGTTATAGTAAAGAGAATCAATGCACTAAAATTACAGGATAATTACATAATGACCACACATGACCGAGTCACCTTCACCATACCATACTCTTTTATTGTTAATACACACCCATATTAGATATATACTAAAAATGTCATTTTTGTTCATGGATTTCCATCCTTAGATGAGTTATCATCCCTACCAAACATGGCCTATATCGATGGTTAAGTCAGAATAAATTATTGGTAGAAATCGAGATTTCTGAATTTCAAGTTTGACATGTCAATTTTTCTATAATTTGGTTAACTGATTCTTTTACTTTATATTTTAATATATTGAAAGAAAAAAATTACTAATTAAGGTCATTTTCAGAATTATGTTGAAACCATAGGAGAATATAAAATGAATAGTAATTGAGGAATCAAAACCAAATAATTTAACATAGAATACCTTCTCACTACTATTATAAGATGCCAAGACACAATATTTTCGATGGTTGACTTTTAGAGTAAAATAATGAAGATTGGTATATTAGTGGGATATAGATGTCAAGTCTCCATCCATTTGATTATTCAGAATTACACCCGTGTCACTTGGCACAATAATTCTCAACTTTTCGATGGTTCCACGATTTTATTTTTTGTAATTTTTTATTTGGAATATATGCATCATGCATGGCCGTAATTAGATATTTCTGTTCCTTTTCATATAATCTTAAATGAATTTCAAACATGTATCGTGACTATATCTCTGGTTTCTTTATTTAGTATTTAGAATTTTAAATAGGGTTCACTTTTAAAATATGATAAATCACTTCCATCTATTTTTTACTGGATCACCCATCAAAATTTGATAGTAAATCATTTCCATCTATAAAAAAATAGTTTATTTATTTATTTATTTTGGTTCGTCCACAAAAATTAGATTCTATATATACTTACGAAAAATTTTTAATAACTTTTTCTTTCTATCTCTATTAAATTTATCAATTTTGCATTAAAATTTATGAGACCCAGTATCAAAACTCTTTTTAATAAACTTAGGTAGTAAATAAATGTAAAAATTTTACTTATATTTATAGTGTTGTGTTTTACTGAAAAAAACCCCTTATATGCTATCTAAGACCGCATCTGGGTCGCTAGATCTAGACTGCAGATGGTTAAAAGGAATCTAGAAGCGGAATTAGTGTACTAATCCATAAGGTGTATGTTATTGGACATAAAATTTTATCGTCTTTTGCTTGCGTGATTTGAGCTCAAATCCTTAAAAAAATGATAATGCGAACTCGTGTGCTTGGGGTGTTGTCCCTCATATTGAATATTTTATTCATTTAATAAAATTTATTTATTTTTAATAAAATAATGATTGTGAGGAACAGCACGGGACCCGTGCTGTGCATCCCTCCACAGCAGAGGATCCCAGCCCGTTTGACATCGAGTGCCACACCGACTCCAGTTCCCACAAATCAATTGGAGGCCAAGGATGGAACGGATGCAACTACAACATGGGGGCTGAGTGAGATCACGGGAGAAGGAATCAACCATGAAATCCAAGCTAGAGGTGGGAGTCTAGGACTTGACCACCCGATCAGGGGAAAGATGTCCGGGAAAAGAAGGTTTTACCCGACCGGGTGGCAAACATGCATTTAGCCACCCGATCGAGTGGCGTGTACATGCAAGGGAACGGCACAGAGTTATACCTAGCCGGCTAGCCGAGTGACTCGGTGTCCACTAGCCACTCGATCAGGTCGTGTCATGTAGAATCACGAGTTTTAGTGTTTTAAGCCCAACTTTTGTCTCTTTTATTCTTTATTTCCCTTTTAAGTTTAATTAGACATATGATGATTACTTTAGCTAACACTTGATTAATACTAAGCCCTGTTTTCTATCCACGGTCAAGGAAGAAAGTCTCTAATCATTTACATTTTTATGATTGTTTAACTCAATTTCCAATTACTTAGGTACATATATGCAACTTGATTTAGAAATGCTATCTTGTGGAACCAATGTAAAGTGATTTTATTGGTGAATGTTGTCTTGAACTATCTTCATCTTTGAGAGTCCATATAGGTCATATATGTCTCTTACTTTATTCACTTCTTAATTCCTTTTCTTCTCTTCTTTTTTCTAAAATATAACTTTTTGTAAGTTAAAATATATTCATTGGTTGATAGTTGGACATAGGAAAAGTCTTAGACAAACATAACTATGGATCTAAGCATGGAGATTCAGATCAATAGGTATTCCTCGATTCAGCTTGTATTACAATTTTATTTATTTTATTTGTAATTTTGGTATGGCATTTTTGTGCAATTTCCTATTCAGTTTGGAGTTATATTTACGTACGTCCTACAAATGTTTCTATACACAGATACGAGTCAAAGAATAAAATAAAAATAATATTTCATCCCTCCCAAAATAAGTTAAGATATGTCCAAAATACATCACACTGAGGACGTTATTACATGATCCTTCGAATACAAATAAAGAAAAAGAAAAAATTTAACGGATTATACATTTGTTTATTGAAATTTAAATTTTACATATCAAATGCCCCCATTTTCTTTATATGAATGAATCAATGTCAAATAAATTGAAATGTAGCTTGAAATGTCGATTATTTTTACTTATATCAATAATTAATTGAATATACGTCGAATTGAATTTTATATAAATGAATTAATCCTGAATCAGTGAATATATATTGAATTATATTATAGTATTAAATAGCTTCAAAGTAATATAAGATTAAAATTAATTAGAACGCATATTATTAAAATATTAAATAATTATAAAAATTTAAATAGTACTTTTTAAGAATTATTGGATGATTAGCTAAATTAATTGTAAAATAGATCACTTAGATTTGTTTTTTTTTTCTAATTTAAAATTCAAATTTAATTTATAATCTTTAACTTAAAGTAGATAGAGGCCAAAAAAGTCCACACACAACTTGCTATCAGTTTTGAAATTAACTAAAAATAGAAATAGTACAAAATTACTAATTAAGCTCAGTTATAGACAAAATATTATGTTCAAAATTATTTCTTTAAATAATTAAAGAAAATTAATAGACATATAATATTATTTTCTTTTTTCTTTATTAGGATCTCAAACAATATATTTTAGTCCAAAACTTTCGTTAAAACTTGTGGTGACCTTAAGGTTCAAACCCTGCCACCTTGAGGTGATGGACTCATTAAATCCCGATACTCCATGATATAATACCAAAAAAAAAAAAAAAATCAACTATGTAGGTTTGGTTTATATCGACATTTATATAGATATGATTGATTTTTCATAATTCTAGGATTGGTTGTTAATTGATTATCTATGTCTAAAAAAACATAAAGACATATTAGTCCAGACATAAAATAAAAACAATGAGAAAAACTAAAGTCGGATACAATAACATCAACTTAAAAAATATATGACTTATTGATATGCATATGCTATAAAGATATTATGTTAAATAATTTTTTTTAATGTGCGTTACAACTTTATTGCGACGAAATAGTCGATTTTTCTCGTAATTTTACTTGAAACTTAAATGAAATTCTGGCATATCGTGGCAAGGGTAAGGAATGTAAATCTTGACTTTAACGTGAGATTTGTGTCTTTCTTTGCTTTCCCAAATTTCAGTGGAAGTCATTTTCTTAATTTCTTTTGCTTTATTAGGTGAAAATTGTGTCCACTTATCTCTTTCCTTTAACTTGAACTTCGACAATTTTTTTTTTCTTCTAAAATTTGCACGTTATATTCTACAGGAGACCCGCAAATTAGTGAGTAATGAAATTATTATAAATAAATAAAAATACGCGCAAATAACTAATGTTAAAGTGCTCCACCATCCCCAAAACAAAAAGAAAAAACTACTAGAAAAAAGCATTTGCTCCAATAAAGTGTAAGGTTAACTTGTATGTCAATGAGTTGACAATTATTTACTTATTTCTTTTATGGAATGTGAATTAATGAAAATCACTTCCTTCAGCGTGATTTACTTGCAGCATCGAGAAAAAAAGATTAACTATTGATCAAAATATGTAATATCACTCGCGAAATTCTAAATATAGTTATATACTTATATAAAGAACGAATTAAATATATAATTTAATAATATCAACAAAGAGTGAGGAATAATATATAAAAAGTCACTTAATATTCATACGAAAAAATTATGATGAGATTATACTCTATACGATAGATTTCCCCGAAGTAAATAGTAGTAATAGACTTTTTTTTAACAAAAGCTAACCAAATGATGAGATTCCATTTCCATGTTAAGGGGATCATTCATGACTTTAAAAAAGCACTCTATTAAGACAAAATAAAAGAAGCAACTTCTAGGAAAAAATTATGAGAGAAAATATTTATTTTTGGGAGGCAAAATGGTGTTTAGGGAAAAGTGTGGCTTGCACATTTATTGTCAAATAAAAAGTGGATGGGGTCGACGGATTAAGTGGAAGAGCTTTTAGCAGCCTATTTGCATTCGGGAATCTACTAAAGTTGGTTAATTTATTTCAAGAGTCAAAAGAGGGAAGATATACAATTGAATTTTCAAGCAAAATCATTATCATGAAAAAACGAAGTTTCGGAATTTGACAAAGTCATAATCAAGTTCTCTTATTTTATTAATTCAAAAGATCAACGTTGTAAAATGTGATATGTTGCAATGTTTTCACACGGAACATTTTATCATCTCAGTTAGAGATACTTAATTACATATAATTAAAAATTAATACGTACTAATTGCAGTATTAATACGTTACTAATTGAAAATTGGTGAACTTTGACTAGATTATATAATTTCGAAAACAAGGATCAACCCTACATTTGATTGTACCCAATCAGAGGGCTTATTTTGTTTTATATATATAGTAATTTTTTATTCTAGTATTAGTTTAGTTCATGAAATAATAAAGTCTGAAATACTCATAAGAGGTTTGGGGCCATTTTGGTCCTGAAATGAAAAAAATATTAAAAAAAAAACTCTCATATGTGGTGATGCTACATATTTGTATCATTGTATGTATGAGAACTCAGCAGTGAAGGTCTATTTATGTAGCTCAAAATGACAGATATCCAAATTGTTATAGCCCACTCTGCATGTGATATGCCACTATCAAACTGTGATGAATATAAACTGAATAGAACGGTGGTAACAAATTAATAACAAAACAGTCACATCCACATACAGAAATTCACATATTAATTTTGTACTGAGAGAGTTTATGATTCAGGCCACCGGGCACGTGTGGGGCTGTGTTGTTAGCTCTATTTAAAATTTACTTATATTTTCTTATAAATAAAAATGCTCAAGAATAAAATAATGCTAAGCCAGAAATTGATAGAGTGACCATTTAAAAAAAAGACAAAGCAAACAAACAAATGGCTAGAGAAAAAACTAGTTAAAAAACAAAAAAACAATGTAACCCAAGAAAAGGTCCGTCCAGAACCTTGCTTGTAACCCAAGAAAAGGTCCTTCCAGAACCTTGCTTGTACCCCGATCCCACCTTTACTCGGATCCCTTTCCTTGCTCGCGACTTCTTGTGTCTCTTTGGTAAAATTCTCAAAGTTAGCGATTTGACACCAAAAGACTGCTCATCCTCGTGTGGCTTGTAGTTTGGAGCCTCCCACTGTAGTTATGATCAAGATTTGAGTTGATGATTTCCTTCCATAACGGTTTTTGCAAATCCGCGAACTTCCACCACTACTTGAAGAGTAGAGATGCATATTTTATGAAAATAGGCCTCCTTGGTCCAAGGGTTATTGAATAACTTCCCAAGAAATCAGGTTGCCTCCTTTGTCGCCGTCATTTTTCTCCTAGAAAAACTTTGTTGTAGTTGTAAAATGCATTGTCCCACTTTCTTAGGCTACAAAATATGCTTAGATAGTACTTCCTCCGCCCCATTAGAAATGAAACATTTATTTTTCAGTACAAGATTTTATGTAGTATTGTTTTGTAAGTTAAAGAGAAGAGAATAAAGTAAGAGTGATAAAAAGGAGAGATGATTTTGTTCCATTTTAGGAACCCATAAATGAAAAATATTTCATTTTTCATGAGACAGAAGGGAGTACAATGGAAGGTTACGGAGAACTGCTTAAATAAGAACCAATCTCCCAGCTCTCAAGAGGCTCCTCACCTTCCATAATGGAAGTATCTACTCAACCTTTTCAATTTTTGTACATTCGCCCCAAGAGGGATGCCTAAGTATTTGATAGGCAGTTTTGCAACATCACAATTCCAGGAACTTCGCATAGCTTCAATCCATTAATCTTTGCATTTCAACAACATGATTAATATACATAAAATGTAATTAATAGGGAGTGTTACTCAATTAATCCGTATGGTCCATTATTTATATTGATAGGTTTCGTGTAACAAAACTGTACACGTGTCAGGTTGTTACAAGTACCAAGCCCAAGTTGAGGCAGCCCACGAAGACCCACATATTTGATTTGGTTTAGTGTTTGACATAGTCTTCCATGCATGATCTTTCAGTTGATTAGCACGTTTCCATTTCTTAGTTGGTTATTCGCATTGCATTTTCCCATTTTGTAGTAGTGGATAGGATAGCAAGTTTCATTTCATAGTAGTGGATAGTTGACAGCTCTTTATAAATTGTGTAATCCTCGTGTAATAATAGAACAACTAATAGAATCTCATGTTTGATCTCTTTATTTTATTGCAAAACACAATTTTATGCTTCTGTTGGAGTAAGAATTCACTTGAAGAATTCACAGTGTAATACTGGTCCTATGGTTTGACTGTCTTAATCATGAAATAAAGTTTAGCTCTCTCTCATTCCTACCTTTGGCAATATTTTTGTTTGCGAGGTATATTCATATCTTATATTGTCTTCTTTCTATTTTTTTTTTTTGGTTTGACAGCAGGTGTTTCGACTCCACCTTCGGCAGAATTGGATTAATCCTGCTCGACCAGGCTTGCGGATTAAGGTCGAAAGTCTTCCAGCGGGTGGTGGGGTTTTCTAATTTTCTTTCCTTAGTCGAGCAACATGATATTATTATTTTTATGGTTATTTGTGTAGTACAATTATAACTTTTATCTATTGGAAGTGAAGTAGAGAACACACCGAATTAGGATAAAACTGTGGGCAATTTTCATTTACATGATTTTTGTTAGGTTAAAATATATTTTAAAACTGTGGGCAATTTTCATTTACATGATTTTTGTTAGGTTAAAATATATTTTAAACAATATTGTAAACGTAAAAATCTATATTTATTAGTGATAATAATTATATTTTTTGTTATACGTACCATGTATGTTTTGTTGGAATCGTGTGTCCGATCAAATGTTTTTAACCAAGAGCAAATGTGATGAAACATCTAATTTTGTGAAATTAAATAATTTAGCGTCGATCTACGTTCAAAGTAGATAACCGTGATATATTCATTTTCTCAAATTCGATTTCCAATGAATAACTGATATACTTGAATTTTGCATGGTTTTAGAGGGTAGTTTTGTATGAATCTAATCATATTTAATCTATTATTAGGTGTGTTTATATCTACTTCTCTATTATGTTGGTATTTTGACCATTTTGTAAAGAATGTGTAGAAAAAGGTACAAAATACATGGATGTGCAACAACCTTTGTTTGAGACAATTTTGCTGGAGATTTTGAAGTCCAATTAGTCCATAATTTATACCTTTCTCATCTTCTTCAAAATATCTTCGCGTGGGTATCTTAAACATCTCAATCGGAGTTTGGTAGAGAAAGTTACAACCATTTTACAAAGACTGCGGAGTAGTGACGAAGTTGGCGACCCGCCGAGTTCGCCTGCAGACGAACCTAGCGACCCGCCAGTAACGCACGCAAAAACGCCGAACAGAGTCAGCCACTGGGTTCACGTGCACGCCGGGAATGCTGTCTTCTTGTTTTACGCGTTGGAATTGAACCCTAGGTATTTATATGCCTAGGAAAAGCCTCCCAAGCTATCTTTTGACACCCCCACTCTCAAGATATCAGTTTTCCACCTAAGAAGAAGAGAAGAATGAGAAGAGGATGAGTATTCATTGCAAGATTGAAGACGAGACCTCCAATCCGCTCAATCCAATTCTAGGAGTTTCTACCTTTAGTTTTGCATTGTTTGAACAATGTCTTTGAATATTTTCTTGAATAATATTTTTACCTTTGTGATGAACATGCGTAGCTAAATCCTCTGTAGAGTTTTATGGGGGAGATACAATGATTTTTATATTTAATTGATTTTCTTTTTCTATGCCCTGGCCTATATGTTTATTTTGATTTCTTTTGTGCTTATTCATTTATTTGACTGATCACGTTATAAATGCATGTGGGTTTTACTACAATAATCGTGAGATGAGTAGTCTAATTTGAAAGAGGAGAAATTGACGTCTTTGCCAATATAATTGAGAGATTTGAGCCTTTGAGTGAAACAATTGATCTTATAGAAGCTTTTAAGAGTTGTTGCCTTAGTTATAGAAAGGAGACTTCGGTTCTAGGTAGCAATCTACAAATTGTATGCTTCAAGAGAAGATATAGTTTTACCTTAGTGATAGATTAATAACCCTTGGGACTCTTTGTTGGCATAGTTTGGAGTTTAGTTGAACATAGGATAGTTGTTATCGATCCCGTAGGATTCTATCTTCCCAATTCTTGATCTTCATCCTTTATCTGTTATTTGCTTTTATTTTGTCCAAGTTGTTTCCATTTGCTTTAATTATTTCAATTATTGTTTATGCTTTTGATTTCAGTAGAATTAGAATTCCGAAACCATTTCATTCATCTAGATAGTAGTTGAGATTGATTCGTGGTAATTAGGTTGATACATTGTGTCTTTGTGGATATTATACTTTTGCTTATTATTTGCTACAGTAGCTCTGTACACTTGCAGGTAGGCCTGTCGAATCGGGTACCCGCGGATACCCGATCCGAAAATTTCGGGTACCCGATCCCGAATTTCTCAAATCTAATACCCGATACCCGATCCGAAAATTATTTTGGGTACCCGGATACCCGAGTCGGGTATCCAGTCCCAATTTTGGGTTTTTATTTTATTTTTTTAATAATTTTTTTTAAAGAAAACTAACTACAAACTTTTAGAAATACAACTAGTAGTTCAAATTTTGTTACAAACATGAAGAAGTTCAAAGTTAAGAGGAAAAAAACTACTAAAATTTAATTATTTAATTTTTAAAATAATAGAATTAATAATAGTAATTTATTAAATTTTAAAATAAAATTAGAAAATCGTGTAATTCGGGTAATTTGGGTATACCCGATCGGATATCGGGTTACCCGATACCCAATATTCCAAAAATCCTATATCCGAACCCGATCCCGAAACCCGAAAAATTGGATATTAGATATCCAATTACCCGATGTTTCGGGTTTGAATATCGGGTATCCAATATCCAATATCCATTTTGACATCCCTACTTGCAGGTATATTTGTGATTAAAATAAGTTTAGTCAAGTTTTTGGCGCTGTTGTCGGGGACATTTTGTGTTACTATAGCCTAATATCGTGATAAAAATTAAGATTACTAATCTAGATTTTACTTGCTTTATTTTTCTTTTCTTTTTGAGTTGTTCTCAGTTTTGTGGCTAAACTTCTATCATGCTTCTAATCGACATTTCGCGTCGACGTAATATGGCTCATGCAATACAAAAATCAATGCGGATTTTGAGTCTATGAACAAAATGGCAACAGATCTTGGTCTTCAAAGCATAGTTCAATATGCACTTGCTGTTTTGTTCCTACTTCCATCGGGACTAATTCTATCAAGAGTGATCCAATCTTTGTCGAAAGAGATGTTGATGTGTCTAATGTAGTTGACATGCTGACCCGTATCCGTCAAAATAAGACCATCTTCATCGTTGCTCTTGTCGGAATGGGGGTATGGGTAAGACCACGTTGACTCGGAATGTCTTCAATCACGAAAGGCTAAAGACATTTGGATCACATATTTCGGTTCATGTTTCTCAAACTTTTGATCCAATTGGTCTCTACAACAAAATCCGTTCAACACTGGCTTCAACTACTAATTATAGAGTGCGAGTTGAGCATGAGGAAGTTATACTGAACGAGGAAGTTATCCTAAACAAGCTTCGACAAGCTCTCAGGATAAAACTTATCTTGTTCTTGACAATGTTTGGAATGAAGGTGTTCGGAGTTGGGATGAATTTATGAATAACATGAATGAAGTTTCTTCTGCAGAGGGAAATGACATTATAATCACTACCCGGAGTAAAAAGGTTGTTTCAATTGTTAATCCATTTCATACACATCGAGTGAATGGCTTATCAGATGAACAGTGCTGGTCCATAATCAAAACAAAAACTTTTGATGGGAATGCACAAGTTCCATCCGTATTTGAGAAGATTGAGAAAGAGATTGCAAAAGATGTCAGGATTTGCCATTGGCTGCGAATGTGGCTGGGGGTGTGCTTCGTTACCGCAAATCCGAACAAGATTGGTGCTTCATAAAACAAAATTGGCTTCCGGATGGTAAAGGGGGTAAAAATATCTCAATAATATTGAGAATTGAGCTTTGATCACATGTCGTCGCTGTTACTCAAGAAGTGCTTTGCTTATTGTTCGATTTTCCCCAAAGGTCAGAGAATTGTGAAGGATGAGCTGATTGAACTTTGGACGGCAGAAGGGTTTCTTCAACCTATCGGAAGAGATGATATGGAGTCTGTCGGAAACATGTTTTTTGCTGGAATAAAAATTCATTAAACTTGATTTTTGTAGTAGAATTAACATTTATAATTTATAGATATTATGAAGAATTCTCTAGATTTAGTAGGTATTAAAATATCTAGATATTTTGTAGAATTCTCTAGATTATAGTTATTATTTAAGAAAATATCTAGATTTATATAGAGAAAAATCTAGATATTCAGAATATACTCCCTCCATCCTACTCAAGATGGTCACATTCTTGAGTGACACGAGATTTTAGAAAGTGTTGTTAGGTGGAATAAAGTATAAAGGAAACAAATAGTTGAATACTTTAATGATGAGAGACGAAAGATGAGGTTATTTTCAAAATTGGAAGTGACCATCTTGATTGGGACAAACAAAAAATAAAAGTTGGTCATCTTGAATGGGACGGAGGGAGTAAAAGAATTAAGTGAAGAATTCTAGAATGACTTAGGAATGCCTATAAATATGCGAGAGTTGTACCATTTTGCCTAAGTTGAGAAGTTGAGAAAGTTTGAGAAATAAAAGAGCTTCTCAGTTTCCCACATCACCAACCTCTCATAAACCATTTTCCATATATTCCAGCCATTCTCCTCTCAAATATTATTACCAAACTAAATTACTCCTCCAACATATATCTTATACTATATTCCAACAGTTTTTCAATGTGCTTATACAGAACTCTTTGTTGCAAGCTACACAAACATATTATGGAAGGGAATGCTTTGTGATGCACGATCTTGTGCATGATCTTGCATCTTCTGCTTAATATACTAATACAGATGGCAACACTGTAGTTCGATACAAGTTTCACGAAAACGAATCAAGTCGTATCTCAGAAGAAGTGTCGAGGAATTTGCGTGCATTACTCTTGAGAGGTGGAACTTCTGGCACCATATTCTCCGACTTCAAATATCTGCATAATCTAACTCTTTATGGTCGTGGTTATAAAGAGTTGCCCGTTGGAGTTGATACATTTGAGAAATCTCAATATTTCTGACACATTAATTGCAAACATTCCGGAGTGGATTGGTGAACTCCATCACTTGCAAATATTAAGATCAGAAATATGAGAGCCGAACAAACTACCAAATACGTTGAAGTACTTGACTAATTTAAGGCATCTTTATTAATTGTCAGAAACAGAGTTACCTGCAGAGATTGGGAGATTAACTAGTCTTCAAACACTTCAGTTTTTAAAAGTGGGGGAAGAGAAGGGCTATCAAATTGAAGAGCTAGAAAGTTTGAAAAATCTCAAAGGAGCACTATATATTTGTCATCTCGAAAGGGTGCGTGACAAGGAAGAGGCTATTGAAGAGCTTGTCTGTTGTGTGTGGTGATTAAGAGCTAATAATGGTCAGCGAAAGAGTGTTCTAAAATTAATGAAGAAAACCCTCGGTCTAGGGAATCCGCTAGACACTGGGTCTAGGAACTCAGTGAACCTTAAGCTACCTGTCGTTGGGCACACAATCGCTACCTTAACTCCCTCTTCAAAAACCCTCAACCCGCTTTAGCTAAGAAAACTAGTACATGGAAGTAGGGATCGAATCCACAGAGATGAATGCGCAAGTAAACATGTTCAAAGACTCGGGAACTATTTTTTTGTTGGCTGCTGCCACGCAATTTTGGGGTTGAGCTTTAATTCCTAGACTTGGTAATTGAAATATTCTACTCTAACAGCTAGATCTAGACAGAAACATAAAAACATGCATATTAATCGAAAATAGAGCGAGACAATTGCTAGATCGAACGAACAGTTTCCTAAATTAACCTAGACTTGGGAAAGAAGCTAAACGTGGGGACCATTTTCTGGCAAAGGTAGAGTACGATTGAAAAGCTGCAAAATAACTAACTAAAGGACTTAACTAACAGCAACATCATCTTCTCCAACATTTATCACGAAACAACAAGTTAAAACAGAGCAAGAACGCAGATCGAAGCAAAGTAAACGAAATTAAACCGACAGAAATTAAGAACAATTAAAACTAAAGCAGATTTACAACTACTTGACGAGACAAATCGAGAATGCAGAATTTAAACAACTAAATGAAACGAAAACAAGCAGATCCAACCATGGGACGCTTAATCCACTCCGGATCCAAGCCATCCATAACAACCAAACATCATTTCCACCTCCGATCCTCACAAGTCTACGTAGATTCAACCAATCACAAATAATTCCTTACAAAACAACTCCAAACTCAGATCATTCAACAATAATCAGCAAATCAAACCCAAAACAACACGATAAGATAAACGAAACATAAACAAACATATCCATTGCAAAATACGAAATATCCAACGATAGAAACAACACCAAAGCCGAGCCTCGAACAGCGAGGACTCGGCGAGTACCAAAAGTAGACAGAAAATTAAAAGACAATTGTTTCTTCGCCTCCTTAGAGACGGTGTTTGTGACGCCCCGGAAATTTCGATCCTTTCTTTCGAGATAAATCGGATTTATTAGCTTAATTAATTTCTCTTAGAAGTTGTGTAATCGTACCTTCCTCGTTGTATTCGACTTTGGAGTAATTTAAGTATGTTTCGGGGAAGGAATAAAGTGCAAGGAAATTATGTGTCAAGGATAAAAGTAAAGCTATGCTTTTATTAGATAAATAATTGAGGAACAAATTACACAAGAATGTTGGAGATACATCTAGCACATGTTACATATGTGAGGGTGACACACACACATCTTTTCTACACCATTATCCTACACTAGTAAGCAAGTTGGAAGCTAGCTATTTTGGTGATGGAGCCAAAGGAGCTCTAGAGGAGCATCTTCTTTCTTTTCCCCTCAATCTCCTTCTCGATTTTCAGCCCATAAGGCTCCAAATTTCCAGCTATGATACCTGCAAATTAGCACAAGATTGGGGTTAGAAGATGACTCACAAGTAAAGAGAGAGGGAAGCACAAGCTAAATAAAGAGATGGAGCATTTAGTGACAATGTAGCTAAGTAAGCTACAAAGTATAGCATGAGGTGAGAAAATCTTGATCACCATCTCCTCTAACATCAAAAGGGAGTCGAGACAAAGGGGCATTGGAGAGCGAGCTCCTACACAAGCCCAAAAATAGAGGATGAGACAAACTCTCATCTCCCCGTCGATCGAGGCCGAGAAATCAGCCAAGGGAATCAGCCACAATCACCAAAATGGCAAGAATCTCACAATCATCAAGCTCGAAAGTAAGAGAGCTAACAAGCCCAAAATAGGAGTCTTTGACTCCAAGTCTCAAGCCTAGCTTTCAATAGCTTAGCACCATATAAGCAACCTCTCCTCACCTCCTCCACCACCACATTCCATCACCACAAATTCTGCAACACCAAACGCGAAGAGCAGCGAGGGAGGAGGGAGAGGGCAGCGAGTGGTGACGGCAAGGACAGCCACCACCGATACAAGTTCAACAAGTGAGGTAAACAACCTCAACACCCATCTCCATCGCATCATGTAGAACAACGAATAGCTAGAAACAAGAACTTAGAATTTCCATAGGATCTTCGCAGCAAGGATAAAACAATAACAACCATGTAACACCAAGTTGAAGCTCAAGAGCTTAGAGCTATGCAAATTAGAGATAGCCGCGTGATAACCCCCCCTCCATATGAATTCAGTAGCATAATATCATAAGCAAGAGCTTAACAAGGTTTCAATTTGAGCAATATATCACCATAAGCCACACAAGACCCCAATAGAGAATTTCCTTTCCAAGAATAAGCTGCTGCCATAGCTCGAAAGAAAAAGAGTAAGGGGTATGGGGGAGAAGACTTAGCTTAGGCGGAGGGGTGACCGGGCGACGGCGAGCGTCGACGGAGCCGAAGAACCTCCGCGGAGAAGCTGCGGATCACGGCGGCAGCAGGGGCGAGGCAGCCGGCGACGGCGGGACTCCGAAAACCTCCGCGGAGCAGCTGCAGGTCGCGGCTGAGAGAGGGAGAAGGAGGCGATGCCTCCTCTCTGCCGCTAGGTTCGCCGAGGACGCCGGCGCTGGACGGAGAGCGCTCGTCGGAGAAAGCCGAGGCGAATTCGCCGGCGACGCAGGTGAGGCGCGTTCCCGCCGAGAGGAAAGGAGCAGAGGCGGTGCGTGCTATGCGCTGCCGGCGACGCAGAGGAGGCGCCGACCGGAGCAGCGGCGAGCACGAGAAGAAGACGCCGCCGTGTTCTTCAATTTGGGGAATTTAAGTTGGTTCTGATAGAAAGGAAGGAAGGAGAGTCAGCGGAGGAGTGGACAAACTCCGGCGACACGGAGCAGTGCCAATTTCGCCGGAGAAGGCGCCGCCTCCGATTCTGAATTTAGGGATTTGGATTTTGAAGTTAGGGATTTTGAATTTGATTTGGGGATTGCTTTGGAAATTAAGGGAAGAAGGAGAGGGCTCCGGCGACGCCGGAGATGGCGATTCGCCGGAGATGGAAGAGTGGCTGTCGCCGCTGCTTCTTCTCCTTTAGAGAGAGTTCAATTGGGAAAAATTCTGAAATGTGGGAAGAGAGAAGAGACGATGGAAGATGAGGAGGCCATCTTGTTGGGCTCAAATAATTAAATCAAGCAAGTGGGCCATTCTAAGCTAGTAGGGAGTGTTGGGCCCTAGCATTTAATTGGTAGATTGGGCCAAGGATTTAATTATGAGAAGTTGGAATTTAATTTAAGAAGTGAGTTGGAGCTCAATTAATCAATTCCCGGATAATTTACTAATTCCAAAGATGGAAAAAAATAGAGTTGGAGCTCGAAGGCCGAGGAATAAATTCTCAAATAATTTATTTAGA
Source organism: Salvia hispanica (assembly GCF_029641045.1). Lineage (NCBI taxonomy): Eukaryota > Viridiplantae > Streptophyta > Magnoliopsida > Lamiales > Lamiaceae > Salvia > Salvia hispanica. The sequence goes on from NC_142693.1 coordinate 12,721,048, forward strand.
GTCCGGAAAAATAAAGTAGTAAAGTGGGAGACGCGAAAGCCGACCGGCGTCGCCCCGCGACGCCATGGGCGGCCTTAAGAAAAATCCGAAGAAAAGGATTTAAGAAGAGACTTTCCAAGAATTTCTATTCTTGTTAATAAGTGCCCGAATATTTAAGTTAGAGAAGACAGAATTTCTCCAAGTTAATAAAGAGAATAAATACACTCTGCAGAGTAGTAAAGCCGAGGTAGGATTGAGAAGAATCCTATAGACCGAGACTGAGATGTAGGTGCTATCCAATAGGATGCATGCATTCTTTCTAGAGAGAAATAATTCAAGTATTAATTAGCGTGCTACGCTATTTATTTTCAAGGGATAAATTGCTCAAGGGCGAGTGAAGCCAAAGCGAGTAATTGAGTTGAGACATAAGCATATCAGGTGGGCTTTCTTTTAATATCCAGCACTATAGTGTGGATATAAAGCAAATACTTTTGAAGTTATGAAAATCATCTTTTCTCAAAATGAAGCAGTGATTGTTTTAAAGTGTTGTCATGCCATAAATTGTTTGTTTTGAGGCCTATCTGTTGGGGTTGTAGCCCGTGGGTTTTGGCGATGCCAGCCCGAGTTTAAAGAATTCTGTTCCCAATAGGACCGCAAATCCTGTTCGGAATAATGTGCACGAGAGCCGTGAGCCATCAGCTGTTGGCCGGCGATGTGTCCGCTGAAGGTGGCCACCTTCACGGTACACGATTATCAGATAAGGCGAGGATCCAAAAGAACTTAGACTGCAGTCAGACTTTTAAGATCACAGAGAATTTAGTATGCTCGGGCCTTTTAAGCAAAAACCCCCGTGCGATACTGTGGATGGATGACAACTATATATTGTATGTTTTGTTTTCGGCATGTGTCCACTGAGTACTCCTGTACTCAGCCCTGCATGTATTTATAAATGTGCAGGTTGAACGTTAAGAGGTTGGAGAAATGATCGGAGTCGATGCTACTAAATAATCAAGTGGATCTTTCACGATTCGTGTCTTCATACACGAAGTCGTCTAGTATGGACTTATTCCGCTGCTCTTTTGTGAAGTGAGACATCTTAGAATCTCACCTTCGAACTCTGATTTATTGATGTAATATTCATTCTAGATCTAAGACCATGAAATGGTACATTTGGCTTCTATTCTATGAAGTGTTCGACTTGGCCTTCGAGTATATTCACAAGTTCTTTCCCCCTTCTTTCCCCGCTTCTTTAATCCCCCATTAGTCGCGATTTACCCGCTTTCGCTATCCTTAGCAAAATGCGGTCGTGACAGAGTGGTATCAGAGCACACAGTTTCTTTCTTGCTCTGAGATCCAAACTTTCTTCAGTCAAGATCTAGACTTGTTCACTAGATCATTCCAAGAAATCGACTCGATCATCTCCATGACGTTCAACCAAGTTGGAAGTAAAGAGGTGAAATTTTGAGATAACCGAGGCAAGTGTGACACAAGAGATAATCCCAGTCCAGAATGAAAGAACATAGTGTGAAAAAGAGTTTCCTTGAAGAATGTAGCTCGAGATGAGACTACAAAGGATGAACTATAAATCCTATAATTGCTTTCCTAAGCAACAATTTTGAGATGATGCTAGAAAGAGTTAGGCACGAAAGCGTGATCCGCGGTGACACGACTTTTGCGCGAGAAGAGCCGACGCCCAGTGCACGAGAGCACAAGAGGGGCAAATGTTAAAAAGGAAAATGAGGAACGATGCTATAAGGGAATAGCACAAGATAGATCCTCGCGGTGGCTATGCCACTCGATTTGACCTGAAAGAGAGTATCGATTCCATCACGTTTCGCGAGAACCTTTAGAAACGTTAGATTTGAGGTGTGAACTTAGTTGTTGACGTTAGATCACACAGTATAGTGGCTCTAGTTGAGGATTCCTTTGCCTTAGACTCTTATGCATCGCTCTTACGCTACGTTTTTCTTTGAGTACCTCCTTCTGACTCGAGCCGTACCCTTTGTGTAGATTGAGGGACGTGACCCCACTAGACCCCCGTTGAGTATTTTTGAGAGTTGCGCAGAGTATGCACTCCGCGAGTTCAGAGCTTATCGACCGTACGTAGGAGAGAGCATAGTACCGATCGTGAGCAGGTTTTACCAGCTGTGGGAGAGGACCCACCAGTACGGCGGCGCTACTGAGCTCGATGGCATCCACCAGCTGATCTCCGTACTCCCCGAGGAGTGGGGAGCATGGGCCGAGTGGCTGTCCAGCAGCTATATCTATAGGAGGATCGACACCCGGGAGGAGGTGGGGGATTTTCGTGGCTTCGTGTCTTTCGTTTTCCTACATTCCGTACACTACCCAGAGGTTCCGCCTATTGCGGAAGGTGACTTACCGCCACCCCCACTTCAGTGGCGCTCGTCGATCCGTCCCGAGGACGGCACACGGGGAGTTCATGACCACGAGGCAGGGTCGTCCCGGCAGCTTGTTACGGATCTACCCCCAGGTACCAGCCGAGAGCCAGTGATGCGTCGGCTAGATGGCGCAGGGTATGACCCCGAGGGGCGGGGCAAGGCCCCGATGGTTGCTATGGATGAGGAGGAGGACCTAGGGGAGCCATGGATGGACCGTGCGGTGGTAGCACAGGAGAGAGCCCCCGAGAGGGAGGGGCAGAGGCTAGAGGTGCACGTGCCACTACGGGCCCACGTCTGGGATGAGGACTTTCACGCCGAGCTGCGGCGACAGTCAGAGGAGGGGGAGGCTTGGCTGCAAGCCCTCCGAGTTGAGATGGACCTAGATGAGGCTCTGTTCCCAGAGGTGCCCCAGCCTGCACACGAGGATCTACCGGGAGCAGGGGCAGATGATCCCATTCTGGTCGAGGACAGTAATGATGACTTTGAGGGGAGCTCGGGAGTGAGCTCGGAGGGATCAGACGATGAGCAGTAGAGAGGTTGTACCATCAGAAACGTCCTAGTATGATGGCGTTCTGATGTAGTTGTTCTTTTCTTTTAGGACTTTCAGTAGATCACGTTTTGTTAGCACATAAGGCCCGGGATGTTAGGAGGGCAGTGGCTAAGTACTTTAGTGATGTTCCGCAGTATCGGGACTTCACAATACGTACTTGGGTGTACGTTCTAGGATTCATCTTTTGTAAAAAGTCCTTTTGAGGCAGACTCTTTTATCCCTTTGACGATGTACTGATCTGATGGTTTTTATGGAAAATTAGTTATCTTGGAAAAGTTGTGATCGCTTCTATGATGCAGTTGTTATGTTTTGCCCTCAAATTTGGATAGTACTTAACGAGTAATTGGACGAACTATTAGGATGCCTCCAAGAAGAGCTGATGGGCCACGAGGCCGAGGACGTGGGAGAGGCCGAGGTCGAGGCCGAAGGGAACTCCCTATCTTGGAGGAGGAAGTCCAAGGAGATTGGTATGAAGTAACACCACCCCCATCACCTGTTCCACCGCCTTCACCACCCCCACCACCACCCCAGCCACAGGACCGTAGGGTCGAAGAGATGTTTCTGAGACAGAATCCACCAGTGTTCAATGGGTTAGGAGACCCAACTGTTGCTGAAACTTGGATACGCGCACTAGAGCGCATATTCAACTTTTTGCACTGCACAGACCGAGAGCGTCTATCTTGCGTGACCTTTCAACTGATTGGACCTGCTGACTTCTGGTGGGAAGCAAGGAAGAAGACTATGACTCCGGAGCAACTCAGGGAGATGACTTGGGAGGAATTTAAAGCTGAGGTCTATGGAAAGTACATCCCTAAGAGCTACCGGAAGAAGAAGGAGGTAGAATTCTACCATCTGAAACAAGGACGGATGTCAGTGACTGATTATGATCGTATGTTCTGTGAGATGGCTCGGTACGCACCAGATCAGGTGGACACCGACCAAAAGATGGCCGAGAAATTCTGTACCGGTCTGAGGTACGAGATAATGATGACTCTGGCCAGTCATGAAGGACTGTCCTACACTGAAGCTCTAGGACGAGCACTGGACATTGAGGCAGCTATGCCGGGAGAGAAAACCGGGTCAGCTGTGAATCATGCTCCACCCCCAGCTCAGTCCCAAGCGTCCAGGGACAAGAGGAAATGGGAAGGACCACAGGCCCAATCTGAGCCTAAGCGGGGAGGATATGGACCAAGCAAGCCACAAGGTGGCGGATATCAAACTACCCCTGGGTCATTCAAGGGGAATACCCCAAAGTCCAACTTGTGCCCCAAATGCAATAAGACTGCACAGCGGCATCTGCAAGTCAGGGACTGATGGTTGTTTCAACTGCGGGAGAACTGGGCACTTTGCTAAATACTGCCCAAACAGGACTTCAGGGACGGGAGTAAAATCTCACCCGTCAGCTCAGCGCCCACAACTGCGGGCAATGAATGTTCAACCTGGGGCAAATCCACGACAGGCACCGAGGAATCAGCAGCAGAGGCCAAAACTCCCATCACAGGCTCGAGCTTATGCAATGAGGCAGAAGCAGCCAGAGGTGAACCAGGGAAACTTGGCAGGCATGGGTAAGCTCTTCAATACCCCTGTTATGCTTCTGTTTGATACTGGTGCTTCGCATTCGTTTATTTCTGCAAATTGCGTGACTACTTTGAAACTCGCTACTAAGGAGTCAGAACATAGAATGGAAGTAGTTTCCCCAGTAGGAGGATGTATAGAGATTTCTTGTACTTGCTCGAACTTAGAGATCACTCTGGGCGAACTTAAGATTGTAGCAAACAACTTGAGTGTTATGATCATGTGGGATGTGGACATAATACTAGGAATGGACTGGCTGGCTGAAAACCATGCCACGATCCTTTGCAAAGAGAGGCAAATTTCTTTTGGAAACCCCGAAGGTGAAGCTACCCGCTTTCACGGAATTTCTTTAGGAACGCGAAAATCTGTAATCTCGATGTTGCAAGCCAACAAGCTGATGGGGAAAGGATGCCCCGCATACCTTGTCTACTTGAACAAAGAGGAGAAAGACGAAAGGAAATTGGAAGAGGTCGACATCGCTCGCGAATTTCCGGATGTGTTTCCTGACACACTACCGGGTTTGCCGCCAAACAGGCAAGTGGAGTTCACTATAGATCTAGAACCAGGATCTGCTCCAGTATCAAAGGCACCATACCGAATGGCCCCAAAGGAACTAGATGAACTGAAGGTACAGCTGCAAGAACTCCTGGACCTGGGATTCATCAGACCCAGCGTCTCGCCATGGGGAGCACCTGTATTGTTCGTCAAGAAGAAAGACGGGACCATGAGGATGTGTGTGGACTACCGAGAGCTTAACAAGCTGACTCTCAAGAACAAGTATCCCTTACCCAGAATCGACGATTTGTTTGACCAGCTCAAAGGAGCTAGCGTATTTTCTAAGATGGATCTGAAGTCGGGATACCATCAGCTGAAGATTAAACCAGCGGATGTGCCCAAGACGGCCTTCCGAACCAGATATGGTCACTATGAGTTTACGGTGGTGCCGTTTGGACTAACGAATGCACCGGCGGTGTTCATAGACCTGATGAACCGCGTTTTTCATCCTTACCTCGACAAGTTTGTCCTAGTCTTTATCGACGATGTGCTGATATACTCTAAGAATAGGAAGGAACATGATGAGCATTTAAGGACTGCTCTAGGGACGCTTCGGGCGGAGAAGTTGTACGCCAAATTCAGCAAGTGTGAATTTTGGCTCAATGAGGTGAATTTCCTTGGACATATTGTGACAGCGGAAGGGATCCGAGTGGACCCTACAAAAGTAGAGGCGGTACGAAATTGGAAGGTACCAACTACGCCAAACGAGATCCGAAGTTTCTTAGGACTGGCTGGCTACTATAGAAGATTCATTGAAGGATTCTCGAAGATTGCACGGCCGATGACTCAGCAACTCAAGAGGGAACCAAGGTCTCATGGTCTCCTGAGTGCGAGGCGAGTTTTCAGCTGTTAAAGGAGAAATTGACCAGCGCACCCGTACTAGCAGTCCCAGAGCCAGGGACGGACTACGTTGTCTATACGGATGCCTCCAAGAGCGGACTTGGATGTGTGTTGATGCAGAACGGGAAGGTGATTGCTTATGCATCACGGCAACTCAGGCCACACGAGCTCAACTACCCAACACACGACCTAGAACTGGCGGCAGTGGTCCACGCCTTGAAAATTTGGAGACACCACCTATATGGAGTTAGGTGTGAAATTTTCACGGACCACAAGAGTCTCAAGTACTTCTTCGAGCAAAAGGATTTGAATATGCGACAGAGGAGATGGCTCGAATTAGTGAAAGACTATGACTACGGCATAAATTACCACCCAGGCAAGGCCAACGTTGTGGCAGACGCGTTGAGCCGGAAGACTCAGCACCAAGTGGCAGTCCTGTTCACTCAGGAAGAGGAATTGCTGCGAGAATTCAATAGAATGAATTTAGAGATGGTGCGAGCACCCGAAACTGTAGAAGGCATAGTTTCTACTCTAGTAGTTATTCCCGATTTGAGAGGCAGAATCATCGAGGCCCAGAGACGGGACGAAACTCTAGAGAAGTTGCGCCTAAAAGTGAGAACGGGCGAACAAAAGGACTACCAGGAGGAGGCAGATAATGCCCTCACATTCGAAGGGAGATTGTGTGTGCCGAACCAGGAAGAGCTCAGGAACGAGATAATGAGCGAGGCGCACGATACTCCATACACCGCCCACCCAGGGAGTACAAAGATGTATCAGGACTTGAAGAAGAAGTTCTGGTGGGACGGTATGAAGAGAGATATAGCATCTTTCGTTGAGAGGTGTCTTGCCTGTCAACAAGTGAAGGCACTACACCAGCGACCTTATGGAAAGTTGCAGCCGTTGGAAATTCCCGAGTGGAAGTGGGAACACATAGCTATGGATTTCGTTACGGGATTGCCAAAATCTCAAAAAGGAAATACTGCAATCTGGGTGATAGTGGATCGTCTCACTAAGAGCGCCCATTTTGTACCGATACCTATCACATACGGGTCGGAGAAGCTAGCCCAGTTGTATGTGAAGGAGATCGTTCGCCTGCACGGCATACCAGCGACGATTACGTCAGACAGAGATGCTAAATTCACGTCCAGATTTTGGAAGAGCCTACAGAAAGAGATAGGGACGCAGCTGAATTTTAGCACTGCTTTTCATCCGCAGACCGACGGGCAGTCGGAGAGAACGATTCAAACACTAGAGGACATGCTAAGGGCAGTAGTGCTCGATAGAGGGAGCAATTGGGAACAAGTACTGCCGCTAATAGAGTTTGCCTATAACAATAGCTACCAGGCAACGATTGATATGGCTCCGTACGAAGCTCTGTACGGAAGAAAGTGTAGGTCGCCCCTCTATTGGGATGAGGTTGGTGAGAGGAAAATTCTGGGCCCAGATGCGGTCGAAGAGATGATAGAAGTTGTCAGAAAAATCCGAGAGAGGATCAAAGAGGTTCAGGACAGACAGAAGTCCTATGTAGATATTCGGCGGACGGATTTGCAGTTTAATGTGGGAGATAAGGTTTTCTTGAAAGTATTGCCCTCGAAAGGGATCACCAGATTTGGAGTCAAGGGAAAACTTCGACCCCGCTATATAGGACCGTATGAGATTTTGGAAGCGGTCGGACCAGTAGCTTATCGATTGGCGCTACCGCCAAGCTTTGGAAACGTTCACAACGTGTTCCATGTATCTCAGCTTAGAAATTATGTTTTTTATCCAAAGCACGTGATTCACCAAGAAGAGATGATAATAAAACCGGATCTGAGCTATGAGGAAAAGCCAAAGAAAATTTTGGATAGAAAAGTGCAACAATTGAGGAATAAGTCTATCACTTCGGTGAAAGTACTGTGGGAGCACCACGGGCAAGAAGAAGCCACGTGGGAGTTGGAGGATAAGATGAAGGAACGTTACCCCGAACTTTTCGAGTAGAGCTGCACAAATTTCGGGACAAAATTTCTGATAAGGAGGGTGGAATGTGACGCCCCGGAAATTTCGATCCTTTCTTTCGAGATAAATCGGATTTATTAGCTTAATTAATTTCTCTTAGAAGTTGTGTAATCGTACCTTCCTCGTTGTATTCGACTTTGGAGTAATTTAAGTATGTTTCGGGGAAGGAATAAAGTGCAAGGAAATTATGTGTCAAGGATAAAAGTAAAGCTATGCTTTTATTAGATAAATAATTGAGGAACAAATTACACAAGAATGTTGGAGATACATCTAGCACATGTTACATATGTGAGGGTGACACACACACATCTTTTCTACACCATTATCCTACACTAGTAAGCAAGTTGGAAGCTAGCTATTTTGGTGATGGAGCCAAAGGAGCTCTAGAGGAGCATCTTCTTTCTTTTCCCCTCAATCTCCTTCTCGATTTTCAGCCCATAAGGCTCCAAATTTCCAGCTATGATACCTGCAAATTAGCACAAGATTGGGGTTAGAAGATGACTCACAAGTAAAGAGAGAGGGAAGCACAAGCTAAATAAAGAGATGGAGCATTTAGTGACAATGTAGCTAAGTAAGCTACAAAGTATAGCATGAGGTGAGAAAATCTTGATCACCATCTCCTCTAACATCAAAAGGGAGTCGAGACAAAGGGGCATTGGAGAGCGAGCTCCTACACAAGCCCAAAAATAGAGGATGAGACAAACTCTCATCTCCCCGTCGATCGAGGCCGAGAAATCAGCCAAGGGAATCAGCCACAATCACCAAAATGGCAAGAATCTCACAATCATCAAGCTCGAAAGTAAGAGAGCTAACAAGCCCAAAATAGGAGTCTTTGACTCCAAGTCTCAAGCCTAGCTTTCAATAGCTTAGCACCATATAAGCAACCTCTCCTCACCTCCTCCACCACCACATTCCATCACCACAAATTCTGCAACACCAAACGCGAAGAGCAGCGAGGGAGGAGGGAGAGGGCAGCGAGTGGTGACGGCAAGGACAGCCACCACCGATACAAGTTCAACAAGTGAGGTAAACAACCTCAACACCCATCTCCATCGCATCATGTAGAACAACGAATAGCTAGAAACAAGAACTTAGAATTTCCATAGGATCTTCGCAGCAAGGATAAAACAATAACAACCATGTAACACCAAGTTGAAGCTCAAGAGCTTAGAGCTATGCAAATTAGAGATAGCCGCGTGATAACCCCCCCTCCATATGAATTCAGTAGCATAATATCATAAGCAAGAGCTTAACAAGGTTTCAATTTGAGCAATATATCACCATAAGCCACACAAGACCCCAATAGAGAATTTCCTTTCCAAGAATAAGCTGCTGCCATAGCTCGAAAGAAAAAGAGTAAGGGGTATGGGGGAGAAGACTTAGCTTAGGCGGAGGGGTGACCGGGCGACGGCGAGCGTCGACGGAGCCGAAGAACCTCCGCGGAGAAGCTGCGGATCACGGCGGCAGCAGGGGCGAGGCAGCCGGCGACGGCGGGACTCCGAAAACCTCCGCGGAGCAGCTGCAGGTCGCGGCTGAGAGAGGGAGAAGGAGGCGATGCCTCCTCTCTGCCGCTAGGTTCGCCGAGGACGCCGGCGCTGGACGGAGAGCGCTCGTCGGAGAAAGCCGAGGCGAATTCGCCGGCGACGCAGGTGAGGCGCGTTCCCGCCGAGAGGAAAGGAGCAGAGGCGGTGCGTGCTATGCGCTGCCGGCGACGCAGAGGAGGCGCCGACCGGAGCAGCGGCGAGCACGAGAAGAAGACGCCGCCGTGTTCTTCAATTTGGGGAATTTAAGTTGGTTCTGATAGAAAGGAAGGAAGGAGAGTCAGCGGAGGAGTGGACAAACTCCGGCGACACGGAGCAGTGCCAATTTCGCCGGAGAAGGCGCCGCCTCCGATTCTGAATTTAGGGATTTGGATTTTGAAGTTAGGGATTTTGAATTTGATTTGGGGATTGCTTTGGAAATTAAGGGAAGAAGGAGAGGGCTCCGGCGACGCCGGAGATGGCGATTCGCCGGAGATGGAAGAGTGGCTGTCGCCGCTGCTTCTTCTCCTTTAGAGAGAGTTCAATTGGGAAAAATTCTGAAATGTGGGAAGAGAGAAGAGACGATGGAAGATGAGGAGGCCATCTTGTTGGGCTCAAATAATTAAATCAAGCAAGTGGGCCATTCTAAGCTAGTAGGGAGTGTTGGGCCCTAGCATTTAATTGGTAGATTGGGCCAAGGATTTAATTATGAGAAGTTGGAATTTAATTTAAGAAGTGAGTTGGAGCTCAATTAATCAATTCCCGGATAATTTACTAATTCCAAAGATGGAAAAAAATAGAGTTGGAGCTCGAAGGCCGAGGAATAAATTCTCAAATAATTTATTTAGAGTCCGGAAAAATAAAGTAGTAAAGTGGGAGACGCGAAAGCCGACCGGCGTCGCCCCGCGACGCCATGGGCGGCCTTAAGAAAAATCCGAAGAAAAGGATTTAAGAAGAGACTTTCCAAGAATTTCTATTCTTGTTAATAAGTGCCCGAATATTTAAGTTAGAGAAGACAGAATTTCTCCAAGTTAATAAAGAGAATAAATACACTCTGCAGAGTAGTAAAGCCGAGGTAGGATTGAGAAGAATCCTATAGACCGAGACTGAGATGTAGGTGCTATCCAATAGGATGCATGCATTCTTTCTAGAGAGAAATAATTCAAGTATTAATTAGCGTGCTACGCTATTTATTTTCAAGGGATAAATTGCTCAAGGGCGAGTGAAGCCAAAGCGAGTAATTGAGTTGAGACATAAGCATATCAGGTGGGCTTTCTTTTAATATCCAGCACTATAGTGTGGATATAAAGCAAATACTTTTGAAGTTATGAAAATCATCTTTTCTCAAAATGAAGCAGTGATTGTTTTAAAGTGTTGTCATGCCATAAATTGTTTGTTTTGAGGCCTATCTGTTGGGGTTGTAGCCCGTGGGTTTTGGCGATGCCAACCCGAGTTTAAAGAATTCTGTTCCCAATAGGACCGCAAATCCTGTTCGGAATAATGTGCACGAGAGCCGTGAGCCATCAGCTGTTGGCCGGCGATGTGTCCGCTGAAGGTGGCCACCTTCACGGTACACGATTATCAGATAAGGCGAGGATCCAAAAGAACTTAGACTGCAGTCAGACTTTTAAGATCACAGAGAATTTAGTATGCTCGGGCCTTTTAAGCAAAAACCCCCGTGCGATACTGTGGATGGATGACAACTATATATTGTATGTTTTGTTTTCGGCATGTGTCCACTGAGTACTCCTGTACTCAGCCCTGCATGTATTTATAAATGTGCAGGTTGAACGTCAAGAGGTTGGAGAAATGATCGGAGTCGATACTACTAAATAATCAAGTGGATCTTTCACGATTCGTGTCTTCATACACGAAGTCGTCTAGTATGGACTTATTCCGCTGCTCTTTTGTGAAGTGAGACATCTTAGAATCTCACCTTCGAACTCTGATTTATTGATGTAATATTCATTCTAGATCTAAGACCATGAAATGGTACATTTGGCTTCTATTCTATGAAGTGTTCGACTTGGCCTTCGAGTATATTCACAAGTTCTTTCCCCCTTCTTTCCCCGCTTCTTTAATCCCCCATTAGTCGCGATTTACCCGCTTTCGCTATCCTTAGCAAAATGCGGTCGTGACAGTGTTGCACCATAAACTTCTGCTGAAATGAGAACCCCCTCCGATTTCCCCCAAGTGTGTGAGTGTGTAGAGAAAAATGGAAAACTAAGCTAGGAGCTGAAAGTGATCCCCTCGTTCATGTTGATTGCGTGTTCCTTTTTATAATGGATAGAGCTTCTAGGTTTTTCTTGTAGTGCCCATTTTGCCCTTCGATTCAATGTTTTTTTGTCTAGCGCTCTTCCTTATTCAGCTTATTTCCCTTGCCGGCTTCCTCCACCAGGTGATCTCTGTCTTCTTCCTGGGGTTGGCAATTTTCTCTACGCACCTGGCTCAAAAAGATTTGTTAGACCCGGGAAATCACAGAATTTATCTCTATAACCAATGCATGAAATTAGCCTTATCAGCTATGAAAGCAAATATGTTGGAGAAGTCAAACTTGTCTGGATTGGTGTTTAATTGGGATTACAAGAGAAGTGCTGAAATAAATGATCATGAGAGTGTATTGGAAGGCCTCAAACCTCATACAAATTTGAAAATGTTGGAGATTTCTGGATATGAAGGCAAAGGTTTCCAAGATGGTGTGAGAAGATGACCGTATGGGATGTGCTTCAAGGCTCTTGGGTACCACTTGACAATAAAACTTCTCATGTGCTCAGAATGTGGGGAAATCCCAACGCTGGAGCACTTGCCTAATCTAAAATCTCTGTATTTGGTGGGATTAAAGAAGGTGAGGTTTATAAACTCTTCCTTCAATAATTTAGGTCTCTGATATTAGATGGATTTGACATGAAGTGTCTGCCAAAATAACTATTCTATAACAATCAGAATCTCTCAACATTAACATTAAGGATTGAGATGTGCCCTGCATTGAGTGAATTACCAGATAGTTTGGACACCCTCAATTTTTTGGAGGAGTTGACTCTGAAAGACTGTAAAATATAGGGATAGAAGAATTGCCCCAGTGGTTGGGGAACCTCTCATCTCTAAGGATCTTAAGACTTCATTGTTGTTACAGGTTGAGGTGTCTGCCCTCTGTGGCTGCGCGCCTCACTAAATTAGAATCGATAGAAACTATTGGTTGCCTGGAAACTACAGATTGATTCGGAGTGGCACAGCCTACCCAATCTGGAAATCAGTGGTTACGATGATCGATGATGATGATGATGGCCTCTCCATTTCCATGATGTAATTTCCCATGCTGTATAATTTATTGAAGCAATGGGATGGCTCTCTATTTGCCAAGTTGCAACTCTATATCTTAAGAAAAAAGTTTTCCATCTATAACCCTCTGGTTTTGTACATGTTTTAGATGTTTTTGAACTTAAAAATGTGCTATTTTTCCTTCCTAGGTAGATGGCAGAGCTGAAAATGGAGTCCGAATGTATTCGGAAACGGAAAGCAACGTCAAGAGACATTCCACGTTGACTCCACACGCACGCGTCGGACGTCGTGCTCTGTCCAAAACATCTTCATGAAATTCAGATTTAAATAATGAAAAGAGGTGGTTTTTGGCATTCCATACTCCACGAAATCCAGAGAAAACGCCCAAGAATAAAAAGGAGAAGAAGATCAAGCATCCAAGCTCCATCATTTTAGAGAAAAACAACAACCAACAACATGAATCTTACAGTTTGGTGTAATTTATCAGCATTAATTAGTATGTTGAATTGATAGAATAATTTATTGGAATTCTGTATTTAATCTATTGCTTTAGTGTTCATACGTAAATTGGATTGCTTGTATGTACACTATTTCATTATGCAGTATAGTACATATTTGCCTCTTTTTAATACTACCACTTTAACATGAAAATTGGATAAATGTATAGATGAGGAACTTGCATATATTATCATGTTTAATTAGAGATAATTTCATAAGTGAACTTAAAGATACTTTTGAAGTTAAATTATTCTTAGTTGTCAATATTGAGAAATTAGTCTAACTTTTACAGTTCTTCGCAAGATTCTTAGTCTAGTGAGTAGAGATTATTCAATACGTGAAGCTCCATAGAAACTGTTACTTTCGCATTTCAGAATGTTACAACACTCATAAATTTCTCACTGTCTTTAATGAATTTCATCATCAGAATTTGCACCTTATTCAATCAAATGAATACTTTTTTGCGGACGCAGGATTTTGATACCGAGGGTCCAAATTAATGTTAACAATTGTTTCATATTTTTAGTATTAACGATGGTAGAAACAATTCCGGCACTGCAAGAGAGATGAAATAAAAAGATAATAATTTGAGAAGTATCAATATAAATTAAAAGTATATACTTTGACCGTGCTAACATCCAAGTAATGTCTAAGTAATTAGAGAATATAGTTTTTAAAATAAAGAGCATAACTTTATTGTTAAAGTTACTAGTATTATGTAAGAGTCCCATTATATGCAAATCCACTCTTTGTTGTCGAACCGTAGAATTAGACTAAATTAGGGTTTTTATTTAGTTTTTTATGGATAAGATGCGCAAATGTAAAAATTATTTTCGCTTTCATCACGAACCTATTTGACTTCAGCTTAGGGCAAATAAGTCATAAAATATTACGAGGATTTAACTTCATTCCATAATATATTACTTCATTCCAGTAGGTTTTTACTTCATTCAAATAGGATTATTTCTTTATTCCAGTACATACATGTTGTTTCGTGGACGGAGACGCCAAGACCATCCCGTCGATGCTATGATAGTCCCAAAGTTCCAGCTATGACAACAAAATGAAGTGATAGCCTAATTGAATGGTGTAATAAGCACAGTGAATGATGTATAAACTATTTGAATGGAGTATACGTAGAAACATTTGAAGTCCCAATGAAGTAATAACATTTTTGAAAGAAGTATAATAAACCTAGTTGAATGAATTGTACTTATTCAAGTGAATAAAATAAAAATCCAGTTCAATGAATTCGAATGAAGCATGTGTTGAATTATTTCAAAACCTACTGAAAGATAGTAAAAACATAGGTAGTTTCAAGGTATTATGTAATAATAAACCTGCTTGAATACAGTAAATTGGCTTTGTAATGAAGACCAGAATAATTTACACATCAGCGAATTTCATAAAAAAAAAACTAGATCTAATAGCCCTAATTTGGTCTCTAGTTCGGTCTTTAAAATTGGTTCGACATTGATCACAACTCTAGTAATATATATATATACATATTTAAAAGGCTAAAGAATTAATTTTTATTCTTAAATTATAAAAAGCATTATTTATGATTTTGAAATAATGATATTTATATAAATAAGAATATAAACGAATATTACGAAATTGTACTGTAAGAAAAAAAAAATAATTGAATTAGTTACTAGCTATTGAATTAATATTGAGAACACATCATGCAATAAATTAATTACTAACAAAATAAATAAGTTATGAGAAAATCCAAAAATCAATTAACTACTAAATAATGAATTAATTACTACTAGAAATGTGAAAATCCACTCAAATATTAAGATTGCAAAACGCAAGCAATGGGAATTACACCCGGTATCCTAAGGTCACTAGATGCATATTCCGCTCCTGAGGCGACGAGGAGGAAAAAGAGGATGACGCATAAGGAAAAGGCACTAGCCGTCCCACTCCCATCCAACGATCCAAACAACGAGTACGCCGTGGGGCGTACAGACTACACCATGGAGGAGTACATGAAGGTGGTTGAGTATTGGGTCGATATATCGGAGGATTCGATATACGCCAACCAGCAGACTTCGGCCAGGACGTGGGATCGCATTGAGGCCAGATACAACTCGGTGAAGCCGAGTTGGGCGTGCAAGCGGAATAAGGAGCAGCTCCACAATTGTTTGGATCGGATCAAGCTACATGCCAACAACTTCAGGGATAACTACACGAAGTTGAGGGACGGAAGGGGCAGCAGTGAGGGCATGGAGGATGTCATCTAGAAAGCAATGGCCGAGTACCTATCGAAGTACGGGCAGTTCAAGTTCTAAAATATTTGGCTGATCTTGAAGGAAAAGCCGAAGTTTGACGGAGGATACCGGCCACGTCCTCAGCGCCGAAGCGAACAAAGAACACCGCCAGTGGCGGTTACACGAGCAGCGGCGGCCCGTCGCCTATGGACCTCCATGCTGAGCCGGAAGGGAGTTCCGGCACGCCTACATCTACTTTTAGGCTTCCGTTGGCAACAAGACTGCCAGAGCCCAGGCCAAAGAGAAGGCAGCCGCGTCTGGATCGGTCGCGGGGGAACTGCTCCGTCTACTCAGCTTATGGCCTCAACGATCCTGGAGTTTGGTGGATTTCGCGAGAGTTACGAGTATAGGTTTATACTTGACGCGACCAAGCCTTCTGAATACCACCGATCTGACCGCCCGGCGGATGCTTGAGAAGATGATCAAGAATTTGAGCGAGAGTTAGATTTAGAAACTAGTTTAGGTTTTTTAAAATTTAGCAATGTAAGTAGTTTTTTTTTAAAAAAAAAATTAAGTATAATGTAATTTTTTATTTAAGTTACGTAGGTGTTTTTTTTAAATTTGTGGTGTTTATATAATATACTTTGGTATTTTAATAACTGAAAACAAAAATAAAAAACAATAACATTAAAAATTAAATGAAAAATAGATTTTAATTGATAGGGTGGAACACTAGGGCTGAACCACTATAGAAGGAAAGGCTGGACTAAGAAATGCTAATGTGACGACTATCATCCTACCATTGTGGATGCTCTCACAAAATTATCCGACAAAAGATGTCATATTTTCATTTTTAGAAAAATTATCTCTCACATTAATATAAATATATTATTTTCTCTTTCAACTTAACACACAAGGGTCCTATTCTAATGCTTATAGCACCCTAATCCAAAATCAAGACTAAATCTCCACCCTTGGATTTTAAAATGAGTGGGTGAGATTAAAGCTCACAAATCTCAATAAATAGTAGACAAAATATCAATAAAAGGGTAATATCGTCATTATGTTATCATATGATAATTTTCGTGGGTGTTTTTTTATATCAACATTGTGTATTACAAATATCAACAATATGACATTAGAATATCAACACAAGGACAAGAAAATATCTAACACATTTTTATTGAGATTGAACATGCATAATATTAAGATTTTGTCTACAATATATTGAGATTTTTTGTTGCATTTGTTGATAAAAGCTGATTATCAACATGTACGAAAATTGAAATATAATTTATCAAATTTCATCACCCGAACATCGTCGGAACATGTGCAATTGAGATCTCGTTGGAATCCTTATTAAATTATCTTTAATTTGATATATTTTTTGCTAAAAAATAATTTAAATTGAGAGAGTTAAGTAAATTTAAAGATTTTAGATGATTTTAAGGAGAGAGAAAGTAGTTAGTTATAATTACTACATATGGGATTTGACATTAATACCCTTTTAATTTAATTAATAATATTTAAATTTAAAATATATAACACTTGACATTATATCAACCACAAGATCTTCTAATCTAATGGTTAAAAATTGGTCTCAATTTTGGATTGCTAATTACTACCTCTGTCCCTGAAAATTTGATACATATTACCATTTCGGTCCGTCCCTGAAAATTTGATACATATTACCATTTCGGTCCGTCCCTGAAAATTTGATACACTTCACTTTTACCATTTTTGGTAGTGGGCCCCATATTCCACTAACTCATTCCTACTCACATTTTATTATAAAACTAATACTTTAAAAGTAGGACCCACATCCCACCAACTTTTTCAACTCACTTTCCATTACATTTCTTAAAACCCGTGTCGGGTCAAAGTGTAGCAAATTTTGGGAGACGGAGGTAGTAGTTAGCAATTGATCACCTTCCTAATACACAAAATAACATCTTCTGAAATCTTTTACTTATCATTTTCCAAGTATGTCATCTATTATGCGACGGAGAGAGTAATATAGAGTACTCCATATGATATATAATTTGTTATCGAGAAATGATACTCCCTCTGTCCCATAGAAATAGATCATTTTTTTTTCGTCCATCCCATAGAAATAGTCCATATCCATTTATAATAACTTTTTCTTCTTCACTTTTACTTAATCATTTATGATCTCACTATCCACTACACAATTTCAAATATTTTTTTCTCTTTCTTATACTTTTTCAATTACGCATTAAAACTCGTGTTAATTCTAAATGACCTATTTTTATAAGACGAAGGAAGTAATAAATATACTACTTATTTTCTACATTATTCTCTCTTTTACTTTACTTTCTATCAACTTTACTTTATCTTACTTTACCTCTATTTTAACTATACATTATTATTTTTCCAAAACGATCGCCGAAAAGAAATCGATCACATATAGTGACCAAAGTAAGTATACAATTTAAATATTTTTAAAATTTTTGAGATTTTGTAAGATTGACATCTATCATTGATATTAAAGATCCAAAAAATTAACAACATGGTAACTTAACGTATCAAATTCATAATATTCCACTACAATATTAATAAAATAAATTCACATCAGCGTCGACTATTCCATACTTAGAAAAAGTTGATTCCATAATTTACCTATATGTATACAAGATAGATCTAATAAATCCGTCGCATAAAATAATCTAATCCTCTACCCTAACCTTAATTTTGATATAAAAATATATTTTAATTTGTTCTATTTTTCGTATTCATATCTCATTTATTTATTAAACAAAATCGCAACAGAAACAGAATTTTACCCAACTTTTATCGTTACTATTTTCCATCTAATAAACAGACCAATATACTCCATTATACTCTTGATTTCATTTCCACAGAAAGCTCAAAAAACCCTAGCAAAATATTATTGAACGGAAACTATATATATGCTACAAATTGAGCTCAACGGCTCCATCCAATCCATTCATCAATTAAAAAAAAAAGAAAATAAAAATAAATCAATCACCACAATAGAGATTTCTTTCCACTTGAACGCATCATCAGCTTATTCCAAAACCCTCCTTTCTTCTTTTTCTTCTTATTAACATTAACATTAACATTAACGCTCACGCCGCCGTCTCTCGCCGCCGCATAACTCACCATCGACCTACTCTTCTTCAATCCGGCCCCGCCGCCTCCAAACGCCACGTAAATCGAATCCATCACATCCGACGCCACCCTCATGTGCCGCCGCTGGCTGCGCCCCCTCCCCGGCGAAGATCCGGCGGAGGAAGAGGCGTAGCAATAAGCCGGAGAAGCCGAAGACGGAATAAAGCCGTCGTAATTGGTGGAAATTTGACCGATGATTCTAGAAAGCCTCTCTCTCAGACAAGAGGGGCAGATTCCTGGCTGTGGAATTTCGTCTGGATGATTTGCGCAGATGATTTCGGCTTCGGACCAACCCATCTTGATTGATTGAAAATTGAAATTGTGTGTGGTTGTGGAAATATTGGGGAATTGTGTGTGTGTATATATATATATTTCAATCAATAGGTGGAGACAGCGCACGTGCGGGTTTTTGGTCGTGTGCTTTGAATTTTGAGGTTGAATAATGTGAAACGAGTTAATTTCGAGGAATTTGTTTTCGGACAAACGTAGAGGGTCGACGCGACCGACTTTCTATGTTTTAAAGCGTCATTCATTTTCACAATAAATGCAGATGTACAATTTAATACCCAATTCTAAAATATTTAATATTATTTTCTATTTCATTAATTTGGACACCGGTTAAAAATGGTAAATTTTGACGCTTAAAGTTTGATTAAATTTTAATTAATCTAATAAATTTAAAATTGGCCAAATATATCATGCAAAATATTTTATCATGCTATGTTTTTTTTTTTAATTTATCAATGTAACATAACATATGTAAAAACTAAAGACATGATTGATTAAGTGTATTAAACGACCTTACTTGAGTAGCTGAACATTTTTTTTGCGTAAATTTTCGTTTGCCAAAGCATACATAATTTCTCGAGAATCATAAACTATGAGACAAAATTGAGAAAAGTATTAAAATTATGAAATAAATGGTCATTAAAGATGCAATTTGACCGGGATTTGACCAAATTTCATGGTATTGTTTTGGTGATTCAATAAATAAATAAAAAATTATTTAAATTGAGCGTGTTCATAGGGTTGTGGTGGCCGGTTTGGTGTATCGTGAGCTTTTATTTCAGCATTTATTGGTTAAACATTGAAATCTTTAATTCTGTGTTACGATCTTAATTAGTTAGTAAAATAATTATGTTAATTTAATGTGGACTTATATTTTATTCCATACAATATAATATAATTCCAAACACGGACTGAAATACGCGGTGTGCGTGTGTGGGGGGACAGGGTTGGGGGTGGAGGGGTGGGAGGGACCGACGGGGGTTGACGACGCTTGTTGTACAAACATTACAATATAAATATTACTCCACTTATAAGTTAGTATAAATTAAGTTCATTCCCCCCTTTTAAAATAATTAATTGTAAAGTTATGTTTATTAGTACCATTTTAATTGAATTTAACAGGTGAGCACGATTCTTGATTCTGGCATCATATATTTGCATTATTATTTTAAAGATTTTTGTTGAATCCGCCACAAGAAAATATTGGAATGTTGAGAGTATTCAAAGTCAAAATACTAGTAGAAAATTGTATTTTTCTTATGTAAGACAATATTATAGCACATGAGTCAGTGGGAGATCGTGACCGTATTTTCTAATAGAATCTAACCAAAATCTATCCCTTCAATATTCTTCAGAATATATATATTCTAATATTTAATTAATATACTTCAATTTAGTGGAATATAATTATTAGTAATAAATTAATATAATTAATATATTATTTTTTTAGAATTTTTCACTATATACTTCATCTATTCCAAAAAATATATATATAAATTTTTTGAAATGCACTATTAGTAAAGTAAAAGAGTAATAAAAAGAAAAATAATTGAACTAGTAATGTTAGTGCAGAACGGGGCAACCTCATTTGAGAGAAATGATTTATCGAAAATAGAAGTGTGCTATTTTTTATGGGGTGGACGAAAATGAAAAGAGTTTCTATTATGGATAGAGGGAGTAAGAATTTTAGTTACGTAATCTTCAGTTTATTAAAAAAGTAATTTAATTGTATTTTTAAAATAAAGAAATAAATTAGTGAGATATATTTCAATAGTTAAAAGAAAAAAAGGATGTGGATAGTAGGTGTTATTTTTGAATAAGAAATGAGATAAAAAAAAGAAAATTTTAAAAAAGTTATGTGTGAGTGGTTTGTGATTTATAAATTGTAAGTAATGAAAATGAAAGAATACCAAGGGCAGTATGGAGTTTGTATTCCGTAACTTAATGCATAGATGGATATTGTTATTATATATGCACGTGCGACCAACACCTAACTCGATTTAATGAATTTACTAGGTCCGTTGAAATGAACTTTATGCATGAAGCTTCTCATCATTTTCCAAGCTTATTTTATTTGGCCATGCACAATTTTAATTATTTATTTAGCAACACTTGATTGCGAAATTCGATCAGTAATGTACATAGTCAGGCTAATATAGTAAAATCCAATAGATTAATATAATATATCATAATAAATTTAGGTAGGTGCAATTAATTCGTAGTGATGTTAACTCCTATAATTAAGTTACAAGGCATTTTCTTCTTTCCCAAAGAATGATAAATATGTTTCGAGAAATTGTAGGTTAATGATGTTGGAGTTCGACTTATTGTACTGAAAATTGAGAAAAGATTATTAGATCTTATGTAAATGACAAAAGATGATTAGGTCTATGAAAATGACCAAAGAT
This sequence comes from Salvia hispanica, assembly GCF_029641045.1. Classification (NCBI taxonomy): domain Eukaryota; kingdom Viridiplantae; phylum Streptophyta; class Magnoliopsida; order Lamiales; family Lamiaceae; genus Salvia; species Salvia hispanica. Next base: position 12,742,303 of record NC_142693.1, read on the forward strand.
TTATATAGAGATATATTGATTTGTTGGGCTTCCTGATTGAATTTGTATTAAGTATTATTTACTTATGTAAGTTATGACTAACGTAATTACAAATAAAATAATTTATTTTAGAATAAGTGGTTCGATGAATTCTGACCATGCATGTATATTAATTATTTTATTCCATCATATTGAGGGCTGTGATAAACATATCGCGAATATCCTCCTCGTTTTCGGCCATAAATTCTATGGCTCGTAGCTCTATGAGTTTCAAGAGAGACTATAATTATAACACATATACTTAATAGTATAAAGTTTGTAATATTTTTAAATAATTTTAAAGTTCATAAAAAAATAAAATTGACCAAATGTATAAAGTTTTGGAGACCAATATCTCAAAAAAATATCATTTGTAAAACGAAGATTTTTTAATAAAAATATACTCCCTCCGTACCTGAAAGTGTCTCATTTTTCTATTTCTGTCTATCCCATAAAGTTTGTCTCATTTCACTTTTTACCATTTTGGATAATGAACCATATATTCCACTAACTCATTTATACTCACATTTTATTATAAAACTAATATATAAAAGTAGGAGTGTGACTCACATTCTATTAAGAGTATTTTTTTCAACTCACTTTTCATTACATTTTTTAAAATCTGAGCTGGATTAAAGTGGGCCAATTGGAGAGAGTACTATATAACTACACCGTTATTATATCCGGTTAAAATTGCGTTACGTCTGGAAATAATGAAATAGTACATTCCACTTTACTTTACATTTAAATGAATGATTAGTGCATTGCTATGTAAAATAATGAGAAAATTAAAAGTTTCTTCTTTAGGGGGAAATTAAAAGCTTTTCACATATTATACTCCATAAATCTAAGGAAGACAGCCTTTTGACTTTTGCTTTTGTTTTCGGAAATTTTGAATAGATAACTATTTCTATCCTCGTACGGAATTATGAACTTTGTAGTTTTAGAACAAGAATTCTCTAGAGACTCATTCTCTATTAATAATGTATTAATAACTTTTTTTTACTATATTTTTTTTACTTCACCAATTGCAAAACTAAAATTAGTATCATTTCAAAAGTTTATATTTTTAAGGGATAAATGTAACTTACAAGTATTTTAGAAATTGTAGTGGAATAATACGACGGGGATGTAATCAATTGCTAACTAATTATCAATCCCAAATTGAGACCAATTTTCAATCATTAGATTAGAAGATCTTGTGGTTAATATAATACCACGTGTAATATATTTTAAATTTAAATAATTATTAATTAAATTAAAAGGGTATTAATGTCAAATCCTAGATGTAGTAATTATAACTAACTACTTTCTCTCTCCTCAAAATCATCTCAAATTTTTAAATTTACGTAACTCTCTCAATTTAAATTATTTTTTCGCAAAAAATATATCATTAAAGATAATTTAATAAGGATTCCAACGAGATCTCAATTGCATATGTTCCGACGATGTTCGGGTGATGAAATTTGATAAATCATATTTCAATTTTCGTACATGTTGATAAGCAGCTATTTTCAACAAATGCAACCAAAAATCTCAATATATTGTAGGCAAAATCTCAATATTATGCATGTCCAATCTCAATAAAAATGTGTTGATATTTTCTTGTCCTTGTGTTGATATTCTAATGTCATATTGTTGATATTTGTAATACACAATGTTGATATAAAAAAACACTCACGAAAATTATCATATGATAACATAATGACGATATTACCCTTTTGTTGATATTTTGTCTACTATTTTTAAGATTTTGTGAGCTTTAATCTCATCCACTCATTTTAAAATTTAAGGGTGGAGATTTAGTCTTGATTTTGGATTAAGGTGCTAAAAGCACTATAATAGGACCATAATATGACGAGTTATTATTTAAGACTCAGATTATGCAATAAGATTATTACTCTTTTCGTTGCATAAACGTATTATATTTTGACTAAAAAAAAGAGTCTTTGATTGATGGTGTACACGTGTAGTTTTTGTTTCTTTCGTTTTTTATTTTTACGCTTGTGCTACATTTGGTAGCCCATTTATATATATGGGCTGCTATTTCACGACTATAGATTTGCGAATTTGCCAATTTATTTTAATATATTGGGTCAGGCCTTCGGCGGTTGGATTGTGTTATAGTAGTACTACAAAACTATCTATACACATTTCCAGAACAAATTGTTGTCTGTAACTTACGTGATTTTTGTGGATTATTGAAAACAATCGAATTGGGTAACATTACGATCTCATAATAATTTAATCACTTTGTTATGCAATAATCAATAGCCAAAATTTGTACGATAGGATATGTCTAACTCTGTGTTACCTCTCTCTCACATTTTCATCTCAATAACAACGAATTTTACTCTTGTTTCATAAGTAAATCCTCAACCAACATAAACCGACTACATAACAAATTTCTATAATAAGTAGGAGTATTTTTATCATAGGGTTATTTGTCTCTAAATTATTAAATTTTCTCTAAATTTCTGATTTTGCATATCAGTTTTAAAATCTATTTATATACCAAAATTTAATTTGTTCTGATTTGGAAAAACTAATTTCTACATTTCAATATTAACATATCTAGATAACTTACTTGTATACCTTTATTAGATGAAAACCAAAATACCATCATATTTTAGACAGTGAGACAACATAGTATTACACTAAATTAAATAAAATTAGTATTTATATTAACCTTAGAGTCAAACTTTTGATTGGTTATAAAAATTGGATTGGCTACGATATCATAAGAAATTAATAGTTTGATAGTAATTTATAAACAAATTTTAAAGCTGATATACACCCTATGTCCGTGAATATGAGTTCCGTTTTTTTTTATTTTAGTCCGTCTTTGAATAGGAGTCCCGGTTCACTTTTACCATAAATGGTAATAGGTCTCACATTCCACTAAGAGCATTTCCAGTGCACGGATGTCCCATTCGGACATCCACTAGGACTTCCCAAAAACATCTCCTGCCACGTCACTAGGACTTCCCCTGCACAATCCGTCCTTCCCATGCGGACTTCCCGCAATAAAAAAATTCACAAATTCACAAATAAAGCAATTTACGTTTATGGAAATAAAATTTCGACACGAATACAAACGGAAAAAATTAACAACTTCATTAAAAAAAAACATACATGATTCGGAAAGTAAGTCTTGCTAAAGTCGAACATGGGCATCTGTTCGCCGCATGTCGGTTAAATGCGCGCATCCGCTCGACCTCTCCATGAGGTACCCCCATATTCACATTCGCGGTGGCCACGCTGTGGCTTGGACCGGCACCCATATCATCTTCATTGGTCCACTGAGTCAGTTCCGCAGCTTCATTTTCAACAATCATTTTGTGCATTATGATACATGCGTACATGACATCGCCGATGTTGGGAATATACCACTGCCGTGAAGGACCCTTCACTACCGCCCATCGACTTTGGAGCACACCAAATGTCCGCTCCACATCCTTGCGCGCTGCCTCCTGATGGCTCGCAAAGTATGTCTTCTTTTATCCGAGCGGATGCTTGATCGTCTTCACAAAGATGGGCCAGTTTGGGAATATCCCATCCACCAAATAGTATCCCATATTGTGCCGGTTGCCCTTGGCGACGAATTCGATGGCGGGACCAACGTCATTGCACTGATCGTTGAACATGGGCGACGACTGGAAAACGTTGATGTCGTTGTTCGACCTGGCGACTCCAAAATAAGCATGTCATATCCACAGCCGGTAGTCAGCTACAGCTTCAAGGATCATCGTGGGATGCTTGGCTTTGAAGCCGGTAGTGTACATCCCCTTCAAGGCGGCGGGGCAGTTCTTCCACTCCCAATGCATACAATCTATGCTGCCCAACATCCCAGGGAACCCGTGCACCAACCCATGCATATCTATCAGCCTCTGGCAGTCTTCGGGGCTCGGACGCCGAAGATACCGCTCCCCGAATATCGCTCTAACGCCCGCGCAAAAATTCTGCAGACACTCGACGACTGTCGACTTGCAAATGTGAAGGTACTCATCAAACATGTCGGCCGCGCCTCCGTACGCCAATTGCCTGATTGCGACAGTGCACTTCTGTAAGGGCGTGAGACCGGGTTTGCCAACCGCATCCTCCCTGATCCTGAAATACATGTATCTTCTCTCTAAAGCACCCACGATATGCATAAACAGCGGACGATGCATCCTAAAACGTCGCCGGAATAAGGCATCCCCAAAACGCGGCTGCGGAGCGAAGTAGTCCTGATACAACCGAATATGTGCAGCAATGCGGTCACGCCTGGATATCCGAGGACGTCGGGTGTCCTCACAGGACGTCCGTGTCCGACTTATTTTGTTCCAATGGCGGACGTCCCGGTCACCCGTCGCAGAAGTCCGACCGGATGTCTGCCACTGGAGATGCTCTAACTCATTCCACTCACATTTTATTTAAACTTAATATATAAGTGAGACCCATATTCCATTAATTTTTTTTCTCACTTTTCTTAATACTATTTCTTAAAACTCGTGTCACGAAGGAATGAGACTCCTAATGGTGAACGGAGGGAGTACAAAACTAGCATCTGGCAAAAGATTAGGAATTTATTGGCAAATGCCCTTTTTACCATGATATCTTAATAATCTCTCTCCTGACACTTTTCCTTATTTCTACTGTCCAATGATACCATGATCTTACTTGAATATATATATATATATAGAAGATTGTGATCAATTGAGATTTTTAGGGTAATTGAGAAATGAGATGCAACATCAGCCACTCATTTTTATTAAATGAGTGGTCCATATTTCACCACACAAAAAATATTTTTAGATTAATTTATTTTGAAAGGGCAGAATGGTAATTGCATGGGCTCATTCATGATCCTTCCGTCAAAACTCTCACTCTGAACATCATGAATTGTCTTCCACCGCCGCTAACTTCAGATCCTGTGCGCGAGCTCTGGTCGTCTTCCACGGCGGATGTGTCGGAGCGCATCTCCGGCGTCAGTGTGAAGGAGCATGTATCCAGAATTTGATGCTATTCGACAGAGAGAGCTATTTGATGCTTTGCGAATGACGTGATTCGATTGCTGGTCCAGAATTTGCTAGAAGCCTCGATTACTAGGTTTAATTACTTCCTAGTCTAATTCGCTTGCAATTCTTCCTCTGTAAAACTTGTTGTTGCCGATTTTATGAATTTTAATTAAGGTAAAATTTTACTGATTTATGTAAAATTGAGGCATTTTGATACGTCTCTGTTTTTTTTTTTTTTTTTTTTTTTTGCCCTGTAGAGCTTGCTGTGATGACTGTAGACTAAGTAGTTGTTTTTCCTTGATCACGATTTGATGAGTTGCTATTAACTTGTGTTTTTGCTATCAACATTTTTATGAGATTTTTGCTTCTGTTGCAACCATATTACCATATTTTTGCAGTAGATGATTCAATTGTATTGGATGTGAACTCATTTGAGAGATTGATTTTCCAATATTTGCTTTTGTTATAGGATTTGAACTTTTTGCAAGCTTAATTGTTGATTTGTTTATGGAATTGGAAGTATTATCAGGAATTGGATGTCAACAAAACTTGGATTTGGGTTGCAGAATTTACCCCAAGAGAAGATGCCTCAACTTGTACAGATAATCAGGAAGAGGGATGAGCATTCGGCACAGGATAGCGATGAAATTGAGCTTGATATTGAGGCTCTTGATACGGAGACGTTGTGGGAACTTGATCGGTTTGTGACCAATTGGAAGAAGATGGTGAGCAAGACAAAGCGGCAAGCGTTGGTGATGAACAACAATCCAGCTGCTGGAGTTTCTATTCCCTCCAGTCCTGTTACTGATGCTGATGTGGTAAGTATAATTTGCATCAAGATTTTTGTCTTTTTTGTGGTGTTTTCACTGTTTATTCATGTTGTTGGTAATGTTGTGTAGGGCGCATTGAGCGACAAGAATGATGATTGTGGCAAGATGATGAAAGAAAATTATGAAGAAGATGTAGATATTGATGACGATAGGCCAGCAGCGAGCTTCCTTGCTGTGGAGATTGAGATTGAGAGAGAAGGTGTTGTTGGGCAGGAGAATGATGGTGTTGTTGGACAGGAGAATGATGGTAGAGGCAATGCCAGCAGTAGCTCAAGCAGTTCTGGCAGCTCAAGTAGCGATTCGTCATCCTCGAGTGGTATTGATATGATTCTTCTTGCGTTTCTACATTGTGTTGGGGTTGAAAGTATGGAAAACGGAAACAGAAACAGATTTTCATTCGTTTGAGTTTGTTTTTTACAGATTCTGATTCAGGGAGTTCCTCTGGTAGTGAGTCCGACGCAAATGATTGACCAATTTGGTGATTGAACTTTTATTTGATGATTGAATTGGATGTCTGGTAGTTTTGTTGCTTTTTCTTGCCTGTTAACTGTGATATCTCAACTTTGTTTTAGTTCATTTGATATTTTGGCTATTGATATGTGAATTATAAGTGTTATTTTTTAGTTGTTGACATTCGATATTCTCGGTATTGATATGTCAATTGTAAGTGTTATTTTTTTAGTTGTTGACATTTTAATACGAGTTGTTGACATTCGATATTTTCGGTATTGATATGTCAATTATAAGTGTTATTTGTTAGTTGTTGACATTTTAATACGAGTTGTTGACATTTGATATTCTCGATATTGATATGTGAATTATAAGTGTTATTTGTTAATTGTTGACATTTTAATACGAGTTGTTGACATTTTAATACGAGTTGGTGACTTTCGATATTCTTATCAATATTAATTATTTTTGAGAAATGAGATGAGATGCAATCTCAATTGAGAAATGAGATTATTTAGGCTAATTGAGACTATTTAGGCTAATTGAGAAATGAGATGCAATATCAGCCACTCATTTTTATTAAATGAGTGGTCAAGATTTTACCACACAAAAAATATTTTTAGATTAATTTATTATGAAAGGGTAGAATGGTAATTATAGGTTTTAATTAGGGTTTTCAACTTGTGTTTGGGGATTGGGGATTCATCTTCACCACCGTCTTCAATCCTGAGCAAGTGTAGTAGTATCGATGAGGTTTCCACATATAAGAAAAGAAGCACATAAATGGCCACCGCGTCTCCGGCGAGCTCTACGCCGCCGCGCTCGCCGGGATGGACGACCTCAAGGGGATCTCGCGCGGCCACTATGAGCGCCGCCCGATCTAGATTCAGATCCAGACCCATGACGATGCAGAGATGGGGATCGTGGAGGCGGAGGCGTACTACGCGCACAGGAGCTACGTGGAGGCGATGCGGCGGAGGAGGAGAGGGGGAGGAGGAGGCGTATAACTGCTAACATGATCCTGAGCAAGTGTAGTAGTATCGATGAGGTTTCCACAGATAAGAAAAGAAGCACATAAATGGCCACCGCGTCTCCGGCGAGCTCTACGCCGCCGCGCTCGCCGGGATGGACGACCTCAAGGGGATCTCGCGCGGCCACTATGAGCGCCGCCCGATCTAGATTCAGATCCAGACCCATGACGATGCAGAGATGGGGATCGTGGAGGCGGAGGCGTACTACGCGCACAGGAGCTACGTGGAGGCGATGCGGCGAAGGAGGAGAGGGGGAGGAGGAGGCGTATAACTGCTAACATGATCCCTTTCCCGCCGCGCTCTGATTCACCCCTACTCTCGCTGCTGCTCCGCCATCACCCACTGCAGTCGTTGATTTGCAATTCTACCAATTCGTGTTGGCTTCGATTCAGCTTTGAGGGCAATGTAGCAGATCTGTTGCTGTTTTGGGGATTCTGTTTTGATCTGAGTGTTGTTTGTTAATTGTGATTAATTTGTAGGTTAATACTTAATCATTGTTGTTTGTGTTCGGGTTTGAGTGTGCGAAATCTGTTGTATTATGATTCTTAAATTAAATTAATTCATATTTGTCGTTTTTGTGCCGTCTCTAATTTCCTAACTTTTTTTTTCTTCCACAAATTTCTGTTTCTTTTTTATTGTTGTTGGATGATTTATCAAGTATGAAAGGAACGGAAAATACGTAAAGAATTCTGCTTTTGAGGCAAATGTTACGTGTCTCTCTCTTTTATTTCTCCAAATTAAAGCATGAAATATTTTGCACTCTGGTTGTTTGGTAATATTTCTCATTTGAAAATTAGTTGCTAAGATTTAGTTATCTCCCTTTTTTAATATCAACTGTGCATGTCAACTACCTATATAATCTATGTTAACTACATATACAATTAATGTCAACTACACACATATAATGTCAACTACATTTACAATTCATGTCAACTACACACATATAATGTCAACTATGTGTACAATCCATGACAACTACATATACAATTCATATCAACTACACACATATAATGTCAACTATATATACAATTCGTGTCAACTATACACATATAATGTCACTATAAGTTGTTAACGTTTGATGCATGCTATTGACATTTGATGTGCAAGCTATTGACGATAATACCCCTAGTTGACATAAACTACACGCTGTTGACATCGCACGAAAATTATGAATGAGTGGCTGCATCAAATGTCAACAACTTATAGTTGACATTATATGTGTATAGTTGACATGATTATGCCAACTAAGGGTATTATCGTCATTTCATTTCTAAAATGGCGGAATATCGAATGTCAACAACTCGTATTAAAATGTCAACAACTAAAAAATAACACTTATAATTCACATATCAATAGCCACAATATCAAATGTCAACAACTCGTATTAAAATATCAACAACTAAAAAATAACAGTTATAATTCACATATCAATAGCCACAATATCAAATGTCAACAACTTATAGCAAAATGTCAACATCTTGTCAACAACTTGTATATAGTGTCAACAACTAAAACAATTCTTGTAATTAAAAAATAACTATTTTATGGCTCTGCACATCATCATCGCCATCATCAATATTGAGAGTGTTGCTTTTCACTCTATTCCTTACAAGATCAAGATGTTTTCCACTCTCTCTCTCACTCTTTCTCTCAAATAGATCAATATGTTTCTTTCAGGAACCAAGAAGCTATGGAAATCTTAGCTCAAGAGGAAAACAGAGAGAGATATTAGCTATGGTAAGATATCAAGACCAATAAAAAATAAGCAGAATTAAGTAAGACAGTAACTCCATCAAGAACAATTTCAGCTCAAGAATAAGAAAAACAATCCACCAAAAAAAATCCCTCATTGAAAAGAAAGGAAACATTTGCTAGAAAAACAGAACAAATTCAACCATCACTATAAACAAGAAAAAAGAACATTTTATTCTGGAAAAAAATCGAATCTTAATAATTAGATTAGCGAGACAAATCACTCTAAACTTTCACACACATAAACGCACACACCTTCTGAATCAATTCATCAAACAGCTGGAGAATCCGATCGAGCTCCACCACCTCCGCCGCCCCCTTGCGCTGCTGGTGGCTCCGGAACGGCACCAACGCTCTCTTCACCTACTGCAGCATGGAGAAGAGCTCCGGCGGCGGCTGCTACTGCTTCGTGATCCACCACGGCGACAACTCCTCCCTCGAAGCCTTCCTCCTCTCCAACGGCTTCACCGTCCCCCCTTAGCTCGATCCCCTCAAATTCTCCATGGAAATCCTCACCGACCTCCAACCACTGGAACAGCCGGAGCAGTAGCCGGAAAAATCAATTGAATCCATCTCTCCTCCTCCAATTGAACACAAAATCAGATCTGGAAGCTCGAGAATCCACGAAATCACACTCCTATCCTTCCGATTCTGGAAAATGATTTACAGAACGAAGCAATTGCTCGTCACCAACACATTGCAAGCCATAGGACTCGGAATCATGCTCGACACGATCTACATCAACATCAGATTAGACAAATCGGGGATCGAGAAGCGATTAGGTCTCTTCGCGTACAAACTCATCTTTCTCCTCTCCTCCACCACTGAAACCCCCGATCTTCATCAACGAGCGACCAATCCTCCTCCGAGAAGCCTCCAGCGGCGTCTACCGCCTCTCCTCCTACCTAATTGCCAACACGCTCGTCTTCATCCCCTACCTCCTCGCCATGCAATTGTCTTCCCTGCTTCTGTTTACTTCCTATATTCATGTTTCAATTGCTCAAATTCTTCAGCTTCAATTTTGGGGAAAAAATGGTATTGCACAAAGTTCATCCAATTCAATCCAAAATTTTTGCTCAACAAATCCAGAAATTACAATACGAAATGACACTTATACCCCCGTGTTGACATAATGTGGTATCTGTTGATATTTTGTTAATCTTGTGGATTAGTGGCTCACATTGCATCTCATTTCTCAATTTAGCTAAATAATCTCAACCTAACAAGACCGTATATATATATATATATATATATATATATATATATATATGAATGTACTAGTATAACAACTAATTTTAAAGTTACAACGTACATCCAATCTGGTGCTGCCATGTGGCACAAAAAATGCAATATTGTAAACACCAAAATGCAATATATATTTGTAGAAGCTATAAATAAATTTAGGCAGATTGCATTTTTGTTATATGCAGATTGCATTTTTTATTGTTAAGTTTTGCATTTTAGATATTGACTGTTTAAATTGCATTTTATATATAGACGAATTGCATTTTTATATGTGAAAATGCAAAACTTAACAATAAAAAATGCAATTTATGTGAAAATGCAAAACTCAACACTATAAAATGCAATTTACATACAACTAAAATGCAATCTGCGAAAATTCGTATACAACTAGATTGCATTTTTGTGTTTAAAATATTGCATGATCAAAATAAGAATGCATTTAAACCCAGAAATGCAGCCCAAATCTTGTTAGCATGACCTAATAATAAACTAACTATGACCTAAAAATGCCCTACGTATGACCGTGTTCTACGTTTCTGTATTTAAATCTGGTCTTCATAGATCAAAACCCTATATATATATATATATATATATATATAGGGATGTGATCATATCATAATCCATATTTATGGTGATAACCTAATAACCCTCATTTTATGGACGAAAAATATCATTTTATGGAATAAAATATCATTTTATGGAATAAAAGTATCATTTTATCGTGTACAAATATCATTTTTAGTAAAAATGATACTTTTGACCCATAAAATGATAGGGTTATTAGATTATCACATAAATATGAGTTATGATATGATCGCACCCATACATATATATATATATATATATATAGGGATGTATTCAAATCCTTTTCATATCTTTTGTCCTTTTTTCTTCTTAATCCTATCCCCACGATTTTGTCATCTGACGGTTAGATTAATGCCACGTGTCATTTAATAATGCACATTTTCATTCTAATAATTCACAACGGCTAATAATGCAACATTATAGACTAATAATGCATTGATCACAACCATCCAATTCAAGGATCCAAGGGCTGAGATTAAGAAGGAAATAGGACACTAAGGGTGCAAAGGAGCCTAACGCACCCCTATATATATATATATATATATATAGAGTCCTATTATCCACAAATCCACTCTTAAAGACCGAACTAGAGACCAAATTAGGACCCTTAGATTTAATTTTTAATGGATGAGATTAGACAATACTTTAATAATTTCACTCCTTCATTAAGTAATTAATTTACTTCAATCCAGGGGTATTTTGGTCAAAATACATGTAGGGTAAAAAAATTTGAATAGATGAATTTTACTTCACGCGGTTTGCATTCACAGATTGTTCGTCTTCACTTCTCTCTCTATTTCTTCTCCAAATCGACGAAGCTCTTCTCCAAATCGACGCTGATTTCTCTCTGTAAATCGACGCTGATTTCTCTCTCCAAATCGACGTTGATTTGTTTCTCTAAATTGACGGTCATCTTCTACTCCAAATAGACGATTCAAAGCTATTCATCTGGAAAAATCGAAATGGTTGACACAAGGAAGTCCTCGGGCGATAGTGGACGCCAGTTGCGTCACACCAGAACTTCCGATGAAGGTAATACATTTTTACGCTTTCCAGATATTTAATCTTAATTTACTTCATTATATTCTGAAATTTGTTTCCGATTTTAATCGAAACAGATGTAGGACTAAAATATCATCGCAAGATGACAGCTACTGGAAGAAAAATTCCTGAGGAAAAAGGTATAAAAAATATTTGTTATGAAGTAGTAATTTGATAAAATGAAGTTAAAGCACTAATATATTATCCTATGAAGTAGTAAATTCGTAAAATGAGGTAATAAAGCATTGTAATGAAGTAATAGACACTAAATATGAACTATCTATATACTGTGTTGTATGGGTTTAGGATTTTAGGATTAAACTTAACTGATGTGTGGTTTCCAGATTAAAATGAAGTACATATTCTTTTTAATGATGTTGTAAATTGATAAGATAAAGTAATAAGTTATGATAATGAAGTAATATAAATAATCTGCTTATACAATAGGTTTTTATTACTAAAATGAAGTAATAAAACATTATAATGAAGTAAATGACTCTAAAAATGAAGTAATAAACTATTATAATGAAGTAACATGTTTAACTGATGTGTTGTTTGCACATTAAATGAAGTAACATAGTATTCTTAGTGAAGGAAATACCGAATTTCAAATGGGAACATGTGGACACGGTACAAGCATCATTCTGAAGTATCTTAATTTTTTATAAAGTAGTAGTTTGAAAAAATGAAGTTATTTACTGTTTTGTACTCAGCTGCTGTGTTGTTTCATATTCTTCAGATATTTAACAATACTTCATTCTCCCAGTTTTTTACTTCATTCGAGTGATCTTTTACTTCATTACATAGGTCTTTTTCCCCATATGTGCGAATGAGCATTATTATGGTATTTGCTTTTGCTTCAAAAGAAATGGAATTGTTGTACTAGATAACTCTGAAAATGGCGACGACAATGATCTCACAACCAATTATAGTGACATTCCAGAGACGCTGGTTTGTATTCTTCACATATGATTTAATTTTATTACACTTACATATGATACACAACTAAAAATAACATATATTTTATTATACATGCAGTGATCATATTTTTGTCAATTCCTCACCAACATTGGTCTTCACAAACAATGCAAGACAATATCCAATGCTAAAATACAGAGATTCAAAATGCCATGGAGAACTTCTGAAAATGTTGAAGACTGTGGAGTATTTCTAATGCGCCACATGGAAACATACAAGGGTGAGCGCGAAGGTTGTTGGAACTGTGGTTTAAAAAAATCAAGTTCAGGTGTTCTCCAAAGCTTGAGGGCCAAGTATTACTCTGCATTGATGTTAGCAAATAACAACCATACAAGCTTCAACAACAAACAAGTTACCGAAGCATACTATAAGGAGGAAAGCAATAGCCATGTAATAGATGTTGAGAAAATGATTGCGGCATATTTAAAGAAAAAATGAAGATTTTAGCAGATTAAGTTTTGATATATACATATATCTGTTTTGAGCAATTCAAAATAAAGTACTTCGCTTATTAATGTTGTTCTATATTAGATTTAAATGTTGCATTGGATAATAGATATAGTTCATTGGGTAGTTAATTTGTACAATGAAGTAATAAATTATAATAATGAAGTGGAAATCTATAATAATGAAGTATCAGACTTTTATTATGAAGTATCTATTTACTGCATTGTATGGGTTTATGGTTTAAATTTAACTGTTGTGATCAAAGTTCAGTGTTACCTTGCCTTTTATTAACTCTATTTGAAGTAATATTTCAGTATTATGAAGTAATTGTCGTAATGAATGAACAAGTTTTACATTATTAACTCTGTTTGACGTAATATTTCAATATAATGAAGTAAATGTCGTACTGAATGAACTATTTTTTACCTTGCATTTTATTAACTCTGTTTGAAGTAATATTTAAGTATGATGAAGTAACTGTCATACTGTATGAACTGTTTTTTATATAATACTGCTAACAGCTGTGTTATTTGCTCATATAAATGAACTAAATATTCTATTTAATGATATAATAAACTCATATCAATCAATAAGCTAATGATCTGTTTTCATAAAAAGTTTAAACTAATTCAAATTCAAATTTTAAATGAAATAAGAAACTACGGGTCTGAAGTACTGAACTTAAAAAATGAAGAACAAAACATATACCACTGAAGTAATACACGACAAAACAGAACTACTGTTAGAGAAAAGAACAACAAGCATCAACATTGTTGTTTCCTCTTTTTCTTCTTTTTCAACTCCTGTATCTTGTCACAATTCCTTGAATCATGCTGACCAATCTCGCCACATTTGCCACATTTCCTTCCAGGCTTCGACAACTCTCTTATTTCTTTCTCAAGGCGTGAAAGACGTCGACCAGAACCCTTGGTGCTGACAACATCAGGTGGATGAACTTCTATTTCACTAGGGACTTCTGAGCCATAAAAATTCTCAATCATCTGTCTCTTTTCACTTATAGACAATACATTTCCCTCATCAAGTACTTCTTTTTTCCCTTCAGCCATAATATGTCTAAATGCACGAATTTTATCACCATCTCCCTCTATAAGCCGTGCGATATCATAAAAATCTGAATGCATATCCTTGTATTCCTGCTTCGTCTCATCCACAACAATAAATGACTCAATATTATCATCAAAACCAAAATGCGCAGCCTTGACAAATTTAGACTTCAACCAGCGTCCTCCATGTAACTCATCAGGGACTAACTTCATTTTAACAGTGATTTAGTTCATTATTATGAATTATTACTTCATTTTAGTAATAAAACCTAACTGTATAAACAAATCAATGATATTACTTCATTATCATAATTTATTACTTCATCTTATCAGTTTATTACTTCATTAAAAAGAATATGTAGTTCATTTTAATGTGCAAACAAGTCAGCATATACACTATAATAATATCAGCATTTAATATTCAATAAGAACAGAAGTTCAGTTTTAATGGTTATTACTTCAGGATAACTTAACTTTACTTCATTATAACAACAATTTAGTCGAATTGATGGCATACTTTAATATGCAAACAACACATCAGTTAAAGATGTTACTTCATGATAATATTTTATTAATTCATTTTAACAGTGATTTACTTCATTATTATGAATTATTACTTCATTTTAGTAATAAAACCTACTGTGTAAACAGATCATTTATATTACTTCATTATCATAACTTATTACTTCATTTTATGAATTCAATACTTCATACTAACTAGATTATAATTAAAAGGAAAACATATCATTTATATTACAGAATCTTATCAGTTTATTACTTCATTCTTATGTTTTATTACTTCATTTTGGTAATAAACCTAACTGTATAAACAAATCAATGATATTACTTCATTATCATAATTTATTACTTCATCTTATCAATTTATTACTTCATCAAAAAGAATATGTAGTTCATTTTAATGTGCAAACAAGTCAGCATATATACTACAATAATATCAACATTTAATATTCAATAAGAATAGAAGTTCAGTTTTACTAGTTATTACTTCAGGATAACTTAACTTTACTTCATTATGAGTACAAATCGCATATACACTACAATAATATCAGCATTTAATATTCAACAAGAACAAAAGTTCAGTTTTACTTGTTATTAGTTCAGGATAACCAAAGTGTAGTTCATCATGAGTACAAATCGCATATACACTACAAACATGAAAAAAATTTGTTTTACTTCATTAGTTTTAAGCTCATGGATCAGCGTTCCAACGTTGCAACGTAGTTTTTAGCTCATTTTTCCGATCATTTACTTCATTATTAATATGATTACACTACAAACATGAAAAACATCAAAAATAACACATTACTCAATTGGAAAAAGTCATGAACCTTCAACTGTGGTATTATCTGATTCTGGCTCTACATCTGAATCAGAATCCGTATCAAAAAGAGATCCTCCTGGATTAGTACGATCATCCATAATCGATCCAACATTGTTCGATGTAGATCCAGTTGAAGTAGATCCTAATCCGTCTTCAACCGCGGAATTTGTTGATGTAGATCCTAATCCGTCGATATTCTCCATGAGAGTCAGAATATTGCCAAATTGAAGAAGAATTCGTGAATTAAGGCTCAGCGCCACCCAATTTGTCAAGTGCGCCGCCGCCGCCGCCGCGGATTGATCCCCTCCAGCAGCTTTTGATGAGCCCGAAACGAATGAAACACAAATTGAATTATGAAATTGGATTGAACGTGGAATGAACGCAGATCAACGCAGATCGTGGATGGCAGATTGAAGAGATCGACGCACAGATCGTGAATTGCGAGAGAAACACGTTATGTATGTGTTATGTATGTGTTAAGAATTGATTTCCTAAAATACCCCTCAGCAAGTTTTTATTGATTTAAATATTAAGTTAATTGCAAATTAATCCTAACCACAATATAAAAAAAATGAAGGGCCCTAATTTGGTCTCTAGTTCGGCCCTTAAGAATGGTTCGACATTGATCACAACTCTCTCTATATATATATATATATATATATATATATAGAGGAGTGATCAAGGTCTAACTAATTTTAAGTGTATAACTAGAGAATAAATCTCAACCATACAATATGTCAATCCAAAGGCTAAAAATAAAGGCAACAAACCTTTCATATTTAATTAACAAAAAGAATAAGGGCATTATTGGAAACTAAATTTTATGGTGGAATCATTCAATCTCACCCAGAATTGCTCACGCAAAATCAAACTTGGCGACACCCTTCTCCGCTCCGCCACCGCTCGCAGCACCGGCAGACCTCCATGCCTGTGCCTTCGCCTCTTCCTGCTCCTCTTCCGCCTCCTGCAACTTCATATCCCTCTCATCCATCACCGCCAGCCACTAAGAGGTCTCCGACGCCGTCGATCTGGAGCAGCGTCGTAACAACAGTAGAACTCCTCTCTTCCTCGAGAAATTCCATCGCGTCAACAAGACGTAGCAAGACTCATGCTGATTTGTTGCCATCTTCATCGTTTACGTTTATGCTCAGCAATCTCCATTGTTAATTGCAAAATCTTCATTGCAAGAGCTGATTTCTCCATCTCACTTGTGGATTTCGCAATCTACTATATCTGTATATCATCTCAAAAGATGATTTCTCCATCTTCGATTGTCGATTTCAGGATCTACTAATTCAATATTTCATCACAAGAGTTGAATTCACCATCTCATGAATTGAATTATCAGATGATCGAAGATGGTTCACTTTAAGATAGAAATAGTTCACCGTACTTCATTAAAATATCAAACATCATATTTAATTCAATATAAACAGCATTTCACTATAAATATTATATGCATCACTATATGCTCACTATACTTCACAGAAATGAAAAAATATTAGACTATAAGACATGCATAATTTACTTCACTATATGCACAACATACATCACTATATACTCATTATACATTATAAAGCATGCATAATATACTTCACTATAAGCACAATAGACATACATCACTTTATATGTGTTCATTTTACTTCTTACAAGCCCAACATTATAATTGATATGCTTTATAGTGAAGTAAATATCGATTATAGTGTACTGTTTTCCATATCAGTGAAGTATATTGAGAGTACAGTGACGTATATTGTGCATATAGTGAAGTATATTTTGCATGCTTAGAGTGAAGTATACTCTAAGCATGTAACACTTTACTCTAAACACATTTTACTTCACTGAAGTTATAAAATAGTGCACTATAAGCATGCATCACAAAAACTTCACTCTAACCATGAAATACTTCACTCTATGCACGTTTTACTTCACTGAAATGAAAAAACAGTGCTCTATAAGCATGGATCACAAACACTTCACTCTAAGCACGTGTTTACTTCACTGAGATGAAAAAACAGTGCACTACAAGCATGCATCACAAACACTTCACTCTAACCATGAAATACTTCACTCGGTTTACTTCTCTGAAATGAAAATAGAGCAATATAAGCATGGATCATAAACATAGCAATATATGTGTTTGTTTCACTGCTTACAAGTCTTTAGTTCACTTATTACATGTTTTGGTTCATTTATAGTGAATACATACTTACCGTGAAGTTGAAATACTATACATTGTAGTAACTCTAATGTAGAGTGATGTAAAACTGTCTTATAGTTGCAAACACGATCCTTAAAAATTTTTTGATAAACATTTGAATATGCTCTATAGGAAAGTAAATATGCTTTATAGTGAAGTAAATATTGATTATAGTGAATTGTTTTCCATATCATTGAAGTATATTGAGCGTGCAATGATGTATATTGTGGTATATAATGAAGTATATTATGCATATAGTAAAGTAAATATGTACAACAGTGAAGTAAATAGTGAACAAGATATTAAAAGTAAAATAAGAACTGGCTATTGAATTTAAATAAAGTTTTCTACAATAGTCCATGAACACTTGAAGTTTACAATCATTTTTTTCCACATCCATGTCCATGTTTTTCCCACATTCTTCATAATGCTTTGGTGTTGTTGCCAAGTTCTTCAATGACTCATGGTTTGTTTCATTAATGCGCTGCAATACTTTGCTCTTAGACTTTGGAGTATTCCCTTGCTTCTTGTAGATAATCCACATTTCCAATCTTGTTCCCACCTACCATAATAACATTCCATATGTCTCATCAAAAAATTTCCATAAGCTTCTACATTTGATTTTGTTTTCCAAGACATTTTTAGCCTCTTTATGTTCACATCCTTTATTGATTTGCATTGCATGTGATAACCCATTTTTGACAAATAATGACAAAAATACATTTTCTGCAATACATTATCTTGAATATCTGAGGTAGTTCACTGTAAAGAGTACTCTAGTTCAATGTAAACCTAATAACATGCATAAACACTTCACTCCAACCATGGAATACTTCACTTTAAGCACATATTACTTCACTGAGATGAAAAAACAGATCACTAATAATATGCATCACAAACACTTCACTCTAACCATGATATACTTCACTCTAAGCACATTTTACTTCACTAAATTGATAAAACAGATCACTAATAACATGCATCACAAAAACTTCACTCGATACATAAAATACTTCACTCTAAGCATGTTTTACTTCACATAAATGAAAAAACAGTGTACTATAAGCATGGATCACAAACACTTCACTTTAACCATGGAATACTTCACTTTAAGCACATTTTACTTCACTGAGTTGAAAAAACAGATCACTAATAATATGCATCACAAACACTTCACTTTAACCATGAAATACTTCACTCTAAGCACATTTTACATCACTGAGATGAAAAAACAGATCACTCATAACATGGTTCAAATTGTTTACATCATTCCAACACTTCAACTTACGTCTTTCTTATCCAAGTTAATTTCAGGCAAAATTGATGTGCCTTCAGCCACTAGTTTGCTCTTCTCATCATAGATTTCCATCATCTTTTTCCATTAGATCAATCCACTTTGGATTATCCTCTTGATCGACTTCCATAGCATGTGTCATATTATCAATTGGATTTGACACAGCTTGGTCGCCTTGAGCAACCTCGACACCCACCATCCTAAGGGCAGTTACAGCTACAACCTTGAAGCAATTGATGTCTTTGCCAGTTGCCGGAGCATTCTTTATAGAGTTCATCATTTTTTTAATAGAAGCTGCAGCCTCCCTTATTGGACTTTTTACTTCATCATTTGAAGGAGCTTCATCAGTTGAAGGAGTTTTGTTTGTTGGCAGAGTATTCCCAAGAGCTTCATTAGTGGCAGAGTATTCCCAGGAGCTTCATCAGTTGGTGGAAGAGTATTCCCAGTGGTAGAAGGGACAGGGGCAGTGACAATGATTGAATCATTATTGACATATAAAGCTTCAATGGAGACCGGGTCAACAATGCTTTCTATGCTTCCTCGACCTATAACACCACCATTTTTTAATTCCAACTGACCTCTTTTCCTAAGAAGGGTGGCTGTCCATTTCCGGACAGTGGGAAATCTTCGAACCACCATCCTCGTCCTGTAGACAACCCTATCAACATAGCAAGCCTGCAAAAAGGTTCAAACATGGATGATAAGCTGGGATGACAAACACTTCACTCTAACAGTAGAATACTTCACTCTAACCATGTTTTACTTCACTGAAATGGAAAACAAAGCACTACAAACATAGATGATAGACACTTCACTCTAACACTGTAATACTTCACTCTAACCATGTTTTACTTCACTGAAAGGGAAAAACAAAGCACTACAAGCATAGATGGTAGACACTTCACTCTAACACTGTAATACTTCACTCTAACCATATTTTACTTCACTGAAAGGGAAAAACAAAGCACTACAAGCATAGATGATAGACACTTCACTCTAATACTGTAATACTTCACTCTAACCATGTTTTACTTCACTGTAATGGAAAAACAAAGCACTACAAGCATAGATGACAGACACTTCACTCTAACACTAGAATACTTCACTCTAACTATGTTTTACTTCACTGAAATGGAAAAACAGAGCACTACAAGCATCGATGACAAACACTTCACTCTAACACTGGAATACTTCACTCTAACCATGTTTTACTTCACTGAAATGGAAAAACAAAGCACTACAAGCATAGATGACAGACACTTCACTCTAACACGGTAATACTTCACTCTAACCATGTTTTACTTCACTGAAATGGAAAAACAAAGCACTACAAGTATAGATGACAGACACTTCACTCTAACACTGGAATACTTCACTCTAACCATGTTTTACTTCACTGAAATGAAAAACAAAGCAATACAAGCATGCTCAATACAGAGCGCAATAAGCATAGATCACAAACACTTCACTCTAATAATGTAATACTTCACTAAATGAAAAACAAAGCAGGTAGTTGTTACTCACGATCGGAGTCTACGGTTGTTGTTTTTCTTTTTTTCTTTCGATCAAAACCTACACAAAAAATAGAAGTAGTTAACTGTAGTAATTAACTGTAAGCTAACATCTGTTCTGTTCAATTTGGATTCCATAATAAACTACTGCATATCTCACTTATTAAAAACTCTCGTCGTTTGAATTTGCAGAATTCTCAAAACTAACTTTTATTCTAAAATTAAATCTAAATCAGAAACTAGTAGAACAACTTACATTTTGAAAAATCTTTCTCATTTGGATTCATTGTTCGACTATGGATGGAGGCGACGGCGATTGCAGCGACGATGGATGGAAGCGACGGCGATTGCAGCGACGATAGATGGAAGCGACGGCGACGATGGATGGAGGCGACGGGATGAGCAGGGATGGAGGCGACGGGATGAGCAGGGATGGCGGGAGATGAATTCTGCAAATGAGAAATTAATTCAATTGTTAACCCTAATTTTATTAGTGAAATGTCCATTATACTCCCGCCTTGTATAGTGAAGTAAATCTGTGATAGAGTGAACTGATTTCTCCTTCAAATTCGAAAATCACATGTGTTAAAACTAGCCCTTGATTTTCTTGATCTTGTGGCTGTGATTTGTTCTCTAGTTATATACTTAATGGGCACTTTCCCCCTATCACTACTCTCTCTCTCTATATATATATATATATATATATATATAGGGGTGCATTATAATGATAACCTCAATTTGTGTGGTAACCCTATAACTAAATCTCCACCACACATTTTTAAAATATGTGGTCTAGATTTAATCTAACAAAACTATCATTTTATCAAATAAAACTATCATTTTCGAATATATTAAGGGCAAAATTGTCATTTCAATTTTAAAATTGGTGGGAAAAAAGAAAACGATCTGAATTCATCTCAGACTCAAACACTCTGAATCGAATTTCAAACCCTACGAATCGAAGGAAACACTCAAACACTCTGAATCACATTTGAAACCCTACGAATCGAAGGAAA
The DNA here is from genome assembly GCF_029641045.1 of Salvia hispanica. Lineage (NCBI taxonomy): Eukaryota > Viridiplantae > Streptophyta > Magnoliopsida > Lamiales > Lamiaceae > Salvia > Salvia hispanica. The sequence goes on from NC_142693.1 coordinate 12,764,107, forward strand.
AATCATCACAATTCTGGAATATGTCGAAGGAAATCATAGTTTTTTCATCGAAGAAAGGTTGGATGAAGTTTATTACTTATTTCACTTTTGATTTTGATCGATTTATCATTTTGCTGATGATTTTCTCGATTATTTTTAGATTCTGTAGTTTTTTAGTGTAGATATTTCTTATATTTATACAATATCGTTCATGCATAACAATATATGCTGCTGGTGTGTGTTTTGCTTTGTTTATGTGTGTTTTGCTTTGTGTGTTGCTATGTGTTTGCATGATCTGTTTAAATGTAGATAAAATGATACTTTCTGATAAAATGATAGTTTCAGATTATAAAATGATAGTTTCATGGGATATATGGAATAAAATGATAGTTTCTGAATGAAAAAATGATAGTTTCATGGGATAAAATGATACTTTATGTTTGTTTGTGTGTGTGTCCTGATGCTACTGCTGCTGTGTTTTTGTGTGTGTTGTTGTGTGTGTCTCTGTGTTTTTGTATGTAGAAATTGTGCCTTTGCTTGATAAAATGATACTTTGGGTGCATAAAATGATAGTTTCTGAAAATGATAAAATGATACTTTGTAAATAGTGTTTTGTTCTACTTAAGTGACAAGTTATTCCCTCTCTGCTTTTTTAAACTCATTGAAATATAGAAAATGATAGTTTCAGAAGAAAAAATGATAATTGCCCTTGATAAAATGATAGTTTCAGATTATAAAATGATAGTTTCATGGGATATGGAATAAAATGATAGTTTCATGAGATAAAATGATAGTTTCTGAATGAAAAAATGATAGTTTCATGGGATAAAATGATACTTTATGTTTGTTTGTGTGTGTGTCCTGATGCTACTGCTGCTGTGTTTTTGTGTGTGTTGTTGTGTGTGTCTCTGTGTTTTTGTATGTAGAAATTGTGCCTTTGCTTGATAAAATGATACTTTGGGTGCATAAAATGATAGTTTCTGAAAATGATAAAATGATACTTTGTAAATAGTGTTTTGTTCTACTTAAGTGACAAGTTATTCCCTCTCTGCTTTTTTAAACTCATTGAAATATAGAAAATGATAGTTTCAGAAGAAAAAATGATAATTGCCCTTGATAAAATGATAGTTTCAGATTATAAAATGATAGTTTCATGGGATATGGAATAAAATGATAGTTTCATGGGATAAAATGATAGTTTCTGAATGAAAAAATGATAGTTTCATGGGATAAAATGATACTTTATGTTTGTTTGTGTGTGTGTCCTGATGCTACTGCTGCTGTGTTTTTGTGTGTGTTGTTGTGTGTATCTCTGTGTTTTTGTATGTAGAAATTGTGCCTTTGCTTGATAAAATGATACTTTGGGTGCATAAAATGATAGTTTCTGAAAATGATAAAATGATACTTTGTAAGTAGTGTTTTGTTCTACTTAAGTGACAAGTTATTCCCTCTCTGCTTTTTTAAACTCATTGAAATATAGAAAATGATAGTTTCAGAAGAAAAAATGATAATTGCCCTTGATAAAATGATAGTTTCAGATTATAAAATGATACTTTGACTTTATATAATGACATAAACTGTTTAACACACTGAAATCTTTTGTTTATTAGGAAAGAACATTCGTGATGATGATGATGATCAACGTAGAACATTAGCAGAAGAAGTAGAACATATAAGAAATAAGAAGAAAAGAAAGAATGACGATACAACTGATGGTAAGACAGCATCAAAGAAGAGCAAGAAAAAAGTTGTTCAAGATATTGCAGTCATTAGGATAGCAACTTTGGCAGGAAGAAGGAATACTGACTTCTTCGTTGACATGCTTGAATCTCTAAACGAGAATCAAAGAAGAGCTGTTAGAGAGATTGGGTTTGGCGCACTCCTAAACTTCAATATAAGAAGTTTCCCAAGAGCATTAGCGTATTATCTAATCAACAACTTTAACAGTAAAACTTCATCAATTGAGTTGAACAGTGGGGAATCACTGTTTTTAGATGATGAAGATGTTCACATAACTCTTGGGTTCCCGATTGGATCTTTACCTATCAATAAAAGCAAATTTCAGAAAAATACCCACATCAAAACTGAAATTGCTAAATTCTGTAAAGGTGGAGAGAAAAAAAATGGTGCCAAAGTATGTTGTAGAGCAGATGGAGAGAGACAAAGAAGGTGGTGAGTTCTTTAAATGGACTTTTATGGTTCTCATGGAGTATGCCTTGATTAACACTCCTGCTGATGGAAATTTGAGGCCAAAAATTTTAGATTACATAGCTGATGTTGAGAAGATCAAAGAATACAATTGGTATGGCTATGTCATATCCAGATTGCATGGAACACAAAAGAGGTGGAAAAAAGACACAGCAAAGATATTTACCGGGCCAGTTATCTTTGTAGTGGTAAGAATATATTTGTTTTCCATTGTCTATGAATCTATTTACAGAAAAACTAATATTTAGTTTTTGTTTAATGTAGGCTTGTTACGTGGACAGGATTCTCTTTGAAAAAAAAATGGTGCCAAGATGTTACCCAACAGTGAAAGGATGGACTGCAGAACTGTTGAAAGATAGACAAAGAGCATAAATGGAGAATTCAACATTTGGTCTGGGTCATATGTATGACCGATATAAAAAGCAGCCACATGAAGAAAATGATAAAGATGACGAAGAAGATGAATCTCAAGATGTAGAAGTTTTGAAGACAAATGATCATCATGATCATGATGAAGTGGGGACAACCAATGAATGGGAGAATTTCATAAATGAATGGAAGGGAGCTGCAAAGGATGTTAAAGCCTCAATGTTGAAGATGGTTGATGTCCTTGAAGCAGCGCCGGATAAACTCAGGAATCTCAATAGCTTTAAGATAATCTGTGATACAACGAGAAATGCAATGGGATTGAGAGAGGAAGGTGTGAAGCATGTTATAGAAAGTCAGGATACAATGACACAGGCTATAAACAATGATGAAACTGATGATCCTGAATGGATTGATATCATGATTGAGTTAACTAAAGCTGCTGAGAGGACATATATATTGAAAAATAAGAATGAGTTCCCTACCTTCACTCTGATACCTGAATGTGATGACAGTCCTAATGAGAATCAAGAATTTAATCGGGAAAAGGATGTGGAGAAGGAAAAAGATGATGAGGTGGAAAACGAGCAAGAGAAACAGAATGAAAGCGAAAAGGAAAAGGCTAATAAAGCAGCTGTAAAAGAAAAGGAAAAAGTTTCAGAGAAAGAAGTTCAGAATGAAGAATATGAGGTAACTTTTAAAAATGATAGTTTAAGTACATAAAATGATTGTTTATATGTTTAAAATGATATATGTTTGATGATGTTTTTTGGTAGTTCTGTTTTATTTGAAAACTGATACTTTTGAATCATAAAATGATAGTTTAAGCGGATAAAATTATACTTTTGCCTGATAAAATGATAAAATGATACTTTTGCATGATAAAATGATAGAAATTGTGCTTTTGCATGATAAAATGATAAAATGATACTTTTGCCTGAAAAAAATAATAGAAATTGTGCTTTTGCATAATAAAATGATAAAATGATACTTTTGCATCATAAAATGATACTTTTGCATCATAAAATAGTATCCCTTCTGTCAATAACAATTTATATTTTTTTAAAATGAAAGCATGACAGAGTTGATAACATAATATCCACTGTCATTAAGGATATAAATGTTGAAAAAGGAGATGATGAAGTTTTAAAACAGAGAGAAGAAAATTTGAATAAGGACAAAGGGAAGAAGATGGTTTCTCAAGATCAAGATCCTCCAATCGAAAAGGAGAAGGAGAAAGTGGTCAGAACAACAAAGAAAATTGTTGAAGCAATGTGCTCTCCCTACAATGTCAGAGCAGTAAATCTGAAAGGAAAGCTGAATAAAGAAGAGAGAGAAATAATGTACTGGTTGATGAAAGATGAAGAAAGTGAACAGTAAGTTTTGAATTACATAATTATATTCTTATTCAGTTCTTTTAACTAACATTAAATATGAATTTGAAATCAGTTATGAGGTAGTTTATGAGAACGACAAGATCACATTGTTCAAGATTGACTTCCACAGCCTTGCTCCACATTCATACGTCAGGATCAACATCATAGATGCATGGGTTGTGTTCCTCAACTACAATGAAAAATTCAAATCAAAGGCATCACCGAGTCGTCTTTTCATCAACACCACACCTACGGTACAGTAAACGAGTAAATAAATAATAGTATTACATTAAAAGTTAAAATATATTTACAAAAATGTAAACATGACAGATTTACAACATTACTGCAAGGAGATCTGGTTGGACTGAAGCAGAGAGTCGAGAAAGATTTTGCTCAAACTTGAATGAATTTGTGTCACAGATTGAAAATTTCAAATGGGAAAATTATGACCTGGTAAGTCATAATTAGATATACATTACAGAACAAGGGTGCGTTATAATGGTAACCCATATTTATGTGATAAGCTAATAACCCTATCATTTTATGGGTCAAAAGTATCATTTTTACTAAAAATGATATTTTTCGTCCATAAAATGATATTCTGTTCTACAAAATGATACTTTTCATCCATAAAATGAGGGTTATTAGGTTATCACAATAAATATGGGTTATGATATGATCTCATCCCTTACAGAACAACATACCTATATTTTTGAAAATGACATTTATATATAATGTTTTGAAAATTAGATATTCTTTCCAATCTGGGCGTACGAACATTATTATATCATCTGCTTCAATCTCAAAATGCAAATGATGGATGTGATTGACAATTCTCTGGTTAGTCAAGATTTACTTGAGAAGAAATATGAAGATGCACCAAGTACTCTGGTATGTTTAGTTAAATGCATTCAGTATTTATTAGTTAAAATGCATTGACTATAATTCAGTATGGAACATAATATAATTTTTAATCAACCTCATGTATGTTTTGTGTTATTTGAATAGAGAAATTTCTTCCGAACTTATCTTGGAAATGGACTCAATCCATCAATGGGAAGAACTGTCAAACTGTCAAAAACCAGATACATGAATATGTCATGGCAGAACGATACAAATAAAGTTGACTGTGGAATTTATGTGATGCGCCATTTGGAGACTTACATGGGTGGTCCTGTTCGTAACTGGAATTCGGGTTTAACGAAGAAGGGAACAGAGTCTTTCATAAAACTCCGTGCCAGATATACTGAAGCATTGCTTATTGGAGATACTAACAAGAAGGCTTTTGAGACACTTACAATGATAAAGAAGAAGTTTGAGAATGACAGCAAAAAAGAAGAAATTGATGTTGAAAAGATGATTAGAGAATTTAAACCCCCTGTATACTAACTTCTATGACTTGATAATAGCGTTTTGTAATAGTGGTTTCGAATATAATTACCCAAATTATCATTTTATCTGCTACAACTATGATTTTGTCATTATATCGTTTTATCAGTCAGAAGTATCATTTTATCATTTTATCTGCTGAAAGTATCATTTTATCAACTGCGAGTATCATTTTATAATTTTATAAGTCAGAAGTATCATTTTATCAGCTTATATATCATTTTGTGAGATTAAAACATCATTTTATCCGTTGATAGTATCATTTTATCAGCTTATATGTCATTTTTTCCAACTTATACATCATTTTATAAGGTTATTGTCATTTTATTTGCTGCGAGTATCATTTTTTCAGGTTAAAGTATCATTTTATCAGTTTATAAACAAAAGAATGATGTTATCAGCCAAAGTATCATTTTATCAGTCAGAAGTATCATTTTATCATTTTATCTGCTGAAAGTATCATTTTATCAACTGCGAGTATCATTTTATAATTTTATAAGCCAAAAGTATCATTTTATCAGCTTATATATCATTTTTTATGTCATTTTTTCAGGTTAAAGTATCATTTTATCAGTTTATAAACAAAAGAATGATGTTATCAGCTAAAGTATCATTTTATCAGTCAGAAGTATCATTTTATCAACTGCGAGTATCATTTTATCAACTGCGAGTATCATTTTATCAGCTTATATATCATTTTTGATGTCATTTTTTCAGGTTAAAGTATCATTTTATCAGTTTATAAACAAAAGAATGAGTTTATCAGCCAAAATGTCATTTTATACACCTAAAATACCTAAACTATATCAAATGGCTTCAATCTGACTTCTCATTGACTCTACCACAATTTCTTGAATCATGACGACCCATCTCATGACATTTACCACACCGTCGTAGAGGCTTATTTGCTTTCCTTATTGCACTCTGCCTCTTTGCTACTTTGCCACTAGCTGATCCTTTAGTACTAACAACGTCTGGAGGATGTACATCAATTACATCAGGTACTGCCATTCCATAAAAATCCTCAACCATCTTCTTCTTTTCAATGACTGAAGGTGCTGCACAATTTCCAAACATATGCTGTTCCAAATCATCAAGACCAGCACTTAACAAAGACAAATGATCCATACTTCCTTCAGACTTTTGGACTAATCGATAAAAGTTGGAGAACAACTTTTTCTTAACTTCCTGCTTTTCATCCAAATCTGCAAGATAAAAGATAACATTATTACAATAAGTACTATCATTTCTCTGACTGAAAAATAGAATTTTTACAAATAAAGGTTAAAAATGGAACACACGTTCAAATGGTTGTTGTTCCTCAGATGGTAGACCATGTGCTGCCTTTAGTAAAGAGCTCTTCAACCACCTTCGACCAAAATATTTCTCAGGAATGAGATTAGCAGACTTATTCTTCAACAAACAAAATATATGACAACATAACAAACCAATTCTGGAAAACTTCTTGCAACTACAGTCGAATGTGTCTTGCTTACAATCATACATAACATCCAATGTTCTACCATATTGGTCCTTGACCTGATGCTTCTTGATGTTATCCTCAACAGTAGTTATAGAAACAATCTCACACACAATACTTATTTCCTGTTGTACATGTTTGAAAATAGAATCAGTGTAGATTGTAGATGCATGCTTCTCAATAGGCAATTGGGTTGACAAATCAGGAATAGTTGAGTAATCCAAGTAGTTCAATCGTGAATTGGCATTCCTTTGATCTCCCACAGCATAATTAAAGAAATTGATGAACTGTACAAGATTTGCACGTGGCTTTGTGTAGTTTTTAAAAAAGCTATTCTCCGATTCAGACATCGATGTAGTCCTAAGAAGCGACCCCATGGGAAAATCTCGAAAATAAGCAGGAACCCAGAATTCTCTATCTTCAAACATTGATCCAAACCAGTGCACGTCTTCTAATCCATACCGTTCCATTATATCATTCCATATTATATCAAACTCATCAGGCTCTAACAAATCAGACCAAACACATGCATTCAACTCTTTTTTGAAATCTTCATTACCAAGTAAAGATTTGGGCAACTTATCTGACACCTTAACCATGATATGCCACATACACCATCGGTGCCTTGTTTGTAAAAGTACTTGTTGAACAGCAAGTTTGATCCCCCAATCTTGATCAGTGATAATCAATTTGGGTGCTACCCCCATGCATCGAACAAAACAGCCAAACAACCAAGAATAGGATTCTCTACCTTCACTTGATAACAAGCCAGCTCCAAATGTAACTAGTCTAGAATGGTTATCTTTTCCAGTGAATGGAGCAAAAATCATGCAATACCTTCAGAATATAACATAAAAATGAATTATATTTATCAGCTATGAGTATCATTTTATCAGCTATGAGTATCATTTTATCAGCCAGAAGTATCATTTTATCAGCAATGAGTATCATTTTATCAGCCAAAAGTATCATTTTATCAGCAATGAGTATCATTTTATCATTTTATCATGCAAAAGTATCATTTTATTAGTAAGAAGTATCATTTTATCAGCCAAAAGTATCATTTTATTAGTAAGAAGTATCATTTTATCAGCAATGAGTATCATTTTATCAGCCAAAAGTATCATTTTATCTGCAATGAGTATCATTTTATCAGCCAAAAGTATCATTTTATCAGCAATGAGTATCATTTTATCAGCTATTGACAGAAGGGATACTATTTTATGATGCAAAAGTATCATTTTATCATTTTATTATGCAAAAGCACAATTTCTATCATTTTATCATGCAAAAGTATCATTTTATTAGTAAGAACTATCATTTTATCTACTGCAAGTATCATTTTATCAGCAATGAGTATCGTATTATCAGATATGAGTATCATTTTATCAGCAAAAAGTATCATTTTATGTCTATTAGCAACAAAAGTAATATACCTGTTAGTGTTGTATGTTGAATCAAATGAAATTACATCTCCAAACATATGATAATTTCGTCTTGAAATAGCATCAGCCCAAAAGAGTCTAGTTAACTTTCCATGAGATCCTATCTCAATTTCATAATAGAAGGCATCAGATGATTCCTTTTGAGAACGCATATAATCAAAAATCATTTGAGCATCTGAACCATCAATATTGGACATAATATCACGATAACCATTTCTAATATCAATAATATCACATCCAACATTTTCAGGTCCACCCATTATCTCCTTCAAAAGTTTGAATGTGAGAGTGGGACCAATATTACACCTGCCACAATCCTCCATAAACCTCCGATGAATAGGATCCAGATTGCGATTGGCCATCATAAAATGCCTATGCTCATCCGCAACCATTAAGTGATTATGATACTCAACAAACTGATAAACCTCATATCCTCTGCTCTTGCCATCTGAATAATATCTCAAATTGAGCTTAGCAAGACATTCACACCTAAATGACCGACACCTACGCTTCTTAAAAGACACTTCAGTTGATTGGGATGCATGACCAGGTATAAAATTCTTAGAGCCTTGTCTGTTGCAAGCCAAATACTGCCACTTAGTAATACCTTGAACTGATTTGTTACCCATTTTACGAATGCCAAAACCAACTGAACGAGCATAATGTTCATAGAAACCAACTGCTTCTACTAATGTATTGAATTTCATACCAATCATTGGCTTCAAAGCATCATCACAAACAGGAATGTACATACCTACAAATCAGTAAAAGTGTCATTTTATCATAGTATCATTTTATCATAATATCATTTTATGCACTAAAAGTATCGTTTTATGCAGTAAAAATATCATGTTATGCAATAAACCTATCATCACAAACAGGAATGCAAATACCTACAAATCAGTAATAGAATCATTTTATCATAGTATCATTTTATCATAGTATGATTTTATCCGACAAAACTATCATGTTATGCAGTAAACCTATCATCACAAACAGGAATGTACATACCTACAAATCAGTAATAGTATCATTTTATCATAGTATCATTTTATCATAATATCATTTTATCCGACAAAACTATCATGTTATGCAGTAAACCTAACATTTATAAGCCAAAAGTATCATTTTAACACATAATCGACAATACATAATATAATCAAATAAGAATTTCAGTACATCAGAAACATAAACCAATCAACAACTAATATTAATCTAAAATCAAATTCAATACATGAATATGAACACAATCAATAAGCTAAATAATAGATAATGATTGTTACCTTCGTTATTTGCTACAGATTCCATCGAAGCAAATTTTCACAGCAATTGAAGAGGTAATCAATGAAAATAAGAACGCAAAATTGAAAACATCTTCCCGATCACAATTATGGAAACAAAATCTGAAGACTATGGAAAATGAATCAAATCTGGAGCCTATGGAAACAAAATAAGCGAGAAGTATGGAAACAAAATCGCAGAGAAGAGGAGAGAATCAAATTGAGTGATCTGGATCAAAATGGAAACAAAATCACAGAGAAGATGAGAGAATCGAAAATCGCTGAAAAGAAACCGATGAGAAGAGCGTGAAATCTGGAGTGAATCTGGAGCGAAATTCAAAAATTAAATTAGCGAAATGACATATTTACCCTCTGCGCCTATTTTTATTAAGTAAATCTAAGTTTGAATCTCAACCACAAGATTATAAAATATGTGTGGTCCAGATTTAGTTATAGAGTTATCATGTGATTTGAGAGTTATGATATGATCGCATCTATATATATATATATATATATTTGAACCCTTATTTTTAAGGAAACCACGTCTGGTGGATGAAACATGGCTACCTGACTGGAACGTGATTAAAAGTGCTTGGGTTAGATCATGCTGCTCATGGTGTTGTAAATGATCATTCTTGACTTAACCTTGGTCCAGCTTATAAAGCCAGATAGTTGTCTGACGACTGACATACAACTTACCCAATGACACCAAAATATCAATGTCATTTTTTCAAGGATTTAATATTTTTCTTTTTCATTAATTATTCTTTCCTATACGAATATTTCCATGAATGCTTTGTTTGTTACATGTACGATTATATATACTGAAGCACAGATTATGACAAAAAGATGCACATGCACAAAATCAATTTAGAATAAAAGTCAAACAGTATTTGGTAGAAGGTGTTGATGATCAGTTTTATATATCTGTATTTTTGCAGAAGGGCACCAAAATCTGAGTTATCTTCAACTAAATTTGGTCCCCACTTTTCTGAAACTCACTTTTCTATGATCATGAAATTTCCATGTGGTTGTTCAAAAAGTGGGGTTCATGTATGAGAACGTTTTGAAATTCTACATTTTCGATCACACATTACTTTTATCGTAGAAAATTTCTTCTTGCTAAAGGAATAACCTTCAAGAAAAATAAATTGGGAAATTGGTCTCTAAAATCATGAACTTTACCTAAAATTTGGTATTTCCCATAAACTTTGAAATTGGTATATAATATTACGAACTTTGCATTTTGTTTGGTATTTCCCAAACTCACTCAAATAAGATATTTTCATCAAAATCTTATTTAACGTAGGCAACCGTGATATGTTTTATAATATTTTGAACCACTTTTTAAGTTCATAACATGTAGGATAAAAAGTTACGTTGAAAATCACGTTGATTTAATTGTGTGAAGTATGATGAAAAAGCCTCGTAAGTTAGTCAAATATAGTAATAGACATGCCGTGGGAAATACCAAACAAAATGCAAAGTTCGTGATATTATATACCAATTTCAAAGTTCATGGGAAATACCAAATTTTAGACAAAGTTCATGATTTTAGAGACCAATTTCCCAAATAAATTTAACTACAATCCCAATTAGATAAAGATTAGTTTACATCTCAATTTTATTAAAAATATATCTTTATGACTTCAACCATGTTAAATAGAGATTTGTTTTCCCTATAACTCCTATGTATTCAATGACATAGATAGATAGAGTTTGCCTCTTAATTTATTTTACTACATTATTTTTACATGTAACGACTTAACCTCCAAGCTATTAACTGTCAGTTAAAGTTAATTATACTCCTTGTTCTATTAAAAATGAAACATTTTTCCTTTTAGATTGTCCCATTAAAAATAAAACATTTCTTAAAATGGAAATATCTCTATTTCTAATTTTTCATCTCTTTTACTTTACTCTCTCTTTATTAACTCAAAAAAAACACTACATAAAAATCCGTGTCGATTCTCAATGTTGAATTTTAATGGGACGAGGGAGTAGTTTATTAATCTAGTTAGGTATAATTAGGCTGTGCATATATAAATCTGAGAGAGTAGTTTGGATAGAAAAAATAAGTTTCATTACTAGAACCACGATGTGCCGTATTTTAATAATCTACTAATTTTCATCTCAAAATGGTCTGCCTAACGTTGTGATATGAATCGTAGGCCTTTAAAAAAGGTGAATACAATTTTAATTTTTAAATACTACTAGTTTTTCCAATCGAAATAAAGGCAAGATGGTTGTATAAAGAGTTATTGTTCTCTTCTCAATAAATAGGAGTGCTCTTTTTATCCAATACAAATTTCAAAAAATGTGACTTAGAAAAATTAATATAATATGAATTTCACTTGTATGGGGTATTTTTTTATGATTAACTATGAGTAAAATAAGTCGATAAAGTTGATGATATGAAACATTAAGTATGGAATGAGGCTCATGTTGACTAACTAAGTAAAATGAGACTTATATTCATATATTATTTTCTTTCGTATGTGACATTATTATACTCATCTTAAAATTTTATTTAAAAAGAATATGGGATGATAATATAATATGGTAAAGTTTTGCAAATTTAATGCTATAAGTCTTTAAATTATCAAACTTTAACCAAAAATTGGTCAGTATTTTTTAATAAACTTAAAACTTGATTGCAAAAATCATAAAATTATCCATTGTAGCGCATTTCTCACAATTTTAAATTTCAACGAAGAAAATTTTATTTGCTTCAAGTAATGCAGTAAACAACATTGCCAACTAAAACTGACAATGTTTCTCATATTGATTGTTTTGCCCAACTATGTGACACATCAAATTCAAACATAGGGAAAAGTCAAAGTGTTGAAAAATTCATTACGAAGATTAAGTTCATGATATTAATGACTAAGTTTTAAAAATTATAAAAATACTTTCTCCGTTTTTTAAAATAGGAATTTTAGAAATCACGTGAATTTTAATTTAAAATTGATAAAGTAGAAAATAGAAAGAAAAAAATGAGTAAGAAAAAAAGAGAAAAATTAACTTTAGTGTTAATGGACTGGGAAGTCCATTTTCTGAAATAGAAAATTTCTATAGTTAGGAAATAAATTTTAAAAAAAACATTTCTATTTTAAAGAGAATGACTATTTTAAAGAGAATGAGGGTACTAAATTTTGGCAAAATTTTGTGATTTTCATAACAATTTTTAAAATTTCGGCAAATTTAACGATGTACTAGATGATGAGAAAAGAAATTAAAAATTCCGACAAGAACGTGGGTCCAATTGTCCCGTCTGTAAAGGAGGGCCATACCTTTGTTGTCAGTGGGCCCAATATGTCCAATTAAAGTTACTTTCTTTTTTAATTAAATTAGGCCCGGGCCCAGATATCGGAATCTTAGGGAGCCCACCTTTCACACTACAGTCACTTTTATCTCGTCGTTATCTTACCTCTATAAAATTCATGAACTTTAAAAAAACAAGTGGAAATATTTGACACTTATCTAGATGTCTACTTGAATTATCAAAATTTTATTGATTTTATAGAGCAGAGCAGCTCGACGGATCTATAGAATAACTACAATCTTCCGATATTTTTCTCTTAATAATTTCACCTTAAAAAATCCGTTTATATTTTGGGAACCAACGAACAATTTGATTTAGTCTTATATTTTTCGGTAAATACTAAAAAATAGAGATTATTTTAGGTTTATGGAGTACTTTATACTTAGTAGATTATGGATATGTATTGAAATCACATATTCAAAAAAATCCATCTAAAAAAAGTTGGAGAAAACTCCGCATTAACAGTTCGATTTGCCAAACTTTCGAACTATCAATTTTTTTCGAAAATGCGGAAAAATATTATTTTTACTTTCGAGGATATTTACTGAAAAAAGCTTTTAATTTTCACCTATCCATTTTATCGTTTCCAATATATAGACTTATTAAGTATTATACACATGGGAAAAAGTTTTTCGGAAGCTCATAGTATAAGTCTACTTTTTTTCAACATTATTTTCAATAAAAATTGAAATTAGTCTGTTTGGTAAGGAAGAATTTAAGTTTATTTTAGTTTGATATGAACACAAAACCTTTCAACTAGGGGTGTGAATTCAGGTTTCGGAAAAATCGAACCGAACCTGAAAACCGAATTTTCTTGAAAATCAAAACCGAACCGAATTAAAAAATCGAAAAACCAAAAACTGAAAAATCGAAAAACCGAACTAAAAGAACCGAATTAAACCGAAAAATTGAAATTTTCAATAAAACCGAAAAACCGAAAAAAATATGGATTATATATGAATAAAGGCCAAAATTGGTCCTGAACATATGGTCATTTTATGTTTTTGGTCCTAAATTATCTTTTGGATTTTTTGGTCCTGCACATATGAAAATTTTATCATTTTGGTCCTCCGTCAACATTTTCGTTAAAAACTAACGGTCAACGAGTTTAATCCTGATTTTGACCAAATTAAACTTTTAATTCTGATTTTTTACTCTCTAATTAATTTCCTAATTATTTTTACACTTCTATCTTTCATCTTCTTCCTTCCCTATTCTAATCTTTCCCTACTCACACAAAACCTCCATTCTCAGAGATGAACACCATGAAAGGAAAGCTGTTGAAGAAGCTCAAGACGGTCAAGGATGCCCCCCTTGGCCGCCATTGAAGAATGCCCTAATTCAACGGAGCTGATCAAGGACCTCCGAGATGAAGAGACGGACCTCGATTCGCAGCTCACGGATGATAAAGAGAATGTCAATCCAGTGGAAAACGGGAATGTTGCTGAATCGAAGCCTCCTTCATCGGAGATCGATGCGACGTCGTTTAGGCGGCCGGATTTGTACTAGGAGAGCCTGTTCGATCCAAATCTCCTCGCGTCGTTCGAGCAGGCGGTGATGGAGGTGAAGGCGAGAGAAGCCGAGAGAAGGAAGCGAATTGAGGAAGACGGCGAAGAGGAAGCACGCTATTAGTTTACTATTTGATCTTCGGATATCAATCCGGTCAACCCGACCTTCTTCCTGTAGGCCGAGCACCTGTTCGCCGTCGACGCCACCGCCACCACCACCGGCGCGGCCTGGATCTGAGCCTTCTCAGGGAGGGAGATCAAAACAGGTGGCGCCGCGGCGGCGTGATGCGCCGGAGAGGAGGCGGTCAAGGGAGCGGGGAAGACGGTGGAATCGACGAAATTTGGAGGCAGAGACGGTGAGATTTTTTGCAAATTGGATACAATTTGGAATAGCCAATCTCAAAATTGGAAAGGAGGAGCTTGGAACTGTGGGCAATTTGAGAGGAGAGAAAGGAAGAAGATGAAAGATGAGATGAAGAAAGATTGAAGTGTAAAAATAATTAGGGAATAAAAAATCAGAATTAAAAGTTTAATTTGGTCAAAATTGAAATTAAATCCGTTGACCGTTAGTTTTTAACGGAAATGTTGACGGATGACCAAAATGATCCAATTTCCATATGTGCAGGACCAAAAAATCCAAAAGATAATGTTTAGGACCAAAAACATAAAATGGTCATATGTTCAGGACCAGTTTTGGCCTTTACTCATTATATATTAATATATATATATATATATATAACTTATTTTATTTTATATACTAATATAATATAAATATATAATACATAAAATTAATAGAATATATATAATACATATTATATAAAAATATATATATTATATATATGATATAATAGGGATGTGTTAAAATGACAACACCTCTTAAAATAACACCATACCACCATTCTTAGCCAATCATTTGGAAAATTGCAAGGTAAATTTACGCGGACTGCAACATCCAATACTCTAGCCTGCAATATCCAATACTCTAGACTGCAATGTGACGCGGCCTGCAATATCCAATACGCTAGACTGCAATCTATAGATTGCTGTAGATTGTTGTCTAGCGTTTATACTATTGCAGTCTAGCATATATAATATTGCAGTCTAGCGTGGTGTCACAGTGTCATTTTAAGAATGTTGTCATTTTAACGCACCCCTGATATAATATATTTAAATTAATAAAATAAATATATATAATATTATATTTAAAATATAATTCGGTTTTTCGTTTTTTTTTTCGCCCGAACCGAACCGAACCGAAAAATAGATTATTTTTTTTTAATTTTTAAAATCGAACCAAACCGAAAAATCGAAAAAAATGAACCGAATTTCAAAATTTTGGTTTGGTTCGGTTCGGATATCCGATTTTCAATTTCTTTGCTCACCCCTACTTCCAACTCTGTTTTGGCTGATGGTGATCATCATTATTTTCGCTAAACGCTTGCATGTTGGCGCGATCAAAATTTTATACGTATAAAATATTTTAAAATGTTAATGCACAAAAACAGTAGTATCATGTATTTAAAATGCAACATAACATAATTAAAATGCAATAAGATTAAGGCAAAACACATCCTTAAGTCCTTGTACTTTGATTGTTTATTTTAATAGGTCCTTGTACAATCTTTTCGTTTTAGTAAGTCCTTGTACTTTTATATTTGCATTATTTGATATATTCCAATCCTTATTTGACGGAACCGTTAACTTTTCCGTTATAAAAACAACACATTATATATTAATTATTTGAATATATTCCACCCAGTATCCTAGTTGGAAAATATGAACATAAATAAATAAATAAAACATTCGCCATCTCCGCCCAGATCCGCCGCCCCAACGACTTCTCCATCCTTGTCACTGGCGCCGCCGGCTTCATCGGCTCCCAAATATATCATTGGAACCAAATATAAATTAATATTCGAACATCAAATAATCAAAAAACAAATTTCTTTTAACAATTTGAAATTCTTTAGTTTTTAGTTTTTGTTTTTATCTCTTTTTATATATTTATGTTATGTTCATATTTTCCAACTAGGATATTAGGTGGAATATATTTAAATAATGGGTTTTTGGCTTTTTAAACCAAAATCTTTTCCCGAATTCTAGTTTTTCCCATGAACTATGAGATTTGTTTTTAAAACCACGAACTTTCATTTCGTTAGGATTTTCCCAACCCGACCCGAATAGCACATTTCCGACCCGAATAGCATAATTCAAAATGTTAAAATTGTGCTTTGTTTATTCAAAAGTTGTCATTTGTTATGTAATAATTGTGATTGTATGTATTATTGTGCCAAATAGTATCCAAGTAATGAATTTAGTGACAAATAGGATTAAAATTGACATGTAGACAACCCGGGTTTCGTCGTTGACCCGCTAGGGGAAAATCCTAACGAAATGAAAGTTCGTGGTTTTAAAAACAAATCTCATAGTTCATGGGAAAAATCGGAATTCGGGGAAAGGTTTTGGTTTAAAAAGCCAAAAACCCTTAAATAATTAACATATGATGTGTTATTTTATAACAGAAATGTTAATAGTTTCATCAAATAAGGATTGAAATATATCGAATATAAAAGTACAAGGACTTACTCAAATGAAAAAATTGTATAAGTACCTAGAGAAATAAACAATCAAAGTACAAGGAGTTAAAGATGTGTTTTGCCTAAGATTAATATTATAGTATTATATAAACTTTTTCAAACGGAAATTTCGTCAATATCTTGAATGATGCATAAAATACGACATTAAATGATTTTCCCCAGAGTATATGTAACTGATACGAGCATATTTCATAATAGTATTTTGTTTAGATATTTTAGGGATTCACATATCTTTTCCGCATCTTTGTTTTCTTGTTCACTAAGTTAGTTATTAACATTATAAATAGGACTCATTGTAATCATTTTAAAGCAATCAAGAATATCAATATTATTTTATTGTTCATTGGCTTCTCCAAAGTGAGAAAACCGTCTTGCTTGACGGGCGAGTCGGGTACTCGCCTGCGACAGATATTTATACTAATGTACTAATATAAAATCCAATGCATAATATGTTGAGTGCATATATTATAGTACATAAGAGCATCTCCAATGCAAAGAGGCCAGCCATAGGCCAGCCACTCTCTCTCCCTGCCATGTCAGCAGCACTAAAAATCCACCTGCCACATCAGATTTAGGCCAGCCGCAATAAAAATCATTCAAAAAATACTACATTTACGGAATTAAAATTACGATTAAATTACGGAATTAAATTTACGAGACATATACGAGAAAATTCATTAATTGCATTAAAAAAGGTACATAGATAAAAAAAAATTACATAATACAGAAAAAAAACTATCGCCGTGCAGTCCTCCGTGCCCACAACTCTTCAATTATATCCTTTTGGAGTTGAATATGAGCATCCACTTGGCGTATGTCGGCAAATTCCTTGAGGCGGCCGGCTTCATCGAGAGGTACCCCACGTCGTACGCTAGGGGTGGCCGTTCCGTGGCTTGGATCGGCTTAATCGTCATTGGCCCAACTAGTCAGTTGTACGCCTTCGTCTTCGACGATCATGTTGTGCCGTATAATGCAGGCGTACATTATTTGGGAAACGCATGTGACATCCCACAAACGCGTTGAACCCTTAATTGCCGCTCATCGAGAGTGGAGCACACCAAATGCGCACTCCACGTCCTTGCGCGCCGACTCCTGTCGTTCCGCAAAGTAGGCCTTCCTTTCATGACTTGCGTGCCTGATCGTCTTCACAAAGACAGGCCACCTAGGGTATATCTCATCCGCCAAGTAGTAGCCCATATCATGCCGGTTGCCGTTGGCCACAAACGAGACGGCTGGACCGACGCCCAGGCACTTCTCGTTGAAGAGGGGAGACGAGTTCAGGACGTTGAGGTCGTTGTTCGACCCGGCTACCCCAAAATACGCGTGCCAGATCCACAGCCGGTAATCAGCTACGGCCTCGAGGATCATCTTGGGATTCTTTGACTTGTAGCCGGTCGTGTAGGCCCCCTTCCAGGCAGTCGGACAGTTCTTCCACTCCCAATGCATACAATCTATGCTGCCTAACATCCCGGGGAACCCATTCTTCTCCCCGTGCATCTGCATCAAATTTTGACAATCTTCGGGAGTAGGGCTTCGAAGGTACTGCTCACCGAAAACGTTCATCACGTCCTCACAGAAATACTTCAGACATTCCAGGGTTGTCGACTCACCGATGTGGAGGTACTCATCCCACATGTCTGCCGCGCCTCCGTAGGCCAACTGCCTGATTGCCGCCGTGCACTTTTGAATAGGGGTGTGGCCGGGTCTGCCAACCGCATCGTGCCTGAAGCGGAAACACAGATATCGACGCTCTAATGCGCCAACGATACACATAAATAACTCCCTGCGCATTCTAAAACGCCGCCGGAACATGTTTGCGGGAAACCGTGGGTTCTCTGAAAAGTAGTCGTCGTACAGCCGCTGATGTGCAGCTACATGATCCCGATCAATCACTGCTCGGCGGTGGATAACCCGTGGAGGGCGAGGTATCGCCTGTTGTTCCACCCTACGCATGTATCGCTCCATCTCGCGGTTCATGTAGGCATTCATAGCCTTGTTCATCCTCCGTTCGTACTCCTCAGCATCCCCACCACTACCACCACTGCTACCACCCGCGTTACTCATCGCTCGATGATGCTCTTGTACAGAAAGTTAGAGAGAGAGAAAACTCGTTAAAACAAGCGGTGCAAATGAAAATGAAATTAAAATCGCGTTTATATAGGTTTTAAAAAAAAATAATTAAAAATCGTCGCTGGCCGATCGGGCCGCCACAATGGCGGCCAGCGCATTGGCCAGCCACACGCAATCGGCTAGCCTTGGCCGGGTTTTTAGCCGAAATTCGGCTAGCCTGCTCCAATGGTTCGGCTAGCCGGCCGGCATTGGAGATGCTCTAAATCGGAAGATCAGTTAAATAAACGTTGACTTGATAGAATCTCACAGGATAGTCAAAATGGATATTGAATAAAGAGTAACCCAAACACAATTTGACAGCCGTAGTCAGTCAGACGACCATTTATATAGTTTCTTCTTAAATAAATTGCTAAAATAATTAATTACGGTGGCTTATCATAGCTTTTCCATAAATGACTAATTTTGAATCACCTTTTGATAGATAATTTATTTCCCCTATCGAGTTTAGTCAGTTAATCCATAATTAGAATTGTGATGATGATGATCTGTTTATGCTCACGCATCTAGCAATGTCTTATGATTATCAAAATTCTTACAGGTACTCCTTTTCTTAATTACATGAATTTTGCAAACAATTATAGTACTATCCATCATTGCCTAAAGCGGCAATTATGAAATGTGATTATTCCCCGTGTCTATTAGAGCATGTCTAATGCGTAAGTTCAATTTAACACCTAACCTTTTTTACTGCAAAATTATCTACAACATCAAATGCGAGATATTAAGATCATTTTAATGGTACACTATAATTTAAAATAGAGTAGGTAATTAGCTTTAATAGTACTTTAAATCATGCTTATTTTTTATTTTTATATAAAATATACATATTTTTAAATTTAAACTCAAAAATCCAAATCACTTTTCAAACTTTGTGAATAAATTGTGCTTAAATGTAATACATGAATTAGAGTAAGATTGATTAGATATTTTAGGAACGATTATTCTCTCATCAAACCGAAAAACATAATTTTAAATTTTAAATTTTAATTTTTCATTTTTGCTTAATTAATGAATTAACATCTGCGATTCATCATCAATCATCATCTTCTTCTTCCCCAGTTCTGTCTTGACCAAGGAGAGAACACTCCAGAACTTTTAATTCACATGACTAATTTCATATTATTAGTACAAAATTTCCACATGAATCGGCTTAATTTGAAGGAGGGCTTTAAATTTATTTCCAAATGATAGTAGAATTTTATGTCCTTATTTAATCTTCAGTTCCACTCTTCATTTGCGTACCAATGAAGAGTTGGAGGTTGATCCTCGCAAAACAAATCGCTACACGATTCCTCGCCGAAAAAATTATACTCCTCGATCTTCACAAACTGCGTTTCGCTCGGATCTCCACCAACACTCGCCTCCGTCAATCCCAAGGAAATCGCCGCCGCGATCGGGCTGTTGTTGTCCTCGTTCACAATCGCGCTCGAATCGCTATCAGATCCGTCCTTCAGATCGGCGAAAATCGCTCCGATCATCTCATTTCCATGCGCTTCGCCATCGCAATTCTCGAAATTCAGCTCCGCCGCAGCACCGCCGCCGTCGATTTCGAGATCGCAATTTTCCTCCGGCAACGCAATTTTGGCCTCGCTCTGGCTCCCGTTCAACTCCGATTTCAGATCCCGAATCTGTTATCACAGTTAAAAAACATTTAGTAAAATTCAATATTAGTAATTAAAAAAATATGTAAAATCAATTAAGCAAACCTGATTGATGAAGGATTCGTTCTCTCGCTGAAGAGATTGATATTTCCGGTTGAGAGCGTCGTGGCTGGCTTTGAGGAGGCCGTAGTCTCGCTCCAGCTGCTTGGTCTTCCAGCGCGCGCGGCGGTTCTGGAACCAGACCGCCACCTGGCGCGGCTGCAAGCAGAGCTCCTGAGCCAGCTTGACTTTCCTTTCCGGCTCGAGTTTGTTATCCACCTCGAAATTCTTCTCCAAGGCCTTGACTTGGTCAACGCTCAATCGCCTCTTCTTCTCCGAAATTCGGCCGGATTCCTCCTCTTCCTCCTCCACGCCTTCCAGCATAGGCTGAAATTCCGTCGTGTACAAGCCATGGTGGTTGTGTTCATCCACATCAACTGCTGCAAAACAAATTGAAATTAACATTAGCTATGTGTGGAAAAGGGAGATCCTTGTAGACAGAGATCCGCACCAAAAAAGTTGCTAATTGGGGAAACAAAAATGATTTCTTGATTTTTGCGTAGTGAAATTGTTTTTGGAATCATGGGAATAGGGAGTAGAGAGGGACAAGAAAACATGCCTTGACTGATTGAGCATTTGTACAATAAAAATGAAATAATGGAAAATTGAAGCACCTGTTGAGTTGGGACACACAGACATCTCAGAACTGCTGAGTCTCTTCATGCCAAAGTGAAAATAAAGTTAGTTTTATAGACTTATTACTTGTTGTATGCAAGAACTCCAATGAGAAGAAACAATCCCAAGAAGAGGTACAGTGTTGCTAGCTGAAATAATAGTTATTTTGCAGCCTTTTCTCTCTGTTACGCACTCTATGTTCTAACTTTTGTATCAATTCGTCTGCTCGTTTACCCATGAAATGAAATGGAAAAGATAAACGAGAAGCCAAGAAATAAAAAAAGATGAAATCTTGGGAGACCCCAGAAATTTTGGAGATAAAAAATCGTTGCAGAAGTGATCAAAAGCTAAAAATTATTATCTTGCTCTTTTGCATTGTAGTGGGAATTCAAGAACCATTTTGCAGGCAGATGGTGGGGTGGGGTGGGGAGGGGGGAGACCAGCTGGGTTTGCACAATTTGTGTCTGTTTATATAAAAACATAAATGGGGTTTAATTGGAGTTAGAATTTGACTTGGGTTAAGTTGTGCTTGTATTGAGTGTTGGGTTAGGTTTGGGGTTTTGGCCACAAACGAAATGCACCCC
The DNA here is from genome assembly GCF_029641045.1 of Salvia hispanica. Taxonomy (NCBI): domain Eukaryota; kingdom Viridiplantae; phylum Streptophyta; class Magnoliopsida; order Lamiales; family Lamiaceae; genus Salvia; species Salvia hispanica. Next base: position 12,786,089 of record NC_142693.1, read on the forward strand.
AAATTCACGCCAAATGCAGTTTCTTGGGCTACCGGCTGAGCCGGTTGTTTTGACCGTTTTAGGGTGGTGCGGCGCGGCCTGTGATCTTCGGCTGGTGGGGATTTGTGTGGCGTCAGCGGATCGTGGCTTCGGGTAAGATCTTAAGTATTAAGTAATCAGATTTTTTAATTTCACAAATTGTGAATTTTCAAATTATAAATCATGAAATATTTGATTTCCTAACTATAGAGAGGTAACAAAAAAAAATTGATTTTCAGTTTTTAAGTCTAGTGGTAAATGTCGTACTTAGATTTTAACCTACCCGTTGCTCCACTTACGGAAAGTGTGCACCTTTGTTTAATAAAAAGCACTTATTTTCATATCTTTTCTTATTAAAATATTCAATTATTCTTTTTTCTTTCAATCTATCTATTCTTCCTAAAATTTTGTGTCACTTACTCAAGATTATGAACATCTTAAGTGGAACAGAGTCACGGAGGAAATACCTATTTGCAATTACACGCATAGAAAGAATTGTATTATATTCCAAACTATTTTTTATTTCACTCTTGTATATTGCCTTCTTTGGTAATTTTTTAATTTTAAATTAATTTAACCATTGTAATGCTTATGGAGTACTTTTTTCGTCCCGCTATAAGTGAGGCGCTTCAAATCGAATGTTATTTTGCAAAAATAATAATAAATAGTTAGAATAGAGATAAAGTAAAGTATGTAAGATGATAATGTATATACGACTCTCTTCTATATTATCCTCTCTCTTACTTTACTTTCTCTTCATATTAACTATTTATTATATCTTCGCAAAAAAATGACTAAAAAGAAACACATCACTTGTAGTGAGACAGAGGAAGTATATAAATTTGCACGTATGAATTTATGCGATCTAATCTTTACAACAGATACAAATATCTCAAATTAAATAAATAACCAAGAGCTATCGAATATCCCAATTTTTAAATCTATATCAGGAAACGATAGATTAAGTACCATTATTTTTGTCTAAGAACTAATCTGAGTTAATAGTAAATATCCCTTCGAGAAGATGAAGATAGACAATAGTTATGGAAAGGTGTGCATGGCAACGTGAAAATGAAAAAAAATGGGGCTTTATTTGGCCCCCAAAGGAAAAATTGGCGGAAATGTGATGATGAATATAGTGATGGCTGTAGTCATCACAAAAGCAAAGTTCCCATTTCATAAAATGTGGTCCATTTAGTTACTACCTAGAAAAATATTGACCATCCTATATGACCACTTTTGCCAAATACTTTGTGACATGGTCACAATCAATGATTATAAAGAGCATTGCATAAAGTTTATGGATAAAAGCAGATTTTTATACTGTTAGTAATCAGTATAATTTAACACTACGTCGTGTCTCCGGCGGCGCCCTTCCAACTCGCCCCTCCCACTCGCCCTTCCCATGCCATGTCAGCACTAGCCCCTCCCATTCTACTGCTACATCACTATCCCTTCCCACAATTAAATTAATTCACAATTAAAATTTAAATTCACGGAAATAAAATTCGATACGAATACGAACGGGAAATACGAAAATTACAATAAAAAAAAAACATATATCATTCGAAAAAAAAAATTACATAGTAAATAGAAAAAAAAAAACAACCACATCAGTGTCCACCCCTCCGCGTCCAAACCTCTTCGATGATATCCTCCTGAAGTCGAATATGGGCATTTTTTTGAAGCCATCACTATCACTAGCGCCTCCGCCACTACCACCCACACGACTACTCGCCATTATAGATAATTGAAAAAAGAGGTTAGAGAGAGAAACTTGTCAACACAAATGGTGTGAATGAAATGACGTTGGAGGAGCCCTATTTATAGAGTTTTAAAAAAAAATAATAATAATAATTAAAATGTCGGACGTCCGAGTGGGACGGGCGACCTTCGCCACAGTGGCGCCCGTCCCACTCGCCCGTCGACGGGAGGGGCGAGGCCATCGCAGGGGCACTCGGGACGGGCGTGGGCGCCCTTCCCGCCCACTATGGCGCCCGTCAGGTCGCCCGTCCCCGACGGGCGAACGGGAAGGGCGCCGTTGGAGACACCCTTAGAAGATTTTTTGTGGATTGCGATTAAAAAAAAGTTACCGTTCCTCATTACTCATTTCAATTGCTGAAAAAAATATGGCAACTGTAATCTGGATTAAAAAAGAGACATAACGCATGGACATAGTCATATACTTAGGAAAATCCAAAACCATTGAAATAATTGGTTGCTAATATACGAATTTTGGTTGAATTTTAGATTTTTCAACAAACTTAAAACTTGATGGTAAATATCATGAATTTTTTTATTGTTGTTTACGAATCTCCAAATAAAAAACATGGTTGTGTTGTGTCCATCAACCTGAACACGACGGGAGAGGAACCAACCAACTACACCTCATCTCCCAATACTTTACCATCCCCACCGGGATCCGCCAAGACTCTAGATCACGTTGCGAGCGCTATGGACAGGATGCTATCTAATTTGGTAGTTGGAAGCACCGATTGAAAAAGATATGCATGTTCGAATTGTCTCTAGAGGTGCATAGCAACATTATTGCTCCTGCTCCGCTCCGTCATGAAGTTGATGTAGTCTTTAATTTTTAGGAATTCAAGACTTTTAATTTCTAGGAATTTAGGTTTTAATTTTTGGACTTGTAATTTTAATTTTATAAAGTTATTATGAAGATGATACAAAATAGTTTCATTTTTCTGTGCACATATGCAATTATATTCATTATAAAGTTATTTTTAATTTGATATAATAATTGAGACGTTTCTGACCGCCAGCTGCATTTTCCAATTTTACCCTCACACCTTAAAAAACTTGCTTTTTAATGACATGATAATTGAGACATAATTACTTGTGTTGGAAAATTTTAAAATATAATAATAATTTAGGACGCAAAAGAAAACTTTTTAAAATAAAGGACAAATTAACTTAATCTTTTACTTTTTTAGGATGTTTCTATTTGCATTCTCTAAATTTTAGTTGAGACACCAACAATAAAGACGTTTTTTTAAAAGCAATAGTATATTTAAAAATACAAATTAGTATCTTTAAGTGCACTACAAACTATCGTTAACGGCTTTTTTTTGTTTTGTAGTGCAAAATTGATATTCTCTTAAGAGCATCCACAATGGATGCCCTAGTGGGAGCCCTAATGAGAGCCCTAGTGGTTGCCACATCAGCATGCCCTATCTTTCTGCAATGGTGGAGCCCTAGTGGATGCCCTATCTCTTATCCATTTTTCATTTCAATTTTAATGTTATTTTTTTTATATTTTCACATATTATAAATAGAAAAATTAAATACTAAATTAAATGAAAATCATGCATTACTTAATTTTAAAAAAAGAATTTATAAATTTCATATTTAATTTTAATCAAATGAAAAATAGAAAAATATAAATACACTATTATAGAACACAATAAATTTAAATAAAACACTTACATTAATCGAATAAAATGGGAAAAGTATAATAATAAAGGTCAAAATAAAAAGAATATGTTGAGTTTGGGGCTTGAACACACCTTTATAGTTTTACAAGATACATTTACCATTAGGCTAAACATAGATTATGTATTGAAATCAAACAAATTTTTACATAAAGCAACAAAAAACTCTCTTTTAAGTGTAAAACTAAATGTCCCACATCGAAATCACAAAGAAATTTGGAGTTGAAAACCTATCTATAAAACTACCATTTGTCCCACATCGAAATCACAATGAAAGTTGGAGTTGAAAACCTATCTATAAAAGGTTTACTCAAGTAATGCAAAACTTGCTCATTTAGTGTGAAGGATTATATTCTACAAAATATATTCTTTCACTGATTCATGGACCCGTCTTTTAGTATGGATTGTTGTGAAATTATAGTTTTTTATTTCAAGTTAAAAAATGATTTTTTTATTTAAAAATCGTTTTTTTAGAATTAAAAATCAATTTTTTTATAATTTTTTTTTTAAGATCGGGCTCGGGCGTTTTGTCGCAATGGGCGCCCGATCTCACGCCCGATGGATCGGGTGAGAGATCGGTCGCGACCGAATGTTCGGTCGTCCTCGGGCACGCCCGACATCTGCAATGGATGCCTGAGCCCGATCTCGGACGATCGAGCTTGAGATCGGGCATCCATTGTCGATGCTCTAACTACCAACTGATATCCGGAAGAATAATTAATTGAATTTCACATGACATACGTATGAATTATTAGATTCAATATCCAATGAGATTGTTTTTTAGTTATCATTTAAAAAAAATCTCCTATCAAATAAAAACCATATCTATAATGAGAATTAAGAATCAATTTTATTATCTGGATATTAAGATCCAAGGGTTGTAAACTTTGTCAGCTGTAAATTAATCTTTCCTGTTACTAAGTTATTATTAACGTGGAACGCCATGCGTATCCACCATTTGTGAGCTGCAAACGTATGGAACAAAAAAAAAAGACTCAAGAATAAAAGATAATACTTATAAATAAATAAATAACCATAAAATAAATGTTGGCCCCCTATCCACATTTTCATGAACAAAATCAATGTACATTGGCCTATATATATCTGTGTTTCCTCACATAATTTGTAATCCTACCATTTTTTTTCTCCATGTAGGAACATGTGAACTAAGGATTTCTTTACTAGAATGATTGTTAATGTCTACGTACGGAACATAATTATAGTAGTGTCCTTAACTTTTTTCATTTTTTCTGATTAAAATATATTTCCCCTTAAATAATCCCAACTAAACTTACTCAAAATTTTCGGAATTAGTCCCATACATATAATATTGGAGAGAGATTCTTTTCTTAACTAAATTCATTTTTTTCCATAGAATTGTGTAAGTATATGCAGAATTATTTTTTTTATTTTCATTTTTAGTGAAACAAGATCCGCATGTTTAGCTGTTTGCTGGGATGAAAGTACTAAGTAGGACCCCGCAGATAATAGTGTTATTTTTCTTTGATTTCTGGATTATAAGGGAACTAAATTAGGTGTAATACAACTTAAAAAGAAGAAATACAAAATTAAAACTGAAATGAGATATCGAAACAATAAAACTCTAAATGCAATAGTAAGCCGAGTCGAGGAGGCATTTGTCCACAATACGAGATACATCTCGGTAATGTTCTTGGATTGACGTGACGTCCCCAAAGACAAAACGTCTTTCGTATCTGATGAAGCTCCAACGAACTGAATGGAAGTGAGAACAGAGCTTCAACAGAAAGAAAATGCAGGAGAGGGAGAGAGCTTATGTTGTGTATACTTGTGAATTGGTGTAGAAATTTATGGAATGACTAGCTTATTTATAGGCTCAATCCATTACATGGGTCAACACAGCCTTGATGGCTGTCATCATCAAAGGGCAGTAACCGTTGGGCGTTACAAGCCGTTCTGGAGCTGGAGAGGTTGATCCTGGACGGACGTATCGGGACATGCTTCGCGTTTAGGTTCCTTACGACGTGTACTTCGTCACGTGTCAGCCACGTTGGCTTCATTGCGTCATACTGACGAGGTGTCATCACACTTCACTCGCTGACTTGAAAGCGTTGGCGGTCTAAAAAGAATTACACTGGCCTCGGGACAAGTCCAAAGACCAATTGCTAAGATCCAAGTCCAAGTCCGCGGCCATAAGGCTCCCGACACACGGCGATTGCGTGTAGCTCTACAACCCATTTTAGTCCACTATAATTATTGTATGTAATAACTCTTCTTATTAAATACTCTCTCCGTCTTGCTTTAACAGTCCCATTGACTTTTCTGCACTCGTTTTGTAAAAATGATAATAAATAGTTAAAATGGAGAAATAATAAAATAAAAAAGAGAATAATGTAGATAAGACTCTTATTTATATTATTCTCTTTTACATTATTATTTCTCCACTTTAACTATTTATTATCATTTTTATAAAAGGAGTGCAGAAAAGTCAATGGGACTGCTAAAGCGGGACGGAGGAAGTATAATATATTAAGGTTGTCGCTTCCTATGGGAGATAATTAACTCTCTTAATTAATCTCTCAGCTTCTCTCATAGCTCATTTAATTAACTCGCATTTTGTCCATTTTTTAGTTCATTATTTCTCATTCACCGAGAATCAGATTTGAGAAAATAAATATATCACTAGAAATAGATCGACACTATATCATTCAATTTTACAAAATTATACGTCTAGTTAAATTTATTTTTGATCAAAATCCTTTGACAAGGGACACCATTCCAACAGTTTGTAACTTTTTTGTATCTTAGGAAAGATTAAGATCGTTTTATGTCGTATCTTATGAATAAATTTGCAGTAAAGAAATTAAAAATACACTTTGTTACTTTCATCTGATGCTGAACTGCTTTACAACAGAAAAAAAAAAAAAAAAAAAAAACTTTGATGTTCAAAGTGTTTTAAAAAAAAAAGTTGTAAATATGAATTTCTTTTAGGTACTCGTTTTACATGCAAGAAAAAGTTACCCTTTTATACTTTTTTTTTTTTAAAAAATTATTCTTTATATATATTAAATGTCGATAATTTGTTATTGTTAGGCACTTTTAACAATATTGTCCGAGACTTTACCCACTAAAGTTTCGTATGTCAAAAATATCATGCACTCAAACACGGGTTATGTGTGTCACAGCTTTTCAATTTTATTTTTAATATTGATTTCGACCGGTTAATTAATACTCCGTCCGTTCCATTGTAATAGAGCCATATTGATACGTTCCATAATAATAGAATTATTTCCCTTTTTAGTAAAAATCAACACATTTTCTCACACCTACTTTACTCTCTCTTCATCTCTCTCTACCTTTTTCATTTTTCACTTTACTCTCCCTTTAGTTAATTCACCTAACATAATTTTTGTTAATATCTGTGCCGAAAAGAAACGCTTCCATTACTATGGAATGGAGGGAGTAAATTATAGGAAATGTGTAGATCCACCCGTTCGAATCTTTTGCTCAAAATGTAAAGTAAATCTTTTAAAATATAACATACGTTTAAAACGACATAGCACGAGCCTATTCTTCAATATTTTCAATATTTAAGAGTAATTTTTTTTTAAGCACACCCTCCACATTTATTTTTCAATCTATTAATATAGCTGGAATTTTTACTGGTAAGAAATAACAAACACAAGGTAAAATTTGTGGAAAAAACAAAACTTTTTGAAAGTTCCATGATATTAGGTGTCAATATATCTAAAAAATATGTGAATTAATGTAACATTAAAAAACTTCATTTACATATGTATGCAATTGCAGATGTATGCAATTGCAGACATAGCACATCAGATTGTCCGCTGATGATGGATCGGACGAGGGACCGCCGCCGCCGCCTCCCGCTCCGCTTCCTCCTCAGCTTCCCGCTCCACCTCTTCAACCACCGCATCAAACGCCTCATCGATCAATTGTTGATAATCGTCGTTATCCATTTTTTGAAAGTGGAACAGAGAAAAATTTAAAAGAGCGGAGATTGGAATAGTGTGAAAATAATGAGAGGAATGGGCGTATTTATAGAAATAAATAAGGAAAAAAAATGACACGGCGCCACAGCGCTGGACCCACCGCCGCGACCTTGCCGCCAATTCGGCTCATGCTCGTCCACCCCACACCGCCACGCCTGCCCTCGTCCTAAGCTATAGGGAGCCACGGCATCGCCGCGGGTCCCCTATTATGGACACTCTGATTCATAGTAGTACTTTATTTTATTAATTATTATACTGTTGTTTTCATCGATAAATTGAAATCATTCCTAAACCCTTACTACATTTTGAAAATGACAAAATGAGAAATAAAAAAAAAATTAAAAAAAAATAATACTCCCTCCGTTCCATAATAGATGTCACACTTTCTTTTTTAGTTTTTCCCACAAAAGATGTCAAATTTCCTTTTATGGAAAAAATTCTCTCTCACATTAATATAAATATATTATTTTCTCTTTTCACTTAACACACAACACATCACCTCCTAAAATCTCGTGTCAATCCCTAAGTGTGACATCTACTATGGGATAGAGGGAGTACTCCATATATCATTATTGGTATAATATTTTGTACTATAATATACTCCCTCCATTCGTGAATGGGAGTCCCATTTTTTTATTTTAATCCGTTCGCGAATAGGAGTTGCAGTTCACTTTTACCATAAATGGTATTCCCAAATTCCACTAACTCATTCCATTCATATTTTATTAAAAACTGATATATATAAGTGAGACTCATATTTCACTAACTTTTTTCCACTCACTTTTTTTTAACATTTTTTAAAACTCGTGTCTCCAAGAAATGAGACTCTTAATGATGGATGGAGGGAGTATTATTTTAAATAGACATATAACTATTTGTTCGACTATAGAAAATTAGGTTTAGTAAAGTGTACTAACATTTTTTTCTGCGTCCGTCCCCGTATATATATATATTTTCGTATCAAATTTCCATGACAATCTTATTTAGCTTTTGAAATTTCTCTAGCATATCCCACTTTCATTCGATCTGAACTGAAGTAGCCAAACATGCTAAACTAAAAAATTCAAACTAGGCCAACAAAAATTGAGGCAAGAATCCCTAATTTGTAGGCATTGCTCTCCAACTATGGCATAGTTGTTTAGTTGCCGACTTTCGCCAGTTTCAAAAATTAAATGGTAAAAGTCAATATATCATGATCTGTCATAACCTTTATAAATCGTTTTTGAATTAGTTTCATGAAAAATTTCTTATTCCACGACAGCCTTCTTTAGGTAATCCAAGAATTCAAGATTCATATTAACATATTAGCACACTTGCTAGCTAGGTCAAGGTTGTTGATAGCAATGTTTTTTGGTCGTGTTGAATTGAAACAATTGACACATGTTAGGTTTCATTACACCGTCCAAGTATCTAAATCGGAACCAAGAAATATGGGAATTAATAAACTCGTATAAATGGTTTGTGTAACAATATAATATTGTAGATGAAATTAACAATTCACTAAATTATCACTTCTTACACGTCGAAGAGCTATAAGATTAGTTGTTTTAACTTGAAAATTACTTGACTCAAACATAACCTTGATTTTCCACCTTCATAATATTTTATTATCATTTTTTTAATTGTGCAGAAAAAATCATTAAATAGTCAAATTCACGGAAGAAGTTTTTAAAATCTATATGCCAAATTTATGAACATTAAAAGTAGTATACATGTTTTGAAAATAATGTGCAAACCAAAATTTAGAGAAATTTGATCTTGTAGAAGATAATACTATATCAAAGCAATTAACCTCACCGTTTTTTTTATAAAAAAATTATCTTATCAAATTTTATTAATAAAAAAAATAAAGTAAGTAAGTTTTTACTATCCAAACTATTTATTTTCATAAAAAAGATAATAGCAAGTAATTGTTCAAAGCATCGACATTCACGAGTCAGTTAAAAAATAAATCATATTTAGCTTATGAATCATGATTTATTAGGCTGAGGGTAAAAAAAATATAAAAATTAGTTAAACACGTTTATCATTTCAAGAAAATAAAGTATCTTTTTTAATTGTTCTTGTTACATCACTTGGATGATTGTTAAGGGACAAAAAATCTGTTATAATAATAAAGCATATTGAGAATGTGAACGATTTTTAAATTAAAAACTCAAATCATATTATAATTTTTATTTAAATATGTGTAGATGGTAAGAAGGTAATAAAATATTTAAATTTAAAAATTAATCAAAATTTTTAAAATATTGAAAATTACTAATTTAACCCTATTTGGTAGATACAGTATATCTCAAAATCATGACCCCATATAAAATAGGTAAACACACTAGGTTATGATAAGAATATATTTAGTAAGAGTAACTCATGAATTTAATTGATTTTTATAGGAAAGAGAATATTACTAATTCACAATATCCACATGCAATTATCGTTCCAGAACGCCAGAGATTAAATAGACTTTATATAGAATATGGTTATTTAGTAAGTTACCTACCACATGGCACACCCAATAGCTGATGTTACTAAGTATTTTACAGACATACATGCGTGGTTTAAAAACAACAAAAATCGTTTCATTCCATAAAAAGAGTTGGGTAAAAAGTAGACCTAGGATCGTCTCATATTAACCTAATAGCTTTCATATTTGAGAATCGATTTAGGCCTTAATCAAATTATCACACGCTATTTTTTTTAGGCATCCGCAGTGGTGCGGACGATGCATCGTCGCGCGGATCGTCCGCCACTGCAGCATCGTCTCATATTAACCATCGTCCGCGGACGATGCGCGGAGGATACCCCATCGTCCGCCACTGTGGACGACGCGGACGATGGGTCGGACGATGCTCACGCGTTTTGTTTTTTTTTTTTTGAATTTTTCGAAACTTTTTTCTTATTTAAACACTATAATTCTCTACCATTTCACACACTCCAATTTCACATCTCTTTAATTATTCTCTCTCATCGTCTAAAAAATGAATCCCGACGACTACAATTTGAGTACATCGGATGGCTGCAGACGTGCCTTGACTGGAGCCTTGTTCGATGCCGTTAATGAAGCCAAGGCGGAATGCTTGGCACAAATGCAGCGGGAGCAGGCGGCGGCGGTGGCGCGGGTCCCTCGCCCGATACGACGTCAGACGTATGTCCCCCGCGAGCACGACGTAGCGCACGAACATCTGTTCACAGATTATTTTGCCGAGAATCCAAGGTGGGGCCCGAATGTTTTTCACCGACGTTTTAGAATGAGCCGAGATCTTTTTCTCCGCATTGTGCACACGTTGGAGGGACGTGATGAGTACTTCCAGTATCGGGAAGCCGGGATCGGCAGACTCGGACTTACGCCGTTGCAGAAGTGCACGGTTGCGATCCGCCAGTTGGCCTACGGCACAACAGCGGATACGTTCGATGAGTACCTTCACGTCGGGGATACAACTGGCCGCGAATTTCTCAAGAAATATTGTAAGTTAGTTGTGGAGGCTTTTGGCGACACATATTTGCGACGCCCGACTGCTGATGATTGCCAGAGCCTGATGCGGATGCACGAGACGGTGCACAGCTTCCCTGGGATGCTAGGGAGCATCGACTGTATGCACTGGCAGTGGAAGAACTGACCGACGGCGTGGAGAGGCCAATTTACTAGCGGCTATAAGGGCAGCCACCCGACGATGATCCTAGAAGCCGTCGCGGACCACCGCCTCTGGATCTGGCATGCCTACTTTGGTGTAGCCGGGTCGAACAACGACATCAACGTCCTCAACTCGTCCACCCTATTCGCCGATCAGTGCAGGGGTCGCGGTCCGGCCATCCAGTTCACTGCCAACGGCCGCTCACATCATATGGGGTACTACTTGGCCGATGGCATATACCCAAGGTGGCCTGTTTTTTTGAAGATGATCAGCTGCTGAATTGGTGAGAGGAGAGTCTTGTTTGCGGCAAAGCAGGAGTCCGCGTGGAAGGATGTGGAGCGGGCTTTTGGGGTTCTCCAATCGCGGTGGGCAATCGTGAAAGGTCCGGCGCGTTTCTGGTACAAGGAAGTCATCGTCGACGTCATGTATGCGTGCATCATCATGCATAACATGATAGTCGAACAAGAACGTGGACATGTCACCGACTGGGTGGATGATGAAGCCGGATCTAGCTCCAGCACGACGACCTCGCCTGTCACTCGAGGATTACCGATGAGCTTCGGTGCGGTTCTACAGCGACAGACCTCAATGCGCAACCAACAAGACCATACTCAACTCATGACCGACATGATTGAAGAAACTGCAACCGCCGCCGTTGAGAAATTGTAGTTTTTTTTTTATTTCGTATTGTAATGTTTGAATTTTAATGAAATGAAGTTGTTTTTCTAAATTTTGAAGTATTTAAATATTCAAATAATAGATAAAATGCTTAGGGTGTCGCTTAGGGCGGGCTACTGCAGGTGGAATGAGAGGAGGATAAAATGCTGACGTGACGGTTTATAGGGCGTCGCTTAGGGCGTCCCAGTGTGGATGCCCTTAGGGTCTGGAATAGTATCTATATATAAGTGCTCGTACAACACAAGTACAGTACACTACGGTTTGACCTCCAAACTTTATTACTACTATCAAAATTGGCTTCTTAATTATATTAAGAAACTAGTCTGAATTTAATTTGTTTAAAAATAAATATTTTCCGTGTATCCATTTAGTGGCAGCCCTTGCAGTCGGCTATCTGCTGCAATGAAGAGCCAAAAAATCACATTAAATTGCATCTCAGAAGTATTAAATTTGAGAAAGCGATGGAAAACTGACACATCACACAGTCTTCTTCCCAGAGTTGCTAAATTGTGAGAATAGGGTAAAAAAAATGTTGTTTCCTTGTATTGGTTTCTAATAACTTGGAAAACTTATGTGGGTATTGAATTGGGTAGCTTTATTTAGAAAACTGAGCTAACTAATTATTTTAATAATTGTTATTTAGGTAACTGGGTGTTGCACAGAGTGGACCATTGGCTTTTCTTTCTGGCTCTTTTTTTTGTCTGGCTTTTTTTCACCACGCTGTGGGTGCTCTCCAAAAGTTTAGTTAAAGGTTTTGGAAATTGGATTACAAAAAATCTTGAACAATATGACCTTTTTTCTTACTCCTACTCGCAACGATGATTCAAGAGTGGACCCATTTGATATTTGTGCTTAAGGAATATTTAAATTTACACACACAAAATTAAAAGTACACCAAAGACGTGTTTGAATCTAAAACTGAGTGTCAGTACTTTTAAAAATAATTTGATATACTACATAGTTTACAACGAGTTCTTTTTGCGGCAAAAAGGTCCATAGTGCAAAGAATCAAATATATTGTATCCAAAAAAAAGAATAAAATATTAAAATGAAGCATAATTTGTTAGGTTGGAGTTATGTAATTGGTGAATATTAGCTCAAATCAATTATGAGATCAGACCTCAGAATTGTACTGCTACTCCAAGAGCTTGATGGTTTCGGAGACCTAAGCCCAATAACGAACAGTCCGTACAGTCCAATTCATTCTGGCTCGCCTCATTCTTTATTGCATGGGCCGCAGCCCATTTCTTTTTAATCTCAGTTAAAAAAGTATTCTTCAAATTGTGAATTACTATAAAACTCCACAACTTACAAGATAAACATGAATTAAAAAGGTGTGGATTCAATATAAAACTCCACAATTTGGTTGAGGAACAACTACACAATGGTGGAGAAACAACATTAGTGATTGAACACATTGGGAGATGGGCAGGAAAGTGGTCATTGTACAGTTTGATTGAATATTCCTTGCAATATTGTCGGACTGGATTGATTTTGGTTAGAGATTGAGTGAGACTAGGATTGTCTTCATTCAAAACTTATGTCTTAATTAAATCAATCAATTTTATTAAAATCTTTAAAGAATGTTAATGAATTCCATTATAATAATTATAATTTGTAGTCGCAATAAATCACAAAGCTTTAACTAGTCCAACCGACTAAGAACATGTTAAGTGGAAATTCCAGTAAAATTTTCTTAAAATCTGTAATAACCTGTCCATATAACAACACGATGAACTATATTGAAATCGACGTATGCATTATGAATAGAAAAGAATTAAACATTTTTTTTTCATTTTAAGCATATCCAAACACGAAATTAAATAATTAAAATAATCAACCATATTTTGTTATTAATCCATTGTTTAAAAAAAAATTGAACTTTATGTTTTCGTCCGTCCACTAAAATTAGTCTCATAAAAATGAAAACTTACTCCCAATTTATTATTCATTTTTAATTTTCTTTTTCATATTTTATCCATATTTTCTCTTTATATCTCATACTTTACGTTTTATCACATTCTTTCTCATGCTTTACCCATTTTATATACCATGCTATTTTTCATATTTGACCAATTTCATATTGAAATTCGTATCATTTACACATGAGATTATTTTAAGTGGATGGATGTATTATCCATTTTATTTATCTAATACTCAATATAAAACTAAATACCGAAACATAATCAACGGATCGTAGCGCAGTTGGCATCGGAGCTGTGGCAACCTTAAGGTCACGGTTTCCGCCACCCATCAAGAGACTTTCAGCATCTAGCAAGAATAGTTGGATTCTGCCAAAGGCGAGTTTAGTACACATGTGATCGAACTAAAAAAAATTACGCTAATGTGCATTGACGGAACAAAATATTTAGAGCATCCGCAATGGTCGGCTAGCGACCGGCTAGCCGATTCGTCGCGCTGGCCGATCGGCTAGCCGAACCATTGCAGTCGGCCAGCGCAAGATCGGCGAGCGGATCGGCGTGGGCTCGCCGATCGCTCGTCGTTGGCCGAAACGCTAGCCGATCGGCTAGCCGCCATTGTGGAGGCCCGATCGGCCAGCGCCAATTTTCGATTTTTTTTTTAAATCATATATAAACGCGATTTTCGTTTCATTTTCATTTGCACCACTTGTTTTAACGAGTTTTCTCTCTCTCTAACTTTCTGTTCAAGAGCATCATTGAGTGATGGATCACAACAACGAGTCCAGTCCGGCGACGAGCGGCTCTCAGACTCCCACAGTACCCGTGGGATCTGGATGGGGGCAGATGGGCCCGGGATTTAACATCCCTTGGAATCAGATGATGGGGATGATGGCTGGTGCGCCGGGGGGGGGGGGGGGTGGGGCGATGGGGGGGAACCAGGGGGGTATGCCGGGGGGTATGCCGTGGGGGATGCCGGGCGGCGGGCAGGGGAGCGGCGGGCAGTCAGCGCCCGGGTGGGGGGGTATGCCCCAGATGCAGCAGCAGATGATGCTGCAGCAGATGATGGGGATGATGTGGCGGGGGGGATGCCGCACGGTATGCATCCCGGGATGCCGGGGGGGGTGCAGGGGTCACCGGGAGGGGACGCGGTATATCGGCCCTCGCTTGATTTTTTGACGGCTTCGTCTCACACGTCGACCCCGGTGGAGACGCAGTTCTCTGGAGATGACCTTCTGTCATTGCATGATATGGAGATCGATCTCGGGGACGATGATACTCCCGTTCGAGCGACGCCGGCCGCGCCGAGGAAGAAGACGAGGGGAAAGGGGAAGGGCAAGGCGGTCGGCGAGTCATCGCAGCCCACTGCCATTGGCCGGAGGAAGTGGACGGAGGATGAGTACGCCGCGGTGGCCAAGGGGTGGTTGGAGGTGTGCGACGATCCACTGGTTGCGAACAACCAGCGGGTCGTCAACATGTGGGTGAAGATCAGGGCTGCCTATAAGAACCATTGCCCGCACGGGAAGGACTTCAGCAACGAGGAGGTTCGGAAGGGGTGGGAGCGCACCAGGGCCGCGGTGGGCCGTTTTGCGAATTTGTACGCCAACGCCCTCCGTCAGCTCAGAAGTGGGCAGACTGAGGACGACGCCCGGAGGATAGCCGCGAGTCAGTTCCCCTTGGAGGGGAAGTATAAGGAGTTCACCTTCTGGGAGTGCTTCTTGTTGCTGAAGGACTCGGAGAAGTTCCGGGCGGGGTGCGACGCTGGGTGGCCGAAGAAGCAGCGACTTAACTATAGCGGCGACTACAGCGGCAGCAGCGGCGGATCCCACGACCTCCCCCCGGATGCTGAGGAGTTTCCATCCCCTCCTTCATTTACTGGTCGCCCCCGCCCGGTTGGACAGAAGCGGGCGCAGCGGGCTGCGAGGGGCGGATCCCCCCTATCGCCCCGCGAGGTCCAGTCCTCCGCCCTCCCAGCCGCCCCACTCGAGTACACTCTCCATTCGCGTAACCAAACGCGGGCTCAGATGTTACAGGTCTTCCGAGAGTGGAAGAACGCCACTGACCCCACGGAGAAGAGGTTTCTTTACGAGATGCTCGAGAGCATGCGTGCTGATTTAGAGATCGCGAGGTCACGGCTGGGGGGTTCCGACGTGGGCTCAGATACCACGGGTGGCGGCAGCGGCGGCGACGAGGAGGACGAAGGCGGCGGCGACGAGGACGACGATGGCGACGGCGATGAGGAGTAGAGAGTGGCGGGGCTCGGGTGTTGAAGCCCTTTTTTTTTTAAAAAAAATCATGTACTTTTTTTTTTAAAATCTTTGTACTTTTTTTTTAATGGAATGGATTATTTTTACCGTATATGTGTCGTAAATTTAATTTCGTATATCGCAATTTTAATTCCGTAAATGTAGTATATTTTGAATTATTTTTATTAGGGATGTCAATCGGGTCGGCCCATCAGGTTTCGGGCCAACCCTATTCGGGTTGCGGGTCAATCGGGTGCGGGCTTGCCGGGTTGTGATTTCTTTCGGGTTGTAAAAGTTCGGCCCTAACCCTAAAAGCTCGGGTTTCGGGCTAGCCCGACGGGTTAATCGGGTTGCTACCGATAAGGTTGAGGCTCGAACAATCCAATAAATCATGATGAAAATTAGTTATATTTATAAAATATAAATTATTTTATTATGATAAATTTGATATATATGCTTAAACTCATTCATAAAATACTATTATTTTTGATATTTCGTGAAATTTTAATACATGTTAAAAATTTAAATATTCTTTTAGCGAGATTAATTTATTTAACAGTTATTATATTAATAAATATTCAATATATAATTTATATATTTACCATAAAATTGAAAGTTATCTTTTTTTAGTTATCTATGTCATAAAATTAATCAACGACGTGCCGAATTAAGAGTAAAAAATTGAAAAATATAAATTTTTCCGGGTTATCGGGCCAGCCCATCGGGTTTTCGGGTCTGGCCCTAACGGGTTGCAGGTTAATCGGGTGCGGGCTTATCGGGTTTTATTTTTATCGGGCTAGAAATTTCCGACCCTAACCCTATAAATTTAGCGGGCTATTCGGGCCAGCCCACGGGTTGCGGGCTACATTGACATCCCTAATTTTTATTGCGGCTGGTCTATGGCTGGCCTAAATCTGACGTGACAGGTGGTTTTTTCAGTATTGCTGACGTGGCAGAGGAGAGAATGGCTGGCCTAAGCACCATTGCGGATGCTCCTATGAGCACAAACCACGACATTGAAGTCATTGCGCCCCATTTGCTACGCAACGCGTTACAAACGCAACATCAAATTGACTCTGACACACCAAACCACAACGAAATTTCCACACATTCTCTACCATAATTTCTATACTAGTATTCTTTTTCAAAAAGCAGAGTATATTTTGAACACAAAACTAAGCACCTCCATTTCATAGAAATGGAGGAGTCTCAGTATCCAATCCCGGCAGCATTAGTCCTCTCCCTCGGGATAGCCGGCGCCGCTCTTCTCACCCTCTCCTACTACGCGCTTCGCAGATACGCGTCGCGACGGCCGATCTCTCCTCCGCCCGCACCTCATTTCAACAACAGTACACAAGAATTCGATCACGCGATAGATCACCCCATATGGCTCATCCGCACTACCGGGCTCCCGGAGCCCGTGATAGAATCAATCCCGAAACTTAGCTACAAGAAAGGGGAAGAAGGAGTGATCGCAACGAGCAATTGCTCGGTCTGCCTGAGCGAGTTCGAAGACGGCGACAGCCTCCGCCTCCTGAAGAAATGCGGCCACGCCTTCCACGTGGCGTGCATCGATACGTGGCTCGGGTCCCACACCAACTGCCCGCTCTGCCGCGCCGCTGTTGTCGGGGAAGAAATGAGTCGGGTTGAGTCGAGTTCTAGTCAGATTAATATGATTGGTGGAGAAACGGAGGCTATGAGTTTGAGGAGGTCAGTCTCGTTGGGTTTCTTCTCTGCGGGGCAAGGGAACAAGGCTTTTGCGGGAAAGAGATCCATCTCGATAAGTGGTTTAGTTTGATCCAACTGATTCGGAGAGATTGTGTTATGATTCGGTGTTGTAAATAAGCTGAGAGTACAATTTGCTAGCTATTGTGATTTGTGAATAAAATATGTGATTAATGGTAGCATATGTTTTAGTAAACATTCACCCTTTTTTTTTCTTGCGAAACATACCGACGACCGTGGTGCCAAACTACCCACCTTTTTTTGCGCCAATTGTGCCTAGTACAATCAACATATTGTTGACTACCATAGTACTACTATAGCATTTATCTGTTTTTTACATTCGGTGCACTGAATTAGAATTTAATTATAATTACAAATCTATTAAATTAAATTTGAAGGAATTAAATTATAATTCAAAGTTTTGTGTGTATGCGTGCAATGTGTGTAGTGTGTGTGAAGGTCAGTGTGTGGTTGCGTGTAGTGTGTTTGTATGTAATATGTGAAGGTGCCCAATTTTATAGCTATGTGGAATTCCGAGTATCTACTTTTGATTCAAATTATGGAATTGAAAGGAAGTGGAGTTGGAATTGAAGGATCCAATTCCAACTCACGAAGCCTTGACTTTTTTGGCGAAAAAATTTTCCGAGCAAAATCAATGGTTAATCGGTAAGTGCTCGGGCATGTTGGTAATTATCGTGAGTTACTATACTTCAAAATTAATTCCCACAACAAATTATGATTTCACATATGCACACAAACCACTTATCAGTAGAAACTGAATGCAATAACTAACATAAAACAACCAAGCAATTTACGTGGTTCTGTTATAAAAACCCATGTCCATAGACAGAAGCAGATCTCTTTGTTGCTTCAATCAATCAAACAATTACAAATGCAAAGTATGAAGATAACTCAAGAGCAAGAGCAAATATTATAGTACAAGAACATTTGTGAACACTTAATTTCAAGGAACTCTGCATACTCTCTTTTTAGTCTTGAATATTGGATTTGATCTCCTCTTTCTTCACCTTATATATATGTACGTCAAACTTTGGTACCGAGCTAAGAACATAACGAACTATAAGAGAAGTAGCTATAAATTCCTTGAATTGTTATTGAGCTAATTTGTTCGGACACATTCTATCATGCTCAGTGAGCACCAAGGCACGGTGTTGCTCGGTAAAGTTTTCTCGCTAAAGCCCGTGTTTGTGTGTGGGGCTATTGGTGGTGGAACAGTTTCTACGTAGACTTTGAAAATCATAAAAATAAAAATGTGTGGCAAAGATTGAAATTTTATGTGAGGTAGAGAAATTTTTTACTAAAATCCAAAATGCAAAGTTCGAAAAAATCCATGAAAAGTCTTACAACCCGTAAAAGGGAAAGAAAAAGATGTGAAAATGAAAATCCGCGAGGCTTTGTTATTATTCGATCAATCATATATTTAATTAATTAAATCCCGAAAAACAAGTGATATTTGGCACTTATATTGTCACTGCCTTGATTTGTACGCACACGTAATATATTCAATATTCCAATCCTAAATAAAATAGAATAAACCCCACATTAATAGTAATTATAAACTGGCAATTCGTATTAAATTAATCAAACATGTTCCCGAACAGGCTAAAATTATCACAATATAGTACATAAATATTCCTAAACAAAATAGTAGGAGTACTAACAGTTTATTTGAAAGCGGAGTAAGTTCTACCTAAATTTCTTAATTTATGCGAAAAGTAGGCCGCAATGATTTGACAATAACAAATTGGATTATATGCCCACTAATTAAAAATTTTGGACATGATTACAAATCGACTCTTCTTGAAGCAATCCCACTATATCATGCACAGTTGTGGCTATTTCATTCACCGTAGTTAGCTGGCATTCAATCTCCACCTGCAATTAAGTTACACATAGTTAAATCAAAGTAAATAAAAAATCAAATGATTGAGACATGTATAATGATTTAGTTTTTTAGATTTCACTTATAAACCTTGTTAATTAATTTCCGTGACTAAGATTGATTCCATCTACATTCTACTATGCCATGTGTGAGCGTGACACATGAATTTGTTCTATCTAAATTCATTTATTTATTAAATTATTTAACAACTAATATAACAAGGGCAAAATTGTAACTTTTGCACGCACCTTAACACTGAAGCAGTATAGCACTGATTGATCAACGGTGGTGATATTAAGATGGAGAATTGTTAGGCCAATTGACTGAAATCCAGCCACTAATTTAAGTAGCTGCTTCGGTTGTTTCTTTGTGGACAGCTTGATGTTTGCATGACTCTCCACCATCATCACCTCGATGTCGGCGACGCTCGATCCGCGCACCGCCACCGCGTCCACGGGGGCGGACGTGGTGGTGGTCGGATGAGTTGAGTATTGTGGGAAGGTGAAGAAGTTGGAGAATAGGTTTTGGTTTGGCTGTTGTTGATTTGCTAGATTATTTGCTTCTAGAAATTGTTGGAGTTGTTCGAGTTCCTTCACAAAATTTATTGCGCCTCCAACTATTGATGCTTGATCACCCTGTATTCATCATTTAAAGAGATTAGATTATTAAGATTTTAAAAAATAAGTATATGATATTTGAAGATATAGAAGATGATATATGTAACTAAAGTCGTACATTAAGAAAACAAAACTGAATTAATAGATGATTTTAGTTAAGTAAAATAATTATTTACTTTTTTGGTGATAATTATATGAGTTCACTAATTGAAACTAAATGATTGCATGCAATTAAATGTTGTATATATGTAACATTTCCTTGATACTTCTTCACACAATGACACAAGTACATGGAGTATATATTAACGCCTAATAGTTACATGCATGCATACATTAAAACAGCCATTTCAAATTAGAAATTATCGTCAAAATAAATCACGAAAAATAGTGAAATTATGGTTTATCTCATATTTTTCAAAACCGGAATAATAGATCACCAAGTTTCAAAATTTAGAATTTATCCCATACATCGGTTTTTCAATTAAACCTGTAATGATGTGACAACAAGATTTATCAACGCGAACAAAACAGCAATGGTGCATAACGACGTTGTGTGGTTTTAATTTATTTATCGAAAACTATGGGACAAACCAAATTCTCCCTTCGAAATAAGTGTATGAATTAGGAATAGGGTTGAATAACATATTCGAATTTGATCACTTTCTTCATTTACATTAAATTTTAAATCATTATAAAGACAAGTGACTATGTTTATGCAAAGTACAGAGAATGATGTGGCATACCCTTTGCGCATAAGAAGGAGGCATTATGGAGCGAAGGACGGCGAGGTAGTCATTCATCTGTCTCCGGCGGTTCCTCTCCACCGCGATATGAGTCATCCTCTGGTTCTCCATCTGCTTCTTGTTCTTCGTCGGCCTCACGCGCCGTCTCTTGCGCCGGCACTTCCCACTCTCCGGCCAAGAGTCCCAATATCCATCAAGATTTTGAGGGTTTGGTTTCTCTTCTTCACACGGCGCTGCGCCGAAGCTGTAAATAAACGGATCTTGCTCAACAATATTGACAGCCTCTAGTGCCATCTCTCTCTCTCTTTTTCTATGTAGGTGGTAAATATGAGTAGGAATTAAGGCAAGGGAGAATGAAGTAGGTCAGCATCGATATAAAGGGTTGGGATTATTACAAAATAAAAACAAGTTGCATCAATCACACGTGAGGCTTTGTCTTGTATGTGTAGTGGCATCTAATTTAGAGAGACTATATATATGCATTATTATGACTGGTCACAAGTGGACTATAAAATATTGAGGCTTGAATGCGGTGGAGACCTTAGTGAATGATTAATCATTGGAGTATTCATTTTCTAACTGGTATACAATTTATTCTTATATTTATATAACGACGAAAATGGTGTAAAGTAATCAAATGATGAGTAACCTCATTCTTAGATACTATTAACATAGGATATGTGAATGATTTATTTTCAAGAAAAACCCATTTTTAGTGTACTAATCATGAGTAAAATACACACCACAACATATTCTCCGGGCCTGCAATGACACTAGTGCATTTTGGCACATTGAAGGGTTTTGGTTGTCATCTTGTGCTTAAAAAGCAATGTCAAATTATTTTGAATGTAAATAAAATAGAGGATGCATAAAAAAAGAGAAACAGAAAGTCGAAGTCGGTCAGCAAAAAATATGGATGTGTGTGGAAGGAATCCTGTGACAAAACAAACAGACTCAAACAAATTAAACTCAAATCTGCAAAACCTATTTCATGTATATTAATATTATATGGTGAACACACCAATAGCAGTTTCCAAAGACTCCGTCGTCTAAGTCTTTTTGCTGTTTATATAAACATTTGCTATTTAGTTTATTTTATACAACACTTTTCTTGAATTCTAAAAACTTGTTTGGAGCATACCAGGATTTAAATAAAAACATTCTTTCATGGATTATTCCCATACTATTATGAAATGTGATAGCCCTGCCATTCTTGCATGTGCTTAGGAATCATTTTTACGAGATCTAGATTCTCGAATATATTCTCTCCTGCGGTACTAGATTTTGATGATCAAAGCTCAAAAAATATAAACTGCATCTATATACAAATTAAATGGTGGTTTTTTATATTAACGAATGAATATAAATTTCAAGGCCGTATCACGATGAACTCGAACTCGAGAACTTTGGTACGCCAACACATACTATGCTAGTTTTTATTTCTTAGTTTCCACTTCAGTTTCCTACATTTTATGATGGAATAGTAAGGATGATTTGTTTCTTGAATAGGCCTACATCACATATGCAACAAGTGTGTGTGCGATTTAATTGATTTTGCTATGCTTGATTTATAATTGGTTATTTTATCTCGTATTCTAATGGCTATGATTATTTCCAAATTGGTTAATGATTTTATTAATGATTTTAAACCCTAAACTTTACCATAATAATACCTATAATTTGCGATCCTATTGTTTCAGACATATAGGAATATATAGCAAGAACTCGAATGTAAATGATACTATCGAAGTATCGGTGGACGTGTAAAAATAGTTAAAGATTTGACTGGTCCTCAAGTGCTCTATTTGTGGCTAGAAAAGTGTGGCACCTTTTTGGTTCACGGGTAAACATTGTTTCCCATTTTTATTTCGTATAGTTTATGTATATATACGTCAAAAGGATCAAATAGAAATTCTTTTGCCTACAAATTAAACAACATATATTCATAGAAATTTATACCTATTTTAAAAAGTTCTAATGTACATTAATAACTAATAATTTTTAGTTCTGTGTATTAAAATAATTAACACAAAGATATAATTATATCAATGCAATATGTAAATTTAAATATCAATACAAAGACATAAGTTTATCAACACAAGAAGATTGATAAATTTATGTCTTTGTGTTTATAATTTTTAACATACAAAACTGATATTCCCTCCGTCCCGCTTTAGGAGTCCCGGTTGATCAATTTTGAGCGTCCCGCTTTAGGAGTACCGGTTGAGATAAATTAATTAAAAATGCCTACAAAGTGTTAAAAGTGGGTCCCAACATCCACTACAACTAATAAAAAAGTGTTAAAAGTGGGTCTCAACATCCACTATAACATTTATTTATTGGACACTCAATTAAAAGTGAGTCCCAACATCCACTACAATATTTATTTATTACACACTCAAACACTTTTTTCTTAAAACATGTGCCCGACTCAACCGGGACTCCTAAAGCGGGACGGGGGGAGTATTAGTTATTAGTAGTTATTAGTTATTACTGTAACTTAGTTAGTATTTGATCACACGCATTGGGATAACTTTTTCATTTTCGTACATTTTTTAAATAATGAAATCTATTTATTTTAATTAAGATTTTCAGTTTGCATAATCACTCTCGTTGGAATATTAAAAATATAAACTTGATTTTGTAAATATCTAAATATTATATAAATATCTAAATATTATGTAGAATTATCTAGAATTGGAGATGTAAATATCTAGATATTAAATATAATTCTCTAGAATTTAAAGAGTAGTAGAATATCTAGATATTTAAGGAGAATCCTCTAGATAAGTAGGTATATTCAACAAATATCTAGATTTTTATCCATACAAATCTAGATATTTAGAATATTAAAAGAATTAAGTAGAGAATTCTAGAGTGGGAAGTTAATGCCTATAAATATGGGTGAATTGTAACAAGTTGAACAAGTTGAGAACTTGAGAAAGTTTGAGAAATAAAGTGTTCTTTTTGTTTACCCACGTCACCAACCTTTCCTAAAACATTTTTAATATATTCCACTTATTCTCCTCTCAAATATTGCCTTCAAACTAAATTACTCCTCCAACGTATATCTTTTATTTTTCAACAATTCTCCATGCTAATTAAGGAAGAGATCGTGATTAATATTTCCTTTATAGAAAAGTATAAATTAAAATATTATCTAAAATACATATTGGGAATGAGTGATGATAAATTAATAGAGATAGTATATACAAAGTAGGATAGTTTAGGTATTTTACATTTATAATAAATTTTTGATGATTAATTAAATTAAGGTATTACATAATTAACCTTCTCTGATCATTTATGAAAGTTTCCATAATCAACGGTTATCATTTTAGGAAAATATTTACTACATCTTCCCAAACACAGCATAATTTCTTCTTTCATTAATCAAGATTTATTCTATAAATTAAATTATAGTTTGAATGATTAGATCAATGAGCAATTGCGGTAAAAAATATTAGAAAGAATTAGGCCCTTGGAGTTTGATTCATATAAATATTATCTGTTCATTCCATTTTATCTCTCCCCTCGTACTATCACACAACTCTCTTCCCTCTATAACACAAATCATTTAAGTTTTTTATTTCTATCCATGCATTGTGACCACAACATACACTAATTAGATTAATAGTTTAATGCAATTGCATATATACTGAATTAAGTTTATATGCATGTAATAATCATTTAGTTAAGAAATTTAAAAATTATTTAATAATAAAATAATTAGATGTAATATTCATACGATTTTTTTCGATAATAACACGGAAAACATGTACTTGTTTCTATAACTTAGAATTTTAAAAATGATTTAATACTCCTAATAAAATAATTGGATATGAATAACTATGATTATTTTGTTTGATGATAACACTAAGAAATTAAGTATACGTGATATAGTCATTTTTTATAATTAAAAATTTAGAAATTATTCAATAATAAATCATTAGATGTGAAATACTAATACGATTTCTTTGGATGATAGCATGAACAAATTAAGTACAAATGCTATAGTCATTTTTTATAATTAGAAATTTAAAAATTATTCGATTATAACACTACAAAAATCTCGCGATTTAGCAGCGGAATTTAGCAGCGGATAAACATCCGTCACTATTAGTAGCGGATTTGTAACGAAATATCCGTTGCAAAAGTTAGTAAGGGAATTTGTAGCAGATTTTCAATAAAATTTGGCGGCATAATAGTGCGCCATATTTAGGGACGAATTTAGTAACGGATCCAGTCCGCTAGTAGTTAGTAGGAGGCATATCCGCTACTAATAATTATTTCTTTATTAATAAAAATCTAAATTACAAAATTAAATAAATATAGCGACTGATTCATATTCGCTAGCAAATAGTAGCAGATATATCCGCTACTATTAATTATTACAAAATTAAACAAAATAAATTATAAAAATAAATAAATTTAGCAACGGATTCGTATCCGTTAGTAGTTAATAGCGGAATAAAAATGTCCGTTACTATTCTGCGGCTAGAATTTTACTTATTATTTTTTATTTAATTTTGTTATTAGTTAATAGCAATACAAAAAATATGATATAGGAAATTTTAAACAAATTCTCACGTGATTTTGAGTTTGATCCAAAATAAATATAATCCCTCCATTTCGCAGTATTTTTTATTTAATTTTGTTATTAGTTAATAGCAATACAAAAAATATGATATAGGAAATTTTAAACAAATTCTCACGTGATTTTGAGTTTGATCCAAAATAAATATAATCCCTCCATTTCGCAGTAGTTGAGTCATTTTTTTTTGCACAAAGATTAATAAAAAATAAATATTAAATATATTAAATGAAAAGATGATAAAATTGGAAAGAGAAAATGCAGAGAGAATAAAGTAAGAGAGGGAATAAAATAGAAGACGGAAAATATGTTGCTTTTTGCTAAAAAGAAAAATTACTCTACTATGGATGGCAGGCAATTTTTGATACGACACGATACGACGACACGGACCCGCACGAAATTAACACGACACGAACACGCACGTTCAGGATTTGGGTCCTTATAGGGTCGACCCAATAAGAACACGAAGATAACGGGTTGGGTCGGGTCGTGTTTGGGTCGGGTTTGGGTTACACGTTAAGAAAAAAAATTATTTTTATTAATTAAAAAATTATTAAACTTTAATTTCTAGTTATTTTTGTTGATTAAAAATATTATACTTTAATTTTAATTAATTAAAAAATATTATACTTTCATTTTATTAATTAAAAATATTAATTAATTTTTCTATAAATTTTAAGAAAATATTATGCTTAGATTTTATTAAAAAATAATATTTTTAATTATTTAATTTTATTATATAGATTTAATATTACTATAATTTAATTTCATTATTTTGATTAAGAAAATAATTATTTTAATTTGGTATTTTTTTATTTTATCATGTAATATCAAGTTTATATCGTATAATAACATCATGTTTTAGTCGTTATCGTATTGTGTCAAGCTAACTTACTATCATTAACAGAGAGTTGACTTTTTTATTTGTACATGATAATACGCACGAACCCGCTGGGTTGGGACACATAAGAACCCGATGATTTCGGGTTGGGTTGAGCTTGGACACGATTGGGTTGTGTCGATAATGGGTTGACACGATAACGACCCAACACGCACGATCTGATAGCCCTTGGAGCATACTAAAGTATAAAAATGACTCAACTATCATGGAACATAAGGAGTACAATTTTTAATTAAAACAATATTTTTTTTTTAAATTTGAAGATATTTAATTTCAAATTTAATATTTTCTTAAATTATTATAGAATGATTAGTATGTAATTTATTTTAATTTACTTCATATTTTTAAATTTTATTTCAATGTATAATGTTGAAAATGTTCGACAATGTATATACAATTTATGTATGTTTATCGTTATCCAAATAAATATAAATGTACATAAACTGTATTCGTACATAATATCCCTAAATTTTAAATTTAATTGAATTATTTATGTATTAGTTTTGTTGGGGAGTGATCAATTGCTAACTACAACTAATTTAAGGCCACATGATTTTAAAAAACGTGTGGTCTATAATTTGCCACGTGTAATTTTCGTTTTTATTAATTAAATCGAAAAAGATAAAAAAAAACGCCAAATTAGGGTTTTTGATGAAAATGTCAATATAGTGTTTCGAAAATATCAACACAATGCTTTGAGAATGTCAACACAAATTTAGGATTGACATTGTATATGCTTTATATTGACATATTATCTTAGCTGCATTGACATTAACCTGTGTACGAAAAATACGAAAATTCTAGATTTTTTTTTTCAAATTTTAACGTCGGAACATATGCATGTAGTATATCGTTGGAATCCTTATAAAATTATCTTTAATTTGATATATGTTATATGAATTTAAAGTGTTGGGATTTCTTTTAAAAGTTAGTTATAACTAACTTGACATTAATACCCCTATTGACTTTTATTGGAATTAATCCTATAGCCTTATTGACGTTTTTTGTTGATCGTATTGACATTTTGTGGTTGATGATATAGGCCTTTAATTTGAATATCTAATGGCTATTATTGAGTTATAGTTAGCAATTAAGCATTGAGTTAGCAATATAACACTCCCCTAGTTTTGTTATTAGTTAATAGCAATACAAAAGAAGTGACATAGTAAATTCATAATAATTTTTCACATTATTTCAAACTTATTAAAATAAATATACAATTTTTAATTAAAATATTGTTTTTATAATTTTTATGTCATTTAATTATCTGATTTTTTTTGGAGCTGCAACTAAAATTATTTTTTTATGTTAATTATTGATAGTCAATTACGTGATAGAAGATGGGTGCAAATAAATTTTTTAAGTGGTACTCCATATAATTGGATTATTAATTATTAATTACTTTCGCTCAACTCACACACCACAACGCACGACTCAACCCTTAACTCCCACGCCGCTTCGACGCCACAGCCTCTCTCGACGCCGTCGCCGCCTCCATCGACGGCCGCCTACCTCGACACCTGACGACCGTCCCTGCTTCTCCTCCCACGGCTCTCTCTCTCTCTCTCTCTATCCCACAGTGCACATCTTAATTTTGCCTAATCTAAATTTTGCCTGTTCAGTTACTTGCTTGTGGGTGTGGTGTTCCCTCAAGTATTGAATAGGATGAAAGAGGAGCACCAATTCTAGTGTGTATGGCTAAATGGTTCTAGTTTATGTTGGATCAATTCTAATGGGGAATTTCTGTTTAGTTGGCAATTTTGCTTTATTAGGATTATTATTTGTTACTGATATCAGATTTTGATTAACCAGAATGATGTTTTTGATGATATTTAGAAAGCCATCCTAAGAGTACATTAGGATTTATACAACAGAAAGTGGTGGTCATGCGCCTCCCCACGCGGCAGGGCTCGGAGATTGTGGTGGTCTACGTGCGACACCCATGGCTACCTCCACGCTTCTCTACTCCCATGGCAATGCTGCCGACTCGGACAGAAGTACGAGCTCTTCATCGAGCTCAACATTCATATGTGCGTCAATCTCCTTGGGTACATATGCTTTTTTCGTCTTCAATCGGTCAATTCTAGCAGTTTTTGAATGAATTTGGTTCGCAGAAAAGCATATAAAATTGATTAAGCAGATGCGATTTTCCGTTCACATTATGCTAAAACTCTTTTACTTTATTTGGATTCTGAGTTTCGTGCTCTAGGTTCATGCTCATCATTATAATTTGGAAACCTTTGAAAGTAAGAAAATTTCTCGAGATTGAATTTTTACCATAGGAATTGTGTGCTTTGCTACTGCTACATCTAGTGATAAATTATAGAATAGTTTGTACAATCTGTGAACTCATATATTCACATGTGAGTGTGTGTTTGGGTGTGTGTCACATATTGTAGAAAAGAATAACTTTGTGAAGCTTCTTTGAATATGATCAGGTATGACTACTCTGGATATGGGCAGTCGACTGGGACAGTGAGTGCTAGATCTGATGCTTTTTGTTGGATCTTTCTCTTGGAGCATATACTGTAACTGTGAAAAAGATGGTTATGTTGGTTTTTGTTTGTAGCCCAGTGAGCATAATACAAATGCGGTTATTGAAGCTGCTTTCAAGTGTTTGGAGGAGAACTATGGCACCAAGCAGGAAGATGTTATCTTATACAGTCAATCTGTGGTAAGTGGCCCCACTTTAGATCCAGCAACTTGTTTGCCTAGTGTACGAGTTGTTGTTTTGCATAGTCCTATACTCTCTGGTGTGAGAGTCATGTATTTTGTCAAAAAAACTTATTGGTTCGACATCTACAAGGTTATATCTTCCCCATAATGTGAAATTAAGATGCAAATTTCTTGCTTTCAATTGTGTTGAATTAATGTATTGTTGTTGCGTTGTCTCTTGCTGTAGAACATCGAAAAGTCCATCCTGCTAAATCAACTGTCCTCATTATTCATGTAAGTATCAGTATTTTTCTATTCGTAACTTTAGAAACTCTTATGTTGAAGATGAGGTATTAATACTATATCTGTGTTGGATGCTTCTTGCTTATTTTGACGTAACTCAATATTTCTTAAGTCTTCCTTGCCTATTTGTTATGAATGTGCTATGCTGTGTACTAGTTTTCATGAATTGCATGCTAGAGTCTAGTTTATACCCCCCATTTAAGTGTTTCTTTGCAACATAAATGATCTTGTGATGGTTTGTTGTCAAGGAACTGCAGATAAAGTGGTTAACCTTTCACACAGTGATCAGTTGTGAGAACTCTGCAAAGAGAAATACGAGCCATTGTGGATCAAAGGAGGGACCACTGAATACATCAAACATCTCAAGAAGTTTGTGGCAACAGTGGAGCGATCTCCATAGCACGGAACGAGCACGAGGAAGAGCATAGATATTTTTGATGCTCCGAGGAAGAGCAGCGACAGGAGGGAGAAGCCAAGGCGTAGTATGGACAAGCCCGGGAGATCAAATCACCAACCACAGAATGTTGATAGTTTTAGGATGTCGTTTGAGGGAGAAGCCAAGGCGCAGTTCATGTCCCAACAGTCCCATAACTCGAGTTATTCAGTTGTTCAGTCTCTAGTCATGATTATGAAGAATTATGAGTTTGACCTTTTTGAGATTCATTATTATCTATATTTTAAAGTTATGACAATATCGAACTTTATGTAATTTGAAAAATACTTATTAGTTTATCTATTATTATTTTTTGCTACAAAGAATTGTTGTTATTTATTTGTTGAGATGTTGGTTTGTAGTAAACAGGTTGTCGAAACTGGGCAAACAATAAAATAATTGATCCGTAATATAAATTTAAAGTTAGCAACGGAATAGCAACTGAAGTAAAATATAAATAAATAAATAAAAAATACAGTAGCGGAATATATCCGTTGCTAATCTCTTACTAATGAAATTCTGCTACTGATCCGCTAGTACTAGCAACGAATATATCTGTTGCTAAACTTGATTCATTTTCGTTTCTGTTTTGATTTCAACATTTAGTAGCGGATTTCGTCTGTTGGAAATCCGTTGCTAGGTCTTAGTAGCGGACTTTGTACGCTACAAGTGATTTGGCAGCGAGGTCTTTAGCGGCGGACAATATCCGCTACTAATCCGCTGCTAATCTGATTTAGCAACGGAATTTAGTCATTTAGCAGCGGAATTTTCCGTTGCTAAATCGCGAGATTTTTGTAGTGTAAAAGCATTGGATGTGAAATACTAATACGAGTTCTTTGGATGATAACATGCCGAAATTAAGTATATATGCATGTAGTCATGTTTATAACTTAGAATTTAAGAATGATTTAATAATAAAATAATTGGATGTGAATGACTATGGTTATTTAGCTTGTAGCACTATGAAATTATGTATACATGATATAGTCATTTTTTATATAGTACTCCCTCCGTTCCATAGTAATAGAGTCATTTTATCATTTTGATATGTTTCATAGTAATAGAGTCATTTCCATTTTTAGTAAAAGTCAATACATTTTTCCACACCTACTTTACTCTCTTTTACTTTTTTCTATCTTCATCTCTCTACCTTTTTCTTTTTCCACTTTACTCTCTCTTTACTTAACTCACCTAACACGAAGATACATATGCTATGGTCATTTTTTATAAATTAGAATTTTAAAAATTATTTGATAATAAAATCATTGGATGTGAAATACTAATACGATTTCTTTGGATGATAACATGACAAAATTAAGTATACATGCATGTAGTCATTTTAATAACTTAGAATTTAAGAATTATTTAATAAAATCTATTTGAATGTGAATGACTAGTATATATGCATGTAGTCATTTTTTTAATTAAGAAATTTAGAAGTTATTTTAATAAAATAATTAGATGTGAAATAATAATACGATTTCTTTAGAGGATAACATGAAGAAATTGAGTATATATGCACGTAGTCGTTTTTATAACTTAAAATTTTAAGAATTATTTAGTAATAAAATAGTTAGAAGTAAATGATTATTTCGTTTGATGATAGAAATTAAGTATATATTATATACTCATTTTTTAAATTATAAATTAAATTATTATTCAATAATAAAATCATTAGATGTGAAATACTAATATGATTTCTTTGGATGATAACACGAATAAATTAGTTATATATGCTATAGTCATTTTTATAATTAAAAGTTAAAAATTTATTTGATAATTTTGGATGTGAAATACTAATACTATTTCTTTGGATGATAACACGAGGAAATTAAGTATATATGTATGTAGACATTTTTATAACTTAAAATTTTAAAATTTAGTATTCGATAATAAAATAACTGGATGTAAATGACTGTGATTACTTCGTTTGATGATAATACAAAGAAATTAAGTATACACACATATAGTATTTTTTTATTTTATAAATTTAAAAGTCATTATTTAATAAAATATTTAGATGTGAAATGCTAATATGATTTTTTCGGATGATAAAATGAAAAAATCAATTATATTTGCGTGAGCTGGTTTTTAACTTAGAATTTTAAAAATTATTTAATAATAAATTCGGTGGATGCGGATGACTGTGATTATTTCATTTGATGATGCCATTAAGAAATTAAGTATATATACATCTAGTTATTTTTTTAATTTAGAAATTTAAAAGTTATTTAATAATAAAATAATTAGTTGTGAATGACTGATTATTTCGTTTGATGATATCACGAATAAATTAAGTATATATGCATGTACTCTTACGAGTTGTGTGTATAATTGCAGTGATTGTATATAATTTCATTTATATTGTATAATTTGAAATATAAAAGGTTCATCTATATTTGAAATTTGACTAAACAAATGGAAGCATATATATCATTGCATTGATTGTAGTATATAATTTCATATCTTATGTAATTCATGTAATTTGGTAGTGAGTTGACTTTACAAATACAATAAAAGGGTAGTTTAGTGAAGATATATTAGTTGATAAAGAAACCGGTTTAAAATATAGGGGTATATTGTATATACAATCTTTGTTAATGTATCTTTATTCACTGGGAATAATAAACATCTATATTATGTTATGGGTTAGAGTTACTAAATCCCAAACAATTGATTATATTTCATAACACTTCGGGAGTTGACTAAATTGATCTAACAAACAAAAGAATATTTTAATTACTTTTACATTTTCCGTAATATATTTACTTACTCATAAACGTTTTAATTAATGAAATTTTTTTTTTATTAATAGTACTGTATTAAATAGGTTGGATTATATATTATATTATAGTGAAAGACATAATAGAATATTGAAAGTCCATAAATATCGATGTGTGTGCTTAAAGTGTTGGTCAAGTTTTTCAGATCCAGAGAATCCGCTAGATCATAATGTTTAGGACTCAGAGAATTCTCAAAATCCTCAGTCGTTGGATACACAATCTTTTGGGTTGAAAAATCAGCAACAAAGTTCATTCTTGATGCACATGTTGCAGGACCACAAAATCAAAATCCTGAAGTAACTCACATATCATTTTTTACTGTAGAACAACAATTGATAGAAGTTTCAAACTGTCCTAAAATCAAGGTCACTCCAACAAAACTGTCACTTTCCACCACCAATTTATGAATACCTAGAGATTTGGTAAATTATAGGCCATGAAACAAACACCAAATCTCTACGGTCAAAACAGAACAAACTCTTATATTAACAACAAAGTCATACCTACATAATCCCGCAACGTCTCTAATCAAACTACCCCAGAAACATAATCCTACCCATTCTTTAAACTTTAAAGAGACACCAGTATTCAATTTAAATGATCAAGCATTGAGGTTGCTAACCCACTAACATAGACTCCCACATTCCTTCGTATTTCTCAAAACTGGCAACAATTCTAAATGAAGCAATTCTTGAATAATGAATGGAATATTAATTTTTTATAACATTGCACTGATAAGGTGTAAAATCCATAGTTCACCTCATGAAGGGAGTACAACTATTTTTTTGCTTTTAATTTGGTTCACTACTTTTGGTCTGAGAAGATAAATCCACCTTTAATATTCATAATCGATTGTCAAAAAAGGATACTTCTTCCGTCCCACTCTAAGTAACATTTTTATTTTTAGAATGTCAAAGTCTAAATGAGACATTTTTAAATATAAAAACACCATCTGCTCTATTTTTCTCTCTCTTACTTTATTCTATTTACTTTACATACAAAACAACACGATATAATATCTCATGTCGAATTAGAAATGCTCCACTTAGAATGGGATGGAGGGAGTATTGTTTTATTTGAACTCTCTCTAACGCATATATAACTAAACATATATGCATTATATCATGCAAACATTCCATTCCGAAATTTTGATAAAGTTAGGAATAAGAATTTTTTTGGTGATCTTGTGCTACCCCCTTCCTCTTGCTTTTTGGTCTTGTTTTTCTTGATCCCGGAGAGTTTTCATTTGATGTAACTTTGCTAGTGTTTATTTGGAGTGTAGTCTTATTGTGGATTGTTATTTATTTATGTGGTTTCTTTTGTTAGATTGCTTTTGATTGATTTGTGCTTTGTTCAGTGAACTCCTATTTATTGCTTGCTTTTTTATTGAGTGTTATTTTTCATGTGTGATTAATAAAGATTGAGGTCATTGAAGTGAGAGAAAATTAATTTATTTTGAATAAGGAATTAATGTGTGTGTCGGTTCAGAAAATGTCAACTATACCACAACGATTTAAGCAAAGAAAAATGTGTGCCTGTTAAAATTGTGTGCTGAAATTAAAACCATATAAGGCTAGCCTGTCGGTCTTCATATTCATTGAATACCATCAATCGATATGGTTTTGCCTCTTCTCTCCTATTGTCTATTTTATCATAAAAAAGGCTACAAGGAAAATATTATTAAAATGATTTTAAATTGTGATTTGTGATACTGAACAAATTAGTTGACGTAACATGAGGAGAGGAAAATGTTCCCTCGTAATTAAAGAATAAAATAGGCATATTGGCAGGGGTGTTTTGGCTTTTATATAATCCGTAATTTTATTTTTCTATTTGGTCATCCCCAATACTTAATTATTATTTTATTAAAATTTGTATCGAATTTCTAAGAGAATATAATAAATGATCTGTCAGTTTTCCGATAATAATTAATTGAAGGAGTTTTGGTACACAAAATTAGGATGGGCCATGGAAGTATGGAACTTTCATTTACTTATGCAAAGTCGTGTTTTGGTATTTTCGATTTCTTTTCAAGTTTGGATAGCGACGATTATGTAGCTGAATAATATTTTATTTCTCTATTAAAAATGAAATGTTTTCAATTGTCTCATTAAAAATAAATTATTTTATAAATTTGAAATAATATTATCTCAATTTTTCTTTTTCCCTCTGTCTCAAGAAAGTTGAGTCACTTATTTTTTCACTCGTTTTGAAAAAATCGTAATAAATAATTAAAATGGATATATAATAAAGTAAAAATGAGAATAATGTAGGTAAGACTCTTCTCTACATTATTCTCGCTTTTACTTTATTATATATCCACTTTAATTATTTATTATGATTTTTTCAGAACGAGTGCAAAAAAAAGGTAACTCAATTTAATTGGAATAAAGGGAGTACTTTATTCTATCTTCACAAACTCATAAATCAACACTATATAAAACTCTATGCTGAAAAGCAAATGATTCATATTTAATGAGACGAAATAAAGAAATCTACTACAGAAATTAGGCCGAGCTACGACTTCCTAACTTGGTTGGGAACAATGGGTCTTCATGAAAAATAAATCCAATAAGCCCAAAATCAGCACTACTCTTAGCCCAATATCAGTGTACAACTTTTATACATTTAAGTTAATAAGGCCTCTGCCTCCCGTTAGACGAAGGGAGTATTTATCATTTTTAAAAAAGTGAGTGTGAAAATGAAATGACTCAAGTAACATAACGTGGGACGGAGAGAGTATAAAATAAAATTAATTTTGTGGTTGTGAAAGACTTGTTAATTATTAGTTCTTAGGCGATTTGAAAGTACGTAGAGTTTAAAATTTTAAGAATTCGATGTCTAAATTAATCGGTTTAAAATAGCCGATTTAGCTCGCAAGAAGATGGTAGATTTGCACTTTAGGATGCGTTTGTTTGTTTGCCTTGTAAGAGCATCTCCAACCATTCCACTAAACTCAAACTCATTTTAGTGTAAATCTCACACTAAATATTGATTTTACTCCAACCATTTACACTAAACTCAAACTTAAAAGAATATTCTCTATATTATGCTTTTTTTACTCACAAAATTTGAAAAACTTTTAGGTATTGGTTTAGTGTAAACCTAAAGATAGGTATTTTTTTTCTCAAAAACCAAAAATAGGATTGGTTTTTGAGTACTATTGGAGCTAAATACATATCCCATTTTAGGTTTTAGTATACCATTGGAAATGGTCTAAGAGTCCTAATTCAATTTATAGGGTTGTAAGCCAAACTTGTTGTTTTTGTTAGTGTTTGAGTTTACTTCCAATGGTCTAAGAGTCCTAATTCAATTTATAGGGTTGTAAGCCAAACTTGTTGTTTTTGTTAGTGTTTGAGTTTACTTGGTTGTGTTTGATTTGTTGAGTAGAGTTAGGACTAATTAAATAAAATATGCTTTGGTTTTATGGTTTGCAAACATGTGTTGTGTGTGCAAATGACACAGTTATCCTCAATTTATTAGTACATTTTTATATTAATATAAGAGTACACCAAATAATCTTAACTTTTGCACTTCTTGCACCAATGACCCCTAATAAAAAAAATAGTATTATAGGGGCCAAACAAAATACATAATCACAAATGAGATTTTTCCTAGCCATTTTCCAGACGAAAATGCCAAAATGGCTTGAAAGGCATTTTTGTCTGATCTTCTTGAAACATGCACACCTACTCTGATATTCACAAACCTGGGATTTACCTGCACACCATTGTCTAATCATAATGGCTTAAGGGTCATGTTTCCAATGATGCTCAGTCATGGATTTTGCGAATTTATCTTTATCTCTCTCTATTCAATTATTTCTCTATTTTAGGAGTGCTTCCAACGTCATCACAAATTGAAATAGAAAATTATAGCAATATTTTTTTTAATATATTGAAAGTAGGTGGTGGCGGCGTTTGAAAGCTTTCTGCGTTTGGTCAGGTTTCCAACCTCTCGTCACTATTCTTCAAAGTTGTATCGTTGTGGACTGGTCAAGTTGGATCGTTGACCTGATTAGGTTAGCCTATTTCCGTCTGTTACCTGCGGAAATGCAAGTGAGTGGATCTGGTAAAAGCTCAGGCTGATCAAGTTGAGTGACTCTGACTCGAGTGAGATGAAACGAGGAGTTAAAATGCGTGCTTTCAAAACCATAACTTACTAATACTATTAACTAGTATAGGGAAGTATGGATCGATCCCACAAAGATGAGGCATTGGACATTTGTTTGCATGACACGACTTGGGGCTTGGCTACTGCCACACTTTCTAGGGGG
Source organism: Salvia hispanica (assembly GCF_029641045.1). Lineage (NCBI taxonomy): Eukaryota > Viridiplantae > Streptophyta > Magnoliopsida > Lamiales > Lamiaceae > Salvia > Salvia hispanica. The sequence continues at coordinate 12,822,953 of NC_142693.1, forward strand.
TGGGTTAAGTTAACTACTAGACTTGGAAAATAAACTGAACTGAACAACTAAACTAAACTGCTTGATCAACTAGACTGACATTACTATAAATAGAAAAACAGAATAAACGGAGACTGACAGTCCCCTGCAAAAAGCATTGTAAAGTAAAAACTTTCTAACAACTTCATCTTCTTCAACAAATCAACATAGAAAACAAAACAGGAAATAGATCTGGAAAGTTAAAGAAGACGAAACATAAAAAAACACATAAAACTTAAATCAATTCCTAAGATCTAAGCTACGACCCCGTAAAAACATGAACTACGACATTTTCATGCAGAAACGAAACATGAACTCCTAGATCTAAATATACGAAGACGACTCAAATGTAAAACACCAAATTAAAACAAAATAAACTAAATCTAAGCTAAGACTCGAAACATAAAAGCAAAAAACGAATACAGATCTAAAACAGAAAATATAAAACAGGACACAAAGTTGGAAACGAAAATAGAAATTTGGATTAAACTAAAACAGAACATAAAAGAGTCGATTACATGAAAGGAAAACAAGGAACTAAACTATGAAAACAGGAAATTGTTTCATCATCCCTTCTCGGGATGGAATACAGAACTGGAAATTGAAATTGTGCGAGAGACGAACACCAAAACGAGAACTACCAGCTAATTGAACAACCAAGTGCGTGTGTGCAGAAATTTAGAACAAGGAATTGAAATGAGCTCTGGTTTCAGCCCTGGAAGAGAGCTAAGACCCTAACCTTATCTTAGGAGATTGTTGAGAACCTCCCTAAACTACGATGCAGGAAATGAAAATGGGAGAACTCCCTTTTCTTAGTGTATTGGGCTCCTTTATATAGGGAGGCGTAGGGCTCTGATCCCTAGGGTACCACCTCCCCAAAATGACATTGTTGTCCTTCACACCCTTAGGTGGGGTCTCTCGTCTTCTTTCCAATGCAGACTCTGCTGGCTCCGGTAAATATTAACTTGATCAGCTTGTTGCCGCCTTTTTCTCCCCCTTTTCTTGACTTTTGCCTTCACCCTCCTGATTTGCGCGATCTCTAGTTTATGACGATTTTCACACACACCTGGCTCAAAAAAGGTCGTTAGTTCACAGATTTAGGTGCAGTTTTATTATGGAACACATGCATGAAACGAGCTTCATCAGCGTTTACCACGGCGGCTGTGGCAGCAGCCAGTGTTTTAAAAACCGGTTTGGACCGGCCGGTCGGACCGGTCCGGCCGCGAACCGATGCTCATGCCGGTTCGGTTCACCATATTGGGCCGTCGAGAGGTTGAGCCGTTTTAAACCGGATGAACCGGCCGGTTTGACCAGAAACTGGGAACCGATTGAACCGGTTTTTTGACATTTCAGCTTTTTTTCAAAAATTGTGTCAAATGGGATTCAACCATAGACCTCATGTATATAAGTCCAACTCCATTACCACTCCACCACTTCAATTGTTGTGGTATAACAATAACTTTCATTATTCTTATGATCAATTAATAAATTTTCATTCATTCTATGATTAACTATTATTTTTCTAAATTGATTAATTTATTATAATTAATTATAAATAAAATATGTTAATTAAATTTAAGTTTTAATTATACTTATCTTCAATTAAGTTTAATAATATTTTATTTTTCACTAAATTATATAAAAATATACATGAATTTGATCAAAACTACATTTTATTATATAATAAATTTGATATATTTATAAAATATATATTTAATTATATATGCTACAGTAAAATGGTCCGACCAGTGGTTGGACCGATCCGACCAGTTGAACCTTGAACCAGTAGCTTCACCGGTTCGCTTGTCGGTCCGGTTTTTAAAATATTGGCAGCAGCGGTATTGATTGTGTACCTAGCGCACAACAGCAAGTCGACGGTCAATTGGCTAGCCATCTGCCAGCGTGTTAGCGGCGCGGTGGTGGTGTTGTTCATCGCCGTTGTAATCCTCATCTTCTTTATCGTGCTTTCCGCTGCGGCACAATACAACCACTGATTTTCAAGAGCTTGTTTCTCAAATTTGTTTTTCCACTTTAATTTCTTTTTATAATTTTGATATTTTTTATTGTAAAAAATCATGTAATTATTCGGTGATGTATTGAATATTGTTAAATGTAAAAAGCTTTTCTCTGTCACCTCTTTTCCAAAATTATAATATAGAGTGAACTACACCGAATATTCCCTAAATCGAGTTGCTGAGATGTACCATAAACCCCTAAATCGAGTTGCCAATCGAGTAGTCAAAATCGAGAAATCCATATGTTACATGATAGAAAAATCAACAGAAGAACACTAACTCAGAGATGGCCATGTGACGAGACGACGAAAAAAAATAAAAAAATAATTAAAAAAATAAAAAAATTTAATAATAATAATAATTATTATTATTATTATTATTATTATTATTATTTGTTGTTGTGTCAGGTTGCATGCAATGTGCCGTCATCATTTATAGGTTATTTGACAAAAATGCCCTTTCAAGGCCTGAGTATGTTATCATCCGAAAAAATCTCATTTGTGATTATATATTTTGTTAGGCTCCTCTGACGCTATTTTTTTTTGTTAGGGGTCACTGATGCAAGAAGTGCAAAAGTTATGATTATTTGGTGCTAATTCACTCTTAATACAAATATATATAAATTATAAAGATGTTAGTACTAACTTTTATATAAACATAATATTAATAAATTATAAATATAAGAAATGAATACGCGCTACGAAATAAAATTTTAATATTGATTGATTAATTCTTCAAATCTTCTTAAGAAATACTGATAAAAATAAGTACTCCATAAAAATTTTCTCCCATACTATTGATAAACCTTTTTTTACTACTATTATCTTCATCATTATATAAATCAAAAAATGAATATTAAGTAAAATCAATAATTTATTAGTGTTAAATTCCTAATCAAAATCCTATTCCATTTTGACGGAAATCCCAATCAATGGAGAAAGAGGGTAAAAGGTGAAGAAGAGGGGTTTTCTCTGGTGGAACAATGTATCTCCCTCTCACTAAACCACCACTTGCATATGTTACTGTTACCAATTGAATTGGTGTAGGTAACATTAATTTCGAGCGGACCGTCTTTTATTTTGAAACGGGCCTGGTATAAAACAACTAATGCAAACAAACAAGGTGCCAGTTGGTCCACGTAAGCATTTTCCATCCTTTTCCTACTCTTCTCGTCTAATCAAACGCACCCTTAGTGTGGATTCGTAATCGTACCCAGTGTAAGCGGTCTGACCGGCCCATCTAGCTTTAACTATTTTTTCTATTTTTATAAAATATAGTACTTCCTTCGTCCTAAGATATTAGACTCATTTCTTTTGGCATAATAATTTAGGAGGTATTGTTTAGTGATGTAAGTGAGTTGAAAATAAAGTAGATTTTTACCATAAATAGAAATGGCTCAAGTATGTTGGGACACTCTCAAAATGGTATATGAGTCTAATATCTTGAAACGGAGGGAGTAAGTATTACTCTATTTAACTAGAAAAATATGGGTCTGATGGAACATAATATGAGTTCTTCTGATAAGAACACTAATTTTTTTCTATGAGAATAATAAGTCTTATTTACCTGTGGGCTGTGTCAAATGGTCAAGGTCAGCCCCAGCCAACGGCCCACTCAGTTTGAGACTTGGTGAGGCCTACACCCATTATTGAAGTAGACCGATTTGGGTTTTTAGTGAATAGCTTAAATTGAAAATTTCGTGAGTCATGTAATCATAAATTCCTAATATAAATAGAGCATTAGGCATTCTACAAAAGGAGAGTTCTTAAAAAATAGCTAATCTTAAAACCTCATACTGCCACGTGATAATGCAAAATAAAACTGTAATGCAAAATGCATTAATGAATACTGTAGATGGAGCGGTCCTTATTTTACAAAAGCCCTATTACAACCCGCTTAAAGTGAGTTAAGCTTATACCATCGGACTGAGAAAGTAGAGAATATTGCCGCAAACATATGAGCGCCGAATAACTCGAAGGTGTCGACCCAACATCAACCAGGTCAATTTCCGGGTCAGAACCGAAGGAGTGAAAAGTCACCAATCATAAATGGCATGACACTGAGATGTGTGTGTTGTGTGGAATGTGTTTTTGTGTGTGTGTGTATGCGCGTGGAGTGTAGGATTTTAAGTACTTATTTTGATTGTAAATAAAATTTGAAGTACTTATTTTGGTAGTAATATTCAAATTTTAAAATTCGTAGGATTTAGACTTGTAATTCAATTTTAGTTAAAAAAATTTTACGCTACCATTTAGTATATTTGGAGTTGAATTCTCTAATTTTAATTTCTAAGGTCATCCGCATTTATGTCTTTTATTCGTCTCTTAACCGTCTCATCTCTTCAATATTTATGGGTCCTACTGTACTTTTCAGCTCATCTCTTAACTAAGAGACAGCACTTGCATCCCTCCATCTCTTAACCATCCCATTCCTTAACTATCCATTCAATTTTATTTTTTATTTTTAATTCCAACAAATTCAATTAATAAAAACACACTTCATTAAATAAAATAAAAATTACAATTTAAAGGCCTAAAAAATAAAAAAATACATAATTAAAATCCTAAAAAAATTAAAAATACATAATTAAAATACTCTAAATTAAATTATAAAAACTACTCCGCCGGCGAATAATCCCCTGAAGTCGACGGTGCACCCAAGTTAAATCGATCCCGAATACCAAGTTGAGCTTTCATATGCGCAATTCCGTCCATATGGGCTTCAAATTGAGGAGGACTCATTTTTGAAGTGTCAACCATCGTGGCGACCAGGTACATGGACATTATGGTGTTTGAGCCCGAGCCCGCCTGGCTTGATTCGCCGCGGCCCCTCCCCCTCTCTCTCTCTCCCTCGCTCTAGCCGCCTTCGCCACCTTAGTCCCTTGCGGCCGACGTCGTGAACCGGAAGAAGACCCCCCTGCATCATCGGTTGGCGTGCCCTCACGTGAGGTGTTGCTTTCACCGCCATCACTGACGAGTAGTGGCCACGCGTCATGTGCTTCGTGCGTTTCGGGCCCGTGCCCGACTGGACACCGCCAGCCCACCTTTCAAGGTGGTGGACTTGCGACCAAACTTCGACATACTTGAAATCTTTACCGACGTCGTATTTGAAGACCCGCAACGCCGCTCTCAGAATGTCGGCTCCACTAGCTCCGCTTTGGTAATTCGCCTCTTCAGCCCTGTGTATCGCGCAAAATTTTTTGACATCTTTGTCGCATCGGTCCCAATGACTGCGGAGCATCTTCACGTTGCAGGCAAAGGTCTTCTTCGACCTTCGTGCGTTGTAAACTTCAGTGACTTTTTTCCAGAAACACAAGTGGGTTTGTTGATTCCGACGACAGGATCGTACGAGACGCTGATCCAAGCGTCGTACAGAGCCAACATCTCCTTTTGGTTGTATGGATGACGGCCGCCGTCCCCCACAACCTCGTGGTCGCCCTCTTCCTCCTCGGCATTGACGCCGATCCTGGCGGAGCCTCCACCTATCGGCCGGTATTCCAAAGTGCGTTCAGCCGGAAAATTCTCCGAAATTTGCGATAATCCCGGCGATTGCTCGTACCTCTGGGGGGGAGGGGAGGGACGATAGTGTGCATCCACATCAAAATATGGTGTTTGGTACGTCGGCAGAGTCGTCAAGGCTTGGGTGCCCGGCGACGAACCGGGAGTGCCCAAAAAGTTGTACATGCTCGCCCAATCGTCAAACGAGTTCAAGTCGAACTCGCCGGAGCCCCGCGAGCCGCCGCCGCCGCCGGAGTTTCCATCGCCGGACAATTTTTCGACAATTGGAGATAAAAGAATAGATGAGTGTAGTGTTTGTGTGTAAAATGGAGAATGGAAGAGGAATGGAAAAAGAATAGAGTATTTATAGAATAATAAAAAAAATTAAAAAAAATTAAAAAAATTTGACCGTTTGCAACGGTCATTTGACCGTTTAAAATGATTTTTTTTTTGAATTTTTGAATTTAAAAAAAAATTATGAAGTCATAATTCGACGCCCACTCGCAGGCCGGTGAGTGGGCGTCACGCCGTGCGCCAGCGTGCGCCACGTGGCACGCGCGCATGGCGAGCAAGTTCGAGGCCGTCCTCTTCCGCGCGCAACGAGCTGGCTCGTCTCTTCGAGACGAGATGCATTCCGCATCACCGTCTCGATGCCAGCTCGTCTCTTCGAGACGAGATAGGGACCGCAACGAGATGCGCTGCGGATGCCCTAAGTCTCATTTTCATTGAACGTAACACTCACGGTCTAAAAACTCAAAATAATTTATAATCTTTATTTTACTAGTTCAATATTTAAGAATGTTTACATCAAATTTTAATTATAATCTTAATTTTCCTTTTGTAGGCGTCCGTATCATTTCACTTCTGTTAGTATAGGTCTAATATTTCACTATTTTATTTCATTCACAAATTATAAACAATTATTGTAAAATAAAACTTGGGTTTCACTAACGTTTTTGAAGCACATTTTTTTACATTTCTCATAACTTTTCTTATTGGAATCAGACAAGTAACGATGACTGAGTATGTTAATCGAGATTAGTGGAAAATATAATACTCCCACTTTACTAACTCCAATAGTGGTAGAAATTTCCTTTTTTTTTTCTGTTGTTAGTCATCCATCTAACTTAGCATTTTTTTTTTCTGCAAAATGTTCACTGTGATCATGGAAAATATAATATCATGATGGATGGATTAGTTTTAACGGGAAAAAAATCGATACATGAACTAATTGTTTGAAAGTTCATTAAATGTATTTAAATCGTATAACGGTCATTTCATTATCTACCAATTAAATCGAAATTCGAAAACGCATACGAATTATCTTTTCTAGCTAGTGGTCCCGAGTTCCAAATTTGAACTATAAAACTATTAATTTTGCAGAAAGAAAAAAATTGAAATAAACGGTTGAAACTTGGTAGGCTGTCCCATTTTATGAACGTTACATGATTTTTAATTCGAATATAAAAGTCGCTAATTATAAAAAACGAAGACGAAAGCGCGTTCTCTTTACACCTATTTCTTTTTGAGCGGCGTAACAGTTGGTTGGTCACGTGCTAGATTCTGCTGCTAGCTGACTTCATGCCTTAACAAATCAATTACTATTATTAATAATAATATGAAATGAACTGCGAAAATATTATATACAGTAACTTTTCCTTTTTAAAATTTGTAAATTTTCCTTTGATCTTTAAAATGCTGTATTGGAGTACACGGCATTTTCATAAAGAATTGTTTTGAGATAGTGGACCACCAAACCATTTATTTGGTATCCTATGTTGTAAATTGTAATGCTACAAAATAAATAAAAATCAATTTCTTTCGATGAAGTTAAGGCAGGTCAATTCTTTAAGGAAGTAAAATTATAATTTACTTTTTCTAAATAGTACTATGATTTACTTTCTTACATTTTACGTTATATTCTTTTTAAAATAGCACGTTTTACCACATAAATTTAGAGAATTAAAATAGTAGTACTATAAATTAGGTGTTTCTTAGGTATAGAAATAGAAATTCAATAATATAGGGCGGTGTACTTTGTCAAAGACGTCATATTCCAAATAAAATTGTAGTCCTACTACTCCGTAATAATGCAGTCGGTTTGGAAAGTAATGAGTTACCTAAAATTAACAAAACAAAATTTATTAACTAACTAGTGAAAATAATAAGAAGCACGATGTACTCCCCTCTTTCCATAATAATATAGTTATTTTGTCATTTTGATACGTTTTATAATAATAGAGTCATTTATCTTTATAGTAAAAGTCAATACATTTTTCCACACATACTTTACTATCTCTTCACCTCTCTACATTTTCCATATTTCACTTTATTCTCCCTTTACTTAACTCGTCTAACACAATTTTTCTTAATCTCCGTGCCGAAAAGAAATGTCTCTATTACTATGGAACGGATGGAGTACTACATTAGCATATTATCTCCAAATCTCCAATAGATTATCAAGTTTTGTCCTTTTTTCAGTTCTATAATCAAGCATTTTTAATGTGAATATATATTGAAGTGTAATATGTGTTGTGTATGTGTGTATATTGTTTGTAACTTATGTGTAGTGTGTGCGTGTTGTGTATGTGTAGTGTGCGGTGATTGTGTATAGTGTGCGGTGAATGTGTACGTGTGTGAGAGTGCAATATATACATATGTTGTGTATGATTTTTTTTCTTTTTATTCAAAGAGGGTCAATAATGGTTTCTCATCTAACCATTAGATGACTAAAGCCACGAACTATTAGTTAGAGGAAAAATGTCTTACCAACTAAATTGTGTTTTACCATCTATATGTTGTGTATGTATGTGGTTTTGGTTGTGTGTGTGTAGTGTGCGTGTATTGTATGTTGTGTGCATGTGCAATGTATTTCATTCCAGTCTTATATCAATACAAAGAATGTCAATTTTATTCCTTTTATATTTCTTGCGCCATAATTTTATTCCTATCTTCACTTTATTCCACCTTCATTCTCTTTTATTATAGGAAGAATGATCTTAGACACAAAAGTCTATCTAGCAGATGAGCTCAAAAAGTCCTATTTATACATAATGTGTGAATCCCAAGGAAATAAAGAACCTGGGCGAGTGGGGCTATGTTCCTAAGTTCATCCGGGCGGGTAGACATCCCTGTCGGCCATCTGTCAATCCTACCCAACCGAGTAGGATGAGTCGCCTTGTGGTACCCAGTTGTGTGCCCCACCATGCCAAAGCACGCATCCAGCGTTGGCCACTCGGTTAGGTGGTTCGACATCTCACGAGCTACCGGTCAGGAGGCACCCCTTGTTGGTTGTCCTACGCCCCCAAGTCCTTTGCTCGGACTCTGATTGACATCTTCACGCTCCATGACCTCTTACTTTCGTGTTCCTTCCTCTCAGTGGCGGATCCAGGATTGATAAACGGATGGGGCGAAATATACATTAGTAGGTTGGTTTAGGGCGAAAATGACAATTTTTTTCGATTTTCGGGGCGACGTCAGGGCAAACGGAGGGGGCGGACATGGTAATTTTACGTCCGGATAAGAAGAAATTAGTTGCACGGAGGGGCGACCGCCCCCTCCTGCCCCTCCCCCCTAGATCCGCCACTGCTTCCTCTTCTGCGAGTCAACTAACATGCGGGGCATTGGCATCATGCAGCCGACATATCATTGGTCTTATATAGGGCTGGCTTGGGACCTTCAGCGGGTGCGGTATATTAGTCTGCATTTAGGTTTGAAATATAATTATAAAAAAAAATTACCTTTAGCAAATCTCAATTAAATGAAAAGGGTGAAAAATTTGATGATAATAAACTAATTTAAGTTAGTTATCATGATTGACTATTCAATGTAACTTAATTGATTACCTATTTGGTTGATTTATTAAACACATCAAAACATAAAAAATCAGACGTGCCGAACATGTAACACAAACCATAAAAATTTAACTTGCATACCGGAAAATAGATAAATTTATCATAAATATCATTACTTTTACGAAAACATAATTTTACTGAATGTTTAGCTTAATTATAACGTACACACAGTACAAATATGTTAGGTCAAATCAAAAGGAAAGTACCATTATGATGGAACAAAATAGAAAATGAAACATCACGTTAAAATAGCACGTACTTTATGTTTCAATTTCAAAACGAATTGTTCTCATCAATGCGCTAGCAAGTTCAATTACTTTAGGTTGGATCATGTTCAAATAAAATTTGAATTTACAATATTTTAAAGAGCTCTGTAAATGTTACTAGTATGTTCATGTTCTACTTAATACTCTGTTTTATTATGCTTTTAGCTAGTAGTAGTCGGTATACTCAATGAATTTTAGTTCACCGAGTTTCAAGGATTTACATAACAATAAAAATTTGACAATCCAACACCCAATTGTAGAAAAAAAACAATAGGAGTATAAAAGAATAATAATAAAATTTATTAGGGATGGATCTGATGATCAATGTACATGTGACTCCCCTAGATAACAAATATGTCCACGAGCTATAATCCAAGAGTCATGTGTAGTATCACCCAAATAATAATCACAACAAAACAAATGATCCCCACTACAAATCAATTAAACAAACCACAAACAAATTTCACCAAAAATCCAATAAAATTACAGACACAAAATAAATAAAATAACCAAACAGCCCCTCTTCATCCAAAACAGATCTACGCCGTCCACCTGGCAGCTCTATGCCAAAGCCACCGCCACAAGCACCGCCGCGAAGGCGGCGCCGCCGAAGCTAGCCCTGCTCACGAATCCGCTGTTGCCGTCGTCGGCAGGCGGCTGATCGGCACCTGGCCCGGCAGCGGGGCCGGCGGCGCCCGGGGCGGGGGAGGTCGGTGTGGCGGCGCCCGGGGCGGGGGCGGGGGCTTCTTCTCCGGCGGCGGGGGCGGGTGTGGGGGCGGCGACAGGGGCTGGGGTGGGTGCGGGGGTGGCTGGGGCAGGGGAGGGGGAGGGGGTTGGGGTGGGGGTGGGCGGCGCCACTGGGGCGGCGGTGGGGGAGACGGTTGGGGCGCCGGTGGGGGATTGGGCCATGCATGACGTGGCAATGAGTGCCATGATGAGGAAGAGCTTGATGAGTCCTGTTGAGGAAGCCATTGCTAGAGACTAGAGAGAGTAGTTAGAGAGAAGAAGTGTGAGAATGTGAAGTTTGGGGGATGGGCAAAGGGAGCAATTAAAGTGAAGATATATATAAAGGGAAAGAGAGAGGGATTAGTGGGGAACAATGATGAGATTCCGTGAAGAGGAATTAAATAATTAAGTTGGACAGAGTATTGCATGTGTATGTGTTACACATTACAATATGTGTGTGAATAAGTGAGAAGTCGTCTTCTTTTTTTAATTTTGGGCAAACGGACCGATTTCGGCTACTTTTGGATCTATTACTACATTTTCAAAATATAACTAATCATGTTATCATATTAATAATTTTTTATTATTTCATAATCTTAGAATTTGGGAGAAGTAATATGATATGGAAGATGAAAAAGACTATGCAAACAAAACGCTCGATGATGGTATTCAATGCATCTAATTGTGTTTATAATTTTTACATATGCAAGGTATTATTATATATTATCTGTTGATATGGTTATTAGTATGGAAACAAGGTAGTGGTGAGCAACTCACTATTTCGGGTGACTTGGTTAGTATGTTTATAATTGTTGACCGGATCAAGGTAATAATTGATCGTCCTTGGAATTCCTCAACGCTTGATGTGATGTGTTCTACTTCTAAGAAATAGAACTACTCCACTAGTACATTAATATACATATTGAATTTGAATCAAACATTGACATGTTAACTTGTTACATGTATTATGTATAGTAGTTTAAGTGGCGGAAATCTCATATTTTGGGGTGGGAGTGAAATCATGTTTCTATAAACTTGATTAGTTCAAAGTTGTAACAATGACTGAATGCAAATTACAATATGAAGAAAGTAAAATAAAGAAAACAATATACTATATGTATAGACAAATTCTTCAAATTCTAGAAGGAACTCTTGGAAGAAGAAAGAAAATAATAAAAGTGAAAAAAAATCATTGAAAGAATAAGTCGTAAATATTACTATTACAATAAAGATCAAAATAATAAATTGAAGAAGTTGGAAAAAATTATTTCGAATTATTAACAGAAACTTCTATAATTTTTTTACAATCGAATGGTTTTGAGAAGACAGAACTCTTTTGTTGTGGAGTATATGAAAATAGGCATAAAGAAACAATAATAATAATACTATTATTTATGTAAGTTTTCAGAAACCGCTTAAATTTATTGCCCTTCACGAAAAAACATTCTACTATATTTTAATTATCACCCTATGGATAATGACATAGATCTTCCATTAAAAAAAATAAAGAATTGTAGTATTCAATTAACTTTTTAATAAAATAGCCAAAAGGGGCTAGAAAAAACACTGAAAAGATTGACATACTAACTCGATTAAATTAAATTGCACAATGTTCAATTTCGTGTTGTATTCCATATCTTCACTTTCACTACAAGAACCCTTCGTCACACAGACACGCACAACACGTGTAATCATAAGAATATGTAACCAAAAAAACAAAATAGCAAAGGCATCTTAAAAAGTTAATAAAAAGAAGAAAGAAAATAGAATAATTGACGAATAGTGAGCTGTAACTTTGTCAAAAGGATTGCAACTTTGCCCACTTTGAGTTGTTGCTGTGTCACAATTTCCTTGAAGCTTCAAGAAAATTTGATCGAATCTTGCTATTTTTCCTAAGTTAGTTGAACATATTCCAAAATTTCCAAAATGTGTAGGCCTACAAATTCTTAATTTTGCGGTTATTTTCTTTTGGATTTTTTTGGTGGGTAACATGTCCTTCTCATCTAATTAATGAAGGGTAATTCGAGTTTAATTAATCTTGTCCTTAGTTACATCCCCTCCCGTCATCTGGTACATAAATATTTTGTGTAAATTAATAATTCTAATTAAATACTCCTAATTATTGTAATTAATTTCAAGTTCTTGCACAGCGCGTATGAAATATTCCATGTGAGCAGGCCTTTAATTATTATAAAATGCAATATCATGTAGTAATGTCGAAAATATACAGTTGTAGTTACGATGTGACATTATTATTTGTAATTTTTTGTGTAATCTGTATCTAATAATTTTTGTATATATGGTTGTTGGGACAGCGGATGACAGTCTGGAATCCTCAAGCTTTTGGTACGCTCTCCCGTGATATTGTGGCCAACCACTACATATTACTTGTATTATTGCTTTTAATTTCAATATTCCCATTAGTCATTGCTCATTTAACGTTATATATGTGGGATTAGAGAACTAATTTTTCATCACAATGGTTAGTTAGCACACTAAGCAGTCTTAGAGGACTAATTTTTCACCACAATGGTTAGTTAGCACACTAAGCGGTAAAAGACTGGACAAATAATTTGCTCCGGAAATTTTAAAGAATCGAATTTCTGACCTTATACTTAAAAGAAGAAATTCTAAACCACCACGACAACCATGATTATTGTATGATAAAGAAAAGTTTAGTTCTTATGTATTCATCTAAATCAGACTCTATACTAATTGCAATTACTATTTCAATTTTAGTAAAGGAAACATCAAACACTATGCAATGGTAAATGCTACACTTTGACATTTTACAATTTCAATTTCTTCTATGAACAAATACTAAAGTTTTTTTTTAAAAAAAAATAGGCATCTTCAATGCAACTGCCTCAGGTGGGCGTCCCGTGCGTGACTGCATTTTGCAACGTGTAAAAAATTGTGTCCGCCTGCCGCTCAACCTCCGCTATAGCTAATCGCTCGGGTGCCTAGCTACTACATTGCAATAGTCGAAGTTGTTGCAACGAGATTTTTTTTATTTTTTTATTTTATAATGTAAAATAACACTTTTTATAAAAAATACATTCTTTGTAGCATTCTAGTTGATAAATTTCTTAAAATTAAAACATCATTATCTTCATTTTGTTATCACTTCTACTTTATTCTCACCATTCAATTGACTTGTATCAAATCTCTTGCTAAAAAAATGTTTCACTTAGGGACAGATAGAGTAACTTTTGTTTTTGAAAACTCATTTACTAAATATACTAAATTGTAAATTTGGTATGAAGTGAATACATGGTGCATATTTGCATTAATTTATAAATAAATTGTATCAGATTTATCTGAACTAAGGTTTTTAATGTATTTAATTTAATTTGAGTTACTATTATATTTTTTTTTACTATCTTTTTTCATTTTACCCTTTTTAGCTTCAAAGGAAAATTTTAACCATATATATCTTTTGTTTTTATCACTCTCTCTCACTTCTGTTATTTCTCTCTCTTATCGTTTCACTTCTTTCTCTTAAATAATAACCTTATTTTATGCTAAAAGTCAACTTATGTTTATAGATGTGATCAATATTGTTATGTTTAATTTGATGCTTAAATCATTGGGATGTACATAAACTCAATCATTTAATTAATTTTTGTTTTTTTATAATTTTAAATACATTGTATAAATTTTAGTTTATAGAAAAAAATGTACTCCCTCCGTCCCCGATTAAGAGTCACAATTTGACCGGACAAGGGTTTTAAGAAATGTAAAGAAAAGTTGGTTGAAAAAGTTAGTGGAATGTGGGATCCATTTTTTTACATTGGTTTTATAATAAAATGTGAGTGAATTGAGTTAGTAGAATGTGAGACCTACTTACTATTTATGGTAAAAATGAAGTGTGACTTTTAATTGGGGACGGACCGAAATGGAAGTGTGAATCTTAATCGGGGACAGAGGGAGTATGGGAGTATATGAAACCATAAATCACAAAATAGTCAGATTCGTATCATACTGTTCAAATCAAAATGTAAATCACAAAAATTTGTAAGTTTGCAATTATTTCAACTGAAAATGTGACTAAAATATAAAACCTTAGATGGCCTTACACTAATTTATGTCGATCAAATTATCGCTTCGAACCTCTGTAACATACGTAAGACTTGGAAAAAATACTGAAAAAATGATATATCGCTCGTATCGTATTTAAAAATATCGAAAAATTATCAAATTTTCGTTATATCGCAATTTTCGATACGATACGATACCATATCATAAGTTTTCGATACGATAACAATATGAATTTCTTTATATCGCGATATATCGATATTTTCGATATATCGCTTTATATCAAATATACGATATATATCGTATATATCAAAACATATTTAAATTCAATACATATTGAAGTTTAAAAAATTATAAATATATATTGCGATGGAATTGGTGTTTTTTTTTTGTACTTGATTGTGTTGTATTTTGAATATGGAGATAAGAACACTATTTATTTTATTGTGTTTAAGTTTTATTAGTTTTTGTTTTTTTAGTTTTGAAATTATAATTTTCGATATACAGGTATTCGATACGATAACGATATTTCGACATATTGTATCGATCCTTGATATATCGTTCTTAACGATATATCGAATTTTGGTACGATATATCGAAATATCGCTACGATAATGATATTGATATTATCCATGTCAAAAGTTCGATATATCGAAACTTTCGATACGATAACGATATGAAATTCTTTCATATCAATATTTTCGATACAATACACGATACAACGTTTTCGATACGATATATCGTATCGACCCACCCCTAAACATATGTAATGCGAGAGGCTCCATTAATTTTAGAGTGAGCTACGCAAATAATTCCTGAATTATGTGTTTCACACGCAAACGGTTCCTATTTAAAAATATAATGGGTAGTCCTTGAAGCAAGATGTAATCACATTCATGGTACTTTATAACTATTCATCACAATTTTGCAACAAAAATACCCCCAAGGCATAAGGACATTTTTGAATATTCATATCTAAGTACTGAATATGATATTTTTTCTATCTCTCTAGTACTACCTCCGTCCCCCAAATATTGACACACTTTGACCCGGCACGGGTTTTAAGAAATGTAATGGAAAGTGAGTTGAAAAAGTTGGTGGGATGTGGGTCCTACTTTTAAAGTATTAGTTTTATAATAAAATGTGAGTATGAATGAGTTAGTGGAATATGAGATCCACTGCCAAAAATGGTAAAAAGTGAAGTGTGTCAAATTTTCAGAGACGAATCGAAATGGTAAACTATGTCAAACTTTCAGGGACAGAGGTAGTACTCTCTCCGTCCCTGAAAATTTGTCACTTATTTCCATTTCCGTCCGTCCCAAAAAATTTGTCACCTTTCACTTTTACCATTTTTGGCATTGGACGTCATATTCCACTAACTCATTCTCATTCACATTTTATTATAAAACTAATATATAAAAGTAGGACCCACATACCAATTACTTTTTCAACCCACTTTCTACTATATTTCTTAAAACCCGTGACAGGTCAAATGGTGACAAATTATTGAGGACAGAGGGAGTATTAGATATGATATTTTCTTATTGTTTAAATACCTAAAATGATATATTTCAAATCAGTTTTTCAATCACTTTATGGCTAATTAGCTTTCTCTCTCCATTTCTCTTAAACTATTATAAAGTAAAAAATTAAATTAAAAAATACTAGTATGAAATTCTTAAATATATTAATTATACAAATTAAAATTATAAATTTAATTATTTAAATAATTTGAATTAAATTTAAATTTGATTGTGATTTGATTATTTTTTAATATCAACAATTAAAAAAATATTAAAAATTATAAATTTAATTATTAAAGAATAGTTGAATCACAATCAAAAATAATTTTGCTACAGTATATTTTTAAATTATATATATAATTTTAATTTTTATAATTAATTTATTAAAGAATTTCATAATACTTTTTATTTTAATTTTTTACTTTCTAAAAGTTTTAGAGAAAGAGAGAAAAAGAACATCTGATATAAAGTAATTGAAAAAATGAAATGAAAAATATCATTTCGTGTATTCAAACTATAAGAAAATATAATATACAATATTCAAAAGAGAGATAGAGATATATCATATCCAGTTTCCGATAATCAAATTCCCGGATATCAAAGTCCAAAAATGCTCTTCATGTTCCAAGGATATTTTCGATGCAAAATTGTGATGAATAATAAAAAAGTACCATAAATAGTATTACACCTTAGTAAACAGTACTCATGATATTTTTAAAATTTAGGTATCATAACACGCAAAACGCATAATTAAAAGTACAAGCACCATCTTCATAACTCACTCTTAGTTTAAATAAGAATGGATAATGAAAAAAGTTACCTTCAAATACCCGTGACTCGTGAGAATACAGAAGGTAGGTGCCCAATCCATCTAATCAAAATGATTACACAATAAATGTTACATAAAACGACCGACAGAAAATGTTAGTTTGACAAAATTAATTGATGCAACAATTACACGTGTATAAATTATTGCTTAGAGACATGATGTTGGCATAAGATATTAGAACATAACTTAGAGCAGTTAAAATGACAATTTGACAAACAAGGAATCAACAATATATTAACAAGCAATTTGTGATATATAGGTAAGTAACTCTACGTATAGTCCTGACAAATTCATATTTTAGGCTTGTTTTATGGGTGATTAAAGAGTGCTTTTGATGGTTTAAGATGTTAAATACAAGTTTTTTCACCGCATATACACTAATTAGGTGAGTTGATGGGTTTGTCGTAGTTTTGTGATGAAAACAGGTTGAAACGAGCCGAAGCTGAAATTCGAGGAGTTCTCCAGGAGGAAAACCCGACCGGGTGTTTTCCATCTCTCGGAACACCCGGTCGGGTGTTTTGAAGTAGCCTTGTGGACTCCAGGAGGAAAACCCGACCGGGTGTTTTCCATTTCTCGGAAAACCCGGTCGGGTGCTTTGCAAAATAGCGGGCTTCGGGAAGAAAACCCGGTCGAGTGTTTTATCACCTACAAATCACCCGACCGGGTGTTTGCTAATTTGTCCTGATTTTCACTCCGAGTATAAAAGGGGTTCTAACTCAATTTAGAACCCTAACCTTCCCCACGACAAATTGAGAGAAAAAATCGAGAGATACAAGTCATTGAAGGCAAGGAGGCTTCCATCTTCAAGAGATTGAAGAAGAAAGATCCTCCCCAACATCAAGTCTACATTAGGGAGTTCTATTACCTTTTCTTACTATGTTTTCCTTTGAAGTTTTTGTATTTTCTTTTGTCTTAGCTTCCATTATGAGTAGCTAAGTTCTTATTAGGGATATTGGTGAAGTTTGTATGGAATTCATGGGCTAAATCTTAATTTATGCTTATCTATGTCTTATGTGGTGGTTTTGTTGGTTGTTGTGCTTTTTCATTATCCAATTGATTAGCTACCAGTTTGATATGTCTTATTCTAATTATTGTCGTTGAAAGATGCTTAATTAGATAGTTAAATGACCAACAACTCCGTGCGTTGTATGTGCTCGAGAGAGACATAGCTAGAGAGAGGGCTTGGGTCCGTAGGTTGTAGGAGTTGGTTTCGAAGTGTAGGGAGGAGACTCCGACCTTAGAGGCCAATCAACGTGTTAGGTGCACCCGAGAGGGGGTCTAACCAATTAACCCGACCTTCCTAGCCACACATAAGACCATTTAGATGAGCATGATCCCTAGGTGAACACCCGTGACCCATACCAACGGATCAATATCCCTATCTTTCCAACTTGAGTGAAAACTATCCTTTTTCTTGTCTTAATTTCTTTTTGCTCTTACTTTCGTACTTGTTCTTTGATCTTAGTGTAGAAAAACCAAAAAAAACCCCTTTTAATAGTCTAGATAGTGTTCTAAATTGCATCGTAGTACTCAAGCCGGCACTTAGTCTTCGAGGATCGATAATTTTAACTTGCCACGTGCTACATACCCCCATACACTTGTGGGTGACATTTTGATTGCAAGTTTAGCATGAGTCAAGTTTTTGGCGCCGTTGCCGGGGACTAATTTGCTTTTGTGTTTGATATTGTGATAAAATAGAGAATACTAGTTTAGACATTTACTTGCTTTATTTAGTTTAGTTTTCTAGTTTAGCTCTAATTTTCCTTTGTTTCCTCTCTTGTGTTGTGTAGGTTTTTATGCTCACGCGCTCAAGGCATTTACCCCTTGAGCCGATTAATTTAGAGATAGAAGCCGCCAATAGAAGAAGAGGAGGACGAAGGAGGAGAGCACGAGCTCAACATCTAGTTGAGCCAATGGAAAATCCAAATGGGAACAACGACGAAGTACCACCTCCACCTCCACCTCCCCTTAATCAAGACCAAATCATCCTCCAACTACAACAACAAATGGAGGAGATGAGAAGGGAAAGAGAGGAGGAAAGGAGAAGAGATGCACCGGTTAGAAATGCATTTGGGAACGTTAATATCCCAATGCCACCCATTGATCCAAGAGTGAATGCCAACAATTTTGAGTTGAAGACGGCATTGATCCAATTTGTGGAGCAAAGTGTTTTCTCGGGAAGGCCCACGGAGGATCCTAATATGCACTTAGCCAAATTCTTGGAGATTGCCAACACTACCAAGCTTAATGGGGTTCCCGAAGATACAATCAAGCTTAGGCTATTCCCTTTCTCATTGACGGGATATGCTAGAGATTGGTTTGATAACCTTGAGCCGGGCTCGGTTATAAGTTGGGACGACTTAGCCAAAAAGTTCTTGGAGAGGTTCTTCCCTCTTAGCTCTACTCTCAACCTACAAGCGGAGATCTCACACTTTAAAATGAAGAGCCAAGAGTCTATGTGCGAAGCATGGGAGAGATTCAATGCTTTGTTGAAGAAGTGTCCTAACCATGGGTTGTCTCCGGGCCATCAAGTGAGCCTTTTCTATAATGGATGCTCGAAATTTATCAAAAGTCAACTAGACTTTGGTTCGGGGGGATCATTCTTGGACAAAGGGGTTGATGAGTGCAAGAAGATGCTTCAAAGGCTTGCATACACTAGCAAGAGTTGGAGCTCGGGTCGAGATGGCTCTATGCCGGTAGCTTCGGTTGTTGATTCGGATGCATTCAATCTCCTCAACCAACAAATGATGATTCTCAATCAAAAGGTGGATAGCATAATTTTGGGGATGGCACCCAATGTAGAGCCTCAACCTACCGTAGAGGATGTTAATTATGTGCATCAAGGAGGAAATCAAAGGAACTTCTACAATTATCGCCCCAACAATGGGGGTGGTAATTATCGTCCATCCTTCAATACACATCCAAATCTTTCGTATGGGAATCCGAATAATGCTATTCAACCAAGTGGGGTTAACAATTCACCTAGCACTTCAAAGTCTTCAAGTGATGTTACCAATGAGCTTCTAAAAGCTTTGATGGAGAAGACCGATGGGATTATGGAACACTCTACCAAGAGGATTGATAAAGTTGAGACGGCGGTGGTAGAAGTTGCTACAAGAATGGGGGCCTTAGAGCACCAAATGAGTCAAATTGCTCAAACTGTGGGTCAAATTCATCAACCGGGGCAATTTCCATGCAACACTATTCCTAACCCAAAAGAGTGCAAGGCAATTAATTTGAGGAGTGGCTATGCCCGAAAAGGAAGCTATTGTTCAACCCGAAGAAGAAGAGGAAATAGAGATGGAAACACCACCGGAGATCTCGCCTAAGGTTCAACCCGAGATAATTGTTCCTCCCAAACCCATGGAAGTTAAGCTTCCCTTTCCTCAAATGATACAAAAGAAGAAGAAGGATGAACAATTTTCAAGATTTTTGGATATCTTTAGGAAAGTTCAAATCAACATCCCTCTTGTTGAAGCACTTCAACAAATGCCGAGCTATGCAAAGTTCCTCAAGGATGTTGTCTCACAAAAGAGGAAATGGGGGCAATATGAGACGGTCAACTTAACGGAGAGTTGTAGTGCAATTATTCAAAAGAAGTTACCGGCCAAGAAGTCAGATCCGGGGAGCTTTACTATTGAGTGCACTATTGGAAATTGCTTTGTGGAGAATGCCTTGTGCGATCTAGGTGCTAGCATCAATCTTATGCCATTGTCCTTCTTCAACAAGTTGAATATTGGCAGTTGAAGTCCACTAGCATTACTTTACAAATGGCCGATAGGTCTATATCATACCCCTCGGGCATAGTTGAAGATATTTTGGTGAGGGTGAATGACTTCATATTCCCCGTTGACTTTGTGGTGTTGGATATGGAAGAGGATAGAGTTGTACCTCTTATATTGGGGAGACCATTCCTTGCTACCGGGAAGGCCATGATAGATGTTTCAAAGGGAGAACTTACACTCCGCCTTAATGATGAGAGTGTGACATTTTCGATCTATGAGGCCTTGAAGAGGCATGATGTGGAACCGGGAGGAAGTCTTCAACATTGCAATGTTGTGACCGTGATGGATGAGTGTGTTGGAAGAGTGGCACCGGCCTCTTACTTGGATGATCAATTGGAGAGATGCATTTCTCACTCTATTTATTCTTCTCACTCTCTTGATATTTTAGATGTTAACCTTGAGTTGTTGGAATTTGTAGGTGCTTTGGACTCGGCTAAAGAGATTCCTAGATCACGTCGTCCACAATTTCTACCTCTTAGGGATGAAAGTGAAGATAGCAAGGAAGAAGTAGAAAGCAAGAAGATTGAGTTGAAGCCACTACCATCACACTTGCAATATGCCTTCCTTGGAGAGAATGATACCTTTCCGGTAATTGTATCATCTTCCCTCTCTAGTTCCGAGTTAGATAAGTTGTTGAGAGTTCTTAGAAAGCACAAGAATGCTATTGGGTGGTCCATATCGGACATTAAGGGAATAAGCCCAACCATTTGCATGCATAGGATTCACTTAGAAGAGGGGTACAAGCCTAAGGTACAAAACCAAAGGCGATTAAATCCTATTATGCAAGATGTTGTTAGAAAAGAAGTGTTGAAATGGTTAGATGCCGGGATCATTTATGCTATATCCGATAGTGAGTGGGTGAGTCCTACTCAAGTGGTAGCCAAAAAGGGGGGTACTACCGTGGTAAAAGGGAAAAATGATGAGTTGATAGCAACTAGAGTGGTGTCCGGATGGAGAGTTTGCATTGACTATCGTACTTTAAATTCGGCTACTAGGAAAGACCATTTTCCCCTCCCTTTTATTGATCAAATGTTGGATAGGCTAGCCGGACATGAGTATTATTGTTTTCTAGATGGATACTAGGGTTATAACCAAATTTTGATAGCCCCCGAGGATCAACATAAGTCCGCTTTTGTGTGTCCCTACGGTGTGTATGCATATAGAAGAATGTCTTTTGGGCTTTGTAATGCCCCGGCTACTTTTCAAAGATGCATGATGTCTATTTTTCATGATATGGTTGAGGACATTATGGAGGTTTTTATGGATGACTTCTCTGTTTTTGGCATGACATATGATATGTGCTTGGATAATCTAACCAAGGTTTTGCAGAGATGTGAGGAGACCAATCTAGTTCTCAATTGGGAGAAGTGCCATTTTATGGTTAGAGATGGGATCGTGTTAGGGCACAAAATTTCATCCGAGGGACTTGAAGTGGATAGAGCCAAGATAGCGGCCATTGAGCAATTGCCACCTCCTTCTAGTGAGAAGGCCGTGAGGAGCTTCCTAGGCCATGCGGGGTTCTATAGGCGTTTCATCAAAGATTTTTCACATATTGCTAGACCTCTTTGTCATTTACTAGCTAAAGATGTAAAATTTGATTTCACTCTTGAATGTGTGCAGGCGTTTGAGAAGCTCAAAGCGGCATTGGTGAGCGCTCCAATATTGATCTTTCCCGTTTGGTCACAACCCTTTGAGATCATGTGTGATGCAAGTGATGTAGCGGTAGGCTCGGCTTTGGGGAAAAAGAGAGACAAGTTATTCCGGGTGATATACTATGCTAGTAGAACATTGGACTCGGCTCAAGTTAACTACACCACTACTGAGAAGGAAATGCTTGCGGTGGTCTACTCATTTGACAAGTTCCGTCCTTATCTCATTGGGGCCAAGACTATTGTCTTCACCGACCATGCCGCCATCCGTCATCTTTTTGCAAAACAAGATGCGAAACCAAGACTTATAAGATGGATCTTGCTTCTTCAAGAATTTGATTTTGAGATCCGAGATAGAAAAGGGTGTGAGAACGTAGTGGCGGATCATCTATCAAGATTGGAACATGCTAGTGAAGAAGAGAAGTTGAAACTGGTCATAAATGAAGAATTCCTGGATGAACACTTGTTCTATGTGGCTCAAGGCAAGGTGGCATGGTATGCTAACATAGTGAATTATCTTGTTGCTAAGGTAGTTCCGGATGGGCTCATGGATTATGCAAAGAAGAAGTTCTTCCATGATGTGAAGTTCTATTTTTGGGATGAGCCTTGCCTCTTTAGAAGATGTGCCGACATGGTAATTAGAAGATGTGCTCCTCAAGAGGAATGGGAATCCATTATTATGCATTGTCACTCCGCACCAAGTGGGGGACATTTTGGAGCAAACCGAACCGCGATGAAGGTGCTTCAAAGCGGCCTTTATTGGCCAAGTATCTATGGAGATTGCCAAAAGTTCGTGATGCAATGCAATGAGTGCCAAAGGACCGGGGGGGTGTCAAAGAAGAAAGAAATGCCTATGACCCCTATTGTGGAAGTTGAGTTGTTTGATGTTTGGGGGATCGATTTCATAGGCCCCTTTCCATCATCATGTGGCTATCAATATATTCTCTTGGCGGTGGACTATGTGTCTAGATGGGTAGAGGCTATTCCTACCCACACCAATGATTCTAAGGTTGTGATTAAGTTTGTCCAAAAGAATATCTTCACAAGATTTGGCACCCCACGAGCCCTAATTAGTGATGGAGGTTCCCATTTCAATAATCGATGGTTGGCAAGTGTGCTTACTAGATATGGAGTGAAGCATAGAGTAACAACACCCTACCACCCTCAAGCTAATGGTCAAACCGAGTTAGCCAACCGGGAGGTGAAGCAAGTCCTAGAGAAGACGGTGAACACAAATCGAAGGGATTGGTCACTTAAACTTGATGATGCATTGTGGGCATATAGGACGGCTTATAAGACACCCATTGGGATGTCGCCATATCAATTGGTATTTGGAACGTCGTGTCACCTTCCGTTAGAGATGGAGCATCGCTCATATTGGGGTGTGAAGAAATTGAACTTGGATTTCTTGAAGGCCGGAAAGGAAAGAATGCTTCACCTCAATTTGCTAGAAGAATTTAGGAATGAGGCTTATGTCAATTCCTCTATTTACAAGGCAAGGTTGAAGACCTATCACGACAAGATGATTGAAAAGAGAGAGTTCTCCCCGGGGGATGCGGTACTACTCTACAATCATAGATTGAGGTTCTTCCCGGGCAAGCTCAAGTCTAAATGGTCGGGGCCATTCACTATAAAAAATGTGATGACCAATGGAACAATGGAGCTTATTGGGGCCGATGGAAGTACTTTCATGGCGAATGGCCACAACATTAAAAGGTTCTACACAAGGGAGCAACAAGATGAGGTCTTCGTCGTGACCTTAACCGAATGATGAAAGCTTGAAGACCGTCGGGCAAACGACGTTAAACAATTGCGCTATGGGGGAGGCAACCCCTAGTAGGTACAATTTTATTTTGTGTCAATGTGTTTTTCTCTCATTTTTCTTGGGTTTGTTTTTGTTTTAGAGTGTTGGAACAGGAAAATGGAAACGAAAGAGTGAAAATTGGAAGGAACGAAAAAACAGGGTTCAAGCCCAGAGAGAAAACTCGACCGGGTGTTTTCCATTTTCTGGAAAACCCGGTCGGGTGTTTAGGATAAGCAAGCGGGAGTCCAGAGAGAAAACCCGACCGGGTGTTTTCCATTTCTCGGAAAACCCGGTCGGGTGTTTTGCAGAAGGGTCGTGTTCCAGGAAGAAAACCCGACCGGGTGTTTCTAATTTCCGAATCACCCGGTCGGGTGTTTTGCTCGCGTATATATAGCTGGAGAAAGAGAAAACCCGGCAGAATCACCCGACGCGAACCCTAGCTCCCCAAATTTCGAATTTCGGTGAATTCCTCTCAATTTCTCCCTTCTAATCTCATTTCTACGCTCTAATATCTCTTCTACTTCATCTTTTACACATTTTAAACCATTTAAGTGGTGGAATTTTGTGAAAACAAGGCAAGAAGCTAATTTTCGAGTTCTACTTCAATTAAACCCCAAAGGTATGAATTTCTCCCTCTATTTTTCTTTACCCATAGATAATTGTTGAATATTGAGTGATTTATGGAAGATTATGATGATTTTGGTGCATAATTGTGGGTTTTAGAGGATTAAGAGTGGATTTGTTGTAGAATTGCTAGAATGGGTGAGAATTTAGAACTTGTTTGCATAATGTGAAGTTGAATGTGTTGATGTGTTGCTTTATTGGACATTGTTGATCATTTGTTTCATGTTGATGAAGAGTTGTGATGGTAGAAGGATAAGACAATGAATGGATGGTGTAGTTGTGAGTGATATTGGTTTGAATTGTTAACAATTGTGATTGATTGGTTTTAGGGGAGAATTTGGCTACAAGCATGAGGATTGATGATGATTTTTGTGATATGATGAAGTAAAATTTTTAAGCTTTGCATGTTAGAACAAGAATAGAATGAATTTGTGCATCTCTTGAGCTTAAAGTGTAATTTTATGCTTAGTTTCTTTTGTTATATACTTTGATTGTTGATATATAAGCAATTATTTGGAGGTGCTGCCTACTCTTGTGTTTTTAAATGTTTAGTTTGATGATAGAGAGTAGAGAAAAGTACTCCATGGTGTTAACTTGTGTATGTTAGCCTTTGAACTAAGTTTGGGGGAGTACTTTTACTTTGATGGGTTGATAGATTCTTCTAGGTTTTGATTACATTGCAATTTAATACTTGGCATTTGTAGGTACAATGGTCCTTTCAGCGTCAGCATGTTCGGTCGCCCTAAGAACTGCAGAAGAGCGGACTAAATGGAAGGTTTTGGCCCGACAGGATTACAGGGTTGCGAGACAACCTTGCCGGGCACTTTTGCACAATTTGGGCCTCCTTCAATGCTTTGATGAACTATGTAACGTGGGGGAACTCAACGGAATCTTCACAAGGGAGATTGTTTCCTACCATCGTCTCACTCTCGAGTTTTTAACCACATTGGTGGTACAGATGCGAGGAAGGAATATTGTGGCCATAAGGTTCCGACTAAGGAACAATGAATACGAGCTATCAATGCAAGAGCTTAAGGAGATTTATGGGATCACTACGGATGAGTATGACATGCCGATGGAGTTCAAGAACAGTAGATTCTGGAACAACATCACTCTTGAGACAGAGGGGTTCAAGGCTGCCCGGGCCAAGAGCTCCATGATCCGTAATCCAGTTCTCCGGATGATTCAGAAGGCCTGCAATAATCACCCTTTTGCACGTACCGAAACAGGGAGTGTACAAAAAGATGAGCTGTTTTTGTTATGGTGCCTTGTACACAAAAGGCCAATGAATATGGCTCACTATATTGTGAAGAACTTAGAGCGAGCATCGAGGAGGAGTACAGGGACTATATGTTGCGGTGCTGTGGTAGGCGCAATTGCGTGCCACTTGGAGGTGGACATGAGGGGATTTGAGCATGATATAGGATCTACGGTTATGGATATTGAAATACTCCGGAGATCACATGATCTTGGAGTAGATGGAGGCCAGGCCTTTTTCTTGCAGAGGTTGAAGGATCACTTTCCTCTCCCGGACCCCATCAACACGTACATCAATGGCGCCGTAGAGAAGAGGAACTAGAAGATGAATTCCCCAATCCACCAAGCTATCGCAGCCCGATATCCAAATAAAAGATTTGAAGAGGTTGATCCGGATGAGTATGAAGAGCTTGATCACGCGGAATTTCCTGAGGCTCCTGAGGTCCCTGGGCATTTGATGATAGGGCATGCGAACGAAGATGAAGAGGAGGTTCATGAGGAACCCGATGCAGAGATGCCGCCATATGGTGATGATGGAGCCGGGACAAGCACTCAGAGGACAAGAAGCCGCCAAGAGAGAGAAGAAGAGGACTACAGCTCGATCAACGAGAGGATGGCACGTATGGAGCTTCGGCAGGAAGAACAGTGGGCCCGGAATGATGCACGGCTGACTGAGTATGAGGCGAGGTGGAACCAGTTCGAAGCTCAGAATGATGCGCGATGGAACCGGTATGAGGAGAACTGGAGTCAATTTACCGAGTTCAACACTGCACAATGGGCCAACCTCAATGCTCGGTTCGATGAATTTCGCGGCCCTTGGTAGTATCCACCTCCGCCTCCACAGTGAAGGTCCACGGGAGATCCACTCTCTTTCACACTTATCCTAACTTTGCTTGGAATAAGTTTGGGGGGGTGTCTAGTGGATTCTCTCTTCTATCTCTATCTCTCTCTATTTGATGATACCCCGTCTGTACCCCTATTCTTTTGATGCTATTTGATGATGATATGTGGGCATGTAATCTTAACTTATGATATTCTTGATTGTGGATTTTGGGGAGTGTTTCCTTGTTTCTTTATTTCAGTTGTTTTTGTGTTTTTGTTTCTTTTTAGGAATGTTTTTCTTGTTTTCTTAGTGTGTTTAATAATTTCCCTTGGGTAGAATGATAGTAGGGTGAGAGAAAGTGATGTTTGAACGAGTGTGAGGATTTGTTGGAGGAGTTGCCAATGATGATTTTGTGCAAAAATTTTTGAAAATCTTATTGATATGGCTAAGTAACATGTAATTTTCATTTCAAATTGTCTAAAGTGAATCGCATGGTACCTTGTCTTTTGCCAAAATGACCTTGTGAGAATTAAGCCTATACTATCACTAAATGTGTGTTTTATCTCAAGCATGTCATATGTTTCTAGAACTTGCTCGCGATCTCCTTGAGTCTACATAGTGGCTATAGAGATAAGGGAGGATGTTAGGCCATTTTTATTAGCCAAATCCTAGTTTTACCCGTTATGTTAATAATCCTTGTTAGCCCACTTTGAGCCTATAAACCTTTTCTTTGACAAACCGAGGGGTTGGAATTTTCATGTGATACTTTAGAAAAATCAAAGAGAAATAAATGTTTGGAAGTGGTGTTGGCAAATGAAAAACAAGTTTGTTGAGTTAAAAAAAAAAAAAAAAAAAGAGAGAGAGAAAAAGAAGGGAAAGAAAAGAAAAGAAAAGAAAAATGAAAGAGAAAAATGGTGAATAATTGATATTGGATGAAAAAGGATGCCTTGAAAGTTGAAAAAGAAGCATTGAACAAAAGTGGAATGTTGGTAGATGAGAAGAGTCTAGGCAAAGCCTAGTACTAGCTAAGATTGGGGAAGAAAGTTGGTGAAGTTGAATATGTCATATCTTGGGGATTAAAGTCACTTTAGCCAAAAATTACTCACCTATCCAAAGAGCCTACATTACAACCTATAGAAAAGACCTTTCGGACCTTAGATCTTTAATCACACCGTAGTAGAGGAGAGTGTAGATTTCGAGCAAGCATATGGTAAACTATGCATGATTTGATGATTTGAGAGTTATGTCATGAGCCATACACTTTGAGAGTGAGTGAAATTTCTAAAATGCACATTGCATTTTCTCCTTGTAAGGGCAAATTGGCAAGGTTGAGTACATGATAGTAGCTTGAAGCAATACCTTATAATGTTATACTCGTCTACGAGGCCATTGATACTTGTTGAATACTTTATTTCTACTGAGGCAATGATGACACTCCAACATCCTTACATGAGTTTGTCTTCTTATTTTCTTCTTCTTGTTTAGGGACAAACAAGTGTTTAAGTTTGGGGGAGTTGACAAACTCATATTTTAGGCTTGTTTTATGGGTGATTAAAGAGTGCTTTTGATGGTTTAAGATGTTAAATACAAGTTTTTTCACCGCATATACACTAATTAGGTGAGTTGATGGGTTTGTCGTAGTTTTGTGATGAAAACAGGTTGAAACGAGCCGAAGCTGAAATTCGAGGAGTTCTCCAGGAGGAAAACCCGACCGGGTGTTTTCCATCTCTCGGAACACCCGGTCGGGTGTTTTGAAGTAGCCTTGTGGACTCCAGGAGGAAAACCCGACCGGGTGTTTTCCATTTCTCGGAAAACCCGGTCGGGTGCTTTGCAAAATAGCGGGCTTCGGGAAGAAAACCCGGTCGAGTGTTTTATCACCTACAAATCACCCGACCGGGTGTTTGCTAATTTGTCCTGATTTTCACTCCGAGTATAAAAGGGGTTCTAACTCAATTTAGAACCCTAACCTTCCCCACGACAAATTGAGAGAAAAAATCGAGAGATACAAGTCATTGAAGGCAAGGAGGCTTCCATCTTCAAGAGATTGAAGAAGAAAGATCCTCCCCAACATCAAGTCTACATTAG
Organism: Salvia hispanica; assembly: GCF_029641045.1. Classification (NCBI taxonomy): domain Eukaryota; kingdom Viridiplantae; phylum Streptophyta; class Magnoliopsida; order Lamiales; family Lamiaceae; genus Salvia; species Salvia hispanica. Next base: position 12,851,746 of record NC_142693.1, read on the forward strand.
GGAGTTCTATTACCTTTTCTTACTATGTTTTCCTTTGAAGTTTTTGTATTTTCTTTTGTCTTAGCTTCCATTATGAGTAGCTAAGTTCTTATTAGGGATATTGGTGAAGTTTGTATGGAATTCATGGGCTAAATCTTAATTTATGCTTATCTATGTCTTATGTGGTGGTTTTGTTGGTTGTTGTGTTTTTTCATTATCCAATTGATTAGCTACCAGTTTGATATGTCTTATTCTAATTATTGTCGTTGAAAGATGCTTAATTAGATAGTTAAATGACCAACAACTCCGTGCGTTGTATGTGCTCGAGAGAGACATAGCTAGAGAGAGGGCTTGGGTCCGTAGGTTGTAGGAGTTGGTTTCGAAGTGTAGAGAGGAGACTCCGACCTTAGAGGCCGATCAACGTGTTAGGTGCACCCGAGAGGGGGTCTAACCAATTAACCTGACCTTCCTAGCCACACATAAGACCATTTAGATGAGCATGATCCCTAGGTGAACACCCGTGATCCATACCAACGGATCAATATCCCTATCTTTCCAACTTGAGTGAAAACTATCCTTTTTCTTGTCTTAATTTCCTTTTGCTCTTACTTTCGTACTTGTTCTTTGATCTTAGTGTAGAAAAACCAAAAAAACCCCTTCTAATAGTCTAGATAGTGTTCTAAATTGCATCGTAGTACTCAAGCCGGCACTTAGTCTTCGAGGATCGATAATTTTAACTTGCCACGTGCTACATACCCCCATACACTTGTGGGTGACATTTTGATTGCAAGTTTAGCATGAGTCAAGTCCAAGCAATCTTTGATACAAAATCAGAGCATTATGGTGACACCATAGTAAAAATAACAATCTAGACAAACAATCTGCAATACATAGGCAAGCTACTCGACATATGGTTCCAAGCAATCTGCGATACGAAATCAGAGAAAATCAAGCAATATAGGATACATAGGCAAGCAAGCCTGCCACGTAGCAGATCTAAGGGTCCTCATTTTAGTACAATCCTATTTTGATATCTATATGTACAAGGACGGATCTAGAAAATGATCATAGAAGGGGCAAAAATATATGTGAGGATATTTGAAGTGCTTGAGGGCATTTAAAGAAGAAACTAATATTAATTTTTTTCTACAATAGAATTTATGCATAGATATGAAATTTTGAGGGAGGGCATTTGCCCCTCCTCCTTGCACATTAGATCCGTCCCTGTATATGTATCATGGCGGTTAATATTTTGTACAATAATGAAAACTATCATCCTTTAAAACTACTCCCTCCGTCCCACAAAGTTTGTCCCACTTTGACCGAGCACGGATTTTAAGAAATGTAATGAAAAGTGAGTTGAAAAAGTTAGTGGAATGTGGATCCTACTTTTATATATTAGTTTTATAATAAAATGTGAGTAGGAATGAGTTAGTGGATGAAAACTCATCTCTCCTCACTGCTCAGTTCACAAGTAAATTCAAAATACGCAAGCACACAACCTGATCAAGTTAGACTGGGACCTGTTCAAGCTGGGTGACTACTACGATTGTTATGTGTGAACAAAGACAAAGAGAGTGTTCAAAACCTAAACACCACTACACTATTAAGCTAGAATAGAGAAGTAAGGGTCGAATCCCTCAGAGATGGATTCGGTTCCAATTGAGAACGAGAGATTTGGAAGAGTCGGCTGCGGCCACGCTTTAATTTTGGGGTTTTAGACTAACTAGAGTGAACTGATCAACTAAATGGGAACACCTTCTAAACTGCGGACTCGACTGGATCAGCTAAACTAAAAACGACAAGAATAAAAAGGACGCAGGACCACTGATACATCCGCGCGCGCACTCAGAAAAGTTGACAATAAAGGAAAAAAGTGACGACGATGGTGGTTTTTAACTAACTACCTTCTACTTCTAATCGAAGCACCCGAATGTAAAGCGTAAGCATAAATCAAAACGGAGCATCAACATAAAACATGAGAACATAGCAAAATAAAACAGATCCATGAAAATTACACTTAACTGAAAGCAGATCTAAGCTAAAGAAAGTAAATCATGCAAGCTGAAGAACGGAAATGTAAATCTACCTACGGGAAAGCAGTAAAAGAGAAGATTCAAAGCGAATAGAAGCAATCAACACTGAAAACACTAGATCTAACCAAGTGATACGCTCGGATTTTGCACGGTTTTAAAGTCATTATTTGGCCCGTTTTTAATGTCAAAGTTGCATTACATATCCATTATTTGCATATTTTATCTATTTTGGTATTTTGACATGTTTTGTGAGAAATGTGCATATTTGAGCCTAAAAAGGGAGTAAAACACGAAGTAGGAAATCTGGAGCTTCTCCGGCGACCACCGCAACACTTCCGGCGACCGCCGGTGCTCAGCGGTGACAAAGACACGCCCGGCGACCGCCGGCCAAGGTGCGGCGGCCTGCCACAGAAATGCGGCGCGCGACAGCTGTCTTCAACCTCAATTTTCCGGCGATCCTGAAGTTCGATCAGGGTTTTCTACATACCAGTCTCTTCGTCTTGAAAAGAGCTTCAAGATGGTACAAGAATCACCTCAATCGAAGTTCTGTGGAGAGAGTTATGGCCGTTCTACCAAAGTCGCGCAAAGCTGCCAGCTGCAGCCTAGGCGGAAATTTAAAGAAGGAAGGAAGATATTACCTTGTGCACCCAAATATTTTCCTTCTACTATGGGGAACGAAAATTACATCTTTCCTAATGCTTGGAGGAAACTTATTACCAAATTTAAATCCTTCTCAACCCTATATATACCCCATAACCTCATTCATAGAATTCAACCCTACCTTAGCTCCCAAAAGGGGAGCTTTCATAGCTCATCCTCCAACCATAATTCTTAATCATCTTTTTGCTAATTTCTTCCATAGCATAAATTTGAGAGTTCTTCATTGTGCAAGGGGTTGGAGAAGGATTTCAAGAACATCAAGTACGACAAGGATTCAACCTATGGGTTTTATTTGCTTTAGTTTTATGTTCCAATTGTTTTCCCTTCAATCTATGTGTTTAGCTTATTCCATCATGTGTAACTAAACTCATAGGATTCTAGGGATGTGTTAGTAACGACTTTGGTTATACAATTCCTTTTTCTATTTAATATCCGTTTTGTTTTTACTTTGTTTCTTCTCTAAGTTAATCTTGATACTTCATGATTGAGTGACACAATAGTGTATGATTTCATATAGCTTGCTTCATAACTGTGAGAGAGTTAGACGCTACAGTTAGCTTCCCTTAAAACGGCACTGTTAATTGAGAGTGAGGACTTTTCAAGGGTCTTAGGAGCTTTTTGGAGTTACGTGTTAGGATTGACAACCCTAATGTTGTAATCAAAGTTTGTATCGCATAAGCATAAGCTAGGTGACTCGTCCTTTCAAAGTATAAACTGTGCTAGGGTATTGTAGTTGGAATTTGTATAAGCATAATTGTGAACGCACATCCCTAGAATTCTCTTATCTCTCATATTTTATCTTTGTGATTTAATTGCATTTAGTTATTTGATTGCTTTTAATTGTTTTACTTTCAAAAACCAAAAACTTCTTTTGTTTCTCTAGATAGTATTTGACGCTTAGTACATAATAGCCAGTTGCAATTATATTCCCCGTGTTCGATATCCCGGTACTGACCTTTAGCTATACTAAATCTACCCTGTATACTTGCAGGTATTTTTAGTGCTAATAAATAGTGCATCACCAAGCTTGCATCAAAAACTCCATTTCATTCAAGATCTTCGGTAAAACAAAGGGAACAGAATTCTTGCGCAATTTAAGAGCGATATGAAATAAACTAAGTAGCGACTAAGAGAAAAACATGTTTAAATTTTAGAACAACGAAAGCGATGAAAATAACAGAAGGTATATTGTTCAAAATCCTCAAAAGACTACACAGATGATGAGCTAAAAGGACTTCTTCACTTGGTGAGGAAGAAGAGCTGAGAGCTTGAAAGTGGAATGGTGCCTCCTCAGCAGCTACTAACTTACTCCATAATTAAGCTAAACTTGAGTGTTCGAAGATGGTGAGTGATGAGCGATGTGGAATCCATGCAATCTCTCCATATTTATAGAGCGCATGTTGGGCTCAAATTCCTAGGTTAAGCCCATTTTGCCTCTGACATTTCTGTCTCTTCTAGAATAGCCTTTGCTCTTTCTCTCTTTTGTGACTAATCATTGCAGATGCATGATTCCACTGGATCAGTTCAGCAACTTCAACGGATCAACTCGGTTCTGTTTCATGATGTTTTCACTCCTTTCTTGAGTTGATCCGGTTGACCCTGCACTCTTTACTTCTTCGTTTTCTGGCTTCTGCACACTCAAATTTACCACTTTTTTTGTACGTTATTAGCCATGTTAGTATAATAAATCCAATAAAACTATGCATGTATTGAGCCCGATCAGTGGAATATGGAATCCACTATCAAAAATGGTAAAAAGTGAAATGAGACAATCTTTGTGGGACGGACGAAAATGGAAAAATGGGACAATCTTTTGGGACGGAGGGAGTAGTAATTTTGCTAATGATATAAAGTTTGATTGTAAAATTAATAAAACATAAAAAATTAGAAAAAAATATTTGAATTGTTTTAGTTTAGTGTGATGTCCAATGGTTTTTTTTTTAATAGAAATGGACATATATGAAGAATTAAAATGACAAAATAAACAATATTTTTTGGAATAATTTTGCTAATGATATAAAGTTTAATTGTAAAATTAATAAAACATAAAAAATTAGAAAAAATATTTGAATTGTTTTAGTTTAGTGTGATGTACAATGATTATTTTTTTAATAGAAATGGACATATAGGAAGAATTAAAATGGCAAAATAAACAATATATTTTGGAATAAATAATACACGATCATTCAGCGTGTGCGTGTGCATATTTTGTAGCTTTCCTTTTTAGACATTTTTTATATTTTATTCTCATTTATATATCTATGTACAGAAAATTAAATACAGTATAACTCACTATCATTGACATTAATTAAAAACAAAATGAGTAGATTAAATTGAGACTCATACTTTAAAAAGTAATTAGTCTTACATAGTACTAGTACTCCACTATTTTCTACTATGGGCATATAGCGAAGTGTTGCAAGTAAATCCCAAGCCCACATGCCAAATGCACTATTGTTGGTCGTAGGCCCGTAACGATTACTCCCCCCGTCCCCTATTAATTGTTTACTTTTATCATTTTCTTTCATCTCTTATTAATTGTCTACTTCACTTTTTACTATAAATGATAAGTAAGTCTGACATTTTAGTAACTCATTCCACTCACATTTTGTTAGTACATAAAACTAATACATATAAAAGTTATATATATATTCCACTAACTTTTTAAATACAATTTCCTTTACATTTTAAAAAATTGGTGCCGAAATCAAAGTGGACAATTATTGAAGAACTGAAGGAGTATATTGTTTCTAGATATTAAACCATTGTATGCATTCTAGAGAATTGAGTTGGGATGTAAGATCATCAATTTGCTTATTGAAATAAGTTTTGTTTTTATTTGCTTCCATTTCCATTCTATAATTTAGTTTATATACTATTACAGGTCTATAATTGCTGATTGTGCTTCTCGTCAGTAGTCTGTACCCACTAGCTGGGCTATATTACAAGACAGGGTTCAAGAAATGTTATGGATAAAAATGATGTAGCATGTAGGAATCAGACATGAAAATATGGAATGGAAAAAACCAGAGGAATCCAGTTGTTCTGGTGTAAATACATGGTAAGTATTAAAGCTCAATCTGATGTTGATCAGTTTGTTTCGTTAGCAATACAAAATCTCTGTCCTAACTCAGCATTTCCACTGAATCCTCTGTTTTTCTCAACTTCTGCAGAGCGGGGAGTATTTTCTGGTCCAAGAGCTTGTGAATATCATCCACCTTGCCCTGCTTCTTCTCAAGTGTTTTAAGGGCAACCTCTATTAATGTGTCTAAATCATATCTCACATCTACTTGGAGATAATCCTATGTCATCGTGAATAACTCTCTATAATGAGGGGGTGAATGACTCATTTATAATATGGTATCAGAGCAGCCCAAGTCGATGACGAATCTCTTTATCTCTAATCTACCTCACAAGTGGAAGTCCGATGTTCAATCCGGCCCACACCGATGATGTTTCTTCACATGTTAAAATGTCTAAATCTTGTCCGATATCAACTTGGTGATATCGACTTAGTACGCCCTTGCATTATAAAAGTGTGGATTATTTACATTCATCTGAACTGAGTGTAAGAGATTCTAAAGTCGACTAAGCTGAGCCAGATGCCCATTGATCATATCTACTTGATTCTTCCGCCAACGACAATTTGTAGTATGCATTGCATAAAGGTTTAACAGGCTAATCTTCAACTTAATATCCAGAGTGATATGAGTATATCTCTATGAATATCCTTATAGTTTGTGTTAAAATGACAACACCTTTTAAAGTGACATTGTGACACCACATATACAACAATATTATAAATATTACACAGCAATATTATAAACGCTACACAGCAATCTATAGATTGTTGTATAGTGTGTCGGATATTGCTGGCCGAGAAAAATTGTTGTATAAGGTGTAGTATATTGCTGGCCGTCTTTTTTGGGGTTTTTTTTTTTTTTGTTCCACGTGGCAGCTTATTATTTGTCCACGTGTACAAATGATTGGCTAGGGATGGTGGTATGATGTTATTTTAAGAGGTGGTGGCACCCTAACACTCCCCTATCCTTATATCTCTATTATTTAGTTTAGTATTGATTTAACATATCTTTCCCGTATATTCTTAGGATCTTTATTTTCTTATTTATTAAGTTAGGCTAGTCTTATAAATAGGAGTCATTAGATGCTTCTCAATCAATCCAGAAATAAATTCATCATTATTTTATTTTCACGCTTTTATTTCAATTCTGTACTGTTCTTGGTTTGATGCATTTTATCCCTCGACATGGAGCCTCCTATTTAAAGCCATAATTATAATATAAAGAAGTCAAAACCAATTTTTGCTAGGGAAACAGGTAAACAAATTAGCTAAAAATAAAATGAAACTCACTCGGCTTGCTAACTAAAAAAGATCAACAATCATGATTCATAAACCACGAAGCAACAAGCACTGCTAGTTTACCTCCTAAGAAAATAAAGGCGCTCCTTAATGAGCTTCAGCTTCTGGGTTGGGCCCAAATTAAATGGGCCCTTAAGCTTTCAAAAGATATTCCATCCATCCCACTATAGTCGATAAAAAAATTCACGAGATTTGATAGAAAGATATATCACGAGTGAAATGGGGAGAAAATAATAGTATACGGTAGACGTCACCACGGTTCATGAACCGCCGGTTCCCGGTTCGGAACCGCCGGTTCCGGTTCAAAAAAATATGGAACCTGAACCGGCCCGCCTAGGGTCTGGCGGTTCCGGTTCCGGTTCCGGTTCAGTCACGGTTCCAAGCCGGTTCAAAATCGGCGGTTTCCAGACGGTTCCGGGCCGGTTCTGGGGCGGTTCCGGTTCGGACCGCCGGTTCAATGCCGATTTTTTTTTAAAAAAAATTATTCCGGTATAGTACTAATTGTAGAGTTGTAGGTGTAGTTGTAGTCTTGTACTATCGAATAAATAAATAAAACGAGAATGACAATTGACAAATGGAGTAGAAGTCGACATTGGAGTTGGAACAATTGGAATTTTATTGAAACAATCATACAATCATACAAATTTGAACGATATGTGAATGTCGATATTACAAATACAAATGTTGAAAATTGAAATTACAAAAGAATCAAAAGACTTAAATAAAAAAAGTTGAAGTAAAAACCAATAAATTATAAATGTAAATAGATAGTATATATATATACTCTTAGTCGGCATGCCTACGCCTGCATGCCTATACCCTAAACCCTGAAAAGCTACCGGAACCGCCGAACCGGCGGTTCGGAACCGCCGGTTTCCGGCGAACCGCCGGTTACGAACCGCCGGTTCCGGTTCTTGATTTTCCGTGAACCTGAACCGGCCCGCCTAAACCGCCGACTCCTATCCGGTTCCGAACCGCCACCGCGGTTCCGGTTCACGGTTCCGAACCGCCGGTGACGGTTCCGGGCCGGTTCGGACGGGCCGGTTCGGTTTGGTGACGTCTAGTATACGGAGTAGAAGAGAAGATAAATTAAAGTAAGAAAAATATTAAAATATTGGTTTCTGCTAAAAAAACTGAAATGTAATAGACTCAAGTCACTCAATCACATATTTGTGTTTGCGTTGTTCACAAACGCAAAAACTTCAAGAAATTGCATTCAATGTCGGTTCTTGTTATGTTTTAAGAAGAAAACTAAAGAAGTATAACTACTGCTCCCTCTGTTCCATATTTCCCTCTGTTCCATTAAATATGTAATGTTTGCTTTTGCACACTTATTTTGAAAAAATTATAGTAATAAAATAACAAAAGTGTTTAAAAAATTAAGTAATGGAGAGAATAATGTAGAGGAGAGTCCCCTTTATATTATTCTTTTTTTTACTTTATTTTTCTCCACTTCAACTATTTAGAGTATTAGTATTTTTCTAAAATACGTGTGAAAAAATAAATGTTTCATATTTAATGAGACAAAGAGAGTATTAAGTTTGCATTTTAGGGTTAAAATGAGCCTCTTCACTTAAATATGGTGAAATGCAAGTTGGTTATATATTGAATAAATGGGCCTCTTAACACAGAATAAATTAAAAGTTATAAGTTCGCCTTTTTCCGAATATTCTAAATATGTTACGATGGATTATATATTTACAAGCTCGAGTTTCTAAATAGCTACAAGTATTAATTAAATGCGTACATTCTTTGGCGATTACAATAATTAAACCTTGGTTTGATGGATTGTAATTAATCAGTTTAAAACTGGGCCTAGTCACCAAATTAAGTAAAATATGGTTTCGGCTAAGACTCTATTGACTATTGGTATCATAGAATTGGGCTTGTAGAACTTAAATAGGAGGTTACAATCCAAATTCAATGTTTGATAACATAAAAAAAAAATAAAAATTAAATTTAGAATTGAATTACAATTTCATTTCTCACAATTCCACACCTTGTATTGCATAATTAAAATTAGATCATTGAAACTCCAAATAATTATAAAATTAAGCATCTTCGCATACTACACATGCAAACACAAAACTACACACCACACTACACTAACACAACACAGCGCATCAACACTATGCAATATATTATTTTGGGGAGTTTTGAAATTGAAAAATCCACTATAGTAGATGCTCCTATTGAGATTAAAATTACTCGACTTTGATCTTCACACCAATGAACTACTCCCTCTAGGCCTGAAAATTTAATCCGCAGGTTTCGGGTATTCCCGACCCAGTCCCAATACCCGACGGGTTTTGAGTACCCGAAACCCGAAGTTATGGGTTCGGGTATGGGTTTGGGTAGTTAATGTTAGGATTCTTCTGGTTTAGGATACCCAAAACCCGTATTAGGGTACCCGCCTAATACCCGATTAAACCCGATTAATTATGTATTTGTGATAAATATTTTGGGTTATAAAGTTCTTAGTTTACTATTTGGATTATGTTTGGTTGCTTTGACATTTTTTAGATTATGTTTGGTTGCTTTGACATTTCATTGTTCTATTATCTCGACTTTAATAGTACTTTTTTACATTCGTGATCGGTTCATGTTGCATTATTTATGTTCTTACTTGTTATCTTTTGAAAATATATAGTTAATTAGTTATGCTTTCTCCATTTTATTTACATGTTCAGTTAATGTCTTAAAAAATTAATATCTTTTATGTTTCAATTTATATAAAAAAAAAAATATTTTAAAATTAAGTAGTTTCTATTTGTCTAATGTCTATTTTATATAATATAGGAGTAGAATTATAGTCAATAAATAGTATAAGTATTGTGTTATTTTAATCATTTCTATTCTCACAATTTAATTTATATAAAAGAATAAATTTCAAATATAATAATTCAGGGTTTATGGGTACCCGATTAGTTGGGTTCGGGTACCCGCATCGGGTATTAGGGTACCCGGATTCACATACGGATCGGATATTGGGTATGATATTTTTGAGATTTCGGGTTCGGGTACCCGAATTTTTGGGTTTGGGTACCCACGGGTACCCGAATTTACACCCCTAACTCCCTCTATTTGAGAATGAATGTCTCATATTGTAACAACATACTTATATTATAAAAAAATTATTTGACTTTATACTGATTCGATATTAATAAATTGTTGTTCGGAAAATGAGTTGATTGAATATGAATTTACTTATAAAAAGTAGTGAAGTAAGTAGAACATTTAACTATGGATAGACGAAAAACAAATACAGACATTTAATGGAGACGAAAAGAGTATAGGAGTATGTCAACCAATATAAACTAAAATAAATGTCACTTCAAAGCTAAGCTGGAATGAACTGAAAAAAGAGGAGAGGGAGAGAATATAGGAGACAAAACACATTACAACAAATAATGTGGTATTTGATTGTGGGATTGGGATTTGTTGGTTTGATGGCGGGCCAATATTGATCATGAAAATAAAGTCTATTTCAGGTTTTCCTTTCTTTGTCTTGTCACAATCTGCTTCCCCCAAAATGTCTCTACTCTCTTCTTTCTTATTTTCACGAGAGTTTATTAATTAAAATACTCCTTAAGAGTAAATAGAATCATTAATAGTTTTATTTTGTAGTAGTAACTTTTAATTAGTTGGCATCACGGGACTGGCTCCAGAAAATTTACCCAAAATCGGTATAGTGGAATTTTCCTAGTAAAGAAAAAAAGTAGACATTCTGAGGAAACTTACAAGGGTGATTTTAGAAGCACAACATGTGCTTGCATTCATCTATGTAAGAATATTTGGGCAATCTTTTATTTTCTTTTTTATTTCATTTTTTGGTCTGAAAAGTGGGTTAATGGTTGCAGCAATATTCCACAGTTGAGGAATCTGATGGAGTGTGGTAGTGACATTTTTTTGTCTCTTCATATATGTCTTTATGCTGCTGCTCATACAGAAACATTATACTCTTAGCTTCTTCATATGTAAATTCAATTAATTTCTAAACCCAAATGTTTGTGAAATGAGAGTCATATATCACTGCTCTAGTGCTCTTAGACAAGGAATGATTGAATAGCTTTGTAACTATAAATTTAGTATATATGTAACTAGTGGTGCGATAAAATGACAAAACCTCTTAAAATAACACCATACCATCGTTCCTAGCCAATCATTTGTACACGTGGGCGAATAATCAGCTGCCATGTGGCAATTAAAAAAATGCTCAAGGATAAATTTCTCGGCCAGCAATATCCACCATGTTCTACAACAATTTTTTCTCGGCCAGCGATATCCAATACCATAGACAACATTGTTGTCTAACGTTTATACTATTGCTGGATACGTGGTGTCACAGTGTCAAAGAGGTGTTGTTATTTTAACAAAAACCTATGTAACCATGTTTAATTTGCAAATTTTGTGTTAGCAGATCATAAATTTTAAATTATTTTTCACAAATTCGGTGCAATCAGTAAAAGATTAACACCATATAATTTAGTTTGTAACAAATTTAACATTCATAATCAGTTTTTTTCAGCCGTCTCAATCGCTTAAAAAAACATCGCTTCAACAATAATTTCGATGAAAAATTAAACCAGTAATGTTGGAAAAGTTATGAATGAAACCTAATTAATTTCTTAGAATATCCAAATCCAGTAATTGGGCCATAGCCGTTCTGTATGAACTGGATTGGGTATAGATTTGGACCCATTTTAATGATATGAAAGGAGAGGAATGGAACAAGAGTGGTGCCCTTGGGGCTGACCGAGCACGTCAACTCTGTGCAGAGATCACATGACTCCACTAGTCTACAGCCCCCACACCATTTTATTCTCTCTTTTTTTTTTTTCCTATTTTTATAAACTCACTACACTATAATCAACATTCACACACTTAATTTATCAAAATTAAATGGCAACAGCAAACAATTTGAAATTTATCGTTGCAATTTGCCCATTTAGCAGGGTATATTGGAATTGCAAATAAGTGTGTCGCAATTGTGAATTCTAAACATACGGCATCATATCACTATCCACGCCCATTTTTTCCATAAATTTGTATCAAATTAAGCATATGCTTCACAAAATTGTCAACATAAAACAATTATAACGACAAAATAATAGAATTTTCAATGGACTAAATTTCGTCGGAAAAAATAGGAAATTATCAATATATACAAAATAAATGGATAATAGTTAATTAAATTATGAAATTTAATGTTCTATAAAATTTATAAACATAATATTGAAATATTAAATTTTATTTTGCCTTAATTGTCTATATATATACAAAACGACTTGTATGGTGGTAACATTAAAAATGATATTGTTTAATTAGAATAAGATAGAACTAAAAAATAAAGAATTTTGTTTTAGTAAAATACTAATACCATCATTAAGAGCATCATAAAAGACTCATTTTATCTAATGATACAAAAAATTTAAGAATACTTCTCCTATCTCATGCTAGTAGCACTTTTAATTTTAATAACATAAAATTAATCATGAGTAAATAGTGTAACTAAATTAGCATTTTAAATATAATAAGAGATCATGTAATAAAAGAATCTGAATTAATTATAATATCTTAATTAAATACCATAATTTTACTTAAAATAAAAATAGTGCAATAGTTTGGGAAGATCCGAAAATGAATAATGCAAGTAGAATGTGACGGAGGGATTACTAAAACTTTACTCCCTCAGACCCTAAAGAATAATCATTTTGGGTTCGGAACGGAATTCAATGTAAAATTAATAAGGTAAGAGAGATAGAGAAAAAGTATTTAAAGTATTGTTAGCAGAGAATATGTCTCACCTTATTAGAGAGAAAAAACTTACCTAAATTAACAAGTGTATATTCTCATGAAGCGGATTAAAAAGGCAATAGTGCATATTCTTAGAGGGGTATAATTTTATATTTACATTTTCAAACTTTACAGTTGACCATATTTTATAAATTAATTTGTTATTATCCTCAAATATAATGGATGCAGAATTGCAGATTTCTACGATATGATATCAATACAGAAATCCTTGCAAGACGATAGTACTAAGAGCATCTATAATGGGGCGGACTATGCGACGGACGATGCATCGTCCGTCGCATAGTCCGCCATTGCAGCACCCCGTCCTAAGCCCACTCCTTAGTCCGCGGACTATGCACACATTTTTGCATAGTCCGGCCTATAGTCTGCCCCATTGCAGGGGGGCGGACTATAGGCTGGACTATGCACACATTTTTCATTTTAATTTTTTTTTTTTGTACTTTCTTTTATATGTATCACTAATTTTTTTTTTACTTCATTTCACACATTTCACTCCACTCTCTTCCCCATCTCCATTTCTCTCTAAATTCAATAATGAATTCCGACGATTTTCATATTTGCAAGCATAAAATAAAAAAAATAAAAAATAAATACTGACAATAGGATATGCCTTTAATTTGTGGTGTTTTTATATTTTTATTCTTGCTAATTGATATATTTGCAAACATAAAAAATAGGATTAATGAAATTTTGTAGTGTTTAAATATTCAAATAATAAATAAAATGCTTAGGCGAGCTATAGTCCGCTCCATTTGGCGGATGATGAAATATTGATATGGCGGTGTATAGGACAAGGCTTACGGTGTTGTATAGTCCGCCCCACGTGGATGCCCTGATAAAACATTTTTAAAATTATGTCGTGTAAAAAAAATTCAACAAGTCTATGCAACCAAATTTTGTACAACCAAAAATTGGTTTATTTGAGAAAAAAAGTAATTTATTTATGCTTTTAATTAAAAAGTATAGACATATATATAGTATAGGGAACGTGCATAATATTATGGTTTTTGTGTATAATTTCTTAAAAAATTTGAACCATAAAATGTAATTAATGCATACTTTAATTCAAATTTGAAAAGTAATAGAGAAATAATTCAAATATAGAAATAAAAAATTGAAAATTAGGCCAAAAACTAATAAATTATTTTTAATTTGTTAACTAACTATATTTATTATTTTAATTTATATTTAACACATCAAAATAGCTAATATAATCTTGTTTTGATTGTACAAAATTTGGTTGTTTATGATTGCTAAAAAAATTTATTATTGATAGAAAATTTAATTTAGTTTTCAGTGGAAACAACACTAAATAAAAGGTGAAACTGTGAAAGACTGATGAGAAGTGTCAGAAACTCCATTTTCACACGCAATATTAAATACTCTACCAGCTGCCTTTCTCTCTTAACTAATTTCCACCCACTAATTGAATCGTGCATTCGCCTTGTTTTCAACGCGCCGTCACCACGCGCCTCCTGGGGATCCGCCCCATGTCAGACGCGAGTGCACAACACGCATTGTCGTTTTGTTTTTTCTCCCTCTGCCGCTGCTGCAAAAGCATTTACTCTATGGCCTATTCCTTGGATAAATATTAAAGACTCCATTAGTTTTAGAATATCAAAGTAGATTATTAATTAATTATTACTACTACACATTAATTTTAGAATATCAAGTGGATTATTAATTAATTGCTACTCCATTGGTGTGCAATTTAAAATGTAGTTAGTCATTTTGAGATATCCACAGTTTAAAGGCTCATATATTTTAATTTCAATGTTAGGTAAGTGGATATGCATTTCATTAATTAATTTTTCAATTTTTTTATAAAAATTAAATAATTTCTTAATATTTATGCTAAATCAAAATGAGACTATAAATACCGGAATAATGTGAATCACAAAAACTAGCTATACATTTTCGTATTTCAGAATTTATTTAATTAAGCCATCACCTAATTCGTAAACGTGAAAATAACAGTGGGCCCATTGAAAGCCATTTCGTTTATAATGTACTCTGGTAGGAATTTATTTCCTCACTAGTATTTTCTATATTGTCCTTTGTTTATTATCCATATTAAGCGGTTACGATAATATAATAATATAAAATACCTAGAAAATAGTGATTTTGAGGACCATAAATGTACTGTCACTGATAAGCAATATTTTTTCACCTAAGGTGAAAATTGGGTGAACACATTCACTAACACTTGACAGGCTGTACCAGGTCAAGAACCATAGATATATGAAGATTAATTTTGGTTAAAAGAATTAATAGTGTGTGCGGAAAACACACCAAAAAGAGATGTTTGGGTAACCTCTGACTTATAAGAAAAACTGCGTGGCACATAATGAATAGGAGTAGCATTTTGTATTTATTCTTGCGTATTAAATTCAACTATCCCAGAAATTAATTGTGGAAGAAAAGAAATAAATAACTCCAATGGAACACCCCAGACACCATATCTCCTATTCAATGCTATGCTATGAAATAATTTAACAAATAATTTTAGTAATTAGATGAAATTCTTGTTGAAAACCCTCATTCATGTATTTCTATTGGATTAAAAGATGAGTTAGTGACTCATTTCTACATAATACTAGAGCGTATCCAAGTCGATATGAATCTTTTTCTCTCGCTCTTAATTGTATGTATGGTGTCATCCCTCTTTACTACGTGTGTAGCAATTATTATGTTTCATCTATACATAAGACCTTTAAGGAGCGAGTAAGTCATTTCTGTAACTCTTGATCAGACGTTAGAAATATCAATTTAATAATCATTTGAATAAAACACCCCCAAAACAAGTATAGGATGGCATATATCCCTTGGAAGAATAATTTTGTCCACAATGACATTATCTTATCCAATTGACCACACCCTAAACTAATACCCCAAACCACAAAGTAAATTAAGACAAAATTAAACCCAAGGTATAGGTAACCGGTGACTTACTCCTAGGGCACAAAAAATAGTGTATTAGTACTATATATATAGGCGATACAATATTAATTAAGTTGCAAAATTTAAGCAAAAACTAATGGAGTATGAAGATCAAGAAGAGGAGCAAGAGTTAGGATACAACACTGAATTATCAGTCCTCCCGAGCCCGGTCCGCTACAAGGAGTGCCTGAAGAACCAAGCCGTGGGCATCGGCGCCCACGCCATCGACGGCTGCGGAGAATTCCTCCCCGCAGCCGCCGACGACGACTCCCTCAAGTGCGCCGCCTGCGGCTGCCACCGCAACTTCCACCGCCGCGTGGGGTTCGGGAGCCCGCAGCAGCCGCTACTTCTGGCCCACCCGATGGGCTACAGAAGTAGCGGCTACTTGCAAATGCGGCCGCCCCCCAAGAGGGCAGCCCTGGCGCTGCCCTCGACCTCAGGGGGCGGCCACGGGGACGAGATGTTGGAGGATTACTACTCCGGGCCCGGGAGCAGCGGGGCGAAGAAGCGGTTCCGGACGAAATTCACGGCGGAGCAGAAGGAGAGGATGCTGAGCTTGGCGGAGCGGCTGGACTGGAAAATCCAGAAGCAGGATGAGGAAATAGTGCAACAATTCTGCGGCGAGGAGGGCATCAAGAGGCACGTGCTTAAGGTGTGGATGCACAACAACAAGCACACTCTTGGTAAGAAAACCTAGTATAGCTTGCCCCGGATTCCTCGTGTCGGCCTTTTTCATTAGTTCTGTGAATTAATTCTTGCTATTTTATGTATCTTTTGCTATTTATGGCATGATTTTGTAACTTAATTTTAGGGTGCATGCTTGCTCTAGTGCAAAACCATTAATTAGCTGTTTCACTACTAATCTAAACTTCAATTAGGGTTTTCTATTGTACTATTTCTCAATTTCCTTTAATTTCTTGTACATTTTGGATTAATTGGTGTTTGTTCTGGAATGATTTTGGCTGATTTAATTAGGATACATATGAACAAGATGTGTTTGTGTGTGTATGTAGTCTGGTTCAAGAATTGAAGGGGTTGAGTTTGTTGATTATTTTTATTGAAATATTCTACTTGTGAGTTAGAGCCAACTTGTGTTAGTTTTCACTTTTCAGCAATCAATTTCCCCAAACCACCTTTTCGTTTTCATTTTGCAGAAAAACCTGAAGCCTTCTGCACCGCATTCATTGCCTGTGTTATTGGTAGAATTTCGAACTCTGTGCATTTATTGGAACAAGTTTTAATCCCATCCATTTATTTCCACTGCATTCCTCTTTTTAATTTGAGGCGTCAAGCGAATTAAGCCACCAAATTGGTTTTATTTTTCCACTCTTGCTCAAGTAATATTCAAGCTGAGATGCCGTGATTAAGCTAGAAGATAAGATGTAGTAGATCATATTAAGACAATGATTGACTTAAATTTTAGTAATATGTGATTTGAATCCGTAGATATCATGTTCAAGAGAATTCATTTAGTTATTTCAGTTCTAGCTTATTTATTGTTCAACCTATTTTAAACTCATTTAATTAAATAATTTCAGACATATATATAGAGTTTGAAGCGATTCGAAGAAGAAGCATAAGGCACATATAGTTTCACTAACATTATATAAATAGAGCTTAATGAAATTAACTATATAAATAGTTATAAGATCACTTATTCAGCATGAACATGCATACCAATTATGAATATATGCTTACCATGCAGTCATAATTTTTTTCGAATAAACAAAAGTATCAGTCTAATAAACTAGATTTTAATTATTATAGTCAATAAAAATGATTACAATCCCAATTATATATGAAAAGATTTTAACATTATGTAGTTAATAAATGATCCAATTGTAAAGCTTAGTTGTTTATGTATTGGAAAAGCCTAAGCATTTTTTGAATAATTATGCGGTGATATATGCGACTTGTACACCTTCACCCACTAGATACTTTCCTGCTGTAGTTGATTTTCAGTATATGTAAAGTCTGTGTAATTTTTATAAGAATATTAATTTGTGGTCCACAAATTCGAAACAAAAAAGCGAATTTGATCCAAAATATAATCATTTGCTATTAAAACTTCCAAAACTTTATAGGTTTAAGAAAGGGACCCTATTATGTTACATATTTTATTTTTTCTTTTCATTTTTGTCTGTATATATAAAATGAGCAAATTTGAACTTTCAAAATTTCTACAAATATTCTTGAACCTTAATAAATTGTGAGTACCGTCAGAGTAGTTTAATATTGTACAACCTAGGTCAATTGATGAAAATTCACAAAAATAAATGTAGTAGTGATTACCACTGTTTTACATTGTATCGAAATAGTACAGTATCATAGTATTTTAATTGAGCTAGTAGTACAAAAAAACTGATGTCGTATTTTTTTTTGTTCGTAAAAATTGAAGTGTGTACTCCCTTCGTTTCTTCATAGTTGAGGCGGAACTTTTCGCCACGAAGTTTTAAAAATGAATGATGGATGTGTTAAATAAATAGATAAAAAAGTTAGAGAGAATAAAGTCTAAAGTGAATAAAGTAGAGAGAATAAAGTAAGAGAGAGTAAAGTAAGAAAAAGAAAAAAATTACCATATATGAAAATGACTCAACTATAAAAAAACGGAGGGAGTATTTTGCTATAGTAGATCATTGTTGCTACAATACGAAACATGTCGAAAATTATAATAATCCAGTCGAAATTCATGAAATATTTAGCAATTATTTGTCGAATATTTTTTTACTATCAGATGATATATATTTCTTGTGCAAGACACCTCAAAGTGTAGATAATTAGGCCAAAGATTTAAGGTTATTTTATACACAAAGAAAGTGATCAAATGCATGGCTATTTAATAAAAAGATGACAATTCACATACCAGTCAAACCACACCTTAGTTTATAATTAATGCTATTTTCTATATTTAATGAAATGCAAAACCAAAGAGTACATGTTGATTATAGTTAAAGCAACACCCAATGGTCAACCTAATTGCCCCATTTGTAAATGATTGTATCCACTTTTTTTACCCAGACTTATTATAACGCACATTGTATTTATAATTTATCCGGATGGTATTACCGGGAAGTCATATTTAGTCGTACAAATATTACATAATTTTGTCATTATTAAAATTTTCCTAAAGTGGCAAGTAAACAGCTACCCAAAATGGTGTTATTGTACTCCTAAATAAAAAAAGCTGTCTTATTGTACATGTTAATTAATCATGTGCAGTCTGCTTCAATGACATAATAAATTTTATAAAGGAATTCAAAATAGCGAAATTAGAAAGTTGTCTATTGGCTTTTATTATCTTTATTACTATTAAAAATTACTTGAGTCGAAAATTAAGTATTTCAATATGCAATGTATCCGAGATGATAAATTTCGTACTAGAGTTATATTACTCCATACAGTAAATATAAAAGTAGGTACGCATTTATTAAAATAGTACAATTCGGATTCCTACCTTTTAAATTCTAAATTTTGATAAACTGTGTGTGTATTTAGAGAGTATTTCTAACAAAAATTATATTTAATGGAGTATTTCTTTTTTTTAGAGAATTTGTCTTATAATCAAGCAATGTTTTCCGATATTCACGGCGTTACATTACTAACCAAAAATAAAATTGAAAGTATTAATTGAAGACAAAATGACTATCTATTAGAAAGCATTGAGTTATTTTTTTTACACTAGTAATTGATACAAATATTGAAGAAAGATGTAAATTCAGTAGAAGGTCAATAATATTTTAAAGATTAATTTTTTTTTTCATCTGAAACGGAGTATATGATTATGTCTATTTCTATTTAAATTATTATGATTTGTATCGTCTTATCATCCTCGGCATTATGATTTATGAATTGATTCATATTATCTCAAAAGGTAATGAGGTCAATAAATTTTAATGGTCAACTCAATCTTGACACAATTAGCCCGTTAAAATTGACTATTGAGGGCTTAGCCTGCTTTCTTTACTTAGAAAAAAATCACCTACGTTATATTTCTTGTAAAATTGATTCTAAATATTATATTTTTTGAATTTATTTCAATTTTTTATTTTTTTTCAGTATCTATTAATGTCACAGCATTATATATATATTTTTAAATTGTTCTCAATACTATTATATATTTATTTTCAATTTTTTGTGTTTCCAACATAGTATTTGATTAACTTATCAAACCAATTTAATTAATTTTTGAAAATAACTAATTAATAATAAATAAACTATAGTAGGAGTAGTATATTATCATGAATGTAAAAAGAATTGAAATAAATAGTTGGATAATATCATTTAAAACTGAGATTAGTACAAATCGAATAGGCTAACCAAGAATTTGGAATCAAAATGGACTTTTGACAATTTATGAGCATAGCTCATATACACGGGCGTAGGCCTATTTGAAGATTGCTTTAAGTGAATAACAGTTAAATAAATGGGCCTAGGCCCATATTTATAAGATACTGTTTAACTTTTATCGTGATTATATAAGAAGAAACTCAAAAGCCCATAAATACACGTAAGTCGAACATCTTTCAATATTACATGCCAATCCCGTCTCATAAAAATAGAAATTAGTGGATCTCATAATTGAATAACACTATTCTATTTTTTTTTCTTTTCTTCTATTTTATTTTACCAATTGTACATTACAATTCGTATCGTTTCAAAAGGTTCTATTTTCCAAGTACGAGAGTAGTATTTATTCCGAGGGTAGTATTTATTCCTGAGTCCAAATTTATTATGAATATATATTTAATATACTTTGTATCAATGATTGTCCTAGATTTCGCGTGATCCATGATTTCATCAACATGTCATCAAACAGACTTTCCTATTGCAAGTTTTACTCACGTACAAATTGTTAAAGCACAAAAAATTGTTGAATTTTAGTTTAGAATTAAAAATGAGAGATTTCGGAAAAAGGGATTAATTTCGCTGACCTTTCGAAATTAAGGATTCAATTCGCTGACCGTTCGGAATATGGGATCGAGACATGCGAATTTTTCAGAATAAGGGTTTTTTGCCTTTTTCTTGTTTTTCTCTTATTTTTTCTTATTATTTCCTTCACAATATTTATGAAGTGACTAAACTACCCACTTAAAATTTTAACTCCAAAGAAAGAGTATCGAGCAAGCTTCACAAAGTGTGCGGGGACTTGAAGGTGGAAGGGATCTACGTGAGAGGCTCTGTAGTGCTCTCTATTCTCGTCCTATTGAATACAAGCCTCCGGTATAATACCTACTTTATATGTAGGTCGATTTTGTGGAAAGTTTTCTGCAGTCTCTGCTTTCCGATAAATATTCGATTACATTTCAGGCTGAGTTTCTGTGCATCTTTCAAACACCACAATCATCATTAAGGCATTTACCCAAATAGGTTAGGCGAACGAAACATAAACAACAAAAGTTCTGTGTTGTCTCAATATTAATTCAAGCTATTTCTGTTCATACAAACACATTAACTGCATAATATAACTCTCAAAACCTTATCTTCAAGCACATCAGCCGCATGGAATATAAATCACGAAGCTCCATTAACTGCATAGTATAATAGTATTTCCTATTTCTATTGCCATCTCAATTTCTGTAAAGTCATCACCAGAAATTTCTTCCTATCTCGCCTCCTGTATCATTCTCTTTCTTTTAAGCACTTTTATTTGATACATACTTATTTTAATTTTATGCTTTCTTCTCTATCGGCTGAAAGTTGAAACTCTAATTTTTCCTATGTTGTGTTGGTATCAGAATCGGAGTTAAAATTTTAAGTGGGTAGTTTAGTCACTTCATAAATATTGTGAAGGAAATAATAAGAAAAAATAAGAGAAAAACAAGAAAAAGGCAAAAAACCCTTATTCTGAAAAATTCGCATGCCTTGATCCCATATTCCTAAAGGTCAGCGAATTGAATCCTTAATTTCGAAAGGTCAGCGAAATTAATCCCTTTTTCTGAAATCTCTCAATTAAGAATACATCCAAATCCAGTTATATAAATCCAAGTAAAACTATAATATACGTTTAATGAGGAGTAATTACACTTTACATACAAAATGTTTCACCAATGTTTCAATTGAGTACAACATGTTTTAAGTTAACAAATATCATACAAAAAATTTGATTAGTGTTTCAAATTAGTACATTCCGTCTAAAAATCACTAACATCGTTACTTTTTCTTATTTTTCATCCTTTCGAATCTAAAATTAGCTACAAATATTAGCCGAAAGTTAAATATGAATTTATTGTGTAATAAAATGCCCATATGGCAATGCATAAGGTATTATTTATAGAAATAATATCATGTTTTTTAGGGCACAATTTTGGAGAAAAATAAGAAAAAGTAATAGTATTAGTGATTTTTAGATGGAATGTACTAATTCGTAACACTACTCAAACTTTTTATATGATATTTGTTAACTTGAAACATTTTGTTGTTAATTGAAATATTGTCGAAGCATTTTGTGTTAGATTGTAATTACCCCCGTTTAATGAAGTTTCCTTTTTTCCAGCTACATAATAGAATAGTGTAGACTTGTAGTAAGTATACTAGCATATTTGGCGGTGATTAAATTTTAAACACTATAATATAGTTATAATTTATAAATATCAAATATAGCATAAAAAATATAGAATCCTCTATAATAATGATTCTTGGGGAAAGAGATTTTTCCAATGTTCACAATGTTCTAGGTAAGAAATGGAGCATAGTAATCGGACTTTCCAATGGAAGCATGGATCTATTTATACAATACAATTATACTTTTGGATCAGATGGGTGTATCCGAATTCCAAATGCACTAATTAAATTATAACCATAAAAAACATAAATAGACAAATTTAATATGTATTTGTCATATTATGATATTTTGCGACAAACAATCCCTTGGGGACTATTATGCCATCGCAGATAGTACTGTATTATTTTTAAATGGTTTAATTCGAATAAATCTATGAACTTTATGATATTTTATTTCAATATTTTGTTCGCATCTCTAAAAGCACATTTTGTGGCCGTGGATGTAATGGCAAGAAAAGTGCATCTTTGTGGTATAGTTGTTGTTATTTATCTTCATTATCCTTGTTTATTCTGTTTCATTTTTATTCAAAAAATGTGTCAAATTTGTTTCCTTTAGTAGTTTTACCCGGTAAGCACGTCAAAAAAACATACTAACATCCGTTGCGTTTGTGATTAAAGCAAGAGAAATTTTGTTGATGATTTTTTTAATCAAATTAGAAGTATGTATCAAATTGATAGCTCTAGCATAGTACTAGTACATGTAATATTAATACAACTGAAAAATGACAATATATTATTATATACGAGCACAATTATAGCATATTTTACCTTTTCTTTTTATTCCTATCCATAGTCACTTTTTCGTAGAGTTTTTCCTTAGAGATGGTATTTCGACAGCATGTATTCGTATCAACTTTCAAATTCTTCCACAATCAGTTCAAAGAATAAAATTAAAAATGATATTATAACTTTACTAGATAATACGAGATGTTACTAGCATATTATACAGATCAGATCACCATAAAAATATTCTCCTTGTATCCAAAAAAAATAATTCACTTTTACTGTTACAATTCAATCTCTGAATATTAGTTCATTTTCATTATTGTAGGTTTTTGATTATGAGTTCATTCTTTACTAACAATAATTCAATTATTTTTATTCTCTCTTACCTACCTTGTCAATATTGCAGTAAAACTCATTTCATTTTCAAATTTTCTGTTTATAATAGACGGAATGAGTATTATCTAGTTATAAGAAAAGTATATTGTTTTCGATTATTATTATAATGTACACATAGGGACTAAAAATTGTTGAAAACTATTACTTCCTCTATCTCGACTAAGATGACACTTTTCTTAGTCGTCGGCACGAGAAAAAGGTGAGTGTAAGTATTAAACGGAGAGAGAAATAGAGTTGACTATTTTAATTTGTAGTGAGAAAAGTAGTTAGGTGTATTAATGGAAGAGAGAAAGTTATCAAAAATATAAATGTGTCATATTATTTGAGATAAACTAAAAATGAAAAAGTGTCATCTCGACCGCGAAAATATCTATTTTTGGCAAATATTTGACGTCTCATATTGTTTTCTATCAAATTAAAAACGAAGTTTGATCAGAAAATTTATCAAAAAACGTTATAAGCATTAAACAATCAAATACTACTGTATTGTTAATTTTGACAAGATTATATTTACACGGGACAATTGTATAACTCATTGACACACTATTCTAACAAGCTCAGTCTAAATCTCAAATTAATCGACACATGAAATATATTGGTACGTAAACGTTGTGTTTATGTGGACATAATAATGACATAAATAATATAAGTTGAATAATCAAGTTATTTAAAAAGTAGAATAAAATGAAATTTGATTTCCCTGGTCAACGATATGGAAAAGGGCAATTTGTGGAAGAGTTGAAATTGGAGTCTGACAAGTAAAAGAGAAAAAGAGAAGTTGGCCGCCTCTGTTTCTCCGTCACTCCGTATATACGTACACGCCGCTGTATCTATATACGGCAACATTTCTTAACTTTTGCTTTTAAACCATTCCTGCTCCTGCTCAATTCATGGCCGCGCTTTCGCCGCCGATCAAACCGGCGCCGCTCGCCTCGACGAGAACTGCTCGCGCCGATCACGCTCTCCTGTCCTCCGTGTCGTACGCGAAGCGGAGCCGGATTCCGAGGACAATTCAGGTGAGGGCAGATGCGGCGACGCAGGCGAGCATTGATTTCAGCGATCCGGATTGGAAGTCAGAGTATCAGCGCGATTTCGAGGCTCGCTTCCGCATTCCGCATATCACTGATGTGATTCCCGATGCCGCCTCCTATCCTTCCACCTTCTGCTTGAAAATGAGGTTTGCACTCGGAATTGAGTATTCTCATTTTAGTTGATTAATTATGATCGACCGTGATTCATACGCTTTGTTTCTATTGAAATCAAAATGGAGCAGTTTTTTTATTGAGAGAACGATTTGATTTAGTAAAATTGTGTTGCAGGAGTCCTATAAGTTCTCAATTTGCGGAAGGTTATCCATCAGATGAAGCGTGGCACGGTTATATCAATAACGACGACAGAGTACTGCTTAAGGTATGAACATGATGCCAATTCAGTTTTACTCAAGCCTTATTACTCTATAATGTCTAAACTATTTGGATTTAGTATGATGTTAATCTTTCTGATCGCTTAAGCTTGCATTAAATGGAAAATAGTATGACCACTTCATATCTCTTCACACCGGAGGCCTAATGTAGTACTGATTTTCTTTTCGGCATTCGATGTTTCAGGTTATACGTTTTTCATCTCCTACGTCTGCGGGTGCTGAGTGTATCGATCCTAATTGTTCCTGGATTGAACAATGGTAAAAATCATATTGCAAGGTTTCACTTTCTGAGGTTTGATATATAGAGCAAAATTTGTCCATCATAAAAATTCCGTAGTTTGAAAAAGTTCTGAATGTCAGGGTTCACCGTGCCGGACCCAGGGAGAAAATATACTTCAGGCCAGAGGAGGTAAAAGCAGCAATTGTTACATGTGGAGGCCTTTGTCCTGGTCTCAATGATGTGATACGTCAGGTATCATCTAATAAGCTTAACAGTACATCTTTTGAATGACCATTTTTGTAACTTATAATCTTCTTGTTAATGCTGCAGATAGTCATCACCCTTGAGATATATGGTGTGAAGCAGATTGTTGGGATTCCCTTCGGTTATCGCGGCTTTTCCGACACAAATTTAGCTGAGATGCCTGTGAGTATATTTTGAAAGGATATAGTTTTTTGGCCAATGGATCTCTGTGTAAAAGAGGTTTTTCTTACTAGATGTGTTATCAATTGCTTTTGTTTAGAGTTCAATAACATGTTCTAGTTGGGAAATGTTTATGGATGATAGTAATTCACAGCAACAAGTTCGCCTATATGGACAATGTTGCAGTAGAAATTTGCAACACAAAATCCTGTAAAATTCGTAAACCATTCTGTAGGATGTAATCATGTAACCATCAAATGATCCTCTACTTTTCATTAGCTTGTCTTATATTGATGATTGATGCACTATCCAGTAACTTACTAATTTATAATGAATCCTTTCTTAACAAGTTGGATAAATTAGGAGTCATGACTCTTGACAACTTTAAATGTGCCTTCAGCTCTCTAGGAAAGTGGTCCAAAATATTCATCTTTCTGGAGGAAGCTTGCTAGGAGTTTCACGGGGAGGACCAACAGTGACTGACATTGTGGAAAGTATGGAGGTAAGTTTTGTGGTTGCCTGTAATATCTGGTTTCATCATATTTTGTTTTAAAATGCAACATTTGTGCCAATACTAATTCGAGAATTGATGGCAGGAAAGAGGTATAAATATGCTTTTCGTACTGGGTGGAAATGGTACACATGCTGGTGCCAATGCCATACACGAAGAGGTTTTTTGCTTATGGCTTTTGTATTTAGATTACACCTTGGTATACATTATCTGCATTTTCAGCAACAGAGTTTCTAAACTAGGTACAAAGTTCAAATATGAAGAACTGGAAACTATATAAGTAATACATATAAAGTCCTAACTGCAAGGTTACATGGGATGCATAGAATAGACTTCTGTAAATAAAATTTAATAAGTAAGATAACATTTGACCTGATATTTTTCTTGGACAAAGGAAAAACTTTTTATAAGTTTGGGTGCTATATCATGACAAGATACTCATGCCGAATAGAAAATCACTGCACATTGCACATCTAATTGTTTACTTCCGTGTTTTTGTGCTTCCATCCAGTGCCGCAAAAGAGGTTTGAAGATAGCTGTAGTTGGTGTGCCAAAAACCATTGACAATGATATTCTGCTTATGGATAAAACATTTGGTTTTGATACGGCCGTTGAAGAGGCACAAAGAGCAATTAATTCTGCATATATTGAGGTCAAAAGTCATACTCTTTTATCTTTTGAGTATCTCCATAACAGATTTGATTGTTCATTCACTTGCTAGCTATCCTAAACTATCTTCAAGCTCAAGGACTATGCAATGCTACTCCCATGTTACATCCTTATTTAAGTGATTCCCTCTCTGATTCAACAGGCGCATAGTGCTTATCGTGGCATCGGGATTGTGAAATTGATGGGTCGAAGCAGTGGTTTCATAGCTATGCAGGCATCTCTTGCTAGTGGGCAGATTGATGTATGCCTGATTCCGGAGGTACAATTTCCGCAGACTCGATTAAAAACTATAATCCATTTTGCTATTCTGGTCATTTGTCTCAGTATTTTCCTTAACCAATCAGGTAAAATTCAATCTGCATGGACCTCATGGTGTCCTAAATCACCTAAAATACCTGCTTGAGAGAAAGGGGTCTGCTGTTCTCTGTGTTGCAGAAGGAGCTGGTCAGGTCAGTCAGATGATGCCTCTCTTTTTTGGTCTAAAATACGTAGTCTCATTTTCCAGAATAGCACACAACTACCGTCTGAATTTAACTTTCACAGTTCTCCATCATCGTGTTCTCCGAGTTAATTTTGTGAAGTAGAACATGAAATTATACCTGATGCATGCTCTTGATTGTGAAAGATTGAAAAAAATCTTTCAGTATCTATTTGCACAGGTAGGGATTTTAAAATTAAAGTGCTATTTTTGTTTTGCATTCAGGATCTTCTACAGAAGACCAATGCTACAGATGCATCAGGGAACATCGTTCTGGGGGACATTGGTGTTCACATACAACAAGAGGTTTGATCCTTCACCCACTTGTAGTCCTCAACATAGATTTTTCATCCCTATTGCTTTGCTTCACTGATTATGATACGTTAATTGACCTCTCATTTCTGGACTGCACCTCCTCCATATTTTAATCTTAAAACCTTGAGATGTAAATGCATACGTCAACTAATATACCTTTACTCACACACAACTTACAGGTGAAGAAGTTTTTCAAAGAGATGGGACATCCGGCAGACGTGAAATACATTGATCCGACTTACATGATCCGTGCATGCCGTGCAAATGCATCAGATGGGATTCTATGCACTGTGCTTGGCCAAAATGCCGTAAGCCGTTATTTGTCATACCACTCTCTATCTTTTCATGTGGATGTACGTTAGCTTTACATAGCACGTATAAAATTTTATACTTGTGGCAGGTTCATGGTGCGTTTGCTGGGTATAGTGGCATCACCGTGGGAATATGCAATACACACTACGCGTATTTCCCAATTCCGGAAGTGATAGCTCAGGCCAAGGTCCTCGATCCCAACAGCCGTATGTGGCATCGATGCTTAACCTCAACTGGCCAACCAGACTTCATGTAATTAATTTATGTCCGACAAGCAAAGACATGACAATTCATTCTGCAGAGTAGAAGAAAACGGGCTGCCTTTGCCTGGTAGTTTCACCCTATTTATCCCAACAATTTTCAAGTGTACAGCATTCACATAGCCATAACGAGGCGGTAATAAGCTTAATTTTTTGGACTTTCAGCCCAAGGAAAAAACACTTAAGCCCTACATTGGGATAGTGAAAAATTTGTTAGTGCTAGACTTTTAACGCCACAAAAAATTGATTCTTTGGTGGTTAGTACTGAGATAGTCTTCATATGAACAGGTATATTCTGATTTTGTATGTCATTCAGATCCTGTTACGCGCATGTTATATGTGAAATAAATATTTGTTTGATTACCTAGAATCCTAGAGCATGGACAAAGTCACCATGAGATTGAATGATAGTGCTTTATTTGTGGAAACTAGTGTTAACACCCGTGCTATGCACGGGCACGGGACATAAGATTTTCAAATAATGAATACAAATTCTAAAGAAATTATAGAAAATAAGAATTCAAAACAATATAAAGATTTACATAATTTTAATTTTGATATAAGAGTAAAATATACTATAAAAAAAATGACAAAGAAGAGATGTGTGACTAATGATAAAAGAGTATGAGTTAGTTAGATTATAATAAACAAATAAATAAAATATGTGTGAGTAGATATCAAAAAGAAAACAATAAGATAATTGGAAAAAAAATAATCCAACAATTGTGATCAACAAAACATAAATATCCGTAAGTTTTGAAAAACTTGTTTGTAAACAACATTTGTAGTGAAATCACCCCTACTAATTAGAATAAATATTCATAACATTTTAAACTATTAATAACATTATAAACAATAACAAAAAGAAAATGTACTCCTCTCAACTCATTCTAAATGAAACATTTCATATTCGATAAACAGTACCTACAACTTAAAACTATCAACTAAGTGAGTCAAATAAAATAAAATAAATAAATCATATATTACTAATACCATGCACATAACATACGATTTTCAAATAATGAAGGGAAACTAAACTATTCAATCATTCACAACTTGTAACTCTTTAAGGAACAATATATAATTGACTCTGACAAAAAAAAAAGATTTTTTCAAATATAAACCTACATAAACAATATAGAGCAATATATATTTCAAATAACATCAAATATTGTTAAATAAAACTCCATTTGTGATTTTTTGAATTAGTAGAAATGAGAAACAAATAATACTAATATTTATTTCTTCATGATTTGGAAAACAATTTATGCAACCACACCAATATAATATCATAAATCACTAAATAAATACAATATAATATTCTATCTAAAATTATACTCCCTCCGTCCCACATAATTTTACTCAATATTCCATTTTGGGCCGTCCCACATAATTTTACTCATTTCACTTTTACCATTTTTGGTAGTGGACCTCATATTCCACTAACCCATTCCTACTCACATTTTATTATAAAACTAATACTTTAAAAGCATGACCCACATCCCACCAACTATTTCAACTCACTTTCCATTACATTTCATAAAACCCGTGCCGGGTCAAAGTGTGTAAAATTATGTGGGACGGAGGGAGCAGAAGAGGAAATATAAAATTAAAAAAATAAGGAAGAGAAGATCGTCTTCTCCACCAACACACAAACCCTCGACACACTTCCACCTCTTCTCCAATCACACCCATCGCACGTTCTTGAAGCCAAATTCTACGGGTAGCACATGATCAATAAATTATATCAAGTTTCCTCTTTTATCAACAGCCGATTGAAGGATTTAACCAGAAGGACCTTCCTCCGCCGGCTGCTGCGACAAAAACGATGGCGACCAAACGGGGCAGATCGGAGTTCAAAAGGAGGAAACTTGCTACAACACTTCTTGATCAACCAAAAAAACCATTAAACCAAGCAAATCAAAAAAAAATCTGGAGCCGGATCAAGCTCACGAACGACAGCCAAAGAAAATTCGAAGAATACTTCTTCCAAAGTAAAAATCGATTTGAATATTTGAAACTACAAAGATTAGAATGGCTAAATTGTTCAAAGTTTCTGAATTTATCTACTTCAACATAAACTTCAAAAATTTAGATTGTTATGATCTGCATGTGTAAATTATAGATTGGAACTGCGAAATTATGAATACACATAACTCAAAAGCGAAAACTTAATAGTAGATTCGAATCCAGAAGTGACTAAAAGCAAAGGACCAAATATCAAATTTTTGAAAGACAAGCCTTTAAATTTCAATGTTTATTAGAAATTTAATTTGGGTAAATGTGGTAACCGTCATGTATTCCACACGTACATTTAGGTACATTTGCTAAAGATTAAATACAGATTCCAGACAAAATGGATAATGCAAGGTATAGATGGCTTACCTCATTGATTATTTGAGCTTTCATAAAGAAAATAACTCTTCCTTTATAGTAGAAGATCTCTTAGTTTCTTCATTTGCTTAAATTGAAAATATATATCTGCAAAATGAGAAGAAAATTGCTTAGCTGGTTGTAGAATTAAAACAATAGTGTTCTAAAAGTGTAGGTCAATCAATTTACATATTCTTGTCTGACTATAGTATGAGAGTATGGTTTCATCTAAATAGAATACATCTTGCAAATAATTTTTCTTAAAACATGATTGTATGATAAGATTTTGTTGGTTTAGTATACTTTGTGTTCATTTAGTGGATTAAGAGATGTTCAGATTAGAATAAGTGCTAAAGCTTAAACTCTTGTTGATTTCATGTGCCTCAATACTAATGTGCCTGGACTAAGAAACTAAAAAAAAGCAAACCTCAAAACAAAAACAAAGACTTAAAAAATCATTCATTAAACAGAAGAATATAGAGACTTTTAATTTATAACTTTGATTAACACTTGCAGAAAAACCATTCATTAAAGACCAAAATAAGTTAAGGTATTAGTTTTATCTTACCAACATCAAGTTCATTATTATATACGTAAAACCATTATAAGCCATAAATTTAGCTAAGTCATACCCTTACACCAACATTTGAGAAGCCTCTGCTTCAATTGAGCATTTTTTGCAACATGTATAATGCCAATATTTGTAAAAAATTAGAAAAACTTAATTACAAAGTCAGCTTCCCCTCCAAAAAGGATAAAATTGTCTTTTCACCAAACTGACACTTTAGATTAGTAAGATAAAGGTAAAATCCGCTTCTTGATTCAACTATTTTAAACGACTTGTAATTGATTTAGATTTCAGATCTGTTCTAATAGAACACTCATTGTTTTCTACACGATAGCAGATCTGTTCTCATCTGTACAATAGCAGATATGAGGCAACAAAATGAAAGGAAACGGCACCGATGAAAGCGGTGGAATGTTATATGGGTTTGTAAACTAACAGACGGACGTAAACTGCGAAAGGTAACTAAATTTCTTTTCCCAACCATAGATCAATGATTTTTCTACATCAAACTTTCACAAATTGGTGAAAACCTACACAGATTTGAGAAAAAATTCAAAAGCATTCATACTTACAACCCCTGACTCAAAAACGTTTAACAACTTCACAGCAGACATAAATCAATTATTTTTTCAGAGCATGTTTAAAAATTAAACATAGCAGGCTTCAAAGATTGTAAAATCATATGTGTCAAATTCTAATCAAGATAGAGAACTTAAACAGTTCAGTGAGTTATTACAGAAGTTTCTCTAAATATGTATAATTAGAGCTTATTGCAATGTTTTCCATGTTTGATCCACACTAATAAGATTATTGATTCCTTACAGGTGACAAAATGAGTGAACAAAATTTCCAAAATAAGAGGAAGAAAATACAAAAGGTAAAGAGAGACGAAAAGATTAACATAGAGATTGCAATAGTGCAGATGAGTGATTCATCCATGAGAGACTCTTCAAGTCTACACTTGAAGATATAAGAAGTGCAGAAAACGATGCACATTAAAAGGTAACACATCCAAAGATATTACACAAATCCTGGGCAGTAACTATCTTAATGCCCTTTCTATATCAGATTACATAATAAATAGGTGATATTTATCAATTTGGATTTCAGAGTTAATTAGTTGAAAAGAATAGGACGAAGCTTCTCAATCAAATTCCTTGGAAATGTTGCTTGTATTCTCACACTTTGAAATGTTAGATAAAGTAAGTGCATTAAAACGTGGCAGATTTCCAGATTTATAGAAACAGATAGATAGATTATGAATCTGTCTTATAGTACTAAATTATACCTCTCGATCATGAAGCACACAATCTAAGCTAATGATTTCCTCCTTATTCCCAGGCACTGCAACATCAAAGACACGGATGCAACGCACTCTATCACAGAAGAAGTAATCGAAGGATACAAATTATCTATCAAGGTGCAACACCGAGGCATTGTTGAGTTCTTTTAATATCTCTTTCAACATAAACAAATTCAAAGATTAAACAACAACAACTAAAACAATGTTGCAGATTGCAGAGAAGTAGAAGGAATGAGATGAAGAAAATTGATCAAAGGGATACAGAGGGATGGAATAAGATATGGAAAAGCAAATTGCAAGAAGGTTACCAATGAGTTTGATGATTTCGATTCAGAGAGAAGTAAGTGATAGTGAGAGTGTTAAGATAGGGGGGTATTTATAGGACTCCCATCTTTAGCATGCTGGTTAGAAAGGTGCATCTTCCCCATAAAAACATAACATTAGAGACCTTTTAGATAATTACATTGGAAACAACAGCAAATATGAATTTAACACAATTTCTCTCTCTCTTGGAAACTGCTGAAAATATGAAGCACGGGTGGGTGTTAACTCAATTTCTCTCTTGGAAACTGCTGGAAATATGAATAGAAAAAAGTGTGACAGCCTATCAAATGTTTGCATTGCCAAATGAAAATTTACGTGGGCTGATAACTGAATTAGGGGATATTCATTATTTTTGGTAGATATAATATGTCATACATACTGAATGAATATTTTACTTAATTCAAAAAAGCTTTATTTTATAGGCTGTCACACTTTTTTTTAGATTTGCTTGTAGATTCTTTGTGTTTAGTGCTGAAAGTAATATTAAATATAATTACTAATACGTCAATAATTTTTTTCATGGATAAAGGGCATTGGAAATTGATTAATGGATCAGCAGCTTTGAAAGAATAAAATAAATATACATGTTGTAATAGAATAAATTTCTTTAGTAAAGACTGCAAACCTAACAAATATAGGCTCTTTCTATAAATTATGTCTTGATACATACAAAAAATTCAGGTATTAATTAGCTGCCTCCTCTATCTCTCTCTCTTGTCTCGGTCTCTCCCCCTCTAATAGCTCTAAATTGAGCCAACTGGATTTACCTAAACTACTCTCTCACATACTGTAATTTTTTCCCGCCAAAACAGCCATCAATGGCAATCTTGTTATTTTTACTACAACTCTCACTTTATATTAGTATAGATAGATTAGTGAGTTAGACATGAGGCTCAAGTTGGGTTGGCTCACTTCAAATTTAGATTTGCAGGCCATCCTTAGTCAACTCTCATCTTCTCATGCATGTCTTTTTTTTAGAGAAAGCTCTTTCTTTTTGGTAGAGAAAAGCAGGCATAAACCGAGATAAGAATTAATGTACTCCATCAGTCCGCGAATAGGAGTCTCGTCTTTCATTTTGATCAGTTCGCGAATAGGAGTCCTGGTTCTTTTGCTATAAATGGCAAAGAGACCCCATATTTCACTAACCCAATCCACTTACATATCATTTAAAACCAATATATGCAAGTGTGACTCATATTTTACTGACTTTTTTCCACTCACTTTTCTTAACATTTCTTAAAACACGTGCCGAAAAGAAATGAAACTCCTATTCGCGGACGAAGGGAGTATAAAAACACACTTAATTTATCATCCATTGCCAAATACTAAATCTTGTGGGTGGATTCTTCAATGCATGAACATTGTTGTAAACCATGTAAGCATATGCTGCAACATGACCGAATTAAAATCTTGAAGCATTATGGGAATCCTCAACTCAATAATCAATAGAGACATCAAAGTGTCTTAAAATCATAGTAACAACCACGTTATTATCAATCTCTAATTCCGAAACTCACACTTCCAATATTCTAGCCAACTCTAATCCATGAAATATACGCCAAACCTCATCAAGCAATAAAGAACAAACCCTGATATTAACCTCAAATTAACTCCAGTTACCTACATCATCTCTTATCAATCCTCCCTCATAGGCACGACCAGATGTCTGCTCTAGATAAGCATCTGTGTTCAACTTTAGAACTCCTGGCGAAGGTGACCTCCAGCCGACTAAAATTGCACTTCATGTCACCCCATCACCTCCTGGAGCTGCTAACCTGATATCATGAATATTCCTAGCCATAATAACAGTATGTGATATAACAGCCTTCGGACTCATCTGTACGCGTGCATAATAAATCATGCCTTTTTCTCAAATAAGCGAACATCCAACACCAAAAATTATGCACCACCTCCTCCCACTCCCTAAAGTTATAACTTAAATCTCACATTGTGAATCTCACGATCATCAAAACTTAGCGTTTGGACATCGAGTCTAAGAACCACTTCACCCCAGAAACCTGCAGATGCCCAACCCAACCCATGTTCGTCGCGCATCAATGCAATCACAGAGCATATATATCCAAGTTTCTAGGAGCATATTGACCACACATGTCAGAACATCGATACAAGGATATGCTTCGCTTTACCCTCTCATAAGTTTGTCAAAAAAACAACTCTAATCATATTTATTTTATGTAGTCTGTAAAACAAATTAAATATAAATTGTTCGCCAATAAGGATGGTTAAAATTTAGTACTAGTGTATGATTGGTTAATCTCTAATCACGTGACGTGGCCATAGATAGAGGCATGAGGTTATATCAAACCCAATAAGAATTTGACATTCAGAAAAGGGCTTTAGCAAGCCCATTAATACAAATCCCAATAGTCAAATAAAAATCCATCCATGGATATTAGTATTTTGGAATATTGACACCAAATTTTAAAAAAATTGAGTTTTTCCTACGAACTTTGAAATTGACAAATAATATCATAAACTTTATTTCGAGTTTGTTATTTTTCACCAATAAAAAAATTCAAGTTATATTTATAGATTGAAGAACAAATTTGGAGGATGTGCTTCAAGAAAAATATAATCAAAGATTGAAAATCTTCAAACTCTCGAAGTTGTTGTCGAGAAATTACAAAAAAAAAAAAGTCCGTATCATGATATTATTTGCCGGAATTTTTTCATTAGTGGGAAATATCAAACTTGGGGTAAAATTCGTGATATTATTTGCCAATTTCAAAATTCGTGGAAAAAATCCAACTCTTTTAAAGTTCCATGATATTAGGTGTCAATATGCCTACTATTTTTTTATCCAACTATACTTCTATTATTTTACCTATAATAGTGCGAGGCTGTTGCCTATTCATAGGATAATTATAATATTATATCATTAAAGGAAAATTTACACTTTTGCACCAAAGTTTTGGATGATAATCTCATATTTTGACATGGGATTAGATTCAAAAATCAAAGAATGTACTTGATTCAACTGTGATTTTGAAAGATAGTAATCCTATATAATAACGATGTACAGTACTATATATTTTTCTTACATCATTGCGTGGAATTCAGACTAGTAGCTCAGCACTTCAACATCAAAATACGTACATTCTTTGGGTACATTAATACATCAAAATCGACTGTGTTTTTTTATTTCCTCGTTCGCATTTAAATTTTGTGGTGATAGTGAAATTATCAAGTGCATTTCTCTCTTTATTAATGTGAGATTACGTGCAATAGGTGATATAGATTAAAAAAAAACAAATAAAGAATTTTTTTTGTTAGGGTGTCTCCGGTGGCACCCCTCCCACTCGCCCCTCCACTAGCCCTTCCCACAAAAACTGCATGTCACGTCAGCACTAGCCCTTCCCATTCCACTGCCATATCACTAGCCCTTCCCACTGCACTAGCCCTTCCCACAATTAAATTAATTCACAATTAAAATTAAAATTCACGGAATTAAATTCGACACAAATACGAACGGGAAATACGAATATTTCATTAAAAAAAAACATACATCATTCGAAAAAAAAATTACATAGTAGATAGAAAAAAAAAAAACCACATCAGTGTCCACCCCTCCGCGTCCAAACCTCTTCGATGATATCCTCCTGAAGTCGAATATGGGCATTTCTTTGCCGCATGTCGGCAAATGCGCGCAACCGCTCAACCTCTCCATGAGGTACCCCCATGTTTACATTCGTGGTGGCCACGCCGTGGCTTGGACCGGCACCCGTGTCATCTTCGCTGGTCCACTGAGTCAGTTCGTCCCCTTCACTTTCGACAATCATGTTGTGCAAAATGATACACGCGTACATGATGTCGCCGATGTTGGGAATATACCACTGCCGTGCCGGACCCCTCACCATCGCCCATCGACTCTGGAGCGCACCAAATGCGCGCTCAACATCCTTGCGCGCTGCCTCCTGCCGGGTCGCAAAGTAGGACTTCTTTGGCCCGATCGCATGTTTGACCGTCTTCACAAAGACGGGCCAGTTTGGATATATCCCATCCGCCAAATAGTATCTCATGTTGTGCTGGTTGCCGTTGGCGACGAAACTGATGGCGGAACCAATGCCATTGCACTGATCGTTGAACAGGGGCGACGACTGGAGGACGTTGATGTCGTTGTTCGACCCAGCCACTCCAAAATAAACATGCCATATCCACAGCCGGTAGTCAACTACAGCTTAAGGATCATCGTGGGATGCTTGGCTTTGAAGCCGGAAGTGTGTATCCCCTTCCAGGCGGCGGGGCAGTTCCTCCACTCCCAATGCATACAATCGATGTTACCCAACATCCTAGGGAACCCGTGCACCGACCCGTGCATATTAATCAGCCGCTGGCAGTCTTCGGGGCTCGGACGCCGAAGATACCTCTCCCCGAATATCGCTCTAACGCCCGCGCAAAACTCCAACAGACACTCGACGACTGAAGACTCCCCAATGTGGAGGTACTCGTCGAACATGTCGGCCGGGCCTCCGTACGCCAGTTGCCTGATTGCGGCCGTACACTTATGTGTGTCCGGGTTTGCCAGCCGCATCCTCCATGATCCTGAAAAACTCGTACCTTCTCTCTAATGCACCAACGATATGCATAAACAGAGGACGATGCATCCTAAAACGTCGGCGGAATAATGCATCCCCAAAACGCGGCTGCGGAGCAAAGTAGTCCTCATACAACCGAATATGTGCAGCAATGTGGTCCCGGGGTACATGCCGTCGGCGATGGATCGGCCGAGGCACGACCGCCGCCGCCTGCTGCCGCCGCTGCCGGATCCGTCGATCAATCGCCTCTTGCACAGCGAGATCCAATTCATGATCACTAAAGCCATCACTATCACTAGCGCTTCCGCCACTACCACCCGCACGACTACTCGCCATTATAGATAATTGAAAAAAGAGGTTAGAGAGAGAAACTTGTCAACACAAGTGGTGTGAATGAAATGATGTTGGAGGAGCCCTATTTATAGAGTTTTTTTTTTTTTTTTTTTTTTTAAAAAAAAAAATTTAAAAATTCCGGACGTCCGACCTTCGCCACAGTGGCGGACTTTCGGTCGGACGTCGACGCGAGGGGCGAGCCCTTCGCAGGGGCACTCGGGACGGGCGTGGGCGCCCTTCCCACTCCCTACGGCGAACATCCGGTCGGATGTTACCGACGGGCGAACGAGAGGGGCGCCGGTGGAGACACCCTTAGTGTTTAATTTTTTAGGGTCTAACAATAACAGAAAAAAAATTGACAAGTTAACTAGTGAGTGGTCAAACGCAGAGGACGCAACAGTCAAACCAAAATTGGTGTGGGCCTGGGTTATGGGCCCACATTCTTGTTGCAGATCCCAAAAACAGCATGACATGTAATTATTACACAAAATCCAGTGCCACGACGAGTTCCATATGCATTCTCTTTTTGCAATTTTCTCTTGTACTTAATTTTCTTTGGAAATTTTATATTCCTGTTTTCTATTTCGTGACATTAGAATTCATCTCAAGATATTTACTTATGTAAACCAAATTAAAGGTAATCTCTCCGTTTTAAGATAGTTGAGTCTGTAGATTATTTAAAGATAGTTGAGTCATTTTATTTATTAGCAAAAGATTTTATTTTTTCTTTCCCTCTATTATTTTATTTTTCCTCATTTTAACCTTTTTTCTTAAATTTTCTATTTAAAAAATGCATCAAGAGATAGAGAGTAGTAGTACAATGTTTTCAATAAACAAGATATCTATTTACACAATACTTCCCTTTTCTATTTGGTGTTAATTTGTGGGTTGGACTCGGCATATAAATCCAAATATGTTTGTGAAAATTTAGAGACTTTTGATGACATGATTTAAGTTGCTTCATTTGCTCAAATAAATACTGGCTTACTAAACTTGTCGAAGGTTCCAATGTGGGATTTAGTCCTTTTTAGTGTGAAGAGGATTGCTGTCATGATAGTCACCTGTTACTAATTGCATTCACCTTAGATTTTTATTTTTTACCTACCCTTTTGTTGTTGCATCATGCTTGTTGAGCTAAATAACTGCAATTTAATATGGTGTGGATATATCTATTCATGGAATTCATGAATACACTTTAATATATTTAATTGCAAATCAGTACTACTACTCTATACAACTAGAAATTGTAACATTCAACTAGTTTACACCACGGTAAGTTCTCTCGACCCTTGCTGCAATTCATTAAATTTTACTATGTCTATGTTAATTTATGAATGTGATCACAGTCATCTAAATTTATATACGAACAGATATATTTAGCGTGTCCAACTATTTAAAAAAATTTATGTTGACGGTTATTATACTAGGCCCACAGGCACGCACAACATGTGAATACTATGACTTTCACTCAAGTACATAGACAATACGACAATGATTTGGGTAGATTTGAGGGATAGATGACAACAAAATAAAGGTTAATGATGAAATAAGACCGGAGAATCTTGTGTGAAATATTTTCAAATGAATTTCACAATCAAAAGACCAATAAGTTTAAATACTCACTAGATTTACAAATTAAGACTCAAAATTGAACTTATCTCACAAATTTGGCTTGTAACCAGTAAGACTGGCATATGATTTATTGTTATGGGATGATGGACGAATATTTTACATTGTGGCCGTTGCTTATGCTTGTTCTATGAGTAGTAACTCAAGTGTCTAGTCTCAACTAGGAATTTGACTTGAACCAACTTTTTGTCACGTTTTTATCTTCGTTGGGTTGTAATCGACAGTTGGAATTGATTTGTTGTATATAATCATTGTTTTTGGACTACACGTTATAAAAGTCCATGATTTTTTTTTACTATATCCAAAGTTAATTATAAAGATCTGAATTGACCTATAATTGGTGCATTTCTCACTATTAAGCCCTTTTTAAAATCATTTTTCAAGTGTACTAAATTCGGATTGAGTGTTCTTGAATTTAGCAATAATTGTTAATTGGCCTCTATAAAATTATAATTTTTTTTTATAAAATTCTACTAATATTAATATTAATGTATTTAATAGTAGGACACAAGTTGACGATAGAAATATTAGGATAGAGGATCCGAAGCAATTTGATTAGAAATGAAATAAGAAAGGAGGTGGTGAGATCTTGAACACACACACAAGTATTAATTTAAAGTTCTATAGTAGTAGTATTTCATAGTCAATAATAAAACCTACTGATGCTAGATACAAATCTGATAACGACTCTTTTTTTTTTTCTTCTAAATCAACAATACATCTTTGCGATTGCATCACTATGGAAATCACGAAGGGAATAATCTCGAGATCTATTTAAATAATACTACAAATCAAATTTTTATTTTTATTATATAAGAAAGGGGAAGTAAAATTACATAATATCCATGAAAAATAACATTATAAGAATAACTATACGCATTAATTCTTCTAAATTCCCATCCCAAATGATGTTCCTCACTTTTCGTCTCCAATCATCATACACATTACAATGCTTTTATTACTATATGACAGTTACCATGTTTTCATGCTCAAAGCATGTCTCCTCCCCATCTTCCATTTCTCAACTTCTCTCTTTTTAGTTCCCATTTATTAATTTCCACACACCAAATAACTGATTTTATAATGTGCGTCACATTTCTGAAGAATCTCCACCTAAAAAGGTTGCTTCACTATCCAATTTCCTCCTCTTAGTGACTGGACTAGTGTGTGAGGAAGTTGGGCATGATCCAACTGTTGGCTCATGAGTTTTATAGCTCAAGCATGCTGCATCCAACACCCCATTCGGGCTCCGTGGAGCCACATTCGCCATCGCAACCATCGCAGCAGCAACACTAGTGGCACTAGTAGTAGTAATCCCCCTCATTGATGACTTACATTCTTGAACCATTTTAAAGCACTTCACCACCCTCTCCTGCAAAAATTCAATCAAGATTTAGATGCAAAACACCGCGTTTTTCGTTGCTATTACTATGCGGGGACCAACATCAAGACCTACCTTGTCAACTCCTATCAAACAAGACAATGCCTTATCAATGTCCATTGCTTGCATTTCCCCTGAAACACACATTGCCACAGCTGCAGCTATCTCAGCTGGTTTGAATTCCAAGAATTCAATGCCTGCATTCAATATCACAACCAAACATTATACTACTACTACTTTTTTCTTCTTCTTCTTCTTCATAGGATTCCAAGTGTAATAAAAAGAGGATGCTAACCACCTTCGATTGTGCTCAAGATTAGGCGAAGGGAGCGGCTAATCAGGAGGCCTAATGGCAATCCACCCTCATTCATCTTCCTAAGATAGTAGTCAATGAAGTTGCATGGAGTGTAGGCTTTGATCTTCCAATTCAAACGGTTTAGCACCAAAATCTCCATTCTTTGAATGGTTTTCCCTTCAAACAACATCTTAGGCACCTCTGCCTATTAATCAATCAATCAATCAATCAATCACAATCACAATAACAAAGACTAAGTCCTATTTTAAGTATAATGATGATCACCTGCAAATCCAAGGTGGAGGGAACATTAACCTCCTCTATCTTGGCTGCAAGAGATAAGCAAGCAACTGCAACTAATTGAGCTGCCCAGTTCTCACCTCCCTACTCAAAAAAACACACAGAGAAAATCAGCATTCAAGATTTGATTCAATGGGAATGAATTCAGCAGTGATGTACCTTTTCTGATGAAGACAGAGGCAATTCATAGATGGATAGAAACCGATCGAAATAGCTGATAGCAGTGTACAAACACAACTCTCCAAAACTGAAGTGGGCGCAAGCCTGTAAAGCACAAACAAACATTCAGTTTTATTAGTGAAACTGTTGGAGGGAAAAAGCACTTTTTTCTGCATTTAATTTCTCTGAAAAAGATAAAAGCTTTGCAACAATCAAGAAAACAACCCAATTAGCATTTGATGAAAAAATCCCATTTGGGAAAATCATCAAGATTGGATTTTTATGAAGAAATGAGAATGAAATCAATCATCAATCACCTTGAGCATCCAACCAATAGCCTCTCTCCTCAATCCAACATCCAATTCCCCATCTCTGAATCTGGTGAGGTAATCACCTCTGGGGAGGTGGTCTCCCTGTCTCTGTAGCATGTGGTGAATGCATTCATCACTGAGGCAAGGGAGATGAAGCAGTGAATCTGAATCCGATGATGACCCATTGTTAAAAATCAAATCTTTTTGGCGATCATCATCATCATCATCGAAGGAGAAGGCTTTGGTTTCTTCGTTGCAGAAGAGGAGGTCTGTT
Source organism: Salvia hispanica (assembly GCF_029641045.1). Classification (NCBI taxonomy): domain Eukaryota; kingdom Viridiplantae; phylum Streptophyta; class Magnoliopsida; order Lamiales; family Lamiaceae; genus Salvia; species Salvia hispanica. The sequence goes on from NC_142693.1 coordinate 12,893,659, forward strand.
GAAGCAGAGTCAAAGGCGTTGCAATCAGCCATTGGGAAATCAGCCTCAATGAATGTGCTTTGCTGTCTATCAAAAGATGGGGTGTTGAATTGATGGGCTTTCTTTTGCATGCTAAAGACTGGATTTATGTTTCTGCCATTTCTGCAACTAAGAGAGAGAGAGAGGCTGGACGGGAAGTGAGACTATTGGAGTGTCTATATATATAGTTGTACAAGAGAGAGAAAAAAAAAGTGTCTGTGATTTGGACAGTGCAATTGGAAGATGGTTTATGTGGGGTTGTTGATTAAACAAAAAATATTAAATATAATTATTTTTATTTAAAAAATAAGGAAAAAAGCATGGCTGTTGAAGTACCAAAAGTGATCCTTTTTGTTATGTGGGCATTGGTAAACTATGCTCCAAAACAGATTCTAAATTAGGCCACAGTTCTATTAAATCATCATTTTTCTCTCAAATTATACGTCAGTCTACACTAAATCAAAACTTAAATCAAACTACATATTAATTATACTATTTTACTATAATTTTTTTAAATAATAATGCTATTATATTGGTAATAAAAATTATTTTGAAAAAATAATTGCTTGCATGAATATTGTTTTAGCCAAACTTTATTTAGTGACTGATGTAGATCCACAAATATATTTACCTGTTACATTTATGTCAGTTTTACATTTATAGTTTTGTTGGTTAAAAAGTGTATTAAAACTATTCCTATTTTTTTATAGTATTAAATACACTCTTATTAAATAATTTTCAAAGCCGACCATTTTAGCAGTAATTAGTTGTCACAGTATTCACAATTAATTGAACGTTGTAGCTTTGTGGGTATCTTTACTAATTACTTAATTACCGAATGTCCGAATCACATTAACACGTTTTGTTTCGTCAGTGTTGAATCATGTACTAGTCTAGTATGGCACAAAATTTTCTACTACTATAATTTTGTTTCGTAAGTTGAGTGTAGAAAGAAAAAGTATTTATAATGTTTTCATTTTAAAATGTACTGTATTGATTAAAATTATATATAAAAAAAAAATATATCACTTAGAAGGAGATAACGAGACTATTTTTTAAGTTATAAAAAGCAATATTCTGCAATATCTAATCTAACTATTGATAAATTATTAAAATTAAACAATAAAAAAGTAATTTTGTTTTTACCTATTAAAAATCATTGATGGAAAGAATAAGGAAAAATAAGTTAATAGTCGTAATTTCTATTTAAAATTGGTGATAAATGTTACTCCCTCTGTCCCGGCTAAGATGACATATTGCTTAGCCGGTACGAGATTTTAGGAGTTATTGGTTTAAATGTTTAATTGGAGAGAGAGAAGGTGTGCATAAGTATTAAAGTAGAGAGATAAAGAAAGATGAATATTTTAATAGTAGTGAGAAAAAGTGGTTGAGTGTATTAATTGGAAAGAGAAAATTACCATAAAAGGAAATATGTCATCTTAGTTGGGATGAACTAAAAAAGAAAACGTGTCATCTTAAGCGGGACGGAGGAAGTAGAATATAAATTAGAATTAGTAATTTATATTATTATTTTTTACTAAAATTATTTTGTGTGGCAAGCCTGACTTTAAATCTGAACGAGCAAAGTGAAATACACTTTTAGGAGTACATCTCCTTTTTCTTACTTTTCCCGTGTTTATGTTACTCGCACTTTTCTATTTCGGCTGTCAAACTACTTACACTATTTATATTTTAAGTAAGAATTAGGATGTTTAATTAATATAGTATAGATAATTTAATATTCTATTATTAAGTGAACTCTCATTACACTTAAAATACTACTCCCTCCGTCCCACAATAAGAGCCACACTTTACCATTTTGGTCCGCCCCACAATAAGAGTCAGAGCATCCGCAACGCGGGCTCGATTTTGGCTCGGTCTCGTCTCGACGAGACGAGCCAGCATCGAGTCAGCGTTGCGAGGCTCGTCTCGTCTCGACGAAACGAGACATCTCGTTGCGCGACGCGACCCGGCGAGGCCGGCCTCGAGCTGGCGAGACAACGCGCGCGCCCACGTGGCGCGCGCTGGAGCGTTGCGTGACGCCCACTCGCCGGCCCGCGAGTGGGCGTCGTAATTATGACGTAATAATTTTTTTTTTTTTATAAATTCGAAAAATTCGAATTTAATAAAAAAAAAAAATTCAAACGGACCAAGGTCGAATTTTCAAATTTTTTTTTTTTTTAATTCTTCTATAAATATACTCCATACTCCATTCACCATTTTACACACAAACACAACTCTCATTCCTCATTCCTCTTCCATTTTACACACAAACACTACTCTCAAATTGTTGAAAAAATGTCCGGCGATGGAAACTCCAGCGGCGGCGGCTCCGGCAGGCGGCGCTCCGTCGGGTCCGACTTGAACTCGTTCGACGATTGGGCGAGCATGTACAACTGTTTGGGTACTCCCGGTTCGTCGACGGGCACCCAAGGCTCGACCACCCCGCCGGCGTACCAAACACCACATTTTGATGTGGATGCATACTATCGTCCCTCTCCCCCCCCAAAGGTACGAGCAATCGCCGGGATTATCCCAAATTCCGGAGAATTTTTTGGCGCCGGAACGCAGTTTGCCCGACTGGCCAATTGGTGGAGGCTCCGGCACCGGCTCCGGCAGGATCAACCTCAGTCTCGGCGTCAATGCCGAGGAGGAAGAGGAGGCAGCGGCTGGTGGAGACGGCAGCCGTCATGCATACAGCCAAGCCGAGACGTTGGCTCTGTACGACGCTTGGATCAACGTCTCGTACGATCCTGTCGTCGGGAATCAACAAACCCACAAGTGTTTTTGGCTAAAAGTCACCGAAGTTTACAACGCACGAAGGCCGACGAATACCGTTCCCCGCAACGTGAAGATGCTCCGCAGTCATTGGGAGCGAAGCGACAAAGATGTCAAAATTTTTTGCGCGATATAGAGGGGAGAAGAGGCGAATTATCAGAGCGGAGCCAGTGGAGCCGACATTCTGAGAGCGGCGTTGCGGGTCTTCAAAGACGACGTCGGCAAAGATTTCAAGCTTGTTGATGTTTGGTCGCAAGTCCACCACCTTGACAGGTGGGCTGGCGGTGTCGAGTCGGGCTCGAAACGTACGAAGCGCACGGCGCGTGGCCACTACTCGTCTAGTGATGGCGGCGAAGGCAACACCTCACGTGAGGGCACGCCAACCGATGATGTAGGGGGGTCTTCTTCCGGTGCACGACGTCGGCCGCAAGGGACCAAGGCGGCGAAGGCGGCTAGAGCCAGGGGGAGAGCGAGAGCGAGAGGGATGGGCCGCGGCGGACCAAGCCAGGCGGGCGAGGGCTCGGGCTCTGGCACGGGCACGGGCTCGCACACCCTAATGTCCATGTACCTAGTCGCCACGATGGCGAACCTCTCAAAAATGAATCCTGGCCAAGTTGCAGCCCATATGGCCGGAGTTGAGTATATGAGAGCTCAACTTGGTATAGTTGTACCGCCGACTTCGGGGGATGATGATTCGCCGGCGGAGTAGTTTTTTTATTTTTTAGGATTTTAAATTATGTACTTTTTTTTTATTTTTTAGGATTTTAAATTATGTATTTTTTTCTATTTTTTAGGCTTTTAAGTTGTAATATTTATTTTATTTTAATGAAGTGTGTTTTTATTAATTGAATTTGTTGGAATTAAAAATAAAAAATGAAATTGAATGAATAGTTAAGAGATGGTTAAGAGATGGAGGGTTGCAGGTGCTGTCTCTTAGTTAAGAGATGAGCTGAAAAGTACAGTGGGGCCCATGAATAGTGAAGAGATGAGACGGTTAAGAGACGGATAAGAGATAGCGTTGCGGATGGCCTCACACTTGATTTTTACCATAAATAGTAAGTAGGTCTCATATTCCACTAACCCACTGCGTTCACATTTTATTATAAAACCATAATAAAACAGTGAGTCATGTATTCCACTAACTTTTACAACCCACTATTCTTTTACATTTCTTAAAACTCGTGCTCACAATAAGAGTGACTCCTATTGTGGGATGGAGAGAGTAATTTAATTACACTAAAAAATCAATCCAAAATAAATGACCCAAAATGAAAAGTGCGAGTGATATGAGATGAACGGAGTATTATGTACATTCTTATATACATTTAAAATTTACAACAATAACATCTAAAATAATCAATTATTTTCAATTATCTCATTTACAGTAGTATTTTTCAAAGTGTGTGGACAAGTATATTATGATTGTTTAACATCACTCACTTCATATATTTATATTATAATGCATGTCACTCTAAAAATTTTCAAAGTTTTACTCCCTCCGTCCGCCATTAGGAGTCTCACTTCTTGGCTGCACGAATTTTAAAAAATGTTAAGAAAAGTGGGTGGAAAAAGTTAATGGAATAGAGATCTCACATCTATATATTAGTTTTAAATGAAATGTGTGTAGAATTGGTTGTATTCTCATCGCTTTTGATCAGTCTAGTGGCTGCAGAATGATGCTGCATAAGACACATTTGAATCTTGTAAAGTGTCTATTGGCAAAATCTAAGGCTTTGATTTCGTTATAGTTTGCCTGCATTCTCTATTTCTTGCCATTCGTGGATAACCTACATTCTCTATTTCAAAAAAAAAAAAGTACATACACATCTACAAAATGAAATTAAATCTACAAATTAGGAAAGTTGGAGTTGTTCTGGTCCATGTAATTGTGTAACCTTCATGCTTTGCCGATATGCTGTGATTCGTTGGCTATAAAGGATTCAGTGATGGCGGATCGGTGTTTGCGATCTAGTGATACTAAATCCATTGATGGTGGTCTCGGTGATGTGGATCCAGTATTTTGGAGGTGGAATATAAATGTGAAAAAAGGTGGGGTGGTACCACAATAATGGTATCATAATCTTGTTTTGTATAATTGCCACACCTTACGTGACGTGACATCAACGTACCTGATGCATTTTTTATTAGCACTAAAAATACCTGCAAGTATACAAGGTAGATCAAGTATAGTTAAAGGTTATTATCGGGTTGTCGAACACGAGGAATAAAATCACAGACTAGCTACCTTCTACTAAGCTTCTTTTACTATTTGGAAAACTAGAGAACTTTGAAAACTTTTAGAAAACAAGATCACTGAAAGCTATAAACAACTAATTGCAACAAATAATAGAGATAAAGATATGAGAGATAAGAGAATTCCAAAGATGTGCGTTCACAGTTATGGTTATACAAGTTCCAACTACAATACCCTAGCACAGTTTATACTTCGATAGAACGAGTCACACTAGTTATGCCCATGCGGTACAAGCGTAGATTACTGACATTAGGGTTGTCAATCCTAGATTCGTAACTCCTAAAAGCTCCTAAGACCATTGAAAATTCCTCACTCTCAATTAACAGTGCCGTTTTAAGGGAAGCTAATTGTAGTGTCTATTAAGTGGATCTAACTTGCCAACCTCCTCTCACGATTATGTAGCAAGTTATATTAATTCTTCATCGAATGTGTCACTCAAACATGAAGTGTTACGGAACAACTTAAGGAAGAAACGAAGTAAAAACAAAACGGATATTAAATAGAAAAAGGTATTGTATAACCAAAGTCGTTACTAACACATCCCTAGAATCCTATGAGTTTAGTTACAAATGACAGAATAAGCTAAAAACATAGAATGAAGGGAAAATAAAGTGAACATAAGAACTAAAAGCAATAAAACCCAAAGGTAGAATCCTTGTAGCCTTGATCTTCGCTTGATTCCGTCTCCAACCTCTTGCACAGTGAAGAACTCTCTCAATTTTATGCTCTAGAATTATTAGGCAACAAGATGATAATAATGGAGAGGTTTGAGGGGGTATTTATAGGGAAGAAATCGAGTCCTAGTGGAATAAGGTAAAAGATGGCTAATTTTGGTAAAATCGGGAGAGAAAATAGGTCAAATCGTGCGCCGCGTTTTCGCAGCGCCCGCTGCACCGTGGCTAGCGGTCGTTGTGCGTTGTCCGTAGCTCTGCCATTTTGGGTAGCGGTCGCTGCAAACTAGTCAAGTAGCTTCGGGAGCTTCTCGAGCGGTCGCTACGCACTTCCCAACGGTCGCTGGGCGTTTTCAGATTTTCAGCACAACTTTCTCCGAAGCGGACCACTTTAAGTGTAGCGGTCGCTAGGCTCCAGCGGTCGCTGCGCATGTTGCAGCGGACCGCTGGACGACATGAATGCTCCAGACTTCCAACTTCGACTTTTTCCTATCTTTTTTGCTCAAATATGCACAATTCTCACAAAACATGTCAAAATATCAAAATAGATAAAATATGCAAAATATGGACATGAATTGCGATTTAGACATTAAAAACAGACCAAATAAAAGCCTTAAAACAGGACAAAATCCGAGCATATCAGTACCCTTTCACCCTTTCAGTCAGATGTGACGATGTCTTAATCTTAAGTATCGCCCTGTTAAATTAGTTAAATCATTTTCATTTTAAATTCACTAGTATTTGCCGATTAGCATCGTATATGACACCTATATTTTGAAATTTGTCGAATAGCAAAGCCTTGGACTATGATTTAGTTTTTGTTTACCTTCGTGTACTTTTTGGTTGTCATAGGAACTTCTTTTCGGCTTAGAGTTATTTTGAGACCACTCATCTCTATTGGTTGAGGTTGGTGGCTTCAAGTGTGTTGCTCTTTTGCTTCTATTTACTTTATGTTAATTTGTTGCTTTCATTTTGTAGTAGTTTTGGATAGTACATTTATTATTATATCTTGATATCATTGGTTTTTTGGTGATGGTTCTATTGTGAGCTCATTTTCTACTTTAGTCATTTCCATGCCTTTGTGCCACATAAAAGTGTAATTTAATAAGATACTTACCTTCTAATTAATAAGCTGGAAATTCGAATCACCACATATAAAAACTAAGGAATCTATTTTAATTTTTCATAAAAATTAGTACTTTATTAAATTTGATATGCATGTAATATTTTTCGTGCACCATGTGAAGTGCAAACTCAGTTTGATGTTAATTTACTACATTAACCACACACATCACTGTTGTCTTCACGCATATTCTTCTCCTCATTTTGTGCATATCAAGCAGGATAATGTAATGACATTAGGAAATTAAAAGATCAAATATATCTAGCTTTCGCAAAGCATAAATGGCAAGATACTAAAATACAAAATATTTTTAATTATGGGTACGAATTTACAAAGTCTACATATATATAAATTGACATATTATATCGATTTAATAATAATAAATCAATATTAATAAACTCATTGGGACATAAATGTATGATTGTATAGATATTTTTTATTCTATTTACAGCCTATAAATCAGAACCGAAGCTACACTGAACATGGGGGAGACTACCGTTATGAATCATTATAATATAGTAGTAGTAATAAACTAAACCAACTTCTTCTTATTTTATATTTCGCAGAAGTAAATCAACCTAATATCAATATAAATATACTGATTTCATCTCATCTCAATCTACCCTTAATTTCTACAATCTTCCACGCATTAAATTATTGTTCAAACACCCCAAAAATTAAATTAATCCAGAGTAACATGTACATTAGAAATCAAATGTGGTATGGGAAGAAACAAGATGAAAGAGCTTAGGATACTGATTTTGAATATTTAGAGAGAAACATGAGATGTAAAGGTGTATATATTTGTCCCCTTTTGAAGGCATATCAAAATTCTGACCCTTTTTTCACATTCCACAGACACACAGTGCACATACAGAAAGATGAAATATTCACCTTTATCACAAGCCTCTTTACAAGATTGAGATTTGAGGGGTTAGACCCAAAAAATTCTACTTAGACCACATATTGAAAAAAACAACTTTAAACAACAAGCATCCCATGTCACGTGTATCATACAACGTTCTTGTTGCTCCCACTTTGTGTAATAATATTAAACTAACTAATCAAATAGTACTATATATTTATAATTATATGCATGCATGGAATTGTAAAGGTGGCCCTCCTATTTTTTCATAATCCAACTTAGTAAGAGGAGAAATTAATATAAATCAATGGTTATATTATAAACATAGTTAAAAATCAATACATGATGATGATGATATAATACGCATTTTTTGTAGGAGGATGAAATAATAAGGCAAATCTAATATTATTATAAACAAGTCTCTCTCCCCTTCCCTACATTGATTCAGTGATCTATTTATTTCTATCACTACATGTTCCACATTCATAAAATATTATTTTTCTTTAATGTTAATTTGATATGCTTTAGTTGAGTTTGTCTTATTATCTAGAGTTTATTACATCAAATTAGAATATATAATTATTTAAAAAAAAAACTACTATCATTTTTAATTTTTATTAGATAAAAAATTATCATTAGAGTTGATTAGTTCAAAAGTAGGATATATATTATTAAATAATTAATTTAAAAGTAAATATACCAGGGACCAGATATATAAAGAAATAGTATTAAAATTCACAGCTCAATTATTCACGAAAATATAGATATTTTTTTACACATCTTTTTACTTGTTTTAGGCTTGCATCTTTATGTTCAAAGACTCATCATTCACATTGCAATCGGTGTAAGAGAAAAGAATCAAGTCAATACAATACCACTTTTCTTTGGCGCTAAATATTCAAATTTCTTCAAAATCTTAGTTTTATTCAAATGCAAGAAAAGATGAAAGATTCCTGCACCTCAGAAACAGCCATCAAAACAAGCTCATCAATGACATAGTAGAGAATCAAATGCCAACATAATTTAGGCTATGACCTCACAGTCAAAGATTTCTCATGTTTCATCACAAATAGTGAGCCAAATTTTATACCCTCTCCAAATTCTAAAATAAAGCACTAACTTAACTAAAACCATTATCAAAGGTAAAGGCTTGATTGGCTCCCTCTTATATGCTATTTCGCTCTTTCGTGTGAAAGTGACGTGGATCGTATAAATTAATTCCTTATTTTAAAGGCACATGCCGAGTGGCAATCCCAAATCCACGGGCCCACCATCCCTTCTTGCTATCCATTTTCTATGTTCACTGCACCAAATTGATAAACATATAAGATAAGAAACCTTAGTGCGTTTAACCTGAAACTATGGTCAATGGTAAATGATTGGCTCTCTCTTATATGCTTTTCCACACTTTCGTGTAAAACCGACTTGGGATCGTATCAAATTCTCAATCACTTCAATCTTGGTACGTAAATAAAAGCAAAATTTATTATGACAGTACTGTAGTTCATTTGTAACAAGGAAGAAACTTGGAGTCAAATTAAATAAAAGAGCATAATCTTTTTTACAAGCTGTTTTGAGTCAAAACTCAAAGCTTTGGAAACGGACAGGTTACTGCACAAAAAATCCTTGCTTTTTTTTATAAAAAAAAATAAAGGATTAATGTGACACCAATGATTGTAATGTGTTTTATTTTTGGTGGACCAAATTTTACCGACTTCTTGGTATTTGGAAGGTTTTGGGAAATCATGATGAAATGTTTCAATATCTGCACGCAAAAGGAGTAGACAAAGTCCAGATGAAATTTGATTGGTAACTTTCCATCATAATTATCATTGCTAAAATAATGGTAAACGTACTTAGTCTTCTAGTTTATTTTTAACTTTCTTCGTAATCCCCTTTTATTCCATCAATCTTGTCAGATATGTACTTGAAATTCAACTTCGTAACACCATTGATTGGATGGTGAAGGAATTTGGGGAAAATTGTAGATTATGGAGGAATTTGGGGAAAGTTGGGATAAAACTGTAACATATATAAGGAGTAAACTATAGATAATCCTACTTTTCTATTTTATATATGATGTGCACAAGTTTAAATTATAAGACCGGTCGCGTTAGAATGCTAAATAATTAATATGTTACTTGCTAATTAACTGTATTAACATTTTTAATATAATAATATTGATTAGTTAGCAGTAACACATCAAATTAGTTAGTTACATCCCCTAAGACTATATGTCTAAACATTAAAATCATGAACTTAGAGTCATTTTAGCAAAATTTAACAACATATCACATTGATAAATCTGTGTACATGACACTGATTTTATATTATTAAAAATGTTTTATGGGAAAGATTGTTGGTGTGACATAGAAATCTGTGTTTTCCATGGCCTCCAGAGTCGAGAACAGCGATCGAGATTATCAACCATATTTTACAAAACTAAGAAACTGAGACTTATGAGTAAGGTAGTAGGATCAATACATTTCACTTCCTTCGATCACATCTAAGTGAGTTATTTGATAGATGATTACATTAAATTCAAGTTAACTACTTTCGTAACTAATTCGATTATGTCTGCCAAGGGATGCATTTGGATAAGATAATATACAGATTTTCTTGTTAGCTACCACAACTACTCTTGGTTTCTATTCTAACATTGTGTGTTTGAATTGAAGTTTATCTTTCATTTAGATAAGAACATAGTCATTTTGTAGAAATGCTTTTCTTGGTTTTTCATTTTTATTTGTTGTGTTTGAATCGATGGTATGTTATCTATAGTCCTTGATATCACATATTTGGTTTGTTATTTAAAGTCACACTATAGTAGGAAATTCCAAAACTATCATTTGATTTTTTATATATTTCTAAGGCTGAGGACTATATTAGTAAATTCCACGTAATTTAAGATTGATATAGTGTTGCACGTATTATTATCATTCAATTTTCTATGATAATAAAACACCATTTTTCAGCCTTAATTTAACGAGCCCTTGCCCATTAAACGGGTCGCACAGAAAATTTAACCAACATATCAACACTAGATTGGACCACTAAATGTTCTTTAAATGTGCCTATCGCAGAAAATTTAACCAATACATCAAACATTAGATTGGACTACTAAATGCCCTTTAAATGCGCCAATCTACCAATTCAAACACTATACTTGGTATTTAACTTTCCTTGTCCAGTTTGTAGAGTAAGAGCTGATGAGAAAATAAGGCGCTTTTTGGTGTGTGGGTTTATCATTATCAGAGTGAGTTTTTGTTCTCTTTAAGATATTGGGCCGATTTGTGTTTTCTTTTGTTTCCCAAACAAGTGGGGCCCTAACTTATTGTTTCTGGGATAAGGAAATTTTAAGGTAGGCCAACTTTTAAAAATAAATAATGTGTTTGGGCTGTATAAATACTAATCTATGAGCCCATTCCAATTTCTTTCAGATAATTATGCTATAGAGTTAATTAAATAGTACTAATTGATCTCCCTACTAGGAGTATTTAATTTCATTACTAACGAGCCTTTAGATTCCTCAAGTCCATCATCGAGTTATTTAACACCATGAGAATAAACCTTTGGTGTAAATTCAAATAAACATTCGAATATTATTAATTAATGGGAGATTGGTCACTTAAACTATAAACTTTACTCAAATTTTGGTTATGTCAGCGAATTTAAAATTAATCTAAAACATCACATATTTACATTTTGTTTATTATTTTCTACGGCATGTTAATAATCATATCTGACTAACTTATATGCATTTTTATTTTTATTTCATATTTGGCACTACTATATCAACGTAGTTTTTTTATACGTGATTTTTTTTATTATAATTTTTTATCATACTTGCCATAATTTTAAAAGAGGATTTAAAATATCATAAATATTTCGTGGTTGTGCAAGTAGAATAATTTTTTCATTGAAAATATGTGTATTTGAGTTGGGTAGGGAAATACTAACAAATAGAATGTATATTTTGTGATATTCTCAACCAAATTTAAAGTTCATGAAAAATACAAGAATTTTTTCAAAGTTTATTATTTTATAGATCAATATCTCTTGATTAATCCACTCTGGATTAATTAATTACGAGGAATTTAATCACATGACTTTATTAAAAGCCTAAGCAATTAATCTATTGATTAATTAACAAAAGTTATCAAAACTTTGGTTTTAATTAGTTCAAGAGAATCTCATAAATTTTCTAAAACAAGACAATACCAAAATAAAGTTCCAGTAGGATACATGCACATGTCACCTTCTATTAATCCTAAAAGTAGGAATAGAAGGACAATACCAAGATAAATATTTTATTCCCTCACCATTTCCTCCTTAATCGGAGTAATTTAGAGTAATCGGAGTAATTTAGAAGAAGAAGAAGAATGAATGAATGAATGTGATACCAAGAATGTGCTAGCCCTAATTTTAAGGATGTCTAATGCTATTTTAAAGTCTACAAACTAAATATGTTCATATTTCAAAACTCTAGACTCTATGGGTCAGCACAATTTATTTGAGCCCAAACTACATTAGCCCAATCAGTCCATTTAGGCCAGGTAATATTTTCAATCGCCATTATCAACTATCAAGGTTAGCTTTTTTAAGGAATTAGTTGTTCAATCATCTTTCTTTGGCAATGTACAAATAAACACACTACACAAAACATAGATTTGTACCTACCGTTTTGTTTGAATTCATTCAAAAAATTATCATATAAATAGATAAGTATTGCCATATACAACAGTAGAACATAAAAAAATTGCTCAATATTACTATTCCCTCCGTCCCGCTTTAGGAGTTCCGGTTGAGTCGGACACATGTTTTAAGAAAAAAATATTTGAGTGTGTAATAAATAAATATTGTAGTGGATGTTGGGATCCACTTTTAATTGAGGGTCCAATAAATAAATGTTGTAGCAGATATTGTGACCCACTTTTAACACTTTTTTATTAGTTGTAGTGGATGTTGGGATCCACTTTTAGTATTTTTAAAACTTTGTAGACATTTTTTATTAATTATTTCAACCGGGACTCCTAAAGCGGGACGCCCAAAATTGATCAACCGGGACTTCTAAAGCGAGACGGAGGGAGTAATAAATTGTGTGTTACCTCAAAATTCAAATTGTAAATTACAGTCAATCCCAATTCTTTTCAAGAGTAATGAAAAGCAACACTTGAAGACTTCAAATAGGGCAAGGAAGGAAAAATATTTTATGGAATGAAAAGATAGGATAAAACATAACATTAGAAGATTCAACAAATTCAACAGAGAAGTAGACACATGTCATATTTCCTGGAAGTGCAAAAATGAGTGTCACAAACAGTAGATAATTTGTAACTAAAAGTGTCTTGCACTGGAAATAAAATACAATATCCACCTTGACTAACTTTGCTAAAAACAGGCACATCGACTTATGCAAGTTCATTTAGCTGCAATAAAATATTATTTCCAATTTGACTAGCTTTGCACATTTATATAGCAAGTCATTTCTAGAGGACATATTGGTTGTATTATATAGTTATGAAATTATAATTCGTGATTTGCATGAGACACATTTCTTTATAAATATGTTTGGTCACTTATTCGAAAATTTTGTAGTACTAGTAATTGTTAAGATTAAATTTATGACTTCTATAATATTTTCAATTTAATCTAATTATCTAACTTTAGGTGAAAGGTACTTAATTATAAGGAAGCTTTGGAAGTGGTAATTTTGGCTACTGTGACGAAAACATATTTAATTATTTATTAAATAAGTTATCTATAATCTAATTTTTCTATGCTCTGCTTACGTTACATCACAAGATGGTGCCACGACACGAAAATGAATGTGTGAGTGTAGATTTCCTAAAAAGATTTTTTCCTTATTTTCCGCGTATTTCTGTCGGCGACAAATCCAAATTTTTTTCTCTCTTAGATTTGAAATCTATATTTTGTTTTCCCATTTGGAGAAAGATTATATTTTTGCAAATATCGATTTGTTTTTTACTTTTCGTTTGTTTGTAAGAAATTGGTGTCGTGTTCCACTCCAATATTTCTTATTCCATCATTTTTCCTCTTTCAATGAAGGCGTGATCTGTGTTAATAATCTATTGAAGTAAATGTTAAGAAAGAAATTATAGAATATCGATAAAATGGTAAAGGAAAATGAAGAAAGAAAAAGAGGATCGAAGAAATTGATCGAGAAAGAGAGACGATTGTACATTGTACTTAGTTGCATACTTGCATACTTGCACATTATTTGCGAAATTATTTAAAATATGACAAAATTAAAAGCATTTATTTGACTCCACAACTTTTAGTATACTAATGGCTGTTGATTTTATCTTTTTGTTCACATATGGCAATGAACTTGAAGCAATAAATTGAATTTCATGGAATATTTTGCTTATATATAGCACTCCCTACGCCAACAAATAAATGGTGCATTTTGCCATTTTTGAATGTCCACTAATACACACTTAATTAATTTTTTTTATAAGTAGATCCACTATCCACTAATTCATTACCCTCCTATTTTACTATAAAGTTAGTTACTCTCTTCATTTTCTATAAATAAAAACTTTTGAAATATAACATATTTTAATACAAAATTGGTAAAGTAAGAGGAATACTTATAAAAGAAAACTGTGTTAGTGAAAAATGGGTCTCATCTCATTAGAGAGAAAAAAAAAATTCTTAAACGAAAACTTTCTATTGGACAGACCAAAAAGGTAATAACTAATAATTTCTATTTTTAGAGAACAGAGAAAGTATAAGTTTGTAGATCTCGTCATTCACTAATTCATTACTCTCACATTTACTATAAAGTTAAAAATGGAAATAACACTCTTATTAAATTTTCACCTATTTTGTTTATGAGATTAAATAATTTTTAAAATTGGTAGCAAATTGTCTTTTAATTATACACACTATTTTGTTTATAAGATAAAGTAATTTTTAAAAATTGGTGCCTAATTAAAAGGTGTCTTTTGTTATCAACGGATCGTAGCGCGGAGCTATGGTGATCTTGAGGTCACGAATTTAAATTCCGCTACCCGCTGGCAGATTTTCAGCCTTAATTTGCAATATGATCGAGCAGGAATTTCACCGAAGCGAATTCGGTACACATGTGATATAAAAAAAAGGATAAGTGTCTTTTGTTCATCGAAAAAATTATAAAGGAGTATATAGTATTTAGTCATTAGTAGTATATGAGTATTTAGAAACCCAAGTTGATAAGACTATAGGAAAAGAATGCAGAAAAATCAAGAAAGAATTCAAAGATTTATCTGAAAGGTGAGTGATGAGGTCATCATCTTATTGTCGTCTAGTTCTTCCATGCAACTATAAATACATTCCATTCTCTACCATCATTCTTCACACCACAAAAAACATGAAGTTTTCTAAAGGTTTGGCGTTGTTTCTTCTTCTTGTCTTTGCTGCAACCGCAGCTTTAGCTGATGAATCCCAACTTGGTACACAAGGTATATTTATATATCTTTCCAATTGTCCATCTCTTATAACTATTGCATTATATTTCACTGATTTTAAAACTTTGTGTTTAAAGGCGATGAGCCAAAAGAGATCAACCAACGTGGCGGTGGTTACTGCCGCTACCGGCGCTGCTGCGGCGGTTGGTATGGCGGCAGCTGCAGACGATGGTGTTGCAGCCCCTCCGGTAGGACTACTTAACCTCTACTTACCAAACATTTTATTTTTGCTAAGAAGATTACCAAATTACCGGTTTTTTGATGGATTTTAATATACAAAAATTGTACTCGAATTTTAATTTTAAAAAATTATAGGTAATGCAGCTACTGAAGCGGAGGAGGCTTACTCTGTAGAGGACACCACTCTCAATGGCGGCGGCGATGGACATGGCGGAGGTGGAGGACATGGTGGTGGTGGTGGACATGGCGGAGGTGGAGGACATGGCGGTGGTGGTGGACATGGCGGTGGTGGTCATGGTGGCGGTGGAAAAGGTGGTGACGGAGGAGGACATGGTGGTGGTGGAAAAGGTGGAGGCGGTGGAGGACATGGAGGTGGTGGAAAAGGTGGTGGCGGAAAAGGTGGCGGCGGTGGAAAAGGTGGCGGCGGTGGAAAAGGTGGTGGTGTGGAAGGCAATGAAGAGACGAAGAACTAATTAATAAAGAGTTTGGGAGATAGTAGGAAGGCCATGTTTGGATGTATATGTTGTAATTGGAATAAATTATGCATGGTTGTAAGTTCGAATAACTACTTGTCGTGGAATTAAGGTCTTCTTATACGAGACCTGTACTTCACTTGTGTTTTGCCTCTGCAATGACTTATATGAAATCACTATTTTCTCTCACTACTAGCTCTTTCCATTTTGATACATACCGCTTTTAAGATTACTTGTTAAAAGGGGTGGTTTCTCTTCTAAAGCTAACACCAAAGGGAACAGGAAGACTTGGTTATTGTAATTTACTGCGAATATGCAATTGAATTTCACATAATATAAAAACCCTAAACATATATACAATTAAACAGAAACCTTTTTTTTAGTTTGAGAGTTTTGACCTGACTGACGAGATCGAAATGACAAAGACTTGAACACACAAAAGAAAGAACAATTCCTAATTTGATTCGGATACTAGTCATGCATCCGATTTCCTGAATGAGAAACAAAAGGACATAGTTTGAAGCCAAGACAACAAAAAGGTAGAAAATTGTCGGGGTCTAGAAGCCTTCTAGTAGGCCGCTGGGTTCGCACCATGTGAACTCATCGGACCATTGAAACACCACCGAAGACCAGAGGGAACCCATTGGGCTATTGGGTTCATATATATCATGCGAACTCAACATACCATTGAGATTATAGGAGTCAGGCTACCAAGTAAAAGAGTCACTAGAAAGTCCGACAAGAGTCCCAACAAACTCTCGAAAGATAAGTCTTTAATAAAATAGTAGTGTTCGATTTTATTTTTCCATTGTGCACTATTTAGTTTCTCATGTTAACTCTATTTCCTAAACTCTGATGAGAATCGAAATACGGTATGTTAAACTTTAATTCAGGTGTATGTGATTTAGTGAAGTTATTATGAAACTTTGTTATCTTGTATCACCAAGTAAATGTCTGATCGATAACTCCTCCTCCTTTAATTTTAACGCTAAGGTTGTAACATATTTAGGATAAAAAGTACAGAATAATATTTAATGTGGATCGTGGAGGGCCAAAAAACTAATTATATATGGAAAATATTTGAGAACAAAAAAAGATTTAAGTACTTAATTAATTAGGCTAAACTGTTAATTAATAAGTATGCTTTAACTTACTGATCCAGTCAAAGTGTACTCTTGACCGTCATTTTCACGAAATCACATATTTTGACCAATTTATATAGTATGGGTTCAGAAGTTCTCAAACATAATATTAAGAATAGAAAGCTTATTTCAGTTAATGTAAAAAAATTTAACATTAGTTTGACAAATAATTTAAATAGTTCCCCCATGACATTCTTTCTCCGTGTTGTTTCGAGAAAAAAAAATTCATTTTTTATAATTACATATACTTACTATCTCCATCGCTTAAAAATAGAAACTAAATACATTTTGGGCCGTCATTTAAAAATAGAAACTTTCCAAATTTTCTATTTTAGAACGTAGACCTCACAATCCACTAACACTATTTTTTCTCTTCTTATCTCTTACTTTATCCATTTTTTTTTCTTCTTTCTTACTTTATTAATTCTTCTCTCTTACTTTGTTAATTGCGCATTAAAACTCATACCGTTTTAAAAATTTCTACTATTTTTCAAGGACGGAGGTAATAATATTTGAAGTTTCATTCATACTACTTCATATTAGTTGCATCTTATTGTGTCAGTGTAAGTTACTCTTATCATGATAAGCATGCACCCAATTAAATTAAAATAGATCTTAGTATATTCAACCAAGATCCGACCCATGGCATGCCAGCCTGCCTCAATCTAACTGAATTGGTGTTATTGTACTTTCTATTTTATGATAAAACTCGTGAGCTTAATTTAATTTGGGAAAATATCTAACAAATCAATGTCAATTTAAAATTAACCCACCAAGTTTTTGTATATATAGATAGTACTCCAGTTGCCTTAGTCAATTTTCTTAGACCTCACACAAATTATGACGAATGTGGAGAATTCAATATGGAATTTTCATTTGTAAATTTGTTAAACCACTTTATCGTAATCATTTCCATGAGAGGAAGAATCAACACAAAAATACAAGAATACATTGAAACAATTATCTCTACGGTGCAGTGCATGTATCATCGTTAGCTTGTGACGTTCATCTACAATAACTCCTGCTGATGGAAATTATTAGTATTTTATAATTAGTATTAAAATGAAAAACAACACTATAGATATATATTTAATTTAGATAAATTAACCACCTTTACGAATTATATTTGTTTAGGGGTATGTAGCTCAGATAGTAGAGCATCTGTACGTTTACCATTCATTTCCATTTTTCAACACAAAAGCATATATCATCACCCATCCTATAGATTTTCTCTTCCATACACAAATTCTAGAGAATTTTAAAATAGATTTTGCATGTAAAGATTTAAACGTATAGTCAAATATATAACGTAATACACATCCTTACACAAAGACTAAACACAAAATTACAAAGATAAAGAGATGTGGAGTGGTACTATTTTTCTCTAGCCAGCCACCTATCATAAATGCTGTCGCTGCTGACCTCAACTTCATATTCCTATTAATTACATCTCGAATTTAATTAATAAGACTAATAGTCATTTAAATTTTAAAATTTGGTTAAATTTTAGTACTATTTCAACTCGTGATCTTTATAATTGGAAAACTAAATTAAGAAATTTTATTTTCTTTAATTGTCTCATCCACGCACAAAATGTCATCTTTTAATGATGTTTAAAACGATATGTTTCATTAAATTAAATATATTTTATTTCTTTATTTTCTTATTTCTCTTCCTATTTTATTGAAATATTTTTGTTTTTCGTTTTCTGGATGAGACAATCAAGAAAAATTTAAACTTTGTGATTTAGTAATATTCAAATTTCAAATATCATGGGATTGACCATAATTTAATCAAGCTTCATAATTGAAATGGCTATTATCCCTAATTAATGTAACCAACTTATGCTACGTGTAGATGTATAATACACAGCGTATTGAATGAAATCATAAACAAATACAGAGTACAAATTTATTATTGATAACAAAAATTTTAAAAAACGGTTGAGGTGTGACGTAACATGCATCTATAAATTGAGTGTGTAGGATCATTACATTATTGTATCGTAAAAACATTTCACTAAAATGAAGCTTAAAGGTTTTGTTTTGTTTGTTCTTTTTCTCCTTGCGTGCTCTATAGTAGCTGTGGAATCAGAGGTTGAGCATCAAGGTGAGGTTCAGTTAAATTGCTACTTATGTATTGAAGAATGGTGTATTTCTTTTTATGTACATGCATGTTGAGATTTGGTTGTTTGGTTTATGCATAGGTGATGAGGTCTTGGAACCCAACCAACGTAGGGGTGGGTTCTGCCGTGGTGGGCGAATCCGAAGGTGTTGCGGTGGTTTTCGCCGCGGCCGGTGTACGAGGTGGTGTTGCAGGAGTTCTGGTGTGTTATTTTTCTATTAATGGGTGTTTAGTTTTAGTGAAAGATGGATCGAACTAATTTAGTGTTTATTTTGACATAGTATGAATCAAATTGTTTTTACTCCTTAGATGTCACACTTGGGGATTGACATGAAATTTTAAGAGGTATTGTTTGATATATTAAGTGGAAAGAGAAAATAATATATTTATATTAATGTGAGAGAGAACTTTAAAAAAAAAAAAAAAATGTGAAATCTCGTGTGAGACAAACTAAAAAGAAAAGTAGGGAGGGGGTACTATATTATGATTCAAATACATGATTTATTTTGTATATCTAAATGCTTGGTTGCTAAAATGCAGCTGATGATGAAGCGGCGCTTCTAGAGCACGATGCCACAGATGGTGGTGGTGGAGAATATGGCGGTGGAGGGCAAGGTGGTGGGGAAGGCGGCGGAGAAGGTGGTGGGCAAGGTGGAGGGAAAGGTGGCGGGGAAGGTGGCGGTGAATATGGTGGTGGCGGCCATGGTGGTGGGCAAGGTGGAGGAAAAGGAGGTGGTGAATGTGGTGGTGGGAAAGGCGGAGGCAAAGGCAGCGGTGGTGGCAGCCACGATGGTGGAAAAGGCGGAGGCAAGGGCGGCGGTGGTGGCTGCCACGATGGTGGAAAAGGCGGAGGCAAGGGAAGTGGTGGACACGGTGGTGGTGGGCATGGTGGTGGAAAAGGTGGCGGTGGGCATGACGGAGGTAAAGGTGGAGGGAAAGGCGGCGGATGTGGTGGTGGAAAAGGCGGAGGGAAGGGTGGAGGAGGAGGAGGTGGTGGTGGCGGTGGCGGGGGGATAGGAGGAGGAGGTGGTGGTGGTGGTGGTGGTGGTGGTGGCGGCGGCGGCGGCTATGGTGGTGGTGGGAAAGACAACAAAGGAAGCTCCGAAGAAATTAATAATTGATTGAATATTTTCCGATGTAGTAGAATGCCATGTTTGGATCATCAATGTGATCTATTAAATGATTAAATAATTGCATGGTAACAAGTTTGAAAGATCTATGAATAAATTTCGGATGTGCATATGGCCCTTGTCATATTAGAGCATGAGCTATAATTACATACTAGTATTAAGCCACAAAATCTATTACTATTAGTACTATATAAATAAGTTCATGACTTACTCAATTAATTGAATTCCAAACACTATGCAAGCTGGAAGCATTTTTTAAACTTAATAATTTGAATTATTGGCAAGGTTCGAGTATTACGAAAATTTTATCATATACTGAATTTTGTTGTAATATTGTGTTAAGGACCTAAATCCCTAATGATCAGATAAATCGGACAATAACAAGATAAAGACAATCCGACGCCCGTGAGGGTCAGCGGAGATAAGGATCTGGGCGGCTGTGCGCGGGTTCCAACCCGTCGGGCAACGACTACTATACAGATCAGATATACGTTCCGGCTGTGCGCGGAGACCTTCCGTCGGGCAGCAAGTAGCGTAGGAAACTATGGATTCAAAGCATTTCACAAGGCATTTAGCCAAAATAATATATTCATTGATTCAAGTTCATGTTTGATTTAATTATTTTTCCACTATGTAGAAAAGTACTAATCAACCTAATTACTCATAACTTTATAATCAATCATCCAATGAAATCCAAACGTATGTTTCAGTTATTATATACTGTGAACTAACAAATTTAGGACCTTTAGTTTCACTGATGCACATTTACGATACTTAAACTTTCCAAATATCATTTGTGGTTGTTAGTCTATACCTTACGCACGTTTCAGGGTCCTTGTGAAGTTTTATCACTTTTTTCGGACTAGCAATAAGGAGCCTTTCCACCGCGGGAGGGCTATCGCGGGAGAGCACATGCTAGGCTGAGAGTGGGAAAGCGGTGGGATGGCACCTATTGTGCACCAACTGCCAAGCCATCCTGAATTTTTTTTTTTTTTTTTTTTTTAAAAAAATTATTTTCAACTGTATATATACAACTCATTGCACTTTATTTTTTTAATATTTGATAAACACCAATAATTAAAATGAATTAAAATTGAAGGGTTGTTTTGAAGGATTAAAATAATGTGGCGAACGGAATTTTTGGAAGGATCGTGGAAGGACTCTTTCCTATTGTGAATGCTCTAATAAAAATGAGTGGAGGGTAAAATATTTTTTTTAAGTGTCAAGTTTAAAAGTTTAAATATTGCCTATGTATATGCATGATTATAAAGTTTTGTAGCTTTGCCTCATTTGTCTTTATACTCGTCTCATTTGGGCTATAACTACAAAATCTTTGTAGGTAATGAATGTCATATGTTTGTATATGACCTATATTTCTACTGTTCCCTAAAAATGAAAATATTAATTAATTTATTTATTTATTTATTTATTTATTTATAGTACTTAAATTGCTCACTTTTTTAAAAACTTATAGCGAACCTCAAACAGTCAAACCCACGTTGGACACACCCGTAGAAAGTGAAGAAGATTAAGCTCCTGCTGCACTATTTTTTTCTATTACTGTTTCTCTATTTTAAAAATATGAACTGTCTCCTTTTTAAGTTCATTCATTAAAAATATGAAGTTTCTAAATTACATATTTGAGCCTGTTTAACACTATTAATAATATAGAACTGATTATCTATTAACAATACTTCATTATTTTTTTCTCGTTTCTTCTCTTACGTTATAATTAATTTATACATTCAAATTCATGCTCTTTCACAAATTTATATTTTTATGTGATGAAGAGTGTATTATTTTTTGGCAAAATAGTTCAATATCATTTTCATCCCTAGACATAGATCGATGAGGACAATTCTATGAGAAAAAATATTAGAATGAACGAAATTATAAAAAAAAATGAAGAAAAATATTGTAAATGATTGATCTGAAAAGGCAGAAAAAATGTTAAAATGACATAAAAAGTAAAAAAAAAAATCAAATAATATCTTAAATATAAACTATAGTTTTAAGTTACGATATTGCATTGCACTAATTTATTTAATAATGTGCTAAATATAATACTGATATGGTATTTTGAAAATAAATTATCAATATCGTGCGTATATAATCCATTATAAAAGAATCTGTTCATGGAATTAATATTATATTTGACGCTAATAAATGTATATTGATCGAGTATCATCTCATCCATTTCTTAAAATAATATAATCTCTCGCATATCTAAAATTAAGATTTTGGTTCGGTGAGTTTTGTCCAATTCGCTGTCGTCAATTATCACAAATTAAAATAATATTAATTGTGTTCTCTATTTGACTATGAATAAAATAATAAATGTGAATAGCAAGAGCCGTAAATACCAGCCCACAAATGTGGGCTGAGCCCAATTTTCAACCGGATAACAAATGCAAGTCAGTAGTCGGTGCTTTGAAAGTGGCGCAGCCACCTTATTCCCAATTATGATCACACGTGGTATTAATTAAATACTAGTACTACAAAATAAAATCAAATTAATACACCACTAAATATATTAACTACCCGAATATTCTGTAGTGATGAAACATCAATCACATTAAAGTTCAGAATCGCGTATGATCAATTTATCATTGCAATGCATTAATTTTCACCAAAAAATACAAAACACACATAAAGATTCATGGCCCATTTTATTTCACCAAAACATGCAAATGTACATACAAACATAGTACTCATAGCAATCCCAGATAGTATCCAAAAAATCCCCAGCAATGAATCAAGGAATCTCACTATCACAGAATCAATTTCCATAAATAGATGTCATATGTTTATACTTTATAGTAGTAATTAATTAATTACACACGATTAACATAATTCAAAAACAAAATCACTACTAATATTATTCTAATTCAAAAAAAAAAAAAAAAAAAAAAAAAAGAGAAAGCAGAATTGTTTTGTATAGGAATAGGATGTTGGTTCAAATCCATGATAGCAACATGTCCAAGCCGTGGTCCCTTCGAAAAAGGAACAAAACTTCACAAATGATAGTAACGTGGGCGTTTGCTCCCCGGCAAACACTGCTCCGAACTCGTCGACTTGTCCATGACCATTTTCAGCGCCCTCCTCAACCCCCCTAATCCGGCGTCGTTTTGGGCCCCGACTCTCACCCACAGCACGCTCTTCGTCCGCCCTCCTACGGTCGCCATCTCCGCCCTCACCACCTTCGCCTCGGCCGCCTTCAGCGCTTGTATCATGTCCACGATTATCTCCGGCCTGTCGTCGCACGACAATGCCGCCTTTACCAGCCCCGTGCTCTCGCATTGCGACAGCTTCAGCTCGTCCGCCTCGCTCGGGTAATCCTCTTGCGCTGCCGCCGTCTTCTTCAGCTCCTTCACGCGCCGCACGGCTTCTCCCAGAAGGGAGGCCTTGTCTGTCTGCACAATTGGTAAAGTAAGAGAGAATTACAAAAAAGAAGTTGAAACAATGTAATGAACGGTGGGGTCTATAAATGATAAAGTATTCTATAAATGGATATGTACAATTTCTATGAGATGGACGAAAAAGGAAATTCAGCTTTATGAAATGAAACGGATGTAGTATTATTTTTTTAATTGTACCTTGATAGTGTTGGGGAGGATGGATTTGAGGGTGGCGATGTGGCCGTTAATGCGCTTGCGGCGGCGGCGCTCGGCTTCCTTGTGGCTGATGCTGGCGGCGACGGCTTTGGCTTCGGCCATGGATCTTGGGCTGAGGTTTGGATTGTCGGAGTTTGTCGGGGAACTCAGCATTCCGACAACATCGTATGAATCCGAACAGGTCCCGAGTTCATAGAAACTCGGGAGAGAAAACATATCTTCTTCTTAAACCTCAGTTTTCTAACTGGGACAATCCAATATAGAAAATCTGAAAATTTACAAACAAAAAGATTAATTTAAAGTCAAAGATTTCATACACTATAATCTTTTGTGAGTTGGTGTATGTGTGCGAGAGAGAATGTGATTGAACTTACAAAGAAAAATGTTTTGTGGTGAGGAATCTAATATGTGATCAGCAAATTCGATTCTGGGGAAAAGGAATCAACGAGGTTGATCTCGGTTGGATTTTCAAGAAAATATTGTGAAAAAATGTTTCTATAGATAGGCCTTCAGTGTCAATTTTTGTTGGCCAGATGAGTATATGAGATCTTCACTTGCATCTCCATTTATAGTAGTAATTGTTTAGTACTACGAGGTTAACTTTGTGGCTTTTTAAGGTTATTCTCATTAATTTCATCATAAAACCAACTCAAGATTACAAAATAAAATAAAATTATTCGTTATATATTGAATCTTTATCATAATTTCAGTATATCTGTTTAATAAATGTACGATTCGAAACTAACCAATGAACCCCAAATTGCTAGTTATTTCTAATATATGCACCCCAATCACCTACATCGGGGGTAGGGGTCGACGGGGGTGTGAGTGGGTGGGGTGGTTCGGGCCGCGTACCATCAAAGAGGCTGAGGTGAGGGGACTGAATGGGCCTCGTCCCGCATAGGGATGTCAATCGGGTCAACCCAACAGTTTTTTAGCCAACCCTGCTCGGGTTGCGGGTCATTCGGGTACGCACTCATCGGGTTGTATAGGATTATAAAAGTTCATTCCTAACCTTAAAGGTTCAGGTTTCGGACTAGCCCAGCGAGATAATCGAGATACTACTAATAAAATTAGCATAAAATCAATCTAATATATAATGATGAAAACTAGTTATATAGGAGGTAAAACATTATTATGATGAATTTAAGATACTATATGCTTAAAAATGAACATGATCAATACTAATTTTATGATTTGTATAAATAAGTAAAACTTAAATATATTTTGAGAAATTTTTAAGTATATTTAAAAATTTTAATTTTTTTATGTGAATCCGTTCCTTGTTAATTGTGACATTTCTTTCGTCACGAAATTTAAGAATATTGTATTAAATGGATGGTGAATAAAGTAACAGATGGTTTAATTATATTGAAATTTTCCAAAATGGAAAAATGACTTAATTAACATGGAACGGAGGGAGTACAAAATTGAAGGTTATTTTTTAGTTATTTTTATTATAAAAATAAACAATAAAGTGTCAATTAGGAGTCAAACCAATAGAACAATAGAAATTTTATCGGGTTTTCGGGCCAACCCACCAGGTTTTTGGTTAGCCTATTCGGGTTGCTGGCTAATCGAATTATAATTTTATTGGGCTAAAAATTTCAAATCCTAACCCTCTAAATTTAGCGAGCTACTCGAGCTAACCCGCGAATTCCATGCTAGCTGCAGTGACATCCCTGCGTGGACATTACTTATTTAATAAATTTTGTAAGGGATCCAAGTAGATTTGGATATGCCTTATTCTAATATAATACTAATATAATACTGCTTAACTAAATCGGCTCAATTAATTAATGACAATTAATATTGATTTACCATTTAAATCCAGAACACATTATATGGACTTCTTTTTAATTTAATTTATTTCTCCAGTTTAAATTAATTTATATCCATTATTTGATTGACTTTGTAGCTAGATCGACTTAATTATTTTTCTTAAAGGGTGATAAGAAATCTAAAGTTGTCTTATGTATATTGTGGTGGAATAAATTCGATCAGATAAAATTTTGTTCAGTAAAAACTTGAGCAAATATCTCTCAGAGACAATATCAACTTCGGTTTATCGAGATGTTATTTGATGTTATTCTGTAAAGCAACAATACAAGTCATTCTCATCTGTTGAATTTCACTACCAAAAATGTCATCATGATAATGAATTATGAAAATCCCACACACAATGATAAATTAAAGTGGCATGTAATCAGCGATGTACACTCATCAATTGGAATATCATAAATTTGGATTTTAGCTAAGTCTATATAGTTTTTTTTTATGAAATATATTACAGTTGGCCGTGTAGATCGATCATATGATAGCCTTGTATATTTCCTTAAGGATGAAGAAGATATAAAACAACTTCCCTCTTATTTTAATTAAACTTATTTGTTTAATAACAATTTACTCTCTATTAAAGTAAAAGAAACCATTCTTAATTCGCTCGTTTATTATTAAATCAGTGCTCTCCAAATTTGTTTCAAAATTGGCTATTGAGTATAAATTCGTACCGATGTGTTTTGGGCAGTCCGAATGGAGAGTATTAATATCATAACAAAGAATTATATTATATAAATTATTTATAAAATATTGTTTGTATTTGAAAAATTCTATACGAGTACACAAACATTTTAATTATATTCATGTAATTCAAACAGCGAATTCACGGAAAAACTAGATATTTGGGAATTGGGATTTATATAATACTATATTCGGTTATATAAAATTAAATTGATCCAAATATATTTAAACTGGATGAGTTCAAAATTATTTTCCATAAGAAGCAAAAGGCTAATTTGGCATGTTAGTATAGGATTAAGTACAGAAAAATTCATCCAATCAAATAACGCTCAATATATTGATTTATCTTCTTTAATCAATTAAAAAACTAAATTAGTTCACTCAAGATTCGTAACTTATAAGTCTTGACTGGCATTGTTCAAAATAAAGTGTAAACAGCGTTTTATTTTATTAACTTCATTGATTCTTCTGCATTCGTCATAAGTATGGAATGGTAAACAATAAAAATACCGAGTATATATTTAAATACGCGATTAAATTTAATTTGCAGCAAAATAGAAGGTTGAGACAAATTGAAAGGAGGGCAGAGAATAAACAGAATAGAATAGGTTGGAGATGGAGAAGAAGAGGAAGTTGTGCTATATTTCATCTTTTGGCAGTGACAAACAATTTTTGGTTATCAAATTCAAAAGCGCAATCATTTTCCGGCGCA
Organism: Salvia hispanica; assembly: GCF_029641045.1. NCBI lineage: Eukaryota > Viridiplantae > Streptophyta > Magnoliopsida > Lamiales > Lamiaceae > Salvia > Salvia hispanica. The sequence goes on from NC_142693.1 coordinate 12,920,735, forward strand.
GAATCGATTTGACAGCTCAACAATCCATTCGGACCCAATTTTCACACACACACACAGTTACTCAGGGATCATTTGGTAAATTTCCCTTTCTCTAAAATTATTGTTGTTGCATTGCTTTTAAGGATATTTGTAATTCTTCAAAGTTTTTTAAGTATTGTTGAAATTGTAATTATTGGTATATCATGTGTAATTAGTTACTACTTTATTTCTTATTTTTGTGATAATTATTGGTATATGATGCATCAACTGTGACAAACTAATGTTTTGTTTTTGTTTGTATATGTGGAAACTAATGTTTGATGATCAATTAAGTCTAAAGGGGTTTCTCTATAGTCTTTTATGACCATCATTTTGTCGAAGACCTTTTTCTCTTATGGAATAGATAGCTCATCAGAGGCTATTCCTATTTTAGTCATCAAATTTAGTATAGTATCCAGTATTAATTAATTGAAAGTTAGTAATTTATAATCAAATTACTTATTAATTTTGATTATAATTTAATTGATGCGAATACTGCATCAAAAAATAAATGAAGAAGCCTTTCCAATTTTCCATTCAATGCATGTTTAGTGACTTTAGTCAGTTTAGATAATACATGCGTCCAAATTCTAATTAAATTTTTGTATATATGAGTTTGCTTAGTTTAGAATGGTTAATAAGTTGATGTCTCTCAATCTATCATAACACCTCCTTTTAAATTTTTATACTAATAAAAAATAAAAGCAATTCCGATCGTCAGCACTGGTTAACGTGCCTACCGCTAAAGGTGGCAATGTGATGCTAAGGTGGCAATGTGAACGAAAGTCAACCAAATCAGCCTCTAATTAAAATAAATCTCTATTTATAAAAGCAATTTAGTGGTTTCTCTAAATACAGTACTCCATATTCTGGTATAATTGAGATAATACGCTGATAAATTAAATACTCCTATATAAATATTAGTCATTCCAAGTATATTTTGTGATACGTTATTAGATTTTGAATTAATTAATACATATTGCTTCGAGGGTAAAATCAATATAAATGATTCTTTTAATTGGTAAAACTAAAAAACAAAACAGATTTGGCATTTGTAACACCATGGACTATATGCACTCATAAATTCACGTTAAAATTATTTCATGTTATAAGTCTTGCTTAAAACAAAATGAACAAAATGTGAGTTCATGTTACTGCAGAAATGTGGAATTGAACTTGGTGGAGTGGTTGATTTTTTTTTTTTGTCTGGATGTGTTAATGGATAACAGTTGGTAAGATGACTTTTATGATAATTTAACTATATAATATAATGCTCCATATAGATTATGGGAAATGATTTTCGTAGAGAATTTCTACATACGTAATGCTCTTAACTTTTTAATCAGATCAAATCGGTTTTATATTAATCGGTTGTATTATAAATTATACTCCCTCCGTCCACCAAAATTTGTCCCATTTTTCCATTTCCATCCGTCCCCCAAAATTTATCTCATTTCATTTTTACCATTTTTGGTAGTGGACCTCATATTCCACTAACTCATTCCTACTCACATTTTATTATAAAACTAATATATAAAAGTAGGACCCACAATCCACTAACTTTTTCAATTCACTTTCCATTATATTTCTTAAAACCCGTGCCCGGTCAAACCGGGACGAATTTTCGTGGACGGAGAGAGTATTATCTACTTACTAAATTACTCTTATTATATTTTAAATCCTAAAAAGAAACATTAATCTTGATATAAATCTCCAAATTAAGATTTTCATATCTATATACTCCTACTCCATCGATTAATCATTTTAAAGTTCCACCTTTTTTGCTCCTTCAAATATTTATCCATCAATTAATTAGTCTTGTAAGGTCCCACCTTTTATCTCCTTCAAATATTTATTAGTATCTGTAAAACAATTACTACTATAAACATTATCACTTTTAGTTGTTTGTTTATTCATTATTCTATCTTGATATTTCGTTGGTGAATTATTCATTATATTGCTAACTAAATCTCCTATTTCTACTCCTATTCATAGTTCATCGTTTAAATAATAAATATCCATATCTAGTACTAAAAGAAACATTAATTTGTATATTATATTTTGTTTTTGATTAAATTTATATTTTGTGTACATACTTTATTATCATTAAATTAATTTGTTTATTAAATACACGTATTGAGGATATAGAGGTAGATTATGCATATATTGTTCATGTATTTAATGACTTGTGTGTGGGATACAACTTTTAAAATGATTGGTTGATATATTTTTAAATTTCTTCCTCTTTTGTTGCCTTTATTTAAAAATATATCTTCAAAATTTAAAATATTAAATAAAGATGTATTATTAGTTGATAAATAATATGGATCTCTTATCAAATCAGTCTTTATAAATTTTAATTCAAATAATTTAATAACAAATAATTAGCACTATGAAATATTAAAAACTTGTTAACTACTAATAACTATTGAACTGTAAATAATCATATCTATAACATATGATAAAAAATAATTACTTTTAATTAAATTGTAGTTTTGAATATTAATAAATTCATTCTTTTAGTAACTTTTTAGTTACAAGAATGTTTATAAAAGAATAGAGGGGTTAGCTCAATTCACTATAACATCTATCAAATTAAAATTTGATACTACATTAAATACTCCTAGTAACTAATTAAGTACTACTAATTTTCAGAATTTTAGAATTTTTATTTTTTATTTTCTAAAATTTTGATTTCTTTAATCGAACCTCGATAAAAAAAAATCACATATTATTATCTTATTTATTTCATATTTCTAATATTTTCAAATAATAATTTCTCTTTTTACTTCATACAAGACTCCCTTTGTCATATAGAGATAGACCGAATTTTCTTTTTTGTTCGTCCCAATAAACATGGAGTAATAAATTAAAATTTGATATATGGTGTAATAATACTAATTGAGTTTAGTATTTACGGTTTAAATTTAATTATTTTATAATTTTAACTCTTAAATTTTCAAAATTATAATTTCTGTAATTTATAATTTTAGGAAGATTATGTTGAACCCTAAAAAAAAAATTAATCCCATATTTATAACTTATCTATTTAATATGTTAATAATATGTGACTAATATTTTCACTTTTTTGTTATAGAATATTAGAGTTCTTAGCTTAAATAATTGTAACATGCAACAATTAAATTTGAATATATGATATATGAAATAGTACTCTAAGTTTACGGTATTGATTTTAATAATTTCATAATTTCAATTTTAATTCTTTACTTTCTAAAATTTTACTTTATTTTAATTCTTAATTTTTGGAACATTACATTGAACCTCGATAAAATAATCACATGTTCTTAATTTATATTAATATTCTTAAAATATATAGTTAATATTTTCTCTTTCTTTAATATATAATTTTTGGAAGATTATGTTGAACCCCGAAAAAATAATTAATCGCGTGTTCATAACTTATCTATTTAATATTTTAAAGATATGTATAGAATATTAGAGTTCTTAGCTCAAATAATTATAACATGCAACAATTAAAATTGAATATATGATATACTCCTATGAAATAGTACTCATTAAGTTTACGGTTTTAATTTTAAGAATTTCACAATTTCAATTTTATTCTTTACTTTCTAAAATTTAGTTTATTTTAATTCTTAATTTTTGGAACATTACATTGAACCTCGATAAAATAATCACATTTTCTTAATTCATATATTTATTATTCTAAAAATATATAGTTAATATTTTTTCTTTCTTTAAAAATACTCCATTACAGTTCTTGGTTCATTCACTATACCATCAACAAATTAAAATATTATCATACTTATACTTCGTATGATATATAAATACTGATTGAGTTGCGTTCTTAATTCATGTATTTACTAGTTTTAAATGAAATGTGAGTGGATTGAGTTAGTGGAATATGAGGCCTTTACCATTTATACACAAATTAACCGGGACTTCTATTCATGGATGGACTAAAGCGAAAAAACGGGACTCATATTCGCGGACGGAGGGAGTAATTAATAAAACAAGCATTTCAAAAAAGAAAGAGTATATTTTTAAAATTAAATTTACTTATATGTTATTACTTTTTTTTAACACATTTAACTGTATTAAAATCCACAAATATTTATTCAATAAATTATGCATATATTCATTATCAAATAATAAAATGTTTCAAAATAAACTATATTAAAATTAGTGTCCACTAAAGCACGGATTTAATCAGAACTTTTATTTTGTACTGCATTTATAACAGTTAATGAAACATAAAATTGGATGCAATTATTTTATATATTTTTTTATTATATTACTATAACATTATAAAATTTAATTAATATAAAAAAATGAATATCGCAATTAAACTTTATAAGTTAAGAAAATATACAAACAATATGTATAACATAGTAAGAATTTAAAATTTGTTAATATTTTTAATTTATAAGTTAAATTAAATTAAATTTATAAACGGTAAATTTCTTATATTTCAATTTATAAATTTAATTTAATTTCTATAGTGTATTATCATATTATATTTAATAATGTTATTAATAACATAAAACTGCACACATGGAAGGTAGTGGGGGATGAGAATGCTAACTCTAAAAATGTGGTAGAGAGAGAGGAGAGAGACGAATGAACTGCATTCAATCCTAGCAACATTTTGGAAGATAGAGGAGAGAGAGATAGGAGAGAAAATTGCTCTAGAATTTTAGCAAAAATAGGAACAAAGAGGGGAGAGATTATAGAAAAAACGTTTTCTAAAGTATATTTATTCCTAAAGGATAGATAAGTAATATATTAATTAATTTAAAAATAATAAAAATTTATGAACCGGTTTTAAAACTGAAATTCCTAAAATATCCAATTACTTACGTAATTATTCTCTACGTTTATCACTGCTTACGTGTAATTTTATTTATAGCCAAATGTACAATATGATACATAGTATATTCTTACTGGTAATTTTAATTAGAACCAAATGTAGGACAACGTGAATTTTGCTTGAATTAGTACTTCCTTAAGCCATGTTTGGTTGTCAGGATTCTGTCTGGAAAAATAATCTGATTCCTTAAATTTTAAATTCCTGTGTTTGTTTCGGTTTTTAATCAAACTGAGACAAGAAAGTTAGTACAACTTTCCAGGATTCTGAATCCTAACTTTTCTTAGATATTCTTTTTCCCAGTTCTAGGATTCTTACATATTTAAGCAATATAGTATAGTTTTATTATTATTATTATTATTATTATTATTATTATTATTATTATTATTATTATCATTATTATTATTATTATTATTAATGATAATATTTTAAAAATAATTTAAAATTATAAATCATACTTAATTTCACTATAATAAATAATTATAATTAAAATTATCATAATTATAACTATATTTTATAATAATCCATAATAGAAATTAATAATTTATTAAATAATTAAAATATAATTATATAATATAAATTGTATAATAAATAATAATTATTAATTTTATAAAATAATAATTAATCAATAAAGTCATAGTGCAATTTTAATTTATAAAATTTATTCAATTATGATATCCTAAATATTATAATTATAATATAATAATTATTATATTTATTATTATAATAAATGAGTATAATACTCCATGTAACTATAATTATAATTATATTATTATATATTATGATGGATAATCCATATTTAAACTATCTATTAATAAATATAATAATATACTAATTATTATTATTTATACTTAATAATTTATTAAAAAAATTTACAATATATTAATAAAATATAATAAATATAAATTTAAAAAATCTTGATATTCTCCAAAAACAGGAAAGTAAAGTTACTATGAATCATATTCTCGGGATTCATTTTCCCTAGAATCATTTGCCTTGCCAACCAAACATGGTCTTAGTCTCAAGCTAGTTGAGTCATATTTCGTTTTAAAATGTCCTAAAATAGTTAAGTCATTTTTCTTTTTTGCCACAAACTTTATTCTCTCTTATAGTACTTCACTTTCTTTTCATCTCCTATTACTTTACTTTTTCCACTTTAACCTTTAGCATATCAATTTCTTAAATATGCTCAAAAGAAATGCTCCAACTATCTTAAGACAGAGGGAGTACTTGCCATGTCACATTCACGAAAGATCCACAAATACTACTTGTTGGTACAATTTGATTAAATCTAATGAATGTGTGTGGCGAAATAAAAATAATAGTAACAATCTTTGAGTAAACCTAATGAATGTGTTGGCGAAACAATTTTTTTTTTCTACGATATTTCATGTAATAAAGAGAGAATTGAAATTATTATTTAAGTCTCAAGGTCCACTCCTTTTATTACATATTGGATTTGAATGTAATTATATGTATTTCTATCATAGTATCAAAACGACTTACCAACTATAAATCAAATTTAATTGAAACTAAAAAAAAAACGAGCTTAATTTGAGTCATTTTAATAGAAGATATCATGTTCAATCCAATTAAAAAAAAGTTTAACCTCGTTAAGATAGATCTTGAAGGATTTGAGTGAGGATGTTGGCATATGAAACTAAAAACAACTGTAATAGTATCCTAAATTAGTGTAAAGAAATAAATGAAATCACTTTATAAATTATGAAAGTTAGGTAAATTTATTGATGTTATAATTTCCAATGAAATGCTACTGTAATAATCATGTTCAATTTGTATAGATAAATATAAGCATAGTAGTCAAAAGAAAGTTGAGAATGAATAAAGTGATGAATAAACATATTAGTACTCAAGCATGAATAGTTTGAGCAGTCCACACTAAGGAGACAAAAGGCAGTAGGATCATTGTCTCTTCCAAATTATGTTTTCTCCATTTTTGACCAAAACATCTTCATCTCTTCACCTTAAAGTGTTAAAGGCTTTGCAAATAAAGTCAAGTGGGAAGAAAATACTTTTTTGCTTCTTATGTAAAAGGCGACATTCCTTTGTGTTTTTCTGAGTTCTACTTATAATTCATTTTAATTTTTTTAAATCATCGTCTTGCTAAAGCTTTCTCGATTTTTCCACATACCAATATTTCCTTTACCTTTGTTAAAGTGTAAATTGTAATTGTGTGATATATTTGTCTGGTCAAATTCAAGGGCTCATGTAGTCATTTTCTTGGATTCCTACATTTTCAATAATATTTGAGAATTATAGTAGGAGTTAATTGACAGAAATTTTTTTACCCATGGGAGTGGGGACAGACACTTACTTGCAGGTTTCTTTGTCTTGACATTGATTCACTTAAAATTTCAAGTGCTCAAGAAAATTACAAATAATATACATATAAATATAATTGAATTTTCTTTGTAAATTTCTTCCCTTTTCATATTGGCTTAGGCGGATGGAATGCAAACATAAAGCCCAAGTACAACCAAATTTCATAATTGAAACCTTAAATGTGCAATTAAAAGTATCAATAATCATAATTAGTTTTTCGAGTAGGGTGGGGTTAACCCGTAGAGCCCATTACGATCAATGAGCCCGTCCAAGCACGTTACTTTTCTCTAGTGGACCGATCATGTCCCGAACTAGACGGGGCTGGTCAGGCCACTTGACGAGGCCCGTGTGGCCATTTTATATTTCGAAACTGATTCGGCCCAACCACAACTACTAAGTGGCTATAGTTCCATGGCCCAAGTTGCATTGAATTATTGGGCCAATCAGAATGGACAAAATTTGAGCTGTAGAAATCTAGCACCTATATGGGCCATAGGAACAACGAGCCCATTTTTAAATCCATGAAATCCTATATGTTTGTGATTTTTAATGATTCAGCTTCTTACATTTAACCTTTTCTAATATTCATTGAGATATTTCTTTCCATTCTGAATTATAAAGTACTAACAAAGTAACATAAGAAATAAAAGTCATTTTCTCATAATTTCAATTATTAATATTCAATATGAGACCTTAATCCATTGCAATTTCAACCAAATAAGAAGCTTTACCATAGTGAATATTTTTGGAGGGATGATGGGCTACCATGTATAAAAAGATCGACATTATTATAGTGAACGGAAAGAGTAGAACTAGAAACATTGTAAGGAATAAAATTAAGGGAAATAGTACACCATCAAATCAAAGAATTGTCGCGATCGTGGGGGTGTACAAATTGGGCAGCGTTGAACGGTCCACTGTTTCTTCCACGTGCAATTGTACTTCGAATATTTTCTTAGATTTTTTACTCCCTCCTTCCCACAAAAGACTTGTGGGATGGCACGGAATTTTAAGAGATTTTGTTTTACGTGTTAAATAAAGAGAGAAAGTATAATTTTTATATTCATATAAAAGAAAACTTTTTCCAAAAATGGAAATATGAAATCTTTTGTGGGTTAAACTAAAAAGGAAAGCGTGACATATTTTGTGGGACGGAGGGAGTACCATTTATGCACATATCTACTCATTTTTAAAGTTTTTTTGACGAGTTAGGCAATATATAAGCCCGTCTCGGATCGAAGCTCTAAATTCACTCACTTCATCACTTCCCTCATTTTTTGTGTTAGGCCACAACTCTCACAAGCTCTGGAATAGCATGGATTTGTAAAAAATATTTAATTTTTTTTAAAAATTAAAAAATTGAGCTGAGATCCGGGTCCGGTCCGAGCTACGGCATCGCCGGGCCGGAATGTAACTGGGCGTGTCCCGGGATCACGCAACGCCGACCCAAACCGCACTTGGCATGACCTCAGGTCCCTCCACCGGCTCCAGACACCCCCCCCCCCCCTCACAACGCCTCAAAAAATTAACCGGAACCGACCCGATCTCTAATTCGATTACTTAACTAACCGACTCGGTTAGAACTTGTCGTTTATCGGTTATAACTGAATGATACAAACTCCAACACTTCAACTTTTAAATTTTCAATTTTCATTTACTTTTTTTATTATTATTATTATTATTATTATTATTATTATTCATATTTCCTAGTAATACATAATTTTGTCTAGACACTTCAAAAGTTTAAACTTTAAATGATCTAAGAACTTTTTCTAAGACTACTTTTAAAATAATATTTAGGAACTTTATTGACTTTGAGATATTATAAATGAAAGTGACACAAATTAAATAGTCTTTGACAAAATTTGGAAGTAAACTACATTTTCTTCTATTGTAATGCCACATAAAGAAGTGCAAAACGAATATAATATAAATATGAAATTTTAAAAGTATAAAAATACTACTATAGAAGTTTATTCCTTAAAAATATAATTTAATTAAAATTTAATGATCATTTATAACTGATAGCCGACTTCGAGAAAAAATGCAAACCGGTACCGACCTAAACACCGTGAATTTTGGTTATCGGTTAACTGATCACCGACCAGTTTCGGTTCAGTTCTCGGTTAACCGAATAACCGAGAACCATGTACCCACCCCTAACAACGCCTGCAGGCGCGAGCCAGAACCTAGGTGTGATCCGGGCCGAAGCACTGCGGATGCCCTTAGGCCAAATTTTACTTCCTTTATAAAATTGGTTAATTGTATAATAACTTTGATATTATATTTAATTGTTCTATAGTTTATAATCTGGAAGGAATGTGTATGATTTGACAGATAGATAATATTGTGCTGACTCGTAATAATAATAATGTATCATACAATAATATTGTATCAAGAGAACACAAGAAAAAAAAATGACATGGATATCTAATTGTGCCGAAGTAACCGTTTAGTGCTAAATCATGACTTCTGCAGTTAGTTAAACATTATCCAAAGAATCGAAGATGGCTCGTAGCATCTATACGTGATGTCTTTGAATTCTACAGTAGATCTTCAAATATATTCATTGAACTCTTTATTCGACATTTGTGTAGACAAAGCTTATCGAATAATATAGGCTTTGACTAGAAAGAAAACATAATTCCCACTAGAAAAAGGAAGATAAAAAATCAAAATTCCTAGTAGGAGATTTGCAAAAATCTCTATTGTGGAGTCTATTATTTTAGTCTCATGTCTAGTCTCCTATTTATAAAGTTCCATAGAGACTGGACAAGGTTAAGCTTATTGGACCTTTACTAATCAAATTGAGTCTCAATTTAATTCAAGCTAATACATATATATTATAATCAGCCATTGTAGTAGAATAATAGTAGAATAATATTGATGGTACGTCCAAACCCAAAATTATGGATAATTTTGGCTTCCTCTTTCATTACGTTATTTCCTGCGTTTAATATATAAATATTTGTTAATTAATTGAAGTGTGTTATTTCACTTTAATTATATAATAGTACCATGTTATTCAAGAGTGGTCTATTTTGGAAACAATATTTATTATTCAAAAAATGAATTCCAACCAGCTGAGTTAATTGAATTATATCAAATCGGACTCTCCTAGAATGCAATTCATTGTAATATTAATCCTTGAACCACTATACATTAATCATCATTGCCTGAGATAACAAGATTCTTAGGTTACTAGACATCCACACCTTTTGATAAATCAAAACAATTCATAATCAAAGCTAAGATTTACACTGGTTCGCTTTAGACAGGGGTTTTGAATATCTTGTAGTAGAATATTTTAGAGATCCAATGAATAATGGGCAAGACTTACCCATGAAAATTTCTCTGATTAAATCAAAACCCCTGTTTATTAAAAACCAATAGAATATTAAAAACTAATAGAAAATGTTCATAACCAAATAATATGAAGCTCTGTATAATTAATCATTTTTATGTGTTTAAGATTTCTAATGCACCCATAAATTAGTGTAAAAACACATTGTTGGTCTGTACTCCTAATATCGTTTACAAAATTTGGGTCTAATTCAAGATTTTTATTTATTATAGGAGTATCAGAATAAATTCAACTTCTTAGATTTTTGTATAAAAAGTTTCAAGAATTATCTATTGGGATATTTATCTTACTAACTTTTGTCAGGATAATATTAAATATTGTAACACTGGTAACACCTCTAAATATTATTTTCGCTTTCATGATGTCAGCGTGGGTCGCGAAAACTCGCACCAAGTATTACATGTATAATAATAATGTATGGTCAATATTATATAGTAGTAGTATAAAAATAGCGTTATACTACATCGTTTGAGGATGAGAGAGCGAATTTTGAAAAATCATTTTTAGTTTCATAACAATACGACAAAGTTTAGTACACAAATTTGCTACACCTACCTATTAAAATTTAACATTGTATGCCTTAATTTCAAATTCAAATTTTAATATGATGATCAAATAAAATATTACTTTTAAATAAAGAAAATGACTCTATTACTATGAAATTGAAAAAAAATAAAAAAAATTGATACTACTATAATGGAATGGACGGAGTAACTTATAGTATGACATATGGAGTAGTACATTATTTCCACTCAACAAAAATTCATCCAACATTTTTATTAAAAAGTGTCATTTTGAATGTTGTTATCCTTTGTTTAGATGGAATAAATGCCATGCTACCAATAATAATAAATATTCATACTAATTTATACTGTTACATATATTAAAATATGAATTTTCTGTTCATGGAATAAAAACCATTCTACCAAATTAATACTACTCATTTTGGTTCTTCTACTAAATTAGTTTCATTCTATTTATACACATTTTTTCACCGGTTTTTCATTTCTACTTTATTTTTTTTTATCTTTTCTATTTTACTTATTACTATATATTATCTCAATCTCATGCTGATGCTACTCATATTTTTCTTTCTCGGTTCATAGTAAATTGCTTACACTATTTCTATTTAAAGTAGAATTAGGATATTTAATTACGATATTAAATTTAACTAAACATCATCTTATCATATTTAAATACTCCATTCCTCTTATAAAAATATGGGTAATGGGTATGACACAAGAACTAAGACAAAATTGGTAAAATAAGAGAGATGAGAAAAATTGTAAGGTAAAGTAAGAGAAAAATTAAGTGCGAATATTATAGAACGGAGAAAGTACTAAAATTAGGGTTTATGGATGGAGCTAAATGCTCAAAGCAATTTAGTTTCCGATATATTATCGTACGCTATTTAAAATTAAAATGCAAGCATATTATACTAGAAATTAAAATATAGGACAGTTAGTGATTGAGTGATTGACATAAGCTCAAAGCCTCAAACCATCCACAAATCTGAAAAATTGAAAAAGTATGACGTAGATGTAAGTAATTGTCAGCCAACGAGTAAATTACAACATTTTTGTGTATGAGTACATTTTTATTTACTAGTAGTACTACAATTTTATTATCGCCATTGTTACTGCGAGTTCTCATTCACTTTTATAGGTAAATCCTATTTTACACGTCCTTATTTCAATCACATTCTAGTATAAAATAAATATATAAAAATGCTCTCACGTTCCATTATCTTTCCTCACTTACTTTTCTTTATATTTTTAAAATCCGTGCTACATTCAAATGGAATTCAAATGGCGGACAAAGAGAGTTCAATTTTTTCACTGATATTCATTACCTACATTCGAAAATTATTCATGCAGCTTCTTTTTTTTTTCTTTTTTCGTGTCACCAGCAAAAGTATTAAAGAGTAACTAAATACTCCATTAGTTGCGTGATTTTCTCCTCAATTTCACAACACAGCTATAACTATAAGAGCATCTCCAACCATTTACACTAAACTTAAATATCACATTAAATATAATTTTATTTCAACCATTTGCACTGAACTCAAACTTAAAGAGTATTCTCCATATTATGTCATTTTTACTCACAAAATTTGAAAAAGTTTTAGGTTTTGGTTTAGGCACAACTAGTATTTTTTACTCAAAAACAATAAATGAGATTGGTTTTTGAGTACTGATAAGTCGTGTTTTAAGCCTTGGTTACTAGTCAGAATTACGTGCTTTAACGAATATTATGTGCAAGAAAGTTGCTTAAGTGTGCAGTGAAAAGGACACTAAAAGGGTGCAATAGTAGCCAGAGTGCATGCCACAGAGCTTGAGCGGATAGGGAAAGGAATTGCTAGGAAACAATTAACTATTGAAGATGGGTAGAGCTGTCATTTCAGAAAAAGTAAAACCTTAAGCAAGCCACCCTATAAATAGAAGACCAAATGAAGAAGGAAAAAATACTTGGAGACTAGCTCCATTCACTCGCATTCCTCGCTCTTAGTCCGGCTTCCAATAGAATTTTCGGCCGCCTGCCGAAGGGAAGTTACCGTCCGTCACAGCCAGTTGTCGCTGTAGTCTAGTATTTTATCAGTTCATCGCTCCAAGGAGCCAAACAATCTCACTTGCTTTGTTTTCTTTAAGAATTCCAATTTACGTACTTGTTTTTTTTGCTTTTGATCTAGATTCCAGTAGTTACCTTAGTAGGAACATCTTTTGGTTGATGATCTTATTTGCAATGGACTTTATTTCGGTTCTATTTCGTGTTTCCAGCTCAATCATGTTCTTATTCTGCCTAGTTAGCAAGATCTAGTAGTTTTACGTCAATTTTTGTTGCTATATGCTTGGATCTGTTTAGATAAATTAGATCTCGATGTTCCTTCGAGTTTCTCCAAGTTACAGTTGTTAAATTAGATCTAGTAGTTTAGGTATTCGTTGTTTTTTGCATGCTTTAGTTGCCCTAGTTTGATTTCTTGTTTGATCTGGATTTGCGACTTGATTTTGTGATAAATCTGAGTTGTTTGAGTTTGATTCCGAGTATTCATCAATGGAGTTTTGATTTTCTGATCATTTTCGTTGCTTGAAGAAGAAGACAACGTCACCATCTGAGTCTGGGGCCACTTGTTGCTTTTTGTTACTTTTCTACCTTGTCCTTTCACTTTTCAGCCTTTTTACAGATCTAGGTAGTTAGTTAGTTAGCCATCATTGCCTGTTATTCCTTTTACTTTTATCTATCCATTTATAGTAACATTTCACTTTTTGCATGCACACTAGTAGTCCAGTTCAACCATTCACGTACACTTTCACAGCATGAATCGTTCAAGGTCTTACTAGTCAGGATAGGTATAGGTCCCAATTTCTTTCACGTCAAGTTAAAACTCAACCCCAAAGTGTGGTAGCAAACCACCCCTTCCAAAATGTCATCGCAAGTGTATAACACCTACATCCATCTGTGTGGGATCAATTATTTACACCATTATACTAGCCAGTAGAGTGGGTTGAGATTTATGATACGGAAGATAGACACAGACCCAACGACACAACTAGGTCTAGGTACCCTCCTAGCCAGTTGAAGTTTAAACACACACGCACACGCGTCAGAGTCTATTTCCTCAGCTATAAAGTACTAATAGAGCTAATTACCTATCTCATTTCAGATTTTAGTGTATCAACGGAGATGATATAATCTACGCAAAAATATTTTTGTTTAAACATTATACTATTCATTACTAATAATTTTCTTTTTTTAAATTAAATACTTATAATTAAAGTTTTTGAGTAATTCATTATCTAATACTTACAAGTCCACATTAGATATGATATGGGTTTTAAGAAAAATAGTAGAAAGTGGGTATAAAAAGGATAGTGGACGTTGAGTTTTACTTTTGTATATTAATTTTATAATTTAATGTGATTATGTGAGTGAGATAAAGTTAGTGTAATGTGAGGTTCATTACTAAAAATAGTACTTTAAAAACAAATGAGATATTTATTCGTGGACGAACGAATATATCAAAATAACATTTATTTATGGACGAAGGTATTAAATAGTTACAAATCTATTTATGATTATTATCTTGCATATATTATTCTCCGACAACACAAAAGCAACAAAAGAAAACATTTGCTAGTCAAGACATACCAAAGTGCCATTATAACATGGTATATCTATCTAATAATTATTTGACAAATGGAATTAAGTTAACACCTAAACTAATCTCACCAAAGGGGCCATTAACTTTATTTAGAAAAATACTTAAATATGGTAATATTTGTGGACTTTCCTAAATACTCCTACAAATATCAAATATGCATTCATATGCACACATATATTAAGAGAATATTTTCGAAAGAATTTTATCATAATTTTAAGTTTGAACTTAGGGGTGTCGAACCTGACGGAATCGGGAAACGGGGCGTGGTCGGGTATTCATATTTTGGGTTTTGCGGGTACCGAGTATACCCGATACCCGCTCGGGTATATACCCGTTAGTCCTAACATACCCGGTATTTATATAGGTATTTTATAATTTTTTTATTTTAATTTTAATACATGCTATTAGAATATTATTTTTATTAGTAATTTAGTATTAAGCGTATTTTTTTATGATATATTGTATTGGGATTTGGGGGCATTATAGTTTCTGGAGAATTTTTCATTAAGAAATGAGCGTCTGTATGAATAATTTGTGTGTTACTATAGTATTGTCTTTGGAGCATTTTAGTTTTTAATCTATTGTATTATTGTTAATGATTTATGAAAGTATGTTCTGCAGTCTTACAGATGCAACATGGAGTATTAGGTGTACAGACGCTCATATGAATTTTAGAACTTTGGAAGTGTGCAAATATAAAAAGAAGATTTTTAAAAAGATGTTGCGGGTCGGCCGGTCGGGTACCCGCACTGTCGGGTGCGGGATACCCGACTTAGTGCGGGACGGGTATCGGGACTGCCATTTCGGTCGAAATCGGGTGCGGGTACCCGCGGATACCCGTTTCGACACCCCTATTTGAACTAGTAATATTTATTTATTCATGATGCAGTCTATTTAATAGTATTATACGTATTAACTATTTAGTACTCTCTCCTTCCAAACTAAATTGAGTCATTTTCTTTTCTAATAAAAAATAAAACATCTCATCACTCTTACTTTATTACTTTAATCTCTTTATTTTTCCTACTTTATTTACTTTCTTAATTTTCAACACAATTTCTTAATTTTCGTGCTGAAAAGTTTTGACTCAACTTAGTTGGGACGGAGTGAGTAAGTACTAATTTTGAAAGGGTTAATGTGATCACGATTAGTATTAATTTTAATTATTTTCAATTTTGAATGTAATTGCTATTTTAAAATGAGTGATTTGTTGTATTTTTTTTTTGGGAGTTTTTTCATACCATATAAACATATTTGATGTAATAATATTAATTTTTTTTATCATGTTCTATTCATTCATCTAGTTAATGATATGCAATAGCAGAAAAAACTAAACCATATACTACTATATTTTATTATGTATATATGCGCAAAAATATTTTACACATCATAACCAATACGTATCATGTGAAAATTAATAATATTAAGTTCATTAAAAGTAACTAAATATATCATATGAAATTAACAAAATTAAGTTAACTAAAATATTTTACATCATGATTAATGGAGTATCATAAAGATTAACAAAATTAAGTTAATTAAAATAAATCCAATGAATTTGTTCAGAAAGTCGACTAATCGCGAAATTTTGTGAATATACATTGATGCATATTTTGCACATATAGGAAGTTCAAAAGGTGTTACCATATTTATTATTTTGGCCTTTTCCAAAGAATTGTGACATATTATGTATGATTAATTTGAGTATTAATCACTTTACATTTGTCAAATAATTGAGTAGGCATATAATGTCATAATGTCATCTTGATGTGTCTTGAGCAGTGAATTTTTTCTAAACAAGACAATGGAAATCTGGTGTCCTAAAAAGGAGTAAAAATCAACCAAATTCACCGAACACAAATTTCATTTTCTTCCATTAACATTACAACTAGTTTGAGCTCCTGCTGGTGCGGTAATAAATAAAATTACGGTATCACAAACAAAATACTGGAATAGGTTCGACGACAAGACATCTAAATAAAGCACTCACTGTAGTAATTGCACGAAATTATACAGCAGAGAAGTGATTGGAGAGGGGTCTACTGAATCTACAGTCTCATACCCACGGCCCTACGCACATGGTCACTTTCCAACAAAAAAATTAATCTCTCAGTCCACCAACTAGAGGCTAGAGTTTATGAGGTACTCCACTAGTATATCTCTCAATCCAATAAAATACTCCCTCCGTTTTTGCCACGGTTGAAGCGAAACCTTTTTGCACGAAATTTTAGAAATGAATATTGGGTGTGTTAAATAAATAGATAAAAAAGTAAGAGAGAGGAAAATGTAGAGAGAATAAAGTATAAAGTGAATAAATTAAAGAGGATAAAGTAAGAGAGAGTAAAGTAAGAAAGAGAACAAAGTTACCATATAAGAAAATGACTCAACTATAAAGAAACTTCCCGAAATGGTAAAATGACTCAACTATAGTGAAACGGAGGAAGTATAGCCTATTTTTTAAGTCTCACTCAAGATGGCCACATTCTTGAGTGACATGGAATTTTAGAAAGTATTTTTAGGTGGAATAGATCACTCAAGATGGCCACATTCTTGAGTTACATGGAATTTTAGAAAGTATTTTTAGGTAGAATGAAGTAGAGAAGAAAAAAATAGTTAAATATTTTAATAATGAGAGAGAAGGGATGAGGTTATTTCCAAAATTGGAAAGTGGCCATCTTGATTGAGAAAAACAAAAAAGGAAAGGTGGTCGTCCTGAATGGAACAAGGGGAGTATAAAACACTTGGTTTTTAGCATGAGATTTTATATAGTGTTGTTTTATAAATGAAAAAAGAGAGAGTGAAATAAGAGGAAAAAGTAAAGAGAGCGTTGTTTCCATTTTCAGAAACGTTTCATTTTCAATAGACAATCCAAAAAGGAAAATGTTTAATTTCTAATGGGACAGAAGGAGAAGGAGTATACATATTTTTAAAATTTAAAAACTTTTTTTTGTCTCTAGTAGAACTTATTCTCTATTAATAATACTTTATTTATTTTTTTCTTTTCCACTTCTTTCTTATTTTACCAATTATTTATTAAAATTCGTGTCAATCAAAAGTGCATATTCTTGTGGGACAGATGAAGTATTAATTAATTCCTCTAGTAAATGAATACTCCCTTTGTCCCATTCATGATACCCACATTCTTGAACAACATGAAATTTTAGGAGGAGTTGTTAGTGGGGTAAGTAGGGTGGAAAAAGAGAATTGAACAGTTTAATGAGGTAGAGGACAGATGGATTTATTTCTAAATATAGAAAGTGAACATCTTACGTGACAAACTAAAATGGAAAAGTGGACATCTTGAGTGGGACGAAGGGGGTAGTTTCTTTTAGATAGGGATTAAGGCCATTTATAATCTCATCCCGGATCCAGGCCCCAACTCCCCCATACGTCAGTCATCATTCCCCTCATTTTCTGTATAAGGCCACAACTCTCACAACCCTACAGGCCTCATCTGGACCCCAACCATTAAATTCCACTTTTCACAACTACAAACTATTTTACTCGTAAAATAGTAAACTTTGAACAATTAAAACACGGAAAACTCATTGTTCATTTGAAAATTTAAAATTACAAACTCTAGAAATTAAAGAAGTCCTTAAAATTCAAATATTACAATTCCTAAAAAATTAAATAAAAAAAAACTACTTCATTCGTTTCCTCATAGTTGAGGCTAAACTTCTAGGCACAAAGTTTAAGAAATAGAGTGTGTTAAGTAGATTTGAATAAGTAAGAAAGAGGAAAGTAAGAGTGAGAAGGAAGGGAGTACTTTTTCTTCTTCATCTTTGAGCGAAGGAAGTTGATCATCTCATTATGCAAAGTCGAGTTTAAACTCCGACATTGTCGATGTATCCTTCGCCGCCAAGTCCTTCAGATGGCCCAACTGCAAGATTATACTCATAGAATCAGACATCTTATCTACCGAAGGGTTGGGTGGCGGTGCTGGCATAGTTGGGTAACTCGTAGCAGCCTTCCCCTTTGCTTTCCTCTTCAACTGGGGGATAATCCGAAAAATTTGGTCACGTTGAGGTCGATTGTCGGACCTCCATCGTTTGTAGAGTGGTTTCTAGTGGCAAAAAATTTGGTTCTCTTTAGCGCGCCACTCCCGCCGATTCTACTCCTTCGCTGAATATCGGGCTCCTATGGAGAATCTTCCAAATGTCGTAGTACTTGAAGTGCTTCTTCCCGGAAAGGTAAAACTCCTCGTAGGTCATCGCCACGAGGCTCATCTCGTTGTAGGCTACTTGTCATTCCACTTTGAAATCTTATTCTGAATTCGGCCCAAGTGGTTCTGAAGCTTCATGTAGTCATGCTCGAACGTCCCTACTGGTCAACCAGCTTTAAACTTCTCAGCGACTCACTCCCATAACACTTTACTGGCTTGCTGGTTGCCGATGATAGGGTTCTCGGAGAAGTCAATGAAGTTCTTGGCAAGAAACAAGGTCTATGTACTTCTTCGGTCTGCTATCATCATCAACTATAGCAACCTTGCCCTTCCCCGCACGTTAGGTGACGAGCTTCATCTCAATGATGTCATACTCATACTAGCTGACGACGACAAGTTTAATGGGGCGGTGGTGGACCCCATTGTCGGACTAATAACAACATTTTGTTGAGGTGACGCTGGTAAGTACCAATTTGTTGGACGCGATAAATTCGTTCATCTGTTGTTAGTCGCTGTTAAACCACTGCATACAAACCGAATTTAAATGAATAATAGAGAGGACACAAGCGAAATTGAGGAAGAATGGAAATGATGTGAAATTGATATAAATAGGTAAAAAAATTCGATTTAAAAAAAGGGTTCGGGTTCGGGCCGAGTGCCCGTAAACGCCGGGATGGACCGCAACGGGATGCGTCCTCAGGCCCCTCCGTCGGCTCCAATCGTGGCCCAGACCCAGCCTCCCCTACATGCAATGCACCATGGCCCGAGCTGGACCCTAGATGTGGTCTGGCCCGGAGCGTTGTGGATGTCCTAAAAAAATATAATACTCCTATTTAACTAATTAAAATAAACTGAAAATAAAGTACTCCCTCCGTCCCATTGAAGATGATCATTTTCATTTTTGGTTTGTGAAACTAAGATGACTCATTTCTAAAAATGGAAACACCTTTATCCCAGCTTTATTTCTTCTCTCTTACTTAACTGTCTCCATTTGCATACACAATAAAGTTGCGTAAATTCTTGTGCCGTACAAGGAATGGATCATCTTCTTTGGGACAGAGAGGATATATATGAAATAAAATAATAAATAAAAGCAAATAAAACAGAATGAAAATAAAGCAAGAACAAAGAAAAATTTATTAAATGAAGATAGATTAAAGTATAAAAAATAATTAAACGAATAATTGAAGACGGAGTAAAATATGAAAGAGAATTAAGTATAGAAAGATTAAATGTGGTATTTTTCATAAATAAAAATGACTTAACTGTATTAGGGGACAACTAAAAATAGAATATAATTCAACTACTTGAGACGGTGAGATTATTAGAGAAAATAAGTTTTGTTTCTACGAAGAAAAATTACTCTTTTGTTTTACAATAAGTGAAATATTTCTTATTTTGCATAAAATTTTATGCACTATTTTTTTATTAATTAAATGAAGAAAAAATAAAATAAGACTGAAAATAAAATAGAAAAACTGATATTTTATTTAAAAAATATGTCATTTAAAGAATGTGATATCCCAAATAGAAAAATATGATACTTACTAAAATAGGAGCTTTTTAAAACTGAAAATTGGAAAACTCTTGGACGAATAAAACAAATAGAATTACTATTGATTATAGTGAATAAAGAAAGTAATAGATCAGTTTTTAACGGACTGATAGTGTGAAATGATGAGACAAAACTTCCCCTAGTTTAAATTCGTTTACACTTCGTTCAGCAAGAGCATGTACTTTTAGATGGACATAAATTTTACTCCCTCCGTCCATAAATAAGAGTTTCGTTTTTTCATTTTTGTCTGTCCACGAATAAGAGTCTCGGTTCATAATTATCATAAATGGTAAATGAGATCCCACATTCCACTAACGCATTTCACTCGCATATCATTTAAAACTAATATATACAAGTGGGACTCCTATTCCACTAACTTTCTTCTACTCACTTTTCTTAACATTTCTTAAAACACGCGCCATTTAGAAATAAGACTCTTAATCGTGGATGAAGGGAGTAATATATAATTATTAAAATAAAAATAAGATAGAAAAATAAATAGTTAAAGTATTGTTAGTCGAGAATGAGTTCCATCTTATCAAAAAGAATTTTTTTTTCTAAAATTTAAAAATGCATAATCTTGTGAAACACACTAAATAGAAAAGAGTTCATGCTCTTGTGGAATAAGGGGAATAATAAGTTAAAAACAATTGACAAACAATAAGCATTAAGTTTAATTTTCTTTTACTTCCTTGGTTAATAAATAGATTTATCGGATTTAATGCAATAAAAAAAAGAATGAAAAGTACAATGAAATCAACGGAAAGGAAATAATATAAATCGGAACTATAAATCATAAAAAATTATTGAGTCGAGAAGTCTAGTTTCCGCAGGTGATGCACTTTTTGTTAGTACTAAATAAACATGCAAGTATACAAAGTAGATCTAATATAGCTAATGGTTAGTACCATATATCAAATACAAGAGAAATGATCACAAATTGACTATCTCTTACTGATGCACTTTTTATTAGCACTAAATAAACCTGCAAGTATACAGAGTATATATAGTATAGCTAAAGGTTAGTACCGGATATCGAACATGGGGAAGACGAACACAAAGTGTCTATCCTCTACTAAGACTCAAGTACTATCTGGAAAAACGATTGGGTTTTGAAAACTTTTGAAAAACTAAAAACAATGGAAAGCATAGATCAACTAAAAGCAGATAAAACACAGAGAAAGACGATAGAAATAAGGGAATCCTAGGGATGCGTGTTCACAGTTATGGTTATACAAAATTCCAACTACAATACCCTAGCACAATTTATACTTTGAAAGGACGAGTCACCTAGCTTATGCTCATGCGATACAAATGTTGATTACAAGATTAGGGTTGTCAATCCTAACACGTAATTCCAAAAAGCTCCTAAGACCCTTGAAAAGTCCTCACTCTCAATTAACAGTGCCGTTTTAAGGGAAGCTAAATGTAGTGTCTACTAAGTGAATCTAACTCGCTAGAACTCTGTCACAGTTATGAAGCAAGTTATATTAAATCATACACGATTGTGTCACTCAATCATGCAGCATCAAAACTACTTAGGGAAGAAACAAAGTAAAAACAAAACAGATATTAGATAGAAAAAGGAATTTGTATAACCAAAGTCGTTACTAACACATCCCTAGAATCCTATGAGTTTAGTTACACATAATTGAATAAGCTAAAAACATAGATTGAAGGGAAGACAATTTGAACATAAAACTAAAGCAAATAAAACCCGTGGGTTGAATCCTTGTTGTTCTTGATGTTCTTGAAATCCTTCTCCAACTCCTTGCACCAATGAAGTACTCTAGGTCTTGATCTCTATGAAGTATTTTGCAATTAGAAGTTCTCTCCTTTTGATGAAGCTTGAGGTCTTATTTATAGGGGAACGCCATGCCTTGTTGTAGAAGGAAAAAATCTCCAAAATATGGTAAAACTGGGCTCAAATCTAGGGCTTCTCGGATTCGCCGCTTTCTCCGGCGGGCCGCCGCACCTTGGCCAGCGGTCGCCGCGTTGGAGTCCAGAGAGTCTGTTCCCTCGGCGGCGGACCGCCGCACATCTTCCGGCGGTCGCCGGACGAGACTTCTCTTCCAAGCTCATTTTTCCGCGGCGGACCGCTGCATTGATCTGCCCGCCGGGCGCCGGCGGTCGCCGCACAAATCCGCGGCGGTCGGCGGTCGCCGCACAAATCCGCGGCGGTCACCGGTCGCCGTCTGAGTCTGACTCCAGATTCCAAAACTCGGCGTTTTGGCTCCCTTTTTCGGCTCATTTATGCACATTTCTCACAAAACACGTAAAAATACCAAAATAGACAAAATATGCAAATAATGGACGTGTAAAGTGACTTTGACATAAAAAACGGACCAAATAATGGCCTTAAAATAGTGCAAAATCCGAGCGTATCACTTACTAAGTTTCTTTCATTATTTAGAAAAACAAAAAGGTTTTGATTTTGAAAACTAAAAACTTTGAAAATTAAACAAAAGAAGTAAATAATCGCAGATAAGGCATACAGGTGTAACAGATGAGATAAGGGAATTCTAGGGATGTGCTTTCACAGGTATGATTTATACAAGTTCCAACTACAATACCCTAACACAGTTCATACTTTACTAGAACGAGTCACAAAAATATTTTCCATGCGGCGCAAAGTGGGTCGTCAATCCTAGATTTGCAACTCCCAAAAGCACCTAAGACTTCTACTGTTCTCGCTCTAAATTAAAAGTACCGTTTTAAAGGGAAATAATTGTAGTGTCAACTAAGCTCTTCTAATATGCAAATCCTCTCTTGATTACTTTGCAAGTCAATAAATCATCATAGAATGTGTCACTCAAACATGAAGCATTATCTCACACTTAGATTTGAAGCAAGTAATGAACAAAACGGATATTAAATAATTAAAAACTGTATAAACCAAAGTCATTACTAACACATCTTCTATGAATTTAGCCACTCATGGAGAATTACACTAAACCAATAGTTTAGGAAAAACATACAAAACATAAGTACTAAGATAATAAAACCCAAATGTTGAATCTTGTAGCCTTATCTTCTCCTTGAACAATGATGAACAACTGAAGGAACTCTCAAATATTATTCTCTCGTGTAATGTGCAACAAAAGGTTCATTTGATGAAACTTTAGGGGGTATTTACAGCCTTGAAGTCGTGTACAATGATATGGCAATTCTTCAGCATAGTATGGTATGTCTTGGAGAGAAAACAGGGCAATTTCTGTGCGCCGCGTTTCCCAGCGGTCGCTGGCCAGCACCCCGTAGCTTCTGGACTCATATCAGCGGTTGTTGCGCACACTCCAGCGGTCACTTGGCGTAATCTTCTTTTCAGTCCAAATTTTCGAAGCACACCGCTACATGGACAGCGGTCAATGGCGGCCAGCGCTCCATGGCTCGAAAGCTCTAGACTTCTAACTTCGACTTTTTGCTATCTTTTTAGGCTCTATTTTGCACATTTCTCCCAAAACACGTTAAAATTTCAAAATAGATAAAATATGCAAATAATGGACATGTAATGCAACTTTGGCACTCAAAACGTACCAAATAATTGTCTTAAAACAATGCACTGAGCGTAGCAGGACGAGATATACTCTAGTAGTGCTCTTAGTTCCGGCGAAGTCTCCAAAAAAACGAATTAATTGTACTCCCTCCGTCTCATAGAAATAGGTCATGTTTTTTTTATCTGTCCCATAGAAAAAATCCATATCCATTTAGAGCATCCACAATGAGTTTAGGCTAGCCATAGGTCAGCTATAGGCTAGCCACAAACTCCTCCTGCCACATCATCAGGACAAGCAATAGGCTAGCCACAACAATCAAAATTTAAAAACAACTAAATTTACGGAAATAAACACAAAATACGTAATTAAATTTACGACGCATATACGGGAAAATTCATTAATTTCATTTAAATAAAAAAAGTGCATTAATTAAAAAAATTACATAATAAAAAAAAACCGAGCTTCCACACACGAGCCCTTGCCTAACTCTACTCCTCACCGCTACCCGGGACCCCCAAATCTTCCGCATGCGAGGCCGCATCTGAGCCCCCCGCCTCTGCCGCAGCGGCCGCCAAATCGACCTGCATACTCTAGAGGAGATCATGAAGAAACCTCTTCTCCACGGGGTCAGTTGCCGCCCTCCATTCACCTATGATCTTATGCATTCTCAGCTGCGTCGCTTGACGCCAGATACGGACGAGCTCGGCTGGCGACTTGCCACTTGGGAGATGCCGACTGGACCTCCTCGGACCCCCGGGCGCCTCCCATGGCTGTCCGTTGCGCCCTCCTCTGACCAACCGGGTGAGTGCGGCGAGCGAAGGATGGAGGATTCGAGAACTCTTGAACATCGTCTGGGAGCTCGTGGGAGCCACCGCTGCTGCTGTGGTCACCGGCGAGGTCCAGCCGCTGCTTCTTCGGCCAGCCAGCATCGAAACCCACCCGAAACTTCTCGAAATCCATCAGCACCAGATAGTAGTTCCAATAGGTGAATTCCTTGTACAGCCCCAGCACGGGGAATGCTCTCTCCGATATCCTCGTGCAGCCCTCGTCAGTCTGGCCACTGGTCTTCATGCGGAGGGCGTTGGTGTACAAGCCCGCAAATCGGGAGACCGCAGCCCTGATTCGCTTCCACCCCTTCTGGCACTCCTCCCCGTTGTATGCCTTCCCATGCGGGCTATTCCTCTTGTAGGCTGCTGCAATTTTAGCTCACATGTTGACAATCCTCTAATTGTTCGAAACGAGGGGATCATCACAAACAGACACCCAAGCCTTGGACAGCGCGACGTTCTCATCATCCGTCCAATTCCTCTGTACACTGTCGTCATCAGTCGGCTGCGACGACTCGCTTACCACCTTTTTGCCCTTCTTCTTCTTCGGTGCGCTCCGACCCCGCCCCTGACCTACTCCCTCTGTATGAATGGGAGTGTCTTCGTATCGAATTCCCGGTACCAACAACTCCTCTAGGGAGAAAGTGTCATCTCCAGTGAATTGAGTCTCTACTGGGGTCAATGTGTGGGATGACGCAGTCAAAAAGTCAAGACTGGGGCGATAGACATTGTCCCCCCGGCTGCACCCCCAGCATCCCCTGAATCCCGGCGGGCTGCATCCCCTGCCATCCTGGCCCCCACCCCGGCATCATCTGCCCGCCCGACATCCCACTACCCCCGGCTGCTATCGCGACCATCATCTGCTGCCATTGGTACATATTGTAGTACCCACCCATCGGTCCCCATCCACCTCCAACGGGTACCGTGGGAGTTTGAGACCCGCTCGTCACTGGAGGAGAGTCGTTGTTGTTCTCCATTTCGTGATATTGCTCTTGTACAGAAATTCGGAGAGAGAGAAAACTCGTTAAAACAAGTGGTGCAAATGAAAATGACGTTCAAATCGCGTATATATAGTGTTTCGAAAATAAAAATAAAAATAAAATAAAATACACAGCAGACCGATCGCCAGCCTACAATGGCGGCGAGCCAATCGGCGTGCGCATCGGCCAGCGACGCGAAATCGACCAGCGCTCGCCTATTTTCTCGCCGATTTGGCGCTAGCCGGCCACAATGGTTCGGCAAGCGGACCGACCAGCGCCGGAAATCGGCTAGCCGGCCCGCTCGCCGCCATTGTGGATGCTCTTATGACAACATTTTTCTTCTACCCTTTTACTTTATCATTTGGGCCCCACTATCTCCACTACACTATTTCAACTATTTTTTCTCATTCTCTCTTACTTTACAAATTATACATTAAAACCCGTGTCAATCCCAAATAATTTATTTCTATGAGACGGAGGGAGTATCATTTAATATATTTTACTATTAATCTCTTTTACATAACTAAATAATATTGGCTAAATTTACTCTCTCTATGTCCGCGAATAGGAGTACCGTTTTTCTATTTTCTTCTGTCCGCGAATGAGTCCCGGTTCACTTTTACCATAAATGGTAATAGGGTTTCATATTCCACTAATTTATTCTACCCATATTTTATTTAAAACTAATATTCCATATATATAATTTAGACTTATATTCCACCACCTTTTTTCCACTAATTTTTGTTAACATTTCTTAAAA
Organism: Salvia hispanica; assembly: GCF_029641045.1. Taxonomy (NCBI): domain Eukaryota; kingdom Viridiplantae; phylum Streptophyta; class Magnoliopsida; order Lamiales; family Lamiaceae; genus Salvia; species Salvia hispanica. The sequence continues at coordinate 12,947,249 of NC_142693.1, forward strand.
CTTATTCAGCTATGAAATGAGACTCCTAATAACACGTGGTGAAAGTATATTCAAAAGAAGCAACTCAATTAACACACGCTATATGAATAGATTAATAAAATTCATAGTATATAGTTATAGCAAAAATTAGACAAGTCCCCTATCTCTCTTTCTGTCCAATAGCACAATGTTGCATTAAGTGATTGGTGACTTTTCAACCAACAAAATAGGTTTTGGGTTTCCCCAAAAACCCAATACCCAAACATGAACAGTACTACTTTCCAGCTGAAAAATAGTAGAGAGAAAAAAGAGAGAGATACACACACTCCAATCTCCCCAATTTGGTAAAAGCAGTAAATTCCCTGGCAACCAATATCATCTCTCGTTTCTTCTTTATATCTCCCACTTTATCATATTTCCGACCGGGCCCCTCTCTCTCTCTATATGGATCTGTAATGTATAATCAAACGATGGCGCCTTAACGAGGAGGTGCGTGTCTTTCTCATCTCTCTCTCTCTCGCATATCCCTTTTTCTCGATCGTTTCCTTTAGGGTTTATCTTTAGTTCTCATATTCCCCTCTAAAAATAGCAAAATGCCGCCTTTCTCTCTCCTCCCCACCATTTCTAGAAACCCTGAATAATAATAATAAGCATAAGCATAGATAGATCCGTTTCTCTATTTGTATGCTGGTTTATTCCGTGTGTTGTTTAGAATAGAAATTAATTATGGCAAGAGAGAAGATTCAAATCAAGAAAATCGACAACGTGACGGCAAGGCAAGTCACCTTCTCCAAGAGAAGAAGAGGCCTTTTCAAGAAGGCTGAAGAGCTCTCAGTCCTCTGCGACGCCGATGTTGCCCTCATCATCTTCTCTTCCACCGGAAAGCTTTTTGAGTATTCTAGCTCCAGGTCTCTCTCTCTACCTCTTTTTTATTTATTTATTTTTGTTCATTTTTGTGGTTGAATATTTGTGATTCTACTGTTACCTTGCATAAATAAAACTCAAATTTAGTGGCCGTGGTTTTTTCTTGGGAGTCTAGTGTTGGAATATTTTATGTTTTTTTATTGTTTGTCTCACTTTGATTTTACAATATTATTACATGCACTGTTCTTTCATCAAATCCCATGTAATGATATCACTGCATCATTAATAGGTTTGCAGATTTTCACTTAAAAATATCATATCTGCTATGTTTATATTTTAGTGAGGGGTATAGAAATGAAAAAAATAAGATCATTGTCTGTGTTTGATGGGGGTAGGATTTAGTCGTCTGAAAATGGCAAAAAAATTCGATCTATTCGTGTTTTAGTAATTTATGAACTCCTTGTCAAAGAAATATTATAAAGAAAATAATTACTTCTTTAAATAGTATAGTCATTAGGAAATTAAGATGACGTTTCTTCAGTTTGAGGTTAATCATACTTATGCATCACCCTAGCTAACTATCTTACTCTTCTTACTGTTTTAATTGATATTACCAGCTAGTATACGTAACTTGTTACTTCTGTGTTATTGTATACAATTGATATTTTGGTATATTACTATTTATAGTAATATAACTACTAGATAGTTCTAATTCATCAGGTTGGACCACGTTGGATCATATCATATTTTTGAAATAGTTTCCAAGACCAGCTTGAATATAGGAGTATATATTAATGAGTTTATAAAATTCCTTTGATAAATATGTTATCAGAGATATTTGGTGAACAATCAAACATTTTTTCATTTTAATAAACCAATAGATAAAATTGAAGGTTTTTAGATATATGTAGTAAAATGAATTTACCCTTTTAAAAAAAAAAATTAAACTTAAGAAATATTACATACAGTTTGCTAATTACTGCAGAAGATATATGAGCTATGTAGAAAAATTAAAATCTAAGAAATGTATGTTCAATATTTTTTTGGTGTTTTGATATGATGGCCTCCAATAATTACACTCATACTCGCACTTCATGGATCATCGCCTTGGTAGTTATTGTCTCACCAACTAGCTAATCATAAGCAAACTGTGATCCCTTCTTTTGCTCCTCTGCATACAAAGCTATTTCTAACTGTTTGTCCACTCGATCCAAGGGCACAAAATGTGTAATTTTCCTTTCTTTGTACTAAATTTTATTGTGCAAAGCAAAGTCAATATCTCATTTTACTCTCCTAACAAATCCTATGCATTATAGTTTATTCTAGTATTAATGTTATTCAAATTTGTGTTTCTTTTTTTGGATTATGAAGTATGAAGGAGATACTCGGAAGGCATAATTTGCACGCCAAAAACCTTAACAAGTTGGAGCAGCCTTCCCTCGAGCTGCAGGTACTTACTCTCTTTTTCTTGCTATTTCACACACAACTTAGGTTTTAATGAAAAAGCAAGTAATATAATACATGTCATGTAGCTAGTAGAGGATAGCAACCATGCCAGGCTAAACAAAGAAGTGGCTGACAGAACCAATCAGCTTAGGTAATTTACAATCTACTACTTTTATTAGTACAATTTCAAGAATTATCCATTTGTGTGAATTTTAACCGTTATTTTTGTTTTGGATAAAGGCGCATGAGAGGCGAAGATCTTCACGGATTAACTATTCAAGAGCTGCAGCAGCTGGAGAAGTCACTTGAACTTGGCCTAAGCCGCGTCATTGATAAGAAGGTGAAATAAATAAATCAATCTTTTTTATTTCTTTCAACATAGATTTGAAGATGAGATATTGATCAAATATAGTTAATACCTTTTGGTATTTGGCAGGGTGAGAAAATCATGAATGAGATCAGTCAACTTCAAGAAAAGGTATAAATTGATGACATTTTGTTATGTTATACAAGCACTTGGATTTTAAGGAGAATAAGTCAACACATTTTGTTACTTATGTTTTGATGATGCAGGGAATGCAGCTCTTGGAAGAGAACAAACGACTACAGCTGCAGGTTGTGAACTCAACTCTGTAGTATCTCTCTCTCTCTCTCTCTCTCTCACGCACACATCGATTTTTTGATCAAATTACTACTTTGTAAATTAGGTGATAGATTTAACAAATAATGGGGCAAGGAGAGCGGCGATAACTGCAGAGTCGGATACTATAATGTACGAGGAAGGGCAGTCGTCTGAGTCCTTCACGAACGCTGGCAACTCCTTCGGCCCTCCACAAGATTATGACAGCTCGGATACATCCCTTAAGCTTGGGTTAGTTTATCTAACTCTCACTATAATTAAGTTGTTACCGTAAATAATGTTTCATCTTCATTATACTATGGGATATATATACTATTTGAGTGTTGATTATTTTATTTTGTGAACGTAAATTTGAAAATTGAAACCTCGGACCCCATAAATGTTCTTTAAGTAGAAATGCAACTTCGAATAGGTGTATAATTTTCTATGTGGTAATCAATTTGGTGAAATTATATTTCTTGCAGGCTGCCTTACAATGGGTGATGAAACTCAACTTGGAAGAGTTGGTGGCTAATTTACCAGATGATGACTTATTTTAATGGAATTTTAAAACTAACTACAAGCTCAGCTAGAGCAATATGTAGACTCTTGTGAGGTGCATATTAATTCTATGTTTATGTATCCTATATGTATGTACAAGCAAATTTAATTATCTAGACTTCTCTTGACGACAAACGATGCAAACTGGGGATTGTTATCATGTAGCGTAGTACTAATGAATAATGGAGGTCCCATAATATTAACTTTGAACTGTTTTGTGTTTGAAACCAATTGATATTTAAGTTCATAAAGATTAATAATGAAGCAGAGAGAGTAACATCGTTGTCAGGATGGCCGAGTGGTCTAAGGCGCCAGACTCAAGTTCTGGTCCTCTTACGAGGGCGTGGGTTCAAATCCCACTTCTGACAATTGTATTATTTTTTCTTATAATAAAATGCAATTTCCAAATATGGATATGTAACATATAGGAGTATGAGATAACAAAATTTATTTATTGATATTTTTATTATATCTTAAACGAAGAAATAGAGGAAATAAAAGTAGTCCCACAAAAATATGGCATTTAGGACGACACAAGAATTAATGTATAATTGATAAAGTAAAAGAGAAAAAAATAATAATAATAATTATAGTATTGGTAGTAGAATATGTGGTCCCCCTTATTAGAGAGAAAGGAGTTATCAAAAGTGGTGGAATTATAATAAAAATTTTATGGGACATCTCAAAATGATACGTGTCTTTATTTTTATGGAAACGAGTGAATAGTAATTTTTAGGCTTTAACTGTTCAATGGCCCAGTTAAGTCAGAAATTAATGACTTCATCAACGATTGGCCCATTCCTCCACCATAATGCAGCCAACATATATCAAGCGGGTCTAATCGACCCATTAACTTATATGTGCTTTGGGGAATTTCTTTTTTTCTCTGAGGCTAAAATGGAATAAAAATTGGTGGAAAATTTAAGAAGAGTGGTACTAGAATATATATGTCAGTTACTCCCTCCGTCTTAACGAAGATGATTTCTTTCTTGGGCGACGTGAGATTTTATGCAATTTTATTTTGTGTGTTAGGTGGAGAGAATAAAGTAAGAGAGAGGGAATAAAATAGAGACAAAAGTATTTCTATTTTTAGTAATGAATCATCTTGATTGGAACAAACTAAAAATGAAGTGGATCATCTTATGGACGGAGGGAGTATTAGACAAAGCAAAATACTTATTCTATAAGCGATGGTTATATGTAGTATTTTGAAATAGTTTAATTTCTTTAATATATGTCTAGAACATTAGTGATCATTGGGGTTTGAATAATTGTATAGACATTTTATAAACGGGCTCCATCTGCTCATTTTATGGAAAGTTTCCTAGTATTAAATATGGAAAGTTTCATATGTAATTGGTGTCCATATACTATCATAGTATAGTGTTAATATAACATCAACCATTGACACTGTGTTGATATTTTTTATTGCTATTCCTTCCATCTCTAAAGAGTATGAACTTTGGGTTCGGCACAGATTTTAACAAATAAGGGGAAAAATAAAAAAGAGAGAGAGAAAGGGTAGTGGAAATAATGTTAGTGGAGAGTGGTGTCCACATTATTATAATGATATAAGTGTTAATGGTAATGGAATAAGTTGTAAATAAAATGATGTGTAGGGGGCAGTTGTTTGAATTTTTCAAAATTATAAAGTTCATATTCTTTAGGGACGGATGAAAAAGGAAATAGTTCATACTCTTTGGGACAGAGAGAGTATTATTTTATTTCATCTATAATATTGAGTGTTGACTTGAGGAAGGATATAATCGTGATCAACGCGTGGTTGTAAGCAAAGTGACCATGACCAATATGGTTGCGGCCAACGAGGATGTTTTTGAACCAAATCAGAATGATGGCATAGAGAAGGAGTCAGACGTGATCAACAAAAATGTTAGCCCTCAAGGGAAAGTTGATTGTTGCGAAATTCAATACAAGGAAACTAAGTTGTCAACGGATCCGAAGAGAGCCTTTTTGCACAGCGGCAAGAGTCTGTCCGGAAGGACGTGGAGCGAGGATTCGGTGTGCTTCAAGCGCGTTGGGAAATAGTGAAAGGCCCGGTTCGTTCCTGGTACATGTATCATATCGCCAATGTGATGCACTTTTTATTAGCACTATAAATACCTGCAAATAGGGATGTCAATTGGGCCGGCCCATCGGGTTTCGTGCCAACCCTACTCGGGTTGCGGGTCAATCGGGTGCGGGCTTGCCGGGTTGTGATTTCTTTCGGGTTGTAAAAGTTCGGTCCTAACCCTAAAAGCTCGGGTTTTGGGCTAGCCCGACGGGTTAATCGGGTTGCTACCGATAAGGCTAAGGCTCGAACAATCCAATAAATCATGATGAAAATTAGTTATATTTATAAAATATAAAATATTTAATTATGATAAATTTAATATATATGCTTAAACTCAATCATAAAATACTAATATTTGTGATATTTCGTGAAATTTTAATGCATGTTAAAAATTTTAATATTCTTTAAGTGAGATTAATTTATATAAAAATTATTATATTAATAAAAATTCAATATATAATTTATATATTTACCATAAAATTGAAAGTTATCTTTTTTTAGTTATCTATGTCATAAAATTAGTCAACGAAGTGTCGAATTAGGAGTAAAAAAATGAAAAATATAAATTTTACCGGGTTATCGGGCCAGCCCATCGGGTTTTCGAGTCTGGCCCTAACGGGTTGCGGGTTAATCAGGTGCAGGCTTATCGGGTTTTATTTTTATCGGGCTAGAAATTTCCGACCCTAACCCTACAAATTTAGCGGGCTATTCGGGCCAGCCCACGGGTTGCGGGCTACATTGACATCCCTACCTGCAAATATACAGAGTTGGAATAGTATAGCTAAAGGTCAGTACCGAATATCGATCATGGGGGAACAAACACAGATTGTCTATCTTCTACTAAAACTCAATTACTATCTGGAAAACTAAAAGGTTTTGAGAATTTTGAAAAATAGAAAACAATTGAAAGTAGTAAACAACTGATTGCAAATAAATCACGGAGATAAAAGTATAAAGATAAGGGAGTTCCAGGGATGTGCGTTCATAATTATGGTTATGTAAGTTCCAACTACAATAGTCTAGCACAGTTAATACTTTGAAAGGACAAGTCACCTAGCTTATGCTTATGCGATACAAACGATGATTACGAACATTAGGGTTGTCAATCCAAAATACGTAACTCCGAAAAGCTCCTAAGACCCTTGAAAAGTCATCACTCTCAATTAACAGTATCATTTTAAGGGAAGCTAATTGTAGTGTCTACTAAGTGGACCTAACTCGCCAACCTCCTCTCACGATTATGTAGCAAGTCATATTAATTCATCACAAAATGTGTCACTCAAACGTGAAGCGTCAAGATTAACTTAGGAAAGAAACACAGTAAAAATAAAACAGATATTAAATAGAAAAATGAATTGTATAATCAAAGTCGTTACTAACACATCCTTAGAATCCTACGAATTTAGTTACACATGATGTAATAATCTAAATACATAGATTGAAGGGAAAACAATTGGAACATAAAACTAAAGCTAATAAAACCCCTAGGTTGAATCCTTATCGTTTTGATGTTCTTGAATCCTTCTTTAACTCCTTGCACAATGAAGTACTCTAGCTTTTAATCTCTGGAAAATATGTTGCAAAAAGAGGATCTGTTTTGATGAAGCTTGAGAGCCTATTTATAGGGAAAAATCACCTCTCATCCTAGAAGGAAAAGATCTGCAAAATATGGTAAATCTTGGAGAGAAATCTAGGTCAAATCTGCTTCGCCGCTTTTCGTGGCGGGGCCCGCACTTCGGCTGGCGGTCGCCAGACAGCAGTCCTGACTCTCTGATTCATATGTGGCGGTCACCACACATTCTCCGGCGGTCACCGGACGTGACTTCATTTTTTGTACAGAAATTTCGAGGCGGACCGCTGCAAAGTGTTGATCGCCAGGATTGTTGCGGCGGTCGCCGACTGAAACTCCAGATTTCCAGACTTTGCATTTTGAATCACTTTTTCGTTTCAAATATGCACATTTCTCACAAAACACGTCAAAATACCAAAATGTATAAAGTATGCAAATAATGGACATGTAATGTGCTTTTGACATTAGAACATACCAAATAATGGCCTTAAAACAGTGCAAACTCCGAGAGTATTACAATGTCATGTACGCGTGCATCATCTTGCACAACATGATTATTCACGATTAAGGTCCAAGAGTTGACGATTGGTCCGACGATGAAACCGATCGAGCGCAGGTCATGCAACCCCACGGGTCATTTGAGGTTTACCCTATGGAGTCAATGAGAGATTACAAGCTCAGAAGAACATGCACAACCGACAAGCTCATCTTCAACTCATGAACAACATGGTTAAAGAAGTTTGGACACATAGGGGTCGTTAAAATTGTATCTCTTTTAATTATTTCCGTTGTAATTTTTTTTAATTAAGTAATGTATGTTTTGCTAGTTCTTTAATCTAATATCTAATTTTGTTATTTATACGGTGTAAACATAAAAAAAACAATATTTAAATTGAAATGAAAAATGGATAATTGATAGGGCGGACATTAGGGCGAAACCATAGCAGAAACGAAGGGTGAACTAAGAAATGTTGATGTGGCCACCACTAGTCCGCCCACTAGGGCGACCATTACAGATGCTCTAAACGCCACGTCTTTTCTATAAAAATTCTTTAACTTTGTAAAAAAAATTAATTTCTGTCCGATTTAGTGTACTTTAGTGGTGAATTGTGAGTTAGCTTGTCAAATTCTTAGGAGTATCCACTCAAGAATGTGAGAGCTAGCTTATAATTTCATCATTAGAATATGCCCAACAGGAGTATAATTTTTTATATTCACCCTCTATGTTTGCTTCTGATGTCATCCCGAGAAAGAAGGAAATCGATCGATGCTATCTTGGGTTGACTTGATGGCTGATGCATGCCCAAACCATATTTAAGACCAACACTAAAGAGGAGAGAGACTAGATTTTAGATATTAGGATTGCATAGGGATTGGATGGTTTGGATGGTAGAGATTAAGTTTTCGCTATCTTTCTTTCTTTAAATGTGTTTAGTTGACGTAAGGAGAAAGTGTATGCAATCTAAGCATGTCATATTTAAACCTAATGTTTCCAATGGATGATCTTTGATCATTGAAGTAATAATGTTTTCTATAAAAGCACGATGCTCAAATAAGAAAATATAGTGTATAAAAAAGTCACGCATTTGAAGCATGTTTTTTTTTTAAGAGGGAACCACGATACTAGCACCCAAAAAATAAGATTTGCACCTTTTTAGTACCCAGCATTTATAAAATTACATTTTCAGTAAAAAAGTTATATAAATCTCAATTTCAATCAGCATTTTTACTATTCTACCCTTCAGTTATTGAGGGGTGTATTTGCCCATTTAGCTATTTGAGAAGGGCACCAAACTTGGGGTTTTTGAACGTTTATGTACTTCTGTTGTGATTTTTTAAGGACAAAAAATCTTTGTGGTATTATAAATCATTGTCTATTATCTCAAAATAAATTATTTAAATCTTTGTAGTATTATTTAAATTATTGCATTGCAATAAGAAAATTAATAGTATGTATTTGTAGTATTATTTTTAGAAAATATTGAATGGTTTATTTTTAAAGTACTCGTTTTTAGTTCAGTGCTTGATTGCAATAATAATGTATAATTGTTAGATACCGATTTTTCTAAAAAAATCAAGTTGTAATTTATTTTGACCTAGATTGAATTGAGTTGTTGTTTATTTTATTTAAATGACTTTATTCAAATTATTGTTACAATCAAGCATTAAACTAAATATGAATGCTTTGAAAATAAATCGTTCAATATTATCTAAATTATACTACTGCAAATACATACTATAAATTTCATTTTTAGATAACACAACAAAGATTTAAATATTTCATTTTTAGATAACACTACAAAGATTTAAATAATTTATTTTTAAAAAATATACAAAAATTTAATAATACCACAAATATTTTGGTCCTTACAAAATCACAACAAAAGTACATAAACATTTACAGATCTCGCAAGTTTGGTGTCATCCTCAAATAGCTAAATGAACAAATACACCCCTCTCAAGGACTAAAGGATAGAATAGTGAAAATCATGATTGTGTTTGAGATTTATATAATTTTTCAACTCGAAATATGATTTTATATATGCTGAGTACTGGAAAGGTGCAAACCTATTTTTCTAGGTACAAAACTACTTCACTACTCTTCTTTTAAACCAGGGACATAGTCGAAAAGGATTAACCATTATTAATACGTAACTTTGATCCTAATTTTTATATACCCATCCAAATTAAATCTTAAGCAACCATTAATTAAATGATGTTTTAGGCCAAGATAGTTTATTTTACAAAAATTATTTTGAGAGATGTTGTACAAAATTTTTTATTAGATGTCTTTTATATTGACGATCACATCTAACTATTTATAATAAAGGTTGAATTAAATAGGCGAAAACGATCTAGTCAAGAAACTTTATTTTTTGCATCAAACCCGTGATTTTCATTTCCTTTAAAATAGTCTTTTCCTTTCTCTTTTTTTTTCCCGTGAGAGCAAGAAATGAGGTTTTTTTTTCAAATTTTACAATTTTAATGTTATTCTAATTTAATGATACCAAATGAAACGACAATGCATTGCACCATATTTCCATTTTAATTCCATTCAATTAGTAATTTCCAAAATTACATGGCAAATAAAAATGAAAAATAAAGGTATAAAGGGAAAAGTCAATCCAAGTTTTGATGAGCATCGAGACAGCAGTCTGTCGGTGGCCGATTTCCCAATTGAAAAATGCCAACAAATATTTTGTGTAAGATTCTTGTGTAAAAATTTGCATCATAAAAAACCTGCATAACAAAACGAAGCCATAGATTGTGTGACGCGTAGAAAGGAAATTGTTGGCTGACAAAATCAGCTGTGTGAAAAAGCATCTCAACCATTTACATTAGTTCACAAGGAGGCCAACCGTCCAAATCGATGCAGCTGTTTCTTGTCCTCTTACTTTCAAGTTTTCTGAAAACAAAACGTGATTTCATATTACTATTTTCTCTCGCGTTTGCATTATTCTTCAGTTAATTTTACTCGATCGCTGTTACTACTTTTTTTATCCTCATTAAACTGTTTATATAGTCATTACTCATTACTAAAAGTTTAACTGTGAGTGTGTGTAATAAATAGGCGTGTGGACTGATAATGAAAATGGCCCTATACATGAAACTAGCTTTTTAGTTGTGGGTTCCAACTTCCAAGATTTGGAGTTGAATTTCATTACCCTCAACAATTAAAAAAAACATGTGCAGTTGGTTGCAATAAAGATGAACAGGCATTGTTATTAGTACTATCATTCTCACAGTCACAACCACAGACCATAAACCATGGCTGCAGCCCTTTTACTGCTGCTGCTTTTTACTCCTTTTAGCCATGCCTTTCCCTCACTTCTCTCGGTATGTTTTGCTCTTTCATTTCTTTGTTGATTGTGAAGCTGTCTTTGCGTTTGGTGATTTTGCTTTTTTTTTGTTTGATCTATGGTTTAGTGTGTGTCTGCTTGTCTTCCTGTTTGGTAAATTCTGCTGCTTTGTTTAGTTATAGCCTTATAGGAGAGGTGGTTGCAAAAGGGCTGAGATTAGAAGAACATGGAAACTTTCTGCCTTGAATGAGAAATGGCATTTTGTGGAATTTAAGGAAATGTTAGGTATGTAGAGAAAAGATTTGACCTTGATGCGAATTTCAGAATTCTTGATTCTTGGCTTGTTGAGGATTTCGTTGTCAGTGTAGATTTGGTGGAAGTTTCTTAATTGATATAGTAGTAATCAAAGAAATCATTTGTGCTTAAACTGAAAGTTTCCAAAAAAAGAATGTTGAGGTAGTTCAATTTTTCTAGCAAATTGGTCAAGCACAGAAGTATTATGTCAACTTAGTTGGTTGTTATATTCATTTATCTGTGTTTATAATAGTAGTAGAACTTGATGTGCATTAGTAAATGAGGTTTAAATAGAACACTGGAGAACATGCGTGGATGATGATACTGCGTTTATCGATAAAAGACATATAGTTATTACAAAATGACTCATGATGAACGCTGAATGACTGATCTGAACTTATACAGATTTAGCAGCTCGTTTCCTATTAACATCTTATAGTTCGAACTTCGACCTACCTGCCATCATTGTCATAGGCTGATAATTGTATCTGGTGTAGGAGTTGAATGATCCAAAACCACGACATTCTCGTTTACTTAGGAGTGCTCTGGAACGCCAAACTGTGAGTAAAGAGTTCACTGATTAATTTGCACTGTCTTCAGCAATATTCGTTCTTCTACCTGCTGAGACATTCTTGCTTATGTTTCAGTCTGTGGAGCAACAAACTGAACTATGGAGGCCTTTTCCCAACCAAGGATGGAAACCTTGTCTCCGACAAGACAGTGCCTCCAGTAAGTAGAATTGTTTGCATCGTCTCAATTCCGTCTCCTATTTTTTAGGAGAAATGCACAGCTGAATCAGAGCATGTATAAACTGAACTGTCTGTCTTAGCAGCGCTGCCAGAGAAATCTCAAGGGTATATTCAAGTGTTTCTCGATGGAGGACTAAACCAGCAGAGAATGGGTGTAAGTACTTCGGTTTATTATTAAATGGCACGTGCGGGAGTTCTGTTTTCCTTGAGCCGGTTGATATTAGCTTATCTGGAGTAACTAATACATATAATCCGTTTATAAAGATTTGTGATGCAGTTGCTCTTGCTAAAATTTTGAATGCAACACTCATAATTCCGCATCTTGAAGTAAATCCTGTTTGGAAAGATTCAAGGTCCTCTTTATTGAGTTCTTTCCCTTCAAACGAGTTTTGTTAGGACGGGAGTTCTAGTTCTTATTCTTTTTTTTTTTGTCTTCAAGCATTGACCCGAACGAGACAAACGCTCTTTTGTTTTTCCCTGCAGCACATTTGATGAAATTTTTGATGTCGATCACTTCATTAATGTACTGAAAGATGACGTATCTATCGTCAAAGAGTTGCCCGATGAATACTTTTGGAGCACTCGGGAGTACTATGCTGCAGCGATTCGAGCTAACAGAGTAAAGCAGCACCTGTTCATGCTTCAGCAAACTGGTATCTGGAAAATGTCTCACCTGTCCTGCAGAGGTTGGACTCCTGCGTATTTTTTTCGTTTTCTGGATTTAAAATAATGATAACACATTAGAAAAGCTTATTTCGTGTCTGAATAAAACTTTCAGTTGAATGCTCGAGTCCTGCAGCATCTTATGCTGCTGGCCTAAGTAGAAATATCTTTGTTCTTGCCAAAACTTCAATTTACGATGATATTTAATTGTTATATTTTTGGGGGTTTCAGCTATGGGATTGCTGCAGTTGCGCCTTTTTCCCACCGTCTGGCTTTCGACAATATGCCCAAGGACATCCAGAGACTACGGTGTAAGGTCAACTTCCAGGCTCTAGTCTTTGTTCCTCACATTAGGGATCTTGGCGATTCCCTTGTCAGTCGTCTCAGGTATCCTCTCAACACCAACGAAGCTGGGAGCGGTAACTACCTCACAAGAGTAACCGATTCAAAACACAAACAAGGGAGTGGAAAATTTGTCGTCCTTCACCTTCGTTTTGACAAGGTATGATTGGTTATAATACTCCACCTTTGTCGTCAGCGTGGGAGAAAGTATCTTCATGCACACACTCTGAGACTGCTTCGCTTTTCCTTGGTAGCGTCAAGGTATAATACTTCGGTTTCATTCATTATTCAGGATATGGCTGCTCACTCAGCCTGCGACTTTGGTGGAGGTAAGGCTGAAAAACTAGCTCTTGCCAAGTATCGACAAGTTATTTGGCAGGGAAGGGTGTTGAACTCTCGATTCACTGATGAGGAGCTGAGGAGTCAAGGGCGGTGCCCGTTGACCCCAGAAGAGATTGGATTGCTCTTAGCAGCATTGGGGTTCGACAACAGTACTCGCTTATATCTTGCTTCTCACACGGTATATCGAGCAATGTTAAGCTGAACCTGCAGTTTCTAGAAGTTAATTTTTTCGCGATTCTGTTTCAGGTGTATGGTGGGGAAGCGAGGATCTCGACCTTACGTAGTTTGTTTCCTCTTATGGAAGACAAAAAGAGCCTTGCCTCTTCAGATGAGAGAGCTCAAATCAAAGGAAAGGCTTCACTATTAGCTGCAGTTGATTACTATGTCAGCATGCACAGCGATATCTTCATCTCCGCCTCGCCTGGAAATATGCACAACGCTGTGGTAATTAGTTCTTCCCATCGAATCTTTTCTATAAAGTTGCAATGTCAAACACGAAAAACTCGTATCAGACTGTTTAACAGGTGAATATCCGTCAAATGGTATTCATACGGGATCCAAGTTTGAATCTGTGGTATATTTGTAAATTTGAAAGTATACTAACGCGACTCCCGAATTTCCAGGTTGGCCATCGAACATATGAGAATATGAAGACGATAAGGCCTAACATGGCTCTTCTAGGGCAGCTTTTCTTGAACAAGAGCCTGACTTGGGTAGAGTTTCAAGAGGCAGTCATGGAAGGGCATAGAAGCCGGCAAGGGCTACTTCGACTACGAAGGTCCCAACAGTCTATTTATACATACCCAGCTCCAGACTGTATGTGCAGGGCTTGAGGTTGTTCGTGTGTTTATCATGTCGATCGTTATGAATTTATGCTGCAGATAGTATGTGTGGCTTGTGGCTTGTATTACTTAGAAAATAAATGGTTCCCCTCTCCATTCATTTGGTATATTTGTAAAATTTGAGGTCATGATCAGAATTTAGGATATGATTGTAATATGTTGCTCATTTCCACTGGCTTAAATTATTTTGTTTAATTAATGTATTTCATTTTTAAACGTAGTAGCACTTTTCCATGGTCTTGTAGCAACAAAAGGCCAAACTCCTACAAATTAGATCTAGGATTATGCATTACAAAAGGCATCTTCAATTCATAAAACGTAAAGCTAAATTAAACTTAATAATAACAGGAAGAAGCACAATAATGTTGGCTTTCCTTTACTTCGATATTTACCAATAAATCAAGGGAAGATGTGCCTAAGACCATGCAGTAATCTCAAAAATAGCCTGTGTATATGTACAGTTCTGATTATACTTACAATTTGTGCAGTGCGGGAAAGGCCAGATATGATTCTATTTTTGCGGATCTGACTGCTCGTTACTGAGTGAGCCAGGGGTGTTCAGCCTCTTACTGTCGTTTTTCTCATCAGTTACTGCTAGCCCATTGCCACTATGCAACGAGGCCAACTCTTTCGTGTCTTCTGGATTTGGTGGGGCAACCATTTCTTCCTCGATGGGAAGGGTCCTCTTCGAGCCATCCAGAGCAACCCCGAGGACTATATTCTCTTCCAGAGACGGCTTAGTTGCAGGTATCTGTGCAGCTTGCTTCGAATGTGAAGTTGAATAGGCATTGTCTGATCTTCTGGACCCCAAATCCGGTGAGGAGACTGAGCTTGCATCTTGCCCCACCTTTTGCGGTTGCTTAGAGGAACTATCTGCTGTTGGACTTTGTTCTTCGACAGGCTTGTTATCAGTGTTTGCAACAGTTTTTGCACTGCTACTGAGCTTAGGATCAGATGAGGATTTGGTCTCAACTTTAGGCATTTTACCAGCCTCGGAATCAGATTTGGTAACTGATTTTTGCACGTCATTTGTTCCCTTGACAGCTTCCTCCCCATTTGCTCGTGCTGGTCGAGCCTGGTTCCTAGGCTTATCCTCTCCATTGATTTTATAGGATGGTTCAATCAATAGCACTGGACGATTTGACACTCCCCCTCGATCATACATAGTTTCTGAAAATGGTACATTGTCCAGGTCCGCATCAGTATATACTTTCTGAACTGTGCGGATGGGAGTAGCCAGTCGAGCACGATGGTGCCTGATGACTCTGAGTAGATCGAGCATAGTAGCTTCCTGTTGTCCAGACAAATGGAATCAAATACAATAATCAAAACAAAATTGATCTGAACTAGTAGAAAAAACCAGGTGTCATGTCAATAAACAGAATGGAAGAGAAGTCTGGAAAAATTTGTGCCACTTCTATCAACTTTGCATTTTTGCAACCATGCGGATAGGGGCATATATAATCGACAGTTGGGTGATTCTATTTTTACCAGCCTACATCACAGAGAAGTTTAGACTATGTAGTTTCTTATCCTTATATAAGCTATGACCTCCAAATAATGCATCATTCAAAAGGCGTAGAGCGCAGTGTTTATTGAAAGAGAGCGAAGGCTAAAAAAAGAGTTCCTCACCTTAACGCATAAATATTCTTCAAAATGTGAGGTCTTCACAAAGCAGGACACCATTATCTGCATAATTGTGTAAATTTGGAGTTATAATTGTATCACAAATGCATATTCCAGGTAATGATGAGAAATCTTCACACTTGTATTTTAAATTAAGCTCAATGCAGATGATTTTGTAAACTCTATCTCTCTGTTTGGGGTTTTGCTTGGTAGGTGGGGGAGAACATCAACAGTTTTTCACATTAATGTCGACAGAAAAAAAAATTCCCTTGAATTGTGATTTAAAAAATTAAATCTCACCATGAGGGCCTGATTTTCAGGATTAATATTGTCCAAGAATACGCGTCTGTGCAATTTCTGTTGTTCCACGTGAGGATTCTTCGCCAACACCTTGCGCATATCAGCTACAATGTTCTGAACAGAGCAGATGACTTTTTGAGATTGATCAATGAGAGAATCAATCCATTACTTTGCAACAGAATTTATCAACTACACAACTCACATTAATTTTGCTGACATCCAAGTGACTGATGGCTAGGTGGGTTTTAATACGCCAATGAGTTTTTTGAGTGAGATTTCTCACAACATTCACAGTAAACTTGTGGTTGGGAATGTGGACAGCTTCACGATCTTCACCTCTCACAATTGTCGGCGACCACCATCCCACATGCTGCAGTCAAGCAACATTAGTGATGACAAAAACAAGATACGAGGTGTAGAATGGTTTGTAAATTCACTTTGGAACTAGGCATTCGCAACTTTCAAGAGTTTGTGTGCATTGCAATGTGCGAATAGCAGGACAGTCCAGACAGCAAGACTGAGAACATAATTAAACAACCAACATACGATTTTGATGTCGTGAGACACCATGCCTTTAAGAATTATGTTACACAGCTATTGTTTCAACAACTATTATAATGAATGTACGAAGATGACCCCATACAAACCTCAACTGTCCCAGAAACATCATAACCTTCAATCTTGGTCTGAATCCACTGATTCACAACGAATGGACGGGTCGCATGAATCATTGCACTTGAAAGGAAATTAGTAAAGATCTGAGAAAGAAACCAAGGACTCGTGAGTGGCTTTCATAAGCGGTCTTAGTTTACAGACATAAACACAACTTAAAAATAAGTAAGAAATTTTAAAAAAAATGGATTGAGATATACTCAAAAAGACGAACAGAAATTTTATTTACACCTCTCGTCCAGCTAGTGTGAGCAGGACAGTCCCAAGACCCCCAGCTGTGAGCCATTTTTGGGTTGAGAAACCTAACAGCTCCATAAACAATGAAACAGCCGCAACCCACACAGCTGTATATATAGCTTTTCCAGCAAACTGGAAACCCATCTGTCAAGAAGTAACACAAAGAGTGAACTAATTTCAATATCAAATGGAGAGAAACCTGTTTTGTGACTTCCAATTTATGCATCAAAATCCATTGAGCAGCAGCCAATAAAATTTGAACTTGACCGATAGAATCATGGACTCATCACGTACAATTACGAAAAATGGGTGGGATTTTCTACAAGATTGGTATCAGATTAAGCTAAATTGTTGCAAATTTGAATCATACAAATAATCATTTTTCGCATAAACGGGCTCTGAAATGCCATTTTGTACCAGCAACAGTTAAATTTTGTTTTAAACCATGCTCACAAGATATAAGATTGATAAACCAATGATACAGAACTTCAATGCTCATAATTCCTGATGCGAGGTAATGCACGGAAAGCAGACAAAATACAGTAAATTCTGAGGATTTTATTTAATTTTGATAATGTAATATACCAACTTCAAGAGAACATGAAATACATATTTATCCATTGACCCTAACTGCTGGATGTCCACTGAAACCCTTTTAACACCTTTACTGAATATTGCTCACTCATGTGGGAATTTTAATTGGTGAGTCACAGGACTACTTTGAATAAGACAGGATCCTTATTTACTAATACCTACATAGCTCATTAGCAATACAATTGTCACAAATGAACACATGTTGCCTTATCACTAACTGGAATGTTTAAGCGGTTAGAGAGTTCTATGTTAGTATGGATAAATAAGATCTTCATTTACTAGGATGTACACAATTTGCAAGCATTTTAATGGTTCATACTTCATATTTGTTTAAAAATATGAGCATTTATGTTGTGAGTTCTCACTACAGTACTACACATCCAGGGAGTCTATAAGAAACATGTTACAGGGGTAAGATAAGCACTATGGAATTATGTAAGAATTTCAGCAGAAGAATTTCAAGGGAAGGAACTCAATATTGGACAGAGTGTAGATTAAGCAAGTATGCAGTTGGCTAATCTTTTCAACAGTATGGTAAAGTGGTGTAACTTAAGTATCCGTGCACCACAATAAGCGAAATAATTTTTTGACACTAACAATAGTACAAGCGCATTAAAAGATCCTGTAGCATGAAACAAAGAGTGGGAGCATACATTTCTGGTATCTTTGGAGTCATTTGTCTCCATTGCAAATTTTTGTGCTTGTA
Organism: Salvia hispanica; assembly: GCF_029641045.1. Lineage (NCBI taxonomy): Eukaryota > Viridiplantae > Streptophyta > Magnoliopsida > Lamiales > Lamiaceae > Salvia > Salvia hispanica. The sequence continues at coordinate 12,965,526 of NC_142693.1, forward strand.
GGATCAGACTGCATAAAATAATTAAAAATTAAAATCTGACATTAGTTCTCTCAGATATCAACTGGAAAAGTAAAAAAATTGGAATATCAGATATGGAGATCAAAACTAAGATAGACACGTAAAATTATGACTAAAATCATAAAAAAAATGGAATTACACTGATCACAATTAATCACCTAGGAGCAAGCTTTCAAAGTACTTTAGCCAGGCTACTATTCTGATATGGCAGAAAGTGTTGTGAATACTTATGTGCAAAGCCCGACTTACTTTATCAGGACATTTCATATAATATTTGGACTTATCTATTGTATATTTTGCTCAAACAGATACCTCAGAAAGAAGAGTAAAGAAGATAAAAAAATGGGACAAATGATGAAGTGTTGGAATTCTACTAAAGCAAGGAAGGGAGATATCTTATCTGAGAAGGACGTGAAGGATTCTCCAAATACATAAGTGTATGAAGTAACTTTTCGAACGCATAATATGAGCATGGACATATAAATGAATGCTATATTCAACCAGTAGGAAGCTCAGATGAATATATGAATATGCACGAGAATCTCTAAATGCTTAAGTATATGATGTATGAGCATGAAATATAAATGAATGCTATATTCAACCAGCAGGAAGCTCAGATGTATATACATGAATATGTCCGAGGACCTTAGCAAGTCTAGCTGCCAAAATACGTGAAAATAATGATAGGAACCAACCTCTAATAATATCAATTTAAAGCAAAAGAAAGTGGAGTATAGAGTATCAACATAATGTAAACAAAAATCTTTAGGAATCAACACCTGTCAGTAAAAAGATATCAATACGGACCTTGACAGACAATATGCAAAGCCCAACACTGATGACAAAGATCTGACAAAATTTAGGAGCCTTTGTTTAACAATCTGACCTGCTTCTGTTTGTATAGTTACTGGATCCAATGCTCTGTAAGATACAAATTCTTGTTTAGTGAAAGTGAACTGTGAGATCTGATTTTCTATCTTTTGCTAATAAACATACTAACCTGCAAATAATGATTGCTCCTGTCCATAGTAGCAATGGCCGAACATAAGATGTTGTGATTTGATAAGTACTACTCTTTTTCCAAGTATTATCACCCTTCTGTGTGTGTGACAAATTTACTGTACTTGATTAGTTGATGACTTACAAAGGTCCAGCACTCAACTAAGAACTAAGTTTCAGAGGCCCATCATACAAAGGTATAAACAATAGAAAAAAAGGAACAGGGACTGAAATATGAAAAAGAATGCAATACATGGAAGAGTAAGTTTCTGCTAAGTCGCACAAGTGGCCCAAGTCCCCATACAGCAAAGATAATAATACTGACTGCTGAAGCCAGTTTAATCACAAGAGGACTTCCTTGCAAACGATTAAATGATCTGCAAGGCACAAATTTTTGACTTACCAGAATTGACTAAAGAAATATTCAGAAAAACAATTACTGAATGTATAACAAAGTTTCACATCAGATCAACTTTTTCATGTTCATAACTAATGCTTCAACAGGCTTAATTCTGGCTTTAGCATTCTTCTCAGAAAGACCAGACGAGAAAAGAGATGTTGAAGAGGAGCACTTACCTTGCTAATGTCAAGGTTGCATTCTTTACATAGTTAATGTCCGAAGGCGCGCCTGGATTTAAAAAACAATGGCACCTAAGCTGGTTATTTCTACAAGGAATGGTGCATACTCTTGGATTTATTCTCTTCGAAACATTGGAACTCCAAGAATGGTGTTGCTGAAAATGCAATTGAATAATAATGTCAAGAGCGGCCAAGAACAAAGAACTAACATGCATGCCAAATTTTCATGAATTACATACAATAATCAAATCCTTAGTACAATAAAATTCACTATACATTCGGTTTACCAAAAACACGAATTACTATTGTAATAAACCACAAATCCCCTGCAATTCCCATCGAACAAAAAATCCTTATAAAATCGAGACCTTTAACCAAAAATAAACTGCAAAAACAAAATGAGAATTCCCCCTTCCAGAAAACCATCAGAAATAGGGCTCAAAAATAAAACAAATCCAATCACGGAACATACCAGTGATATTGAGGGCAGATTATCGCTCGATACACATAATCTGCTTTTTGCATTCGGATTCTGCAGCTAGAAATTGATTATGATTAGAAAACAATCAGAGAAAAGATAGCTGACTTGGGAATGAAAAACTAGACTGTTCGAATAGAATAATTACCCGAAATCTCTTACTGCGCCAATTGTTCCGGCAATTTCCGAGCTGCAGGGAGAGCTGCAGAGAACCAGAAACAGTCATTTTCCTCAATTCGCCTCCCCCCTCCCTCTTTCTCTCTCTATGCAAATTATATGGGTTCGTCGAATTACTCGTTTTTTTGTGTAGAAAAGTAATTACTCGATGAAAAATGGAATATAATCTCCAAATTGGATTTTAATAGTACTAGTAACAAATTTATTTCTACATTGGGAATATGCATATTAAATTGTGTAGAGTGTCAGTATTATGATAATAAAATAAAATTTAATTGCCTTTTGTAGTTAAATCCTAAAAAAGCAGGAAGAAGAAAAATTGAAATACGAGCTTATAATTGAAGTAATTTTCCTTTGACCTTAACAGTCTGATCTACGACTACGAGATTTTATGCTGCGAACTCCGACTCCCAAACCCTAACCACTTCTGCCATCTTAGATTCTTGTATTGCTTGCTGCGGAACAAAAATTCCTTTGATCGGTAAGAATATGCTTACAAATTTCGATTTTTTTTGTTGTTTGTGCTATGGATTTTGCGGGGGGTTCATTCACTCGTTTGTGCAAGTTACGAGCTTATGCTGTTTGTTTTCTAGTCCTCCTGTGCTCGATAATCTCGCGGATTCTTCATTTCTTCTTCTTCTTCTTCTTCTTCTTCTTCATTGTGTTTAATTTTTTTTTCTTTTTTTGATTCGTTGGATTTGTGCCTTGCACAGTATTAGGGGTTCTGGGACTTGATTGAAGCTGGTGGTGTAGAAATTTCCTCGTGTTTGTATTTTAAGCTGTTCAGCTTATCAATTTATTAGGGATTCAGTTGTTCTTGATAATTTACCTTCGTCGGACACAGACCAAAAGCTTTACTGTGACATTGAAATTAGTAATCAAACTTCTACGCTTGAAACCTAACCTGTTTTAGATTATCATGGTTAGAAAATCTAGATTTGTTAGTTTCCAGGAAAAGATGACCTCATAATTGTTCTCTCTTTTTTGAGAGGAAAAAAGGTTCTATCTTCAATTTTTTGTCTACTAGCATATGAGAATTTGTTAAGCTTTAGGTTTTCCGAGGTTGTGAATTCAATGACGGAAATATGCTATGGTAGAATTTATGACTTTCACAACCATTATTGTCACCGCATGCACATAATTCCCTCTGTAGATGCAAAAGAATTCACTTTCATGGCAATGCCTAGTGTATCATTTGAATTGTATATCTAGATGATGAGTTATAGATGTATAGTAAGTTAAACTCTGATCTCAATATAATGTCTCTGGCACATACATTTGTGTTTTAATACAAGATAAATGGAGATACAGTCATTTTGAATATCTTATTGTCCGAGTTTATTTCTTCCATTTTTGTTCTTATTTATTTTCTCCTAAACTTGTAGCAGAAGCAGATAAATTGACTTGAAAATCTTGGAGTCTGTTTCAGTATCTTTGTAAAGTACCTGCAGAAATGGCAATGACAATTGAAGGTTTGTACCTTTATGCCTTCTCTTTCTATATTCATGATGATTTGTTTGGCATTTAATGCTCAATCCTTATTTTGGAATTAAAGGAGACAATTGTTATTTTGTTTTCTGTATCATAGTTTGATTTGTTAATTGCATTGTCTGATATTTCTGGTGAAACTTAGTTATCTCTGCATTCTGATCTAGTGTTGCTCACAATACTGTTGTCAGTGACTCAGTCGAATTAACTTAAGCATGAATCTTTTATCTGTATTCTCTACCAGGGGTGGAGCCAGGAATTTAATTTAGGGGGGGAAAAATATATATATATATATATATATATATGAGGAAATTTTGAGGATTTGAGATGGGGCATATATAGTGAATTTTTTTTAAAATAGCTTGTAGGGGATTTTTTATGAGGGGCATTTGTCCCTTGTGGAGCTCAAGTGGCTCCATCACTGATCTCTACCCACCAGTATGCATTAGTTATTAGAGATTGGAGCATGTACTAGTATGATTGCTAGTTCACATGCAGTATTTGCTAAACCTCTTTTTGATTTTAACCTAAATGCATTTTTTTCGTAGTGTTGTAAATATATTTTTACTGCAATGTCTAATCTACTTTATATTGTGGTTTTGATCTTGCAACTTATGCTGGTACGCTATTCCGGTACTGTGTGACTGATCTGGTCGATCACTCGATTGCATGCAGTGTAAGTGACGAATACGAATCTATTAATTTAATCTTATTCCTTACATCTGCACTTTATTTCCTTTCACTAGAATGAGAAGGGAAGAGGCGAAGTGTAGAAATCAGCACTTTTTTATTCCTTTCTGCTGTATTATTGACCATTAATCTTGGCATTGGATATCCAGTCTTGCAGGACTTGCATTCATGTTTTCATCTAGCATCCTGCTCCAGATCTTGGTAGGTTTTGACTAAGCTCTTAATTTTCATTATTTGCATCTCCACAATTCTGAAATAACTTCTGATTATCATGTTAAATTGTTAATATAAGGGTCCTTAATCACATGATTATGTATATTCCATCATTATCATGTCTAAATTTGTTTACATGAAAAAACACCACAGTTTACTGTGTTAATTTTCCATGTAGGCTCATGCATTTTTGATAATTATTATAATTATCTTCTTTTTCTGATAGTGCTGTGTAATTTGGTATAAATATGCTGGTAGAAACATGTTTATATTGCTCTTTTTGATTGCTCTGACACTATTCCTGAATGCAGGCTTGTGCGATATACAGCAACTGGTGGCCAATGTTATCAGGTTTGCATGAAGGCTTTGCATTTTCGTTGGAGATGGGTTAGAGGAGGGGATATTTTAGTCAAATGATGTTGGTCATTACATTTCAATACCTGATCTTGTTGTGAATTTTCTTCTCAGCTCTGATGTATGTTCTGGTGCCAATGCCTTGTCTTTTCTTTGGTGGTGGAACCACTCAATTCCTTACCAGTCGAGAAGGTGGAGGGTGAGTAATTCTATGCTTATGACTCAAGATGAGAACGCATCTAGAAACTGCATACCAATGTTTGACATCTTGTGGGAATTTGTTGGGAATTCCGTTCACACTTTGTTATAATCCGTGTTTCAATGGTTGCGTTAGTATGTTTATATGGAAATAAGCCATGCCTGTACTTGGTATTACTTTGATTCCATGGTTGCACGATTTAAAGTTGCTGTGTTTCAAATTTTGTCTCTTTAATTACAAATCTTCTTAGTTTTGATTGTTGTTTCCAAGCAGTTGGATAGATGCTGCCAAGTTCTTGACAGGTGCATCTGCTGTTGGGAGCATGGCCATTCCCATCATTTTGAGGCACGCCGGCTTGATTGGAACCGGAGCAATGTTCATTGAATTCACGTCTTTCTTCATATTTGTCTGCACGATCCTTTGCTTCCATCGTGCCAGTCTGGACGATGAGTGGTAACACTTCTATCAAGAGACGATGTCTGTAAATCTTGGACCGCTGCAGTGTTTGGTTATTTTGGAAGAGTAAAATGGAAAAAAAATTAACAAGAAAGTTGAAAAAGAGAGGAAGATATATATCCAACATGTACAGATAGATAAATTATTGGTCGGTTGGCAGAGTTTGGTCTTGTGAATCTTTGATGTTAGATTAGCAGCAGACCTCTTCCACATTTCTGACTCTTCCAGTAATTTGATATTTTGAAATAATTGATACGTCTCCTATCTCTATTTGTAATAAATATCTTAATTCACCCAAAGTCGATGCTGTGGTGAATAATTTGTGAAGAATATTAATATTCCATTTTTCACGTTGAAGATTAACTTCTTGTTGGAACTAACTAACAAAATCATGTTTCATTGTATTCAATTGTATATAATAATATAAATGAATAAATTAAATAAAAAAAATTCCCATGACAATGTGTAGAATAGATCACAAAGTTGAGTGCAAAGAAGTTGGCAGCTTGTGTTGGAATAGGCAGTGGTGGCCACGTTGGGAATTAATGTGGAATAATTTTAGGTGAAATTCCAAGAATAGATTAAGGAGCGAAAAATCCTCATAGCCATTAACCCCCTAATGTTGTGCTAACTTTTGAGTTTCATTGTTGATCAGTCAGTCCCATGTGAATTGTGTAAGAAAGGGTAGAGATCGGAGATGTTGCAGAGAGCTGCGAACCATGCATATTCATGGTGGTGGGCCAGCCACATTCGCACTAAGCAATCCAAATGGCTCGAACAGAGCCTTCAAGGTAACTCACTCTTTTTCCCACATTTTTTCAACCTCAAATACATATGCTTCTCACTGTTTTTTGGACAACAAATCTATGTTAATCTAGTATACAAATGTTGATAATAATATACTACTCCGTGTTATTGAAAATTTGTAAATTTTGTTTGGAAAAATGCAGACATGGAAGAGAAGGTACAAGGCATGCTCCACCTGATTGAAGGAGATGGGGACTCATTTGCAAAGAGGGCGGAGATGTACTACCAGAGGCGGCCAGAGCTCATCTGCGCGGTCGAGGAGGCCTTCAAGGTGTTCCGCTCGTTGGCCGATCGCTACGACCTCTTATCCAAAGACTTCCAAAACGCCAACCACACCATTGCCACTGTCTTCCCTGAGCAGGTGCAGTTTGGCATGGCAGACGACGACGAAATCCTGCCCAAGATCCCGGACAACTTTGTCGTCCCGGATACCAACATGTCGAAGATCCCCAAGCCCCCGGTCAGGGATCTCAAGACCATCATTACTAAGGCCTCAAAGCAGTTTCAGGCCAAGAAGGTCAAGAATCAGAGCCGTCCGAAACCTGTTGTCGTCTCGGGGCTCACCAAGGAGGAGGCCCTTGAGGAGATCAACAGGATGCAGAAGGAGATTCTGTCTTTGCACACTGTGAAGGAGTTTGTGAAGAGCTCTTTCGAGAGTGGGATAGCTAAGTATTGGGGGATTGAGAGCCAAGTCATGGAGATGCAACAGAAGATTTGTAGGTTGCAGGATGAGTTTAGTATGGATAGTGTGATCGAGGACGAGGAGGCTCGTACGCTCATGGCTCAGGCCGCTTTGAAGTCGTGCCAGGAGACGCTCGCTATGCTTCAGGAGAAGCAAGACAAAACTTCTCTCGAGTCTAAGGACGAGTATGAACGGATTGAGGCTGCCTGCGGCCGCTTGAAGTCACTCCGGGAGAAGTACATGCTTGAGCAGAGTGATGGGGCTGAAAGGCCGGGGAGTTTATCGCATGAGTTTAGTAAAGACTTGGCTGCGTTGCTGCAGGAGACGAAGGAGCTCGAGGAGCTGCCTGAGAAGTTGGAGGAGAGCTTGGACACAGGCTCATTGGCCTCATTGTCTGTCACACAGTTAGCTGAGAAGATTGATCTGTTGGTGAATAAGGTGATAACGCTAGAGACTGCTGTGTCGTCTCAGACGGTTCTTGTGAACACGTTGAGGGCGGAGAACGATGAGCTAAATGTGCAGATCCAGAGTTTGGAGGAGGTGGAGGAGGATGGGAGCCTTGGTGGAGACACTGAGGGGTTGAGCTCCAAGGTCATTCAAATGGAGGAGAAGCTTAATAAGGTGCAAGATTTGAACAAGAATGTTGAGAGCCGCAACAATACGCTTCAAACGAATTTTGCCAAGGCGAAAACGAGCATTGACACTCTTTCAGAGAGGCTGAGTAGTGTGAAGGTGGAGGATGATCTTGAGCCTTCTTCTAGTGATCCGGATGGCGTGGTGGCCGCTCCTACGAGCTCTGGTGACCCTTCGGATGATGTCAAGGCGAATGCAGAGGAAGTAACCAGTGTGGAGGCTGATGAAGTGGCAGATTCCTTTACAGATGCTGATGATAGTCTCTTAACAGATGCAGAGACGGGCGAGGAGGTAGGTCGCGCCTCTGAGGTAGACGAACAAGGGGTAGACGTTGATGAAGTGGAGGCGCGTGAGGATGATGCTGGCCGCGCCTCAGAGAGTCTGGCCGCACGAGAGGCGAGCGAAGATGAGGAAGAGGTGTTCAAAGATGTGAGAGAGGTACACAGTGTAGAACAAGGAGTGAACAAGGTTCGACGCTCTTTCTCAACCGTGCAAGAGAAGGAACACAACGAGAACATGGTAAGGAAAACATCATCATTCTCTAGCCGCAAAACAATTACGGAGATTCTAGAAGAAGATTCCGAAGATTCGCCAAGACACCGAGGCAGAGCCAAGGCGAAGGCGCAAGAGAAAGACAAAGACAAAGACGACTACAGCTGGCAGCAAGTTCTCCTCTGCGGAATGGAGGATAGAGAGAAGATCCTCCTCAAAGAATACACCACAATCCTAAGAAACTACAAGGAAGTAAAGAAAAAGCTCAACGAGGTCGAGAGAAAGGAACGGGACAGCCAATTCGACACCACCATACAGATGAGAGAGCTCAAAAAGGCCATCGCAAGACGAGACGATGAAATCACCAATCTCCGCATGAGGCTAAGCACCCTCGAAGGGGCCACCGCCCCACTCTCCACCATCTCAGAAGAAGACGAAACCTTCCAGCCCGGAGAAAATGAGGATGTAAGCCTCACCAAGGACATCAGAGGCCCCCCCTTGACAGACGAAACCAACGAGACAAGGGTGGTGTTCATGGCATCGTCGCTGTCACAAGTGGAGGAGAAGCTACGGGCAGACATCGACGCCATACTAGATGAGAATCTAGACTTCTGGTTCAGATTCAGCACCGCGTTCCACCAGATACAAAAGTTCAAGACAGAGGTCAGAGACTTGGATGAGGAGCTGTCGAAGCTGAGAGAAAGGCGGAAAACAGACAACGGAGGAGGAGGAGACACACAGATAAAATCAGAAGTGGTCCCAATATTCAAGCACCTGAGGGACATACAGAGGGAGCTATCAGTGTGGCTTGAACAGAGCGCGCCGTTGACGGATGAACTGAAAAACAGGTTTACCTCACTATGCAACATACAAGAGGAGATCACGGAGGCGCTGAGAGGAGGGGTGGAGAAGAGATTCAGCAGCCACCAGGCGGCCAAGCTGCAAGGGGAGGTGCTCAACATGAAGCAGGAGAATGAGAAGGTGAGAGAAGAGCTCGAGGTGGGGCTCGACCACGTAAGCATGTTGGAGCTGCAGATAAACAAGACGCTGGGGCTGCTAGATCAGGAGTTTGGGATATCAGAGCAGTCAGAGAATAGAGGTAAAGTGCCGCTGAGATCATTTATCTTTGGGACTAAGTCATCCAAGAAGCCTAAGGTTTCCCTCTTCTCTTGCATGCATCCTAGTAGGAAATATCAGGTGCTTAGAGCTGGGCTTCGTCTCTCCTCTCATAATAACTCTTCTTGAATCTCTTTTTTCTATCAATCTTTGTTTTCTTAGACATGACATGTGTGTTTTTCATGCTAACTCTCTATGTAATAAGCACTCTCATATTTTTATCTACTACTAACATTTTCACAAAGTTGTGTTTTGTTATCTTAACTACACTTGTTAATTGGCCCAACCTACTCCATTTTTGGGTTTGTGAATCTTAACAGGATTAGATAGTGTTTTCTCAAATTGAAATATTTCGTACAAAAATAACTACTTCATCGATTCCACCATAGTTAAGTTGCATTCGGTTTTTGGTTATCAAACTATAGTTAGTAGGAGTGTCCAAACGGATAGTGGATATCATATCATTTCCGATCTGATCCGATAACCAAAAATATAGGGATACGGGTCCGGAGCGGATTTCATCCAATTAAATGTTTCCGTTATCGGGTAATACCCGAATGAGTACACGAGTATACCCGATTAGCCGTACAAAATATGGTTTATTAATTACTACCTTCGTTCATAAAAAAAATAGTTTTAGTAGGGGACAACACAAGTGTTAATGCGAAATTGGTAAAGTAAAAAATAAGTATTGAGAAAAAAATTATTAAAGTATTGTTAATGAAAAATGAGATTAACCTGATTAGAGAGTGGAACTTACTATATAATAGATAGAGACTTGCGTATTTTGATAGAAGGATTAAAATAAAAATTACAAAACTATTTTTTATGGACAGATGAGTATTAGGTAGTATACGAATCATACAATTACCCTAAATTTATATAATAATCACTCAAACCACCCTTCACTCCACCTTCTATGTCAAATAATCGAAAATACTACTAGCATTTACTAAAACTTGGGCTGTTAATTCTCTCACTAATTTTATGAATCTGCATCTTCTTGCGCTGCACCATTCTTCTTGTTTAAAATTTCTACCATGCTTGCGCCATTCTTCATCGTTTGCTTGTCTTTTTCTTTCATTGCTACACATGAAGTATGAGGTTAATCAGTTAATGTAAAAAAGATTTTGCATTGTAGAAAGTTGGCCACACATGTGTTTATTGTTAACTATAATTAAGATATAAAAGTAGATTCAAAATAAATTAAATAATTTCATTCTTTTTGCATGTCCATTTGTTGCAATAATTGGATTATTGGATATAATTATTAAAGCCGGAAAATATAACTTTAAAATAATTTTATGATAAAAATAGTATAACCTTTTTTATATTAACATAGTATGAGATTCTCGGGAACATGTGAGTTCCTTGTGTCCGAACATTTACAACTGCAATCTAGTAGATAACACAGTAACAACATTAATATAAACATAATAAACAATTTTCCTGAACTCATTACATAAAAATAAATAATATTTTAAGATTCTTCAAACTATTAACTACGGTCTAATCTCACTATTAACCCGCAAATACACGTTAACATCGAATAGATACTAATAGAGCAAACAAACAAAAGAATGATCAAGATTTTATGTTAAAATTAAATCAGAAGTAATTATATTTTATTTTATATACATAATATTATTTCTATACATAATCCATAGTGCCATATCCAGTATAAAAAATAAAAATAAAAATATTTAAATATATCTGATACTTAAACTGGGTCTAGCAAATGATGAATGAACATTTCTGCCATGGATGCTGACATGGCAGGGATATAATACAAGCATGAAAGAATCCTAAACATGATGATAATCGTATAATATTCCCAACAAAACTTCAATATTATTAGTACTAAAAATCTTAATAATTAATTACGTTAACAACAGTTAAGCCAGAAGGAGACAGAAGTGCACGTGCGCCTCTCCGCAATCGCCGAGAAATTTGAGTCAAAAGATGCCGCGCACGTGCCTCTAGTCAAAGGTCAAAAGGCAGTGATTGCATTGCACGAGCCTATAACTCTTTTCTCTCCCCTTTAGTTTTTAATTACTGTATTTTATTTCGGTGTTCGGAAATTCGAATGTGTATAAAATATTTTTATAAAGGGGAAAAGATTACTCCTAACCTAAGTCTAAGATAAGAACGACGAGTAGGATCCGTCTTTGATTAATTATACGCCCATGCATTCACATTTATTTATTTAGTTGTAAACTTATGAGTTGAAAATTTTGACTATCACGGATTGTACTTTGCATGCTCTTTTTATATTACTAGTATATCATGATGTATGATACTAAATCCTCTATTATATACTACTACTACAATATATTTTATTTTGATTGTTTTAAAAGCCAAACACTTAATTAATGTATAATTTAAATTTAAACTTTGCATAGATGAAATTTGAGTCGACATATGAGTTTATATACTACACTCAAAATCTCAATACTTTTATCATCATCACAATTTCAATTTACTGTTACATTATAAAAATAGTCAAAATTATACTCTTTTTTTATCATCATCACAATTTCAATTTACTGTTACATTATAAAAATAGTCAAAATTATACTCTTTCCGTCCCACGATAGGAGTTATATTTGGTGTAGGCACGAGTTTTAAGAAATATAAAAAATAGTGGATTGAAAAAGTTAGTGAAATACGAAATCTACATTTTATATTGATTTTATAATAGAATATGAGTAAAGTGGGTTAGTGAAATGTGGAACCTACTTACCATTTATGGTAAAAAAAAAAGTGAAATGTGACTCTTGTTGTGGGACGAACCGAAATAATAAAATATGGGACAGAGGGAGTAACTTTTAGGTCTAAAACAACTCAACATCGCATCCATTAATGTAAAACATTTATTCTCTTCCTCGCCCAATATTCTTTGTCACATCCTTGTCTCCTTCCACTCCGACCACCACTCTTTGTTGTTGATAACTACCTCTTCTAATTTCCTATTTGGTCTGTGGGCATTGGATGCGTTGTGGCGGAGGAGCGACGAAGTTAGAGTGTGGCGGCGGATGACTAAGCATTTTCATCTAAAAGCTTTTAGGCGATGAAACTATTTTCCTCCTATCAAATAAAAGCACATCAAAGTCGTAGGCACCGACGAACTTGAGGTAGAATCGATAAATGGATAACACAATGCTCCTAAAATGCAAGCTAAGATACTAGAGTTCAATTATACAGATAAGAGAGACTGGAGAAATGCTTTGAGTTAGTGATTTGATATCCATCTACACCTCCATACCTTTTATAGGCACAACTAGGGATACGAAGAAGGATGAAATTAAACAACTATAAGCTCACGGTGGTTATAAGGAAATTTTGATAGAATATATTGAATTTAGAAATGAATTATATAGATATTAAATAAAAATAATAATATTCATAAAAAAGCTTTGCTGGCTCTTAAACTCCGAAGAAGATTTTGGATTTCTTTAGCGCATTTTTTATTTTGTTACATTGATATTCATGTTATTTCTTATAAAATATCCTACTGTATTCATGAATAGTTAGTATATATATATATGGGATGTAATCAATTGCTAACTAATTACCAATCTCAAATTGAGACCAATTTTCAACCATTAGATTTGAAGATCTTGTGGTTAATATAATGTCAAATGTAATATATTTTAAATTTAAATAATTATTAATTAAATTAAAAGGGTATTAATGTCAAATCCTATATGTAGTAATTATAACTAACTACTTTCTCTCTCATCAAAATCATCTCAAATCTTTAAATTTACGTAACTCTCTCGATTTAAATTATTTTTTCGCAAAAAATATATCAAATTAAAGATAATTTAATAGGATTTCAACGAGATCTCAATTGCATATGTTCCGACGATGTTCGGGTGATGAAATTTGATAAATTATATTTCAATTTTCGTACATGTTGATAAGCAGCTATTTTCAACAAATGCAACAAAAAATCTCAATATATTGTAGGCAAAATCTCAATATTATGCATGTCCAATCTCAATAAAAATGTGTTGATATTTTTTTGTCCTTGTGTTGATATTCTAATGTCATATTGTTGATATTTGTAATACACAATGTTGATATAAAAAAACACTCACGAAAATTATCATATGATAACATAATGACGATATTACCATTTTGTTGATATTTTGTCAACTATTTATTGAGATTTTGTGAGCTTTAATCTCATCCACTCATTTTAAAATCCAAGGGTGGAGATTTAGTCTTGATTTTGGATTAGAGTGCTATAAGCATTAGAATAGGACCCTATATATATATATATATATATATATATATATAGAGTTGTGATCAATGTCGAACCAATTTTAAAGACTGAACTAGAGACCAAATCTGGGCCATTAGATCTAGTTTTTTTGATGAGACGTGCTATTGTGAAAATTTTTTCTGCTTCATTACTAGCCCATTTTACTTCATTGTATAGGTTTATTACTTCATTCTGTACGTAATACCTTGAAACTACAACATGTTTTTACTTGCTTCCAGTAGGTTTTGAAATGATTCAACATATGCTTCATTCAAATTAATTGACATGAGTTTTTGTCATAACTCATATTTATTGTGATAACCTAATAACCCTAATTTTATGGACGAAAAATATCATTTTATGGAACAGAATATCATTTTATGCATGCTGAAAAAATATCATTTTATCGTGTATAAATATCATTTTTAGTAAAAATGATACTTTTGACCCATAAAATGATAGGGTTATTAGGTTATCACATAAATATGAGTTATGATATGATCGCACCCCTATATATATATATATATATATATATATATATATATATATATATATATAAATCTTTTCACTCTTTTAATTTTATTAAAAAAATGACACTCTTATTATTTTCAAAAACCAACATTTAAAAAATAAATAGTTTTTTCCATTTTCCTAATATTATTAAAAAATACATAACGACATTTTTATTATTTTCACCAAAATTCTCTTTTGTATATGAAAAAATATCATAACATACATATTATTTTGACTAATATTAATAATAAAGGTTCTGCAAAAAGATATGACTTTAAAATTTCATTATTTAATTATCATTTTAATTCAAAATAACATGAAATGTTCGATTAATTCACTATAATTCTTAGCACAATGTATTAATATATATAATATGTAAGTATAAGGCAAAATTGTAACACTGGGAGCTCCATAACAATATTATAAAAGCAACTCATATACGGTTAGATGATTGAAGAAATAAAATATTTAAGACTAAAGGTCAAAATTGGTCCTAAATATATAGTCAGAATTTTAATTTGGTCTAAAACATTTACTTTTTGAAAATCGAGGACAAAACATTTGTAATCGTTATCGAAGTGGTCCTAAACATTTGACATCGTTGTCAAAGTGGTCCTTTTCCGTAAAAAACTAACGGTCAACGCCTAATTAATGATTTTTTTAACTTAATTAATATACTAATGCATAATTAATTAAGCAAAATTAAATATAAAATTAATAAAATGCTAAGAAATTCCAAAATCGACTATTTCTCCATTTTTTTCCTTCTTTTCCATCTCTCCTTCGTTCTTCCTAAATCGGAATCTCTCTCTTCTTCTCTCCGGCGCTCAACGTCGTCGCGTCTTTCTCTCTCTGCTCGATCTTCCACAAATCGTCGTCATCGTGTGTTTCTCCGCGTTGCTGCTGTCCGAGTTCAAAATCGTCGCCGTCCATTGCTGGAAGAGAAGGAAAAAGAGGGAGAAATAGTCGATTTTGGAATTTTTTAGCATTTTATTAATTTTATGTTTAATTTTGTTTAACTAGTTATGCATTAGTATATTAATTAAGTTAAAAATTCATTAATTAGGCGTTGACCGGTAGTTTTTTACGGAAAAGGACCACTTCGACAACGATGCCAAATGTTTAGGATCATTTCAAATATTTTGGACCCGATTTTCAAAAATTGAATATTTTAGACCAAATTAGTATTATGGCTCAATATTTAAATAAAAAGAAATAGAAACAAAATATTGTATAGTGACAATTGTTAAAATCGTCGTCAACTTTGAAAGAGTGAGCAGTGTCAGAAAGTGCAATGACACCGTAACACTATTTAATCAAATATGCAAATATTTGTTTTTCAAAATAATCTACATTTGCAAAGTGAACTAGCACGAATAATGAGTAATATTGGAAATAATTTAATTAGTTGAGTGTGTTAAAATTTAGAATTTTGTGAATAATAATAATTGTAAGAATTTAATTAATTACTTAAAATATTTATTTTTCATAATAAAAAATTGCAAATGGTAGTAGCATGAATAATGAGTGATTTTGAAACAAATTAATTATGCAAAACTATAATTTGGAAAACATTAGAACAACATTAACTTTTGTAAAAGCATTCAAGTTTTTGTTTTTGTTTTTGAAAACCTACAGATTTACGTGTATTATTTTGTACTACTTGGCATGAATTTTCCAATGGGTCAAGATTATAGATCCGACAGATCTACTTGTATTACATGAAATAGTTAAGAGACTCATAAATAATAGTAGTAGTACAACTTACTAGTACTATAATGAAAGAATGAATTTAAGGGATGTATTGTTGACAACGAAACTAAGTAATCTATTTATGTAATATTGTGGTCCTATCAAAAGCCTACGATGATTAAAAGAGTTAGGAAATTGAGTTATAAGACTATTTTCAATTGCACGCTCAGACCTAAACTGAAATAGTAGATAATTAGCTTTAATGGTACTCTAAAATCAATCTCATTTTTAGTTTTTGAGTTAAATATACTCCTTATCTTTAGGTTTACACTAAAATAAACTTAAGTCACTTTTTTAAATTTTGTGAGTGAAAAAAAATATAATATAGAGAATATTCATCTAAATTTGAGTTTAGAATAACTGATTAAAGTAAAATAAATATTTAATAGTATGATATTCACACATGAATAGATTTTAGTTTAGTGTAAATAGTTGGAGATCAATATTTAATAGTATGATATTCACACATAAATAGATTTTAGTTTAGTGTAAATAGTTGGAGATGGTGGATAATTTTATTAGTACCATTAGTCCCTGAACATATGGCGTAATACGATTTAGAGGGACTTTTGCACTATTCTTTGACATTTCCACCATTTTAACTCCTTTTAAATTGAGGGAAAAAATTGTCCATTGACTAAGAATATGTGGTGATACTAAATACTTTGTCGGGTACCTTCTTTGTGATTTTTGTTTCAGTTAATTATGAATTTTTTTCTTTTTTTTTTTCATTTTATTATTCTTTTTCCTTCTTATTTTTTTATTGTAAAAATATTAATATAAATCAAAATAAAGTTTAATAATCATATTGCAATATACGATTATGTTATTATACATTTGTGAATCTAATATCCTAAATAAATGAGTGACTATTGGATTGAATCCTAAACTACTCCGATTTATATACCAAAAATGTCTTATACTTTCAATATATAAATAAAATACTTTTAAAATTAATTATATCATACTCCTATTAAGTAAATACTTATCAACATAATTAAAATGTATACATCCAAAATAAAAGGGCATGATTTAATTAGTTGCCACTTCACTTACTTATTGGTCATCTTTTTTAGTTATACTAATCATTAACCGAATTTGCTTAAATAATTTGCGATTTTGAATTTTATAATTAATTTATTTTAAATTTATATTTTGAAAATAATAAATAGAAAAAGGAGAAAAGAAGAAAAAATAATACTACTCCATAATGAGAAGAAAGAAAAAAAAAATTAAATCCAAAATCGCAATGAAAGTACCCAATGAAATATTAATACTAGTGCTGCTTGTTTTAGATAAATCTGAATGACATATATTAATGGATATATAGTTAATGGGTAATTTTATTCCTATAGTTTATGGAAAATCCAAACAGGTTCAAATATCTAAAATATAATGCAAAAGATTCTCGAATGTGACTATACAACGACAAAGCGATCAATTGAAATTTTTTAGTCTAATTGAGAATTGAGATACATTATCAGCTATTCATTTTCATTGAATAAGTGATTTAGAATTTGTCACATAAAAAATATTTTTAAATTAATTAATTATAAAAGGGCAGAATGATAATTTCATGATACATTTTATTCAATAATAGTAATTTTTTAATTTTATTTTTTTTAAATTTTTTTAAAATTTATTTATTTATTTATTTATTGTCAGCTACATATACAATTCATGTCAACTACACATATAATGTCAACTACATATATAATTCATGTCAACTACACACATATAATGACAACTATACATATATAATGTCAACTATAAGCTGTTGACATTTGATATGCAAGCTATTAACGATAATACCCCCAAGTTGACATAATCTACTTGTAGTTGACATTTCGAAAATATTGTGGATGAGTGGTAAAAAATACATCTCAATTTTCAATAAGGCTAAAAAATCTCAACCTAACAGGTTCCTATACAATGTCTATAGATTAATGGTGCTAATAAAAATTATTGAGGTACCAAAAAGATTGAAACTAAATTCTCCAAATCTAAATTTATAATTCACTCTAATTAAAAACTAACTGTACTTTGAAAAGAATTATAGCAGGCGAAAACATATTGAAAATATAGAAAAGGTTTACGTTAAAATGACAATACCTCTTAGAGTGACACCGTGATACCACATATACATCAATATTAAAGACGCTACACAACAATCTATAGATTGTTGTATAATGTACTCCTTCCGTCCCATAAAAGTTGAGTCGTATTCCTTTTTAGTCCGTCCCAACAAAGTTGAGTCATTTCCTTTTTTAACAAAAGACAAAACATCTAATCACTCTTATTTTATTCCATCATTTACTTTACTCTCTCTTATCTTTCCTATTTTTTTCATCTCTCCTATTTATTTAATATAAATTCTTAATCTCCGTGCCCAAAAGTTTTGTCCCAACTATTATGGGACTGAGGGTTTACAAAATATTGCTGGCCGAGAAAAATTGTTGTATAGTGTATAAAATATTGTTGACCTTTTTTTAGGGTATTTTTTGCCACGTAAAAGCTAATTATTTATCCACATGTAAAAATGATTGGCTAAGAATGATGTTATTTTAAGAGGGGATGACGCCCTGACACTCTCGTGCAAACGAAATTAAAAAATCCCCTTTAAATTTAAAAACTCGATAAACTTCGTAGATAGACCGCCTTCCCGCATCTTACGCGACGTTTGCCGCATAATATAAAAATAAAATTGTCGAGTTTATTGTTTATCTCATCACCTTTATGCTAAATAATTCAAAAATCATCTCTTTAATTCGAAAAAGGAAAACCTCATGGTTCGTTCCCCTCTGGTTTTACGCCGAATGGCAGACTCAACCGCCTTTCCCTCCCCATTACTTTCCTCCATCTGCCTTCTCTCTCTTACATTACATACACATTACATTTAAATCTTTATAAACTACAAAAACCCTTCTAACTTCTCACCACTTTTACTTATTATTGCTAGCTGTTGATTGACTAAATTTTACTGCCTTTATTTCAAACTTCTGCATTTGGCCTTCTTAATCCCACTCCATTAATGAATGGATGTTGCTAATTAAGTAATTAGGTACTACTACTGCTTCTTAGTGGAGTACTACTATGATTTTTACTTGTGCTTAATCTCATGTTCTCTCATTTTCAGATTATAAACCGAGGAAGAAATTAAAAAGATGGCGCCCGACAACAACTGGCTCTCTTTCTCTCTCTCTTCAATGGAAATGCTCAACTCCTCTTCATCTTCTTCTTCTCATCACCCTAATCATTCCCACCATTACTATTCCTTCGGAGATAACTTCTACACCACTGGTATGCATTTTCTCAGCTTTTCTGGACGTTTTCACGAATCTTTCAATAAAAACTTCACTCTAAAACACCTCGATCTCTCCGTTTTTTTTTGAAAACTAAATTAATTTGCACATTGAGTATTGGCTGAGTTAACTCGCTAACAACTCGTTATCACACTCACTGTTTCAGGGTGGCCGAGCCACAAATCCGCCGCCGACGATATTCACTACATGCAGCAGCAGCAGCAGCCACCGCCGAAGCTGGAGGATTTCTTCGCCGCCGCCGGCGACTCGACGGAAACTCAAGATTCCTCCCTGACCCACATCTACGACCACCACCACCACGGCGCCGCCTACTTCGACGGAGGCGAGCAGCAAGATCTGAAGAGCATTATTGGGTTCCAGGCCTTCTCCGCCAACTCGGCCTCCAACGTCGACGACTCGCCCTTCGCCGCCAAGACTCAGTCTCCGGTTGAGTCGGCCACCGAGTTGGCGCCCTACTCTCACTCCCCCGCCGCCGCTAATAATGGGTTGTCTCTCGACGTCAACATTGACAACAACGGCAACACCAATAAAGCTGTCGTGGCCGCGGATTCCAAAAAAATCGCCGATACATTTGGTCAGAGAACTTCGATTTACAGAGGTGTCACTAGGTGAATAATTTTTTTATTAAATCCAATCTTTTTCTTGATTTAGAAGAATTTGTTTCTGTTTACATGCATGACCCAGATAAAAAGATTTGATTTTTATTTGATTATCTGATTAAATTTGTGATGTTGCAGACATAGATGGACAGGGAGATATGAAGCGCATCTATGGGATAACAGCTGTAGAAGAGAGGGCCAAGCAAGAAAAGGGCGTCAAGGTACAACTAATTCATTTTTTCTCTCTCTGGGCTTGTACTTTTTTCGAGGAATAATCAATTAATTCCATCATACCAAGAAAATTGTGTAGAAAAATTGAATCTTGTTATCTTTCAATCAGGTTTTATGATGATTGATTGAGAAATAGTGTAGTACTAAATGTACTTGAAAGTTTTTGATCTTGTTATCTGAATTCTTGAAATGTTTACCCAAAAGTTAATGAAATTATTCTTGTTTTAGATTTGATTGTAATAAGTGTAACACAAGCATCTGGCTGTGAACATAGTCTGAACACTGGTGGTCTGAATTTCTGAAATGTTTATCAGAATTTTTTACTTTAGCTTTTGCCTCTTTTTATATCATGGGACAATGACTTTAGATGAGGTTTGACCAAATATGAAATTTTGAATGCCCACCTTAATTTCTGGAATTTGCTCACTTTTTTTGAAAATGGGCATCACCACAAACAAAAGTTTCTTGTTTCAAGTATATCTACTAACATCATCATTTAATAAAATGGGGTGTGATGATCGCATGCATTGCTATATTGGGAAATTGGGACAAGGAAATGTGTGTTGTTATTTTTAGTGATGGGAACATGTGAATAATTTTGGGACTAAAATGTTATCTAGTGTAGGCTGTGACATTTGCCAATTTAGCTGCAATTTATGTGACATAGGTTAAAACAAGAAAAGAGTTGATGGTAAAAAATGAGCCTGTCTTGTGTAAGTAGAATGGCTGAATTTTAACATAAAGAAGCTCTCCTTGCTTTTGTACCCATTTTGTTTGTTTGCTCTAACGCAATGTATCGTCTTTTGCATGGACCATGATCGTGTCGGTGTTGCTCAAAACGCGAACTTTATGCTACAGTTTATCTTGGTGAGTGACGTTTAATTTTGTTTCTACAACTTTGTTCAAATATGCAATTTCATCTCATGGATGTGAGTGTTTATCATGTGATTTGGGAATGCAGGCGGATACGATAAGGAAGACAAGGCGGCACGTTCTTATGATTTGGCTGCTCTTAAGTACTGGGGTCCTACGGCTACTACTAATTTCCCGGTAGAGTTCTAAATCGCCTTTTCTTGAAACCGGATGGTTGTTATCGTGAATTATAATCCTAATCCGAGAATTGCGGCTTTAGATGTCGAATTACGCCAAAGAAGTGGAGGAGATGAAGCATATGACTAAACAAGAGTTCATAGCCTCACTAAGAAGGTTTGCTTATACTATTACTCAGGAAAAATTTCTCTATTTATAAGGCATCACATTTTTGCCTAAATCATTATTTTCTGTAATATTTTCAGGAAAAGCAGTGGCTTCTCAAGGGGAGCATCAATCTACAGAGGTGTTACAAGGTGTGTTTCGTCGAAATCAAGGTTAATTTCTAAGTTTATTCATCAAGAAAAACACGTTGTTAAGCGCATATTTTGCTTACTTCCACAGGCATCATCAACAAGGCCGATGGCAAGCAAGAATCGGCCGTGTTGCAGGGAACAAAGATCTCTACCTCGGTACATTTGGTACGCTCCGATTCCTTTTCGTGTCGATGATGAGATATATAACGAAAAATGACGAAACTGACATGTTCTTGTTGCAGCAACTGAAGAGGAGGCAGCAGAGGCGTACGACATAGCGGCGATCAAATTCCGAGGGATAAACGCGGTCACGAATTTCGAGATGAACCGCTATGACGTCGAGGCGATTGCAAAGAGCCCCCTCCCCATTGGTGGGACCGCAAAGCGGCTGAAGCACTCCCTCGAGGGGGTCGACAAAGCATTGCCTCTGGGCAGCAGCAGCATGCTTCAAACTCCGTGCAACAGCAGCGGTGGCAGCAGCATCAGTTTCGCTGCGATCCAGCCATCCTCGGGCATCCCATGTGGCGTGCCCTTGGACAACTCCACTCCGTACTACCACCACAACCTCTTCCACCACCTCTACCCCAACGATCCGGTGGCCTCCGACACCTCCAGCTCGGTCTCCTCTCTGACTACACCGATGAACATGATGCAGGCGCCGGGGGAGTACTTCGTCTGGCCTCACCACACCTATTAACATGCTAGCTACACTTAGCCAAAGATACTGGTCTTCTTCTACTAATGTTTAACCCATAGTCCCTATTCGAGGGGATTCGTTGTCGACTAACCATAGTGTCGCTCGCTCGTCCGACCTGATATAAACTCTTAGGATTATTAGTCTTGTGAACAATGAAATGGAAGGTTTTAGTTTCTAGGTAGAAGATGGGAATATGTGGTGTAAGTAGCTTTGGTTGTTTAGATGTATGTTGAATGATGCAGGTAGCAGTTGGTGTGGATTAATTTTCAATCAGTTTTCCACTGCCACTATCTGCTCCTGCAATCACTCAAATTTTGCTGCAGTTTTTAGCACATATATATAAAAATCACACAAAATATATATTCTCTAATTCCTTGATTCCTTGATCTTGATTGTGTCTCATGTTCAATTTGGACATGTCTACTAATCCAAACCTCTTAAAAAAAGCTAATAGAAAAGTACACTCAGCTCTCTGTACATACTTGATTTTGAGCAACAATACTAGAAAAAAGAGGTGAGAAACACATGGAACTTCAACTCTCCTGATTCTTGAAAGTGTTGTTGCTATGTATATTATACACTACTCCATAACTAGCTGCATATGGCGATTCAAATCCGTGAGGTACGCGGGCGAGTCGTAGTCCTCTGCGTCACAGGCATCTATGTGCAGCGTTCGTCCCCCTATCGACATCAGCTTCATGTCCTCCACATAGTCGTCGCCTTGCAGCATCTGCACGCGCTCGCCCATGGATTTCTGCTTCATGTCCAGCCCGTTATCGCCTTTCAGCAGCTGCACAACCTGCACAAAACACGTGGGCGTGAAGGGTTTTCGCAGATGTGTATCTCGACTAATTAGAAAGTGTTGGTTAGTTACACGCATCATGTTTGGCCGTAGCGTAGGCTGGTGGTGGATGCACGTCGATGCTGTGAACATTGCACGCTTCATCTCCACGACGTCGTAGTTCCCGCCTAACCTAGGGTCGGCTATCTCTTCCACGCTGCTGTTCTCCAAATGAGGCTTTGCCTGACAGCAGATGCGGGCCTTTTCAGTCTCGTATTTTATTTCATCAGCATTAATATAACCAAATCACAGACATACCCACATCACCAGGCTTTGGCTGGAGGAATCAACTGCGCGACGCCCTGTGATGAGCTCGAGTAATAGAACCCCAAAAGCGAACACGTCTGTCTTCTCATTAACCAACCTGTGCATGAAGTACTCCGGAGCCATATACCTGATCTCGACTTAGTAAACATTAGTACGGATGTAAAGGGAGATGCAACGGGTGAAGAAAAAGTGTGCTTTCGACTTTCGTACCCAAAAGTTCCCTCGATTGGAGTGACAACAAGATGAGCCCAGCCCTCAGGAAGCCATTTTGCTAGTCCAAAATCTGATATCTGCAAACACAAAGACAGTTACATTGTATCGAATCAACATCGAAAAACCAGAACAAGAACCTGAGCTTCATAATCCTCAGAGAGCAAGATGTTTGAGGCTGTTATGTCTCTATGGATTATTCGCCTCTGGCAGCTCGAATGCAGGTATTGCAAGCCCTTGGCCACCCCGATAGCCACCTTGTATCGCGTCCCCCAATCCAGATGACAATCTTCTGAGCCTGAAAAAGTAAACCACACTTCATCAGACATGATTCAACATCATATATAGTCCAAATCCAAGACCAGCATCAACAAAAGCAGGAACATCACCGTGTAGGGAAGTGGCGAGGCTTCCATGGGGCGAGTATTGTAGCACGAGGTACAAGCCCTGATCAGCGCTGAAGCCAATGAGCTTAGCAGCGTTGGGGTGGTCGATGTGGGCAATGATCCCGAGCTCAGCCAAGAAATCACCGTTCTTTCCTTCATCGTTCTTCTCCCCCTTCATTATCTTCTTCACTGCCACAACTTGACCGTCGTGTAACATTCCTTTGTACACTTCTGCGTGCCCCCCTTTCCCGATCATTTTGTCTATCAATGTAGATCGATATAAGCCAAGATCGACCGTTAAAATATATAGGTCAACAAAAGTAAACATAGGAGAAGAGAGAGACTCAAAATCTCAACTTGAAATTCTTGATGGAAGCCAATATTAAAAAGTATGACAAATAATGGATTCAAGAATTTAGTATAGTAAGGCAAAATCTTGAATGTCAACCAACTACTTTTGCTGACTTGTTACATAAACAGCAACAATCATCAACCATTTTCTTGATTTTACCAAAACAACTTGAGACACCCCTTATTTTTCAAGATTCCATATAACTAACACACAAACTAAAACAACAAAAAAAACAAAAAAAAATCTGAGATAACTGAAAAAACTAACTCTTACCGGAACTAAATCCATGGGTAGCATGTCTCAACTCCTCGTAGCTGAAATTCCTCCACGACGGTTTAGGCATGATGAAATCCCCGGCGTCCTCAGAGTTGCTCCGCCTCCCCTGCGCTCTCCTCCTCTGCGCCTTCTTCGACATCCCATTACCCCCTCCCAGCAACGAGATGGTCGAAATCTTCCATACGGACGACGTCTTCTTCACCTGCCCGAACATCTTCTTCCACTGCAGACTGCTGAGCTCCCCCGATTTCTCGTCGAGCCTCGACACCATGTCGAGAACTCCCCTCGGAGACGTCTCCTCATCGGTTTCTCCCAGCTTCGCCCCAGATGCAGGGGACTCTGTTTCATCTTCTGTTTTCGACCTCTGCTTTTCAAGGTTCTTCTTCTTCCTCTGCTTTCTTGGAATGTTTTTGCACTCTGCTGCCATACAATATTCTTACATGAGTTTCTTTTTTTAAGGTTGTAATGAATACTAGTATGAGATTACCTTCGATCTTCATGGAGAAATGATTGAACACAGAGCTTTTGTTTCCCTCTCTCGCTCAGCAAGAACAGAGGAGAGAGAAAGCTTCTGAAATGGTTGAAGAGAGTATAGATTAACGGTATATTTATGGGCCACGAATTAGTTAAAATAATAATAATAATAATTTTGTTAATGAATTTGTACTATAGTGTAATGAAAAATGAGGAAGCTGGTTTAATTAGGATGTGAATTTCCCTTAGCGGTTCGTGACTGCGGGCGCAACTGCCGCTTCTACGCTCACAATTGATGACCTATCACCATTTTGAATAGTACTACTATAATTATTATTTTGGGTAGGGTGTATCGACAATCAAATAATTTCGTTACGTAAATGTTCATAAATGCAGTTTATTATGTTTGGTATATTATACCGATCAATTGCCCATTTTTATTTTCTTCCAATATATTCTACCTAATTTCTAGTACTAGTATCTACCTTCTAGTAATTTACATGTTAATGATCCACTATGAAATAATCAAATAAATAATAATGTTGAGTTCTTGTCTCAGGCTCAAATATGTATGTACTTGAAAAAAATTAAATAATCGGATATTTGCTACTCTTTTAGGTAAATTAAAGGACTATAAATGTAACATAAGTGATACTGCATATATAAGACTCTTCTCAAATTATTTGTACGCCTTTTCTTATGAGTAGGGAAAACAACTGGCTTAATTAATTAATGATTCCAAAGTCAAATTATCACATGTTTAATCTTCAGATTTGAGCCAATTTTCATTTCTAAGGAAAGTAAAGGCTGCTTAATTGTGATTGCAACAATTCCAAATATTTCCATTTTATCAAAAGCATCTACTTTCCCCCCCATTAATTGTAAGGCGTCATTTAAATAATCACTATGAACGAACTTGTGCACTAGAATTTTTATACATTTATATTGTGAATCGAGTTTTGTTGTGAAAGTTTCAATCGATCTAAGTATCTTGATTGATACCCAAGCGTTTGATTTTTTTTCTGTTATGAATGAAAATGCTCCAGCCAAAAATTGGCAAGCATATTACATTGAGAAAGGTAGCAAAACAACTATACCAAGAAACATATATTAAAATATTAATAAAATTAAATAATAGCTTCACACACCAATATCAAGCATTTAGATGTATTGATCTTGCAACACACAACAAATAAAAGTGAACATGACAAGCAATACAAACTCCTCAAAATGAGATCAGAAAATCACTAATAGTGAAAAAAAGAAATTACGAAGGAAAACAAAAACTAAGCCAAAATCCGAAATTAGGCGCTGCCAACCCAAACATAATATTGCGGACTAAAAAAATTGGACACCGCCTATCCAAACATAATAAAATGGTCTCTAGCAACTAAATAATTTTAAAGCTAAGGGTTTAGCTCATATATCAAAGCGATGCTTGCTCAGATCGAAGCATCGTCATACCTATTGTAAACTAACTCAATGATTTAAGATTCCAAGTGCAGACAACAAATCCAAGCGACACTCACGTAACAATCAAAACAATCTACTTAAATTGAGATCTTATAACCAGAAATAGAAATAAAAGAAAACCCTAGGGCAAAAAACTGTAAACCATAATCCACCTAGGAAAGCAAAATCGGTAACTCTAAAAATCAGCTTAGAGCAAATTGAATCTAACTCCAAAAAGTCATATGTAGCAAAAGAAATTACCAGAGCTGAATGGGGAAGCTAAAATTCCCAAATAATATCAAAATACACTACATCACGAAGGGAAATAAATTAAGGCATTAAAAGTGAAGGGTTTTAGTCAATTTTTCATAGCGATTCTAAGATCGAACATCATCATACCAAGTGTGGTTGACTCCGCTAGTCATTGCATAATTATGTCTTAGACATTGAATTCAACACAACAAAATCCAATGTTGCTAACATCAACCAAGCTAACAACAACTTGGGATATAATGAAGATCCTCGTTTCGAATGATCTCATATGATGATTTCTAAAAAAATACTTAAATTAATTCTATGAAACAATTGATGATTTTAGATTGACACACAACTGATTAGTAAAAGGATAACAAGCATGTACTTACATATTATCGAAAACCTATTACATCTGATCTTCTTTTTTGTAGATGAGGGTTTGCTACACGCGTTACTCCACCAATTGCATTCTAACCTTCAATCTTCTAGTCAATTACTCTTACTCACAAATTTAAATATTATGTGAGCAATAAACTATCAAGGTAATTAAATAGTGAATTATGCCTAAACTGGTGGAGGGAAGAGAGTAGGAGTAGCAAACTCTCGTCTAAAAAAAGATCAACACAAAAATATAACCCTTGATCCATAGGAATATGCCTATGATCTATTTTTGCAATCTATACTACAAGTTAAATTGCATTATGGATTGGATATGTAATTTCACAAAATTAACTCAAGTATTTTCGGAAATGTCGCAACGAATATATAATATACTTATGATGGATGAATCATAGTTCGCATTTTTTTCTTAAATTGATTTTTAATGTAATCTTTCCCTATTGCGTACTATATTTCAAATCATAATAACAATCTCGATTTACTACTGTCTTAGCCTAAACTGTTCTATAGAAAATCTTTAGTTAATTTAAAAAATCCCATAAAGCTTACATCTAGTTGGCTGTTTGTGATTATAAAACAATCAGTCAAGCATGAACAAAGGGTTAACTTTAATCACTAAATTAAATCTAACATAAGTGAGTTTTCCATATTTTTAACCTTTTCACATGCAATTATATCTCCTTCATGCTTGTCCATTCTCGTGATCAGATGGAGATAAAATCCACCACACAAAAAAGTAAATTCAACTTATTGTTTGTTATACATACTTATTTTCGCCAACAAATTTAAATAAAATGTCGCGTTATATAATTTGCTTATTGATATTGATTTGAGATATTTTTTTACTCAAGAGTCAGAGGAATTAAGACTTCAAGGTATAGTGGTTGAACTAAATCAATTGCTCGCGCATTCCAAAATAAAAAGGAAACAAAAAGAAAGAAAGAGATTATAATATCACTAGGTTTAATGTGTACGAAATCCATAATTGATGAATCCACCAACCTCACCAGTCACTAATGTCAATACAGTTAGAGAAGTATGTTTAACCGATTTTTCACAAAGTCCACATGTCCTAGTCAAAGGGGTATACAATTCTAATTTTTGTGTGAGACCATCTCACAATAATATTTTTAAATTTATACCTAATTCATCTCGTAGAGATTTTGGGAATAATATATGTTTTAATGCTAAAAATTAATAAAACATAAAAGATAATCAGAAGAAAGTACTCCGTTGAGTTAGTATAGTAAATAGCGAGACCCACATCATTAAACTTACGATGAAAAAACATTTAGTATAAATTAATTTTATGAAATAAACAAAATAGCAAAATACAGTAAGGCTTTTTTTTAGATAAACTTATTTCAATCCTTATATTTCGCCCATTTCCTAATTTTAAAAGCCTTGTGTGCGTAGAGCTTCTTGTCATTCTTGTTGTTGCTTACTGATTTTGATTCAGAATGAATTTAAAATTCTATTTATTAAAAAAGTTGTACTATGAAAATCCTGCGACATAAAAATGACTTGTTGTATACAAATTAGAAAAAAAGATCACGACAATCCAAGGTAGTTTATTCTTGACTGGATACAAGCCACCAAAAGAGGAAAAAAAAAAGTAATCATATTTATGAAAAGAAATTGCTAATTGGATTTGGTAGTCCGAACTCAAAAGGTGGTCCACCAAAAAAACTGAGAAGTAGACAAATATTAATGTGATGTAGTCATACAATTATTTATTACTTAAGCAAATTGATTTTGGGTTGGTTAGGGGTGTGTGGCCTAATTATACATACTCATAATAAATAAAAACCCAAACGTGTAATTCAAATAAATATTATAGAGGTATAGAAAGGCTGTGTGAGTGACATAGATCTGCACTGAGATGTATAGTGCAAAATATTCAGTAATCAAGCATTTATCACACTAAAGTGCATCTATATTGGAGCATTTATCACACTAAAGTGCTTCTAGCTCAACCAATCCAATAATTCTCCCCATTAATATATCCTTATTGTGTGCTCCCTTATAATAGCAATTCTTAATAGCCTTTTGTTTTTATAATTGATAAGATAGATCGTACATTAGTACTATATGATATGATTGCATATCATTATTTTTATTACTATGAATTTTCTATAAATGGGTCAATTAGATAATAATGGGCCATAGTAGGCCCAATGTTGTTATCATGGTAAACCCAATAAAATATAATGGGCCAAAATTGGCCCAATTAGAATCGGGTGATAAGAAAAAATGAAAGTAAAGTAATCTGCAAAATCAAGTGAAAAGCAGCAGAGCAAAATTCAAAGTAGGAATGGCGTTGTTGGGCGAGGACGGGCGAGGCTACGAGCTGGCGCGCAAGCTGGAGAGCCAGGGTATTTGGCGGTCGTGGCTCGGCGACGCACTCTACTCCTCCTTCATTCCGTTCCTCTCGTCGCCGGCAGCCTGGGACTCCTTTATGCTTCCCGACGACTCCAAGTCTAGGCCGCAGATCTCGCTCGAGCTCCGAGCCCGCGCTCTTCTCTTCGATAAGGCATCCGTATCTCTGTTCGCGCAGCCTACCGCTCTCTCCAAGCTCAATCCTAATTGTGAGTCGAAGTTACCGTTTGCTATAACTTTGTGTTTTCCCCAATTTTTTAGCTCGGTTTGAAACGAAGAAGTTTAGGTCTCGTTAGGTGATTAGGTTTTTGGTTGTGAGTTACGATTGCTTTGTTTGTTTTCTGTCTGCTGCTATATCAATTTATTGATTTATAATTTTGCTTGAAATCAGTTTATTGATGTCGTAAGTTTGAACTCCAATGTTTAATTCGCTTTCTTACTGTTGTGGAAATTCAATTGAAGTGTTGCCTTATTCATCCACATTAATTACAACGTCCATGCTTGCAGCAATTGTTTCTGTTATTTCCAATTTTTGATGTTAGTAGTACTATTTTTTTCTTTTCTGTGCTTTTGATAATTAAAATTTACATGATAAATTGGTCAAGATCTGGAGCTGCACGGTGATGATGTGTATTTTACGTTGGAAAATGGTGGGCAAGATGTGGACCAACGACACCCAGGCGTTGCTGCTTCAAGTACTACATCATCAAAGGTATTTAAGTTTTTATCTTAGTAGCTTGTTCGGTTTTCATTGGAGTGTCTTTTATTGTTTTATCTAATTGTGTTTTTCGGCATTATCGTGTCTTTTGTGGGTATAATCGATTGAACAGGGAAGAAATGGATGCATTGTAGATTTAGGGAGAACTAGAAAGAGCATTTGCTTGTGAGAAACTTAACTAGATTACCTTGAATTGAATTTAATCACCATTCTCACTCATCACTAAACCCTTCCGTAATGAGTTATTCCTCCAAGTCGTTGTTGGTTGCTGATCATTTTTGTGCTTGGATATTATAGTTTATCCAGAATGTTAGATGTCCTACATTGACTATATACCTCAGAAAATATGTATTTTCACTATTCAAGATGTTTAAGACGACAAACTTTCATGTCATTATCATTGTTGTTTTCGGAGGCAGATATGCTGTTCACTAATCAGAAAAAAAATGCATGTAGCCTAATTTGTAGATTCCTATGAGTATCAAAATCTCTCTCTCTCTCTATCTATCTCAGCACACATCTCCCTCATATAAGTCATGCAATTTGCACTTGCACATGTCTTCTTTAAATTGCCGCTGCACTTTGAGTGTGCAGTACTGCAGTTAGAGTGTTCAATTTCGGCTGCACTACCATTTTGTCGTTATAGAATCTGGTAATGATATGTTACCTCCATCTGGACTGAGGGCTATTTTATATCAGGTACATGTAGAATGTCTTTCTTTTCTTCTAGATGTTAAACCTATCCATCTCTCATAACGTCAACTGGAATTTGGTGTTAGTAACGTACTTAGTTTTGAGATAAATTTATCGATCTTTCCTCCATGTCATTCATTGTCGGTTGCTGATCATTTTTCTGCTTGGTTATTGTCATTTGTCCAGAATGTTCGGTGTCCAACATCGGCTATATACCCCTCAGAAAATATGAAATATTCAAGATGTTTAAGACGTTAGACTTAAACCCAACAATTTGATGACATTTCGCGCCATTATCATTGTGCTTTTCCCAGGCAGATATGCTACTTTACTAATTAGAGAAAATATGCATGTAGCCTAATTTGTAGATTCCTATGAGTATCAATATCTCTCTCTCAGCACACATCTCCCTCATATCCGTCATTGCACATGCCTTATTTAAATTTTGCAGCTGCACTCCGAGTATGCAGCACTGCAATTGGAGTGTTCATTTCAGCTGTACTGCCATTTTGTCTTAATAAAATCTAGTAATGATATGTTACCTCCATCTGAAGGGAGTGTTATTTTATATCGGGTACATGTAGAATGTTAAATCTAGCCATCTCTCATGATGAAAACTGGAATTCGGTTTTAGTTTCCAGTGTGAGGCCAGGCCAGGCCAGGTAATATTCTCCCTCCACTATATCCCCAGCTGTTAAAGAAGAAAATATGAAAGACAAGAAGTAATAAATTTTCTTTCAATCAAGTGTCCAATATCTCCATGCTATACAACCATCTTAGTATGTGGATATTTAATTTATGATCTGGCTTTGTTAGTTGTGTATATTATTGATCTGTAAATCCATGAACATGCAGACATGTCCTAATGTTCTTTTTCATTGTTATTTATGCTGTATAACATATTAACATTAGTATGGCACTGTACAGGGGCGCTCAAAAGCATCTAGCATTGGATCAAGATTTAGTGAACCAGACGTTGATGCTGTATCACAAAGACTTAGGCTGGAAGAACTACCGGAAACATGGTACAATCAGTTTTTTGAGAAATATAGGGCAACCAAATCTTATACATTGATGTTTGGGGATAGGGATTCTGAAAAACGGACACCTGAGCAGATGTCTACTTATCTTAGTTTGATTGAGAATCACAAGAGAAGGAGAGTAGCCTTTGTGGACAATATATCAAGCTTGCGATCAAACCCGGTAATGGTTGATGGCAGTCCGGCTGACGATGCTCCCTTGTTCCCCGAAACAATGTCCATTTTTAATTGTGTTCCTGATAGTGCAGTCCTTATAACAAGGAGACTTGAGAATAATCAGAAAGTTCCGTTCAATGGGGTTTTAGACAACTTACCTCAGACCATGACGAAGAGCCCAGTGATGAGCCCTATTATGATCGAGAGACTTGGTATCCGACCTGAGTATCTCAGCATGGAACAAGGACAAGGTTGGGGAAAGAATGGTTCTCAAGGGAGCAGGAAGCTTCTTAGTCAAGAACAAGCATCACGGATTTCACAGAAAGTGGTAGTGCGATTGCTACACAATGTGGGGTTTGAATCTTCTTCAGACACCTCCTTAGAAGTTATTGCACAACTTTTGAGTAGTCATATCAATAAATTAGGGCGCACCTTGAAGCTCCTTGCGGATAGTTATAGGAAACAGTGTTCAGCCACTGAATTACTAAAGATGTTCCTTCAAACTGCAGGATATAGGTTAGTGATGTACGTTTCAGTATTGTTGAATATAAATTGAATTTGTTGTTTTCCATTTTGTTTTTAAAATACATACTATCTCAGTAGTTGTGTGATTGTATCTGATGCTGATCGTCGACTTTAACTAATTTACTTATGTTCTTAATAACATTATCAGTGTACAGTTACCAGACAACTGCCATAAGCATTAACCTTCTGCCCTGTTTTATTTCCAGTAACTTTAGGACCCTTGTGGAACTTATGAAGGATAACTCGAAGAGTGTTGCTCCACAAACTCAGCAGCAAGGGCTGAGCATCCAGGGACAGAATCTACCGCAGCAGCAGCAGCCTTCCGTTCAGCAGTCTCAGCAGGTATGAATTTTTCTTTATCTTGCTTGATAGCCACTGTGAAGCCTTCCTTTCGCTTTTGTCTGTCAGCAAGTGTCATGTTTGGTTCACATATTTACGAGGAAAACTAGTACATGTCAGAAAATGATTGATTAATAGTCAATTAGGTTGGAATAAAACTAGCCTGAACTATAAACTTTCTCGGGTCATGTCACCGTTTTATTTTCTAACTTTTGGCTGTTAACAATATTTGTTACATTCTAATCGATCTACTCTGGTCATGTCACAGATGCTAAGGCAAATGAATCCCCAAATGCAGCAGATGAATAATCCTCAATATCTGGCGTTCCAGCAGCAACAGCAACAGTGGGAAAGGATGAGGAGACGGCAACAACACCAGCAACAGCTACACCAACAGCAACAGCTGCAACAACAGCAACAACAGTCAACACCTCGTCCTGGCATGAATATGAACATGAGTATCGACAAGGATAGGCCTCTAGTGCAAGTGAAGATGGAGGCTCCATCCGATTTTCCACTGGATACAAATACCTTCACATCGATGAATCCCAGACAACCCCAGCTGCGGCAGCAACAACTAGCTGCAATATCTTCTTTTCACGCTCAAGCCAACAACAATGCCTTTAGGCCTATGAATTCTCTCCAAATCCCACAAATTCATTCACCGTAACTATTTCTTCCTCATCTCCATGTCTTTTAGGGATCCCATTGCTATTTGGATCTGATGCCTATTTTCTCGTACGCAGGACCATGTCAATGGCAAGGGCTCCACCTGTAAAAGTTGAAGGTTTCCAGGAGCTGATGGGCGGGGATTCTTCCGCGAAGCATGATTCAGAGGAAAATAAGCTACTTTCTCCTCGTAAGTAGTGATGTAAATGCTCATCTTTGAGTATGTGAATTAGATAAATACTCATTGGTCATATCTCTGAACCCAGTTGTAGAACATCCCTTGTTTGTGTCTACTAATTCAACGTAGGAATTATATAGAGAATCCAATCTCGCACAGCATTGCACTTGGCCATTCTCAGTTTATCAGTGTTTATATTTTAAGTAGAGTTCTCCATCTTTAGATACAAAGTTAGAAAATTTATCTCTTGCTTCCGTTTTTCATTTTAGTTAATGAAGAATGATTATTCGTGTGAAAAAGAAAAGAAAATGAAATCAGTTTAGCGGCAGAAAATGCTTGCAATTTTTGTGAGTATCAGAGAGTACCTTCTCCTCTTCTAGTAGCGAGTAGACATTTCTGAGAAGATGCTAGAAAGAATAAGTATCAAAAAATAAAAAATCCAAGAAAAGATATCAAGATACAAAGAACACACATTTTTCTTGGCATCAAATATTGAATAAGACCATTGGAATTTGATCATGCAAGATATGAACAATGGCTCAGTTTCAGGCCTAGTGGTTTTATAATTACTCCATAAATGAAAAAGAAAGAAGTTAATTTTTAACCATCCATTTCTAGATACATGGATGGCCGCCTTGACGCCTTCACCATCGATATCTGTCAAAATTTGAGTAGTAAGAATGATACTGCTCCATCAATTCTTGGAAAAATATGAACAACTTCATAATGTTTAGGACTCGAGGTTAACAAACATAATGTTCTCGACCAAAATCACACCATGTTCATATCATCATATGTTTAAAACAAAAAACCTAAAATGATAATATATTTTTGGACCAAATATAGACTTTGGTCTAGTGTTTTAGTAGGTAGGATTTAAGTTACTAACCGGATCAAAATCACTAATACCGTCAAATTTAATAGCATCATCACTTTTTCAAAAAAAAAATAATACTTCATCCGTCCCCTCTGAGTGAATAATTTTTTTTAGATGTCCCACTCTATGACACATTTCTAAAAATATAAACATCACTCTCTCTACTTTTTTCCTCTTATTTCATTCTATCTACTTCATTCACAAAACAACATTACATAAAATCTCGTGTCGGAATAGAAATGTTCCATATAGAATGGGACGGAGGAAATAATAAATTATTCCCTCCGTCCATGATTAAGAGTCCCATTTCTAAATGGCACGGGTTTTAAGAAAATGTTAAGAAAAGTGGGTGGAAGAAAGTTAGTGGAATAGGGGTCCCACTTGTATATATTAGTTTTAAATGATATGTGAGTGGAATGAGTTAGTGGAATGTGGGGTCTCTTTACCATTTATGGTAATTATGAATCGGGACTCTTATTCGTGGACGGACCAAAATGGAAAAATGGGACTCTTATTCATGGACGGAGGGAGTATATGTTAAGGACTTGAAGCAATCAAAATCGTAAAATGTCATACATTTAGGAGCAAAATAGGCTTTTGGACATGGCAAATGATCTTTCTATAACCACAATTATTTGAAATCGTGATTGAACTTAATGCATATTAAATATGAGAGTGGTTCAATTGAGTTGAAAACTTATCTGTTGGAATCACAAAACAAGTCATTTAGTGGCATAAAACCACACAGTTTCCACTTAATAGTTAATATGTTTTCTGCTGTCAATTGATAAATTCTCAAGTTCTTTGTACTACTATTTCACAAATGACACACATCAACTGTCAAACTAGTACTCCAAAAAGGCCATAGAACTAAAATTCAATCAACCAAAATTCTTGCATTTGAGTCCTTTAAATACATATAGTACATCAACTTCAACTATCATTATCTCATAAAGATCCATACTGTATTTTCCAGATAGTGTAAATGGGAAGAATATGCATGTGTACTAGGGCACCCCTATGGGCCCTATCCCACCTAAATTTTTAGTATCGATACAAAAACGCACTCAATCCCTCTTTTTTCTATCTGCAGATCCAAAACATTTTTGATAAATTGTCACAAACGAATGAACAAATTGCAACTCAGTAGTAATATACAAGTTTTTTCATATTCACAGCCAGCGAAAGCTGGCCATGTGTTGAGCTGGAGTTGAGCGATCGGACTTTAGTACTTGACAACATGATGTCGCAACCATAGCTCATACATGATCATATGAAAGGCGTCGTGACTAACAGCAGGCGAGTTCCAATGGAAGTGCTTTTGGACCTGAAAACGGAGCATCATAAAGTTTAACACGGTCAGATGCTCTACACTCCAAGGTGCAAACCCTAATTGTGCAGAATAGGGGAGGTGAAGACAGACTATTTAAGTCGAACAGTGGGAATCGAACCATACCTTGACCAAATTGTTGTGCAGTCTGACAAACTCTTCTTGTGTTATATTCTTCAGGATTTGCTTAAGCTGATAGACATCTTTCTCCTTGAGTACCACCGCAAATTTATGCCAATTTAATATGTCATTGAAAGGCAAGTCGTAGTAATTAGAGAGTATCACTGCACAAACAATCCACAGTCGATCAAACCAGAGTTACGAAGGACATTGAATAATCACAAATATATATTTCATGCTTAATAACAATTAAAGCATCATTATGCACCCCAAAAAAATCACATGCTTAGTATTCTTCAAATATTGTTACTGAAATTCTTCATTTTTCTTTTTTGGCATAAGTATTTCTTGTACGAGTCGTACTCCTTTTCTGACAGTAGATTACTACATATCCATTTCTATAGTTAGATCTCCATTTTTTAGCACAGCTACATTCTAATCTTATATACCAAGACCAAACTGGAAAATATAGCAGCTTTAGTGACTTGCTCTATGCATGATCCCATTTGTCACAAGAAGGATTGTTGCCTCTGCGTTAGTGAGGTTTTAGCTATTGTATTGGCATATCAAGATCAGACTACCACTTAAACTTATTATTGGATATGAATTGGTGAGATGGGAAAGGATTAGTTCTCACCAGGTATGCATCCGTAATGTATAGAGTCTGCTATACGGGCACTATTGACCTGAGAGCCACCAGGGCAAATGCAGAATTTTGTTCTGTAAAATCTCTTTTGATATACAAGATGCCCAGTGGCCCTGTTAATTCTGTTGTTGGAAATGTCAAGTTCAGTATCATTTTCCCATACCCGTGCCAATATGACACGAATCTTGGAATTCCTATGCCCTGCCCAGAAACCAAGTGTCGTCCTGCAACATATGATGATTAATTTAGCAGCCAAAAGTTTACAAACAGAAAATCCAGATTTCATCCAGACAGCAGTATCAGAAAAAAGTCTCCTTTATTATTTTCTTGCTCATGGGGTTTCAAGGCATGAAACATTTTCATTTCACTCACAGCCAAGGAGGTTAGTAGCAAATTTCTTAATACTATTACCCTCAAAAGCAGATTGAAAAAAATATTTTATACAAGGTCAAGTCGATAAGTTTAGGAGGCAACAACAAGCACCTTAAGAAAGCAGCATAGCAGCAAGTAACCAAAGGATGAAGTGAGGAAGAATAAATAGGTCCAGATTTTGAAAGTAAGTACCTATTCTCTATATCATTTCCTCCAGCAGGAAGGGCAAAGGGCTGAAGAACTTGAGGGAGTGCAACATCTTTGTGTGGTATAAACCCAACATCATAGCTAGGAGAGCAAACAACACGAATCGAGTTCTTTATAAGGTTTGGGAGTCCTTCAGTGGCCCTCACACCAACATCATGGCAAGTAACAAAGAAATGATCTGCACCCAGTGTTCTATTCCAATATGGGTACTTGGACATCAATCCCTCCACATAGTCCCGGACAATTACAGTCATATTCTCATATGAGATACCCTGCATGTTATTTTAAAAAGATACATACATCAGCAACCAAAACCCTCAAAATTTATAGTATTGCAGGTAGAGAACACAAGAAGAATGCAAGCAAAACTATTCAAATTAACCATCCCTAATAACTCAAACCACATGGTAAGCAATTGCACATAAACTTTACCCCTTCTTCACATGAGTCTGAGTCCCTATAGATAACAAATAATAGCAATAGCAGAGCTGGTGAAATACACATTAGCACTCTGCTTTTATAGCAATGAAACAGATCATGGTGATAAGCTCTAAAGCAGACAATTGAAGTGGAAGGAGATAGGTATTTAACCATGGCGTACACTATCACACTCAAATAACAAGATCATTAAGCATTCTGAGGAACAATTCAAAAGAAGGAACAATATCAGTTTATTCAGGAGGCAACTGGATAAACAATTTCTTACGAAAGGAAAAAATGAATTAAGAAACAAGGCAAGAGAAGATAAACTGAGCTCTTAAAATAGAACGCCATCAGAGTGAAGATACATCAATGCAGTTGAAAATTCAACATCTGAATGATCCGCTTTTAGCAAAAAAGATACACAGCATCTACTGAAGAAAAGCGTTCAATAGACTCAATTATGTATCCAGTGATCCGATTTACAAACATTAAAAGCAACCGAATTCCGGAACAAAATTCACGAATGTCGGCATACCTTTCCTCGCATCTTATGGCAAGAGATCGGGATGAAGAACAAATCCGCCCGATCTGGATCATCCGTCACAAATTTACTATCCCTAAGATTCTGAAAAAAGTATCCTTCGCTCGCATATTTACCAGTCAGCTTCCGCGGCGTCTGGTAATAGGTCTTCGGATCCCCATCGGAGTAGACGTACACCTTAAATCTCTTCAACATCTCCTCATAGTTCAACCTAAAAACCTTCGGCAAATGGTATACATCGGCATCGTCACTCTCATTTCTCTCTCTCTCCACAACCAAACTTTTCTCCGCATTATCACCTTCGCCGTAATCAACATCCTAATAGCAGAAAACGACGAAATTGATCGAATCAAACCGTAAAAAACAGTGAATTCCAGGAATTGCATAAACGCAGAGATGGAAAGAATAGTACCTCGGGCAGGGAGGGTTGTACGGAGCGGGCGATAGAGGTAGTAGTGGGGGAGGATAGGAGAGATGGTGAGTGTAGCGATTTGAGGGAGACGTAAGTGAAGGAAACGAGCGTTACAATAGCGACAGTGAGGAGAGAGCGCCGGAGCGTGCAGACAGCGGCGGAGGGAGGTTGCTGCTGGAATTTCGCCGCCGACATTCCGGAGGCGGATGTGGTCGGTGGCGTTCAGTAGCGTAGATTTATTATCTTCTGAAGCTAAACGCGTGAGCTTTAAAGCGACGGTGGCTGAGTTTGGCCGGAGCCAAGAGTGATCGGAGAAGTATTCTGTGTCCCTTCGAATTCGATAACATATCTACATTTGCGGTAAATATGAATACCAAATTTGCAATTAACTTATTTTAAAATAGATAAAATATCGAAAAATATGAAAAATGACTAATAATAATACTCCAATAATAATAGTCCAAAAATCGACAGGAAGAACGACGCGAGTCAGAAGTGATATGCCCTGAATTTCCGGCAATGTGGCGTCGCAATCACACCAAGGAGCTCGGATGTATAGCCGGCGCCGATCTGTCGGCTGTCGGCGCCGGAAAGGAAGGATGGCTGGTGGAAAGCCCCAATCTCCTTGTTGCCCTCGACACCAATTCCATCGCTCTCGCCAACCGTTCCCTCATCCTCATCCTCAATTGGTCTCAATCGATTAACGTCGGATCCCTTATGGATTCAAATCTGGCTGCAAAGATCAGGCCTGAGCTCTCCCCGATCGAGGCCGAGTACATCTCCGCCATCGAGTGGCTAGTCTTCGATGACGACATCAGAGTTCTCGCCGTCGGCACCTCTTGCGGCTATCTTATGATTTTCTCCATCCAAGGTCGTCTCATCCACAGACAGGTCCCATTCACAGACTTTAGTTGTCAATTTATTTTTTTTTGTGGTGTAGATAATTGGATGAGCTATTCGTTTCTCGACGATTTTGGCCGATGTTTGCGCGTTTATGTGTTTCTGTTTGTTGAAATGCTGTGTAATTTTAGTAGTTACATGATCAAATTAGAGCACATCTCATTGCTTGCTTTGAAAATAAGGTGCGTATTACGCTTTTTGTGTGTGTGTTTAGTTTACGTTAGTGAGGCAGATGACCACTTGATCAATGATATTGTGAAGTTACATACTCTCTTGATGTCTACCTTGTATTGAGCTTATGAGGAAATAAATGGTTATC
The DNA here is from genome assembly GCF_029641045.1 of Salvia hispanica. Lineage (NCBI taxonomy): Eukaryota > Viridiplantae > Streptophyta > Magnoliopsida > Lamiales > Lamiaceae > Salvia > Salvia hispanica. The sequence goes on from NC_142693.1 coordinate 13,005,394, forward strand.
AAGAGTTAAGCTTAAATTGTTTGAATTTTCTGCTGATGGTGTACATTTTGCAGATTGTCAATCCGGCAAAGGTTCTTAAGATAAGGGTCCGTGGTATTAAGCAAGATCTGACTCAAGATACATCGTCAGAGGAGGTTTGCATTGTAATGCCTGGTGTAGTTGGTCGTTTTGATGGATCTGATATTAAGGTACTTCAAATTCGTTGTTGTTTACTTGAGCATCCAACTTTTGTTATGTGCATTTGCTTTGAACCATGCTTGGTATCTGATTTTCTCTTTTGTTGGAGTGATTTCCAGTTTGTTCTTTGTGAAGATGAGATTTTCCCTGATCTTTTCTTCTCTTTGCTCTATGAATGTCTGTTCAAATTGTGTTGTTTACACAACTTTTATGAAATGCAGAGTCTGCTGCAGCAGTGGTTTCAAGAATCAAACTCTCGGCTTTGGGATCAGGATTCCAATGCGTTTCAGGATAGTTCTGGGAACCCAATTAGGAGCCTTCCTTACCAACTATGGAATGTTAGCAAGTATGGAGTATGTGCTGATGCTGCTATAACTGGGGTCATGCCCCCGCCGCTGATGGAAATCCAGGTAGTCATATAGTCAAACCGGTATTGCCTGGAACCTCTATTAGACTATTAGACTTACTATGCAAATCATGTTGATGACTGAAAACGATTCTATGCTTCGGTGCATAGTACTTATGAAAGCAAAAATTCAGTCTCTTGTTTTCTGTTACTTCCTTTAAATGTCTACTTTCCCCAGTTAGAAGTTCTTCCACAATGTGGTGGTTTCTATCTGTCATTTTTGTAATTTCCTGGGAAGTTTCTGAATTTATTCTGGTATTTGAATTCAGCTGATTTTATTGGCAGTCAAGTCAGCGCTACTATTGTGCAGTCACCATTGGAGATGATGCTGTCATATCAGCATTTAGGTTAGTTAGATTTTGAAATGCTTAACTTATTTTCTTTGGAGTTTTTCCTCTTTCAACCTAAACTTGATATTGCCTTGATTCATGTTTCTTAATTTTATTGGTTGATTTTACTTTCCTGAAGGCTTTCAGTTGACAACAGCAGATCACTTGTGGGAGCTATCTTGTCAAAAGTTGTTCCTGCCACATTTTCAACAATAGCTTCACTCTCGAAATTGATTTGGCGTAGCGAATCAAACAGTCCTAAAAAAGCAGAACCTAAATCTCAACCATTTGCCCGAGGTGAGAAAATTGCATGTAAATTTTGGCTTCTATCTCCAAATCACTATATTTTCTTTGCACTGAAGATAATACTTATCTAATAGTAATGTAAACTATTTGTATAATTTTTTTTATGAGCAAATGAATATAAATTTAAAGGCGGTGCCACGAGGGACTCAAACCCTGGCCAGAGGCATTACCAATCTACCACTTGACCAACTCACACAAACTAACTATTTGCACAATCTTAGTATCTAAGATGGTTGCTGGACTTTTTCTGACAATGTCACTTTGTGACAGCCTCTCCTCTGACTTGTCTGAAAGATCATCCAAGGAAGGGTGAGAAGCTCACACTGTCACCTAGCGGTTCTTTGGCTGCCATTACCGATTCACTTGGGCGTATTTTGCTCTTAGACACTAAGGCTCTTGTTGTTGTGCGTTTATGGAAGGTACCTGACAATTTAACTATGCTATTCTGTTTTCCAGTAAACCCGCCTTATTCCAGAGTTTTAGATAACTATATTCTCGACTCTACCAGTTTGAGCTTCAAGTTCTCTCTACATCATCACCATGTAACATATACTACAACCTTAATTTACTTTCCAGGGATATCGTGATGCAAGCTGTTTATTTGTAGAGATGCTTGCCAGTAAAGATAAAGCTGCCTCACGTCCTGCTTATTATGAACACACAAAAAGTGATTATTGTCTCTGTCTAGCAATCCATGCACCACGGAAAGGAATAGTTGAGGTATATTTCTCTTGAATACTGGCTTTCCTTGTAGATAATTATGATAAAGTCAGTGATGATGAAGCTTTTATCTCAACTACTAATTGATTTATAGCAGGAAGAACCAACATGTATTTTCTATAAAACTCACATTTTCCTCTGCTTTGCAACTGCGTAATACACATGAACACGAAACAACACCACAACACATTCTGCCGTAGTCTTGAACTCTTTCTCTCTAAGGGTGTCGCCATGTTTCATGAATGTGCCTTGTCAGACGAACGTTAATAACTAGTTTCAATTAACCGTGCATAGTACTAATATTTTGGATTCACTTACAAGGTCGGAAGTTACTTACTTTCTCCTCGCAGGTGTGGCAGATGAGAACTGGGCATCGCCTTCTGACCATTCCGTGTCCTAAGGGCACAAAAATTCTGCAACCAACTTACAGATTCAGTTCAGCAACGACATCTTCGTCGTCATCTTATGTTCCGCTGGAAGTTTTCTTTTTGAACGGAGACTCTGGTCAAATATCTGTTCTCAATCGATTTCTTCACTAACCTCTTGTATCCAATCAATTTCTTCCTACTGTTTACTTTAGGATGCTTAAATATTGTCTTCGTTTCTAGATCATATACTGTACTTATTTGTTTTAACATTCCTTCTGAAGTTTGGTTGGCCAAATAATTTCCAGTCAGACTAACTAATCTAAACTCATATACAGTACACTATAAACGATGCAAAATCTAGAATAACTTATTGAAAAGTAGTATGCAGATTAATAACTACCCACCAATTTATTTTTAACAAAATCAAGCCAAACATATCAAACCACCCTGTAAATATAAATACAAAATCAAATAAAATCAAATCCATTAGTTAAAAAATTATAAGAACTAATCAATTGGCATTTTATATATTTTTAAAATACTTTTGAAAATACAAAAAATATAATTTTTTAAAAAATATATGGGGTATTATGATAAATCTTATTAATCTTACATAGCGTAATTAAGCGATTGATCATCCTAATCTAATGGCTCTAATTGGTCTTAGTATAAAATGAGTTTTAGTTTGATCAATTTCCTCTATATATTGCGGTATATACTGCTATTAGTATATATCACAAGGGGAGTGTTAGAGTGTCACCATCTCTTAAAATAACATCATACCATCATTCTTAGCCAATCATTTAATGACGGACCCATAAAATATAGTTCGTGGGGTCGGATATAATACATAATTAATAATAATTATTTAAAAAATATTTCAAATCATGTAGTTATATCTTCTGTTATGAATGATATTTTCGTAGGAATATCTATATTCAACAAAATCTATTCAAAAATTTCTTTAATTTATAATAATAGTACGTAGTAATTAAATGTTTCCCTCTCTGTACATGTATTAAGATATTTTTCAATCAAACACCTCCCATCATATTTTTACAGCTTATATAAAAAAAATTAAGAAAATATTATAAAAATAATAATCACTTGGTAATTTATAACTAATTTTAAAAACTCAATAAATGAAATAAAAGTAAAATGAAATTATGGTTAATAACTTATACTCCATATAATAATTATGGTGATAATAATAATTATGGTGATAACGGGAGAGGATCCCCTACTGTGGGGGAAATCACAGCACTAGGTGCTGTGATGTTAAACGACGTAGTTTCGTAACATTTGTTTTATCAATATTCATTGTTTTTAATTAAAGCCGTTTTCTTTTTTTTTTCATTGTACATATGACACGTGTTTTGCTATACTGCCTCCACAAAGTAAAATATAGAGGTTATGTGAATTGGAAGCATAATTTATTGAAGTTTGTTTTTATTTTGCATTTTTGAAATTTTTGTTAGATTTTTCTTTTACGGCTCTTTTTTTGTAAAAGAAATACCATTCTTTAGATGAAATATAACTAAAATTTGAAATTAGGTACAAATATAGGATTGTATGGGATCAAATCTTTTATTTCTTACTTATATTTTTTAACCTTGATTTAAATTGGTCAATTTATTGAACTATTTTTTAAATAAATAGTTATATATTTTTATTATATATATATTAAAAATTATAGCATTATTAAACTAGCTTCTATTCTCTATTAAAAAGGAGTTGTAAAACAGCTAGTTAAAAATTTAACTACCAAAAAATGTTTGCAAATTAGGTTTCCTAAAAAAAAAATTTTACAGCTCTTTTTTGGTACATGTTATTATGGTAATAATACTATAGAGCGGGTTTATATTCTTTTGTTACAGATAAAGTGGTGTAAAATACTACTTAATAGAGTGGCGGATTTGTTCATTTGTTGCTAATTACGCCATCAACATGTATGTTAAAAGAAACCGACTGATTTTATATTTTAATAGGCCGTGATGCCCTATCATCAAATTTTATTACTCCCTCCGTCCCAAGATAAGTGACCTACTTCTTTTGGGCACGGGATTTAAAGAATGGTATTTAAATAAGTTAAAGTGGAGAGAGTAAAGTATGAGAGAGAATAAAGTAGGTGAAGAATAAAGTAAGAGAGATGACTTTTTGCTAAAAATGAAAATATGTCGCTTATAGTGGGACACCCCAAAAATGAATACAAGTCACTTATTTTGGGACGGAGAGAGTATTAAATAAAGAAGTGGGGAATAGTTTAATCTATTACAGAGTATACCGATTCTACTCCTATTTTTTACTGTATCTCTCCCCCATTCCTAATGTCTCCTCAATCCGACTGATTCGTCCTCTAGTTACTCCGATGAAGGCCAAACCATGGGGTGGAGATCTGCTGTGTGGGGTCGGAGATGCTGCTGCATTGGGTCGGAGGTCAAAAAATGAAGTTTCTCGGCAGCCTCATCGGACGGCGGTGGGGTCGGTCGACCCCACCCGACCCCACCTGCATCCGTCGTTGCAATTATTTGTACACGTGGACGAATAATAAGCTGCCACATGGCAAAAAAAAATCTGAAAAAGACGGCCAGCAATATTTTGTACACTATACAACAATTTTTCTTGGCCAGCAATATCCAACACGCTATACATCAATCTATAGATTGTTGTGTAGCGTTTATAATATTGTCGTGTAACGTTTATAATATTGCTGTATAAGTGGTGTCACGGTGTCATTTTAAGAGGTGTTGTCATTTTAACACAAACCTATATCACAATATATAAAAAATTGTGGTATGTACCGTATATGAAAACTATTACCGTTGTTGTATCATATATTAACATATACTCTCTTTGTCGCTAAAATGTATAAACTATTTTCTTATTAGTTCGTCCATGAAAAGTATGAACTTTCTAATTTTGGAATTGTGAAACAACACATTACTCCTACACATCATTTTATTTACAACTTATAACTTTAGTTTACACTACTGACTACACTACTAATGATGTGGAGTCCACTCTCCACTAGCACTACTTACACTACTATTTATCTCTCTCTTTCCTATTTTATCAATTATACATTAAAACTCGTACCAAACCAAATGTTCATATTTTTCAGGGACGGAGAGAGTACCAAAACTTTAATATTATCGGTATTTTTGTGGTACGACATATACCGACTTTTTGATACTCCACATAAAAATGGAATGTTTCTCTCTTATACTCCCTCCGTCCCCGATTAGGAGTCACACTTTTCCATTTCGATCCGTCCCCAGTCCCAGTAAAGAGTCACACTTCATTTTTACCATAAACAGTAAGTAGGTCTCACATTCCACTAACTCAATTCACTCACATTTATTATAAAACCAATATAAAAAATGGGTCCCACATTCCACTAACTTTTTCAACCAACTTTTCTTTATATTTCTTAAAACTCGTGTCCGGTCAAAGTGTGACTCTTAATTGGGGACGGAGGGAGTACTTTACATAGTTCTTCTCCTATCTCGTATACTACTTTACAACTTTTTTCTCTCCCTTTCTCTTTACCTACTTTATTTTCTCATTCTCTCTGTTATTTTACCAATTTCTTATTAAAACTCGTATCGTCCACAAATGAGATTTTTTTTTCGGACGGAGTTATGGAGAGAGTATTCTTTTACCAACCTAACATTAACAAATTTTTTTTACAGTACATACATGCAAAAAATTATAATAATTCTAATAATAATGTTAAGTGATTATAATATTCCCCCTGTCCCTAAAGAATATACACTTTGAGTTCAGCACAAGTTTTATAGTAAAATTGATAAAGTAAGAGAGATGTAGAGAGAAAAAGTAATTAAAGTATTGTTAGTGAAGAATGAGGTCCAAAAAAGAGTTGACTCCCTATTATATGCTATTGTGATAAACATATAAGATAAGAAGCCCTAACTTAACCCATAAAACCATGGTCATAGCCTCATAGGTAAAGGTTGACTCCCATTTATATGTTATTCCACACTTTTGTATGAAATCGATGTGGGATCGTATCATAATGGAAACATAACTAAATTTAAGTATTCATTTCAACTTCCTGTTTCTAAATTTTAATGTCAATTCTAAACAGTTTTGTGTTTGTACAAGTAAATATTCATAAGAGTGAATTACATTTTTAGGCTCTATACTTTCCGCGACGAACATTTGCGGTCCCTATACTTGCAAAATATCATTTGCAGTCCCTATACTATATACCACTTGCTCGTTTCAGGTGCTTTTTCACTTTTTGACCATATTTTCGGACAAAAATGCCCCCAAAAGCCTAAAGGACATTTTTGCACTTACTCTCCAAAAGTAGGTATGTATTTTGATATTTATGTTAGTTTGGGTACTTTAACTATAATTTTTGTTTTCTTCGAATAATTTTTGTTTGAATTAGTTATAGTGTGCACATGGCGGAAACTAGTAAAAAGAAGGATGTGGCTTAAACCCCTACACAATTTTTTTTCTACTTTTTCTTCTTTAATTTTTACATATTATGTTTATCCCTTACAAAAAATTCTACTGCAAAAAAGTAAATGGTTACAATTGAATGAATGAGAAAGTTTGAATCTGTGAATGTATAAACTTACAAAGATTAAAAATAATTTTCGAAAGCTTCAAGAAGAAACAGCTTACTTGACAATAAAATAGAATAATAACAATATAATATTATTTTTAATCGCTATCACTATACTTTTTAAATATTAATATATTAAAGTAATTGTGCTTAAAAGCCACGACATTTAAAATTTTTTTAAAGATTTTTAAAATGTGAAAACCCCTCCTTTTTTTTATAAATCACCATTTTATTTGATTCATCTTAGTTTCAGGAAATAGAATATGTGCTTTTTAATAAATTGATTTTTATTAAGTTAAAATCCAATATTAAAACTATGCATAATTTTTATACTATAACGAATCCAAACAAAAATTATTCGAATAAAATATAAATCACAGTTAAATCACCTGAATTAACATAAATATCAAAATAAGTACCTACTTTTGAAGAGTGAGTGTACAACAATGCCCTTTAGACTTTTAGGAGCGTTTTTGTCCGAAGATGTGGTCAAAAAGTGAAAAAGCACCTGAAACGAGCCATTGGTGTAGTATGAGGACCGCATATGATATTTTGCAAGTATAGGGACCGCAAATGTTCGTCACTGCAAGTATAGAGCCTAAATATGTAATTCACTCTATTCATAATATCATTTATTATGTCGCTATCGCATCGGCAAACACTGCACATTTATGTATTAGTAAAAAGTGAAACATGTTTACTATTTGTGACGCTGCAACATATACATGAAAATCCCACCAGCTACTGATACATTAAGAGACTCAAATTCTCCAGCCATGGGAATGCTTACAAGCTCACAATCCCTCCGGCTAAACTGCGAGAGCCCCGCACCTTCGCTTCCTAAAACCAGGCACAGCGGCAAATCCTCCATGGACTCTGCAAGATCTTTAGAAAGCTTCATCACCGGTTTCAGGTCGTCCCCCTTGGCTGGATGGCCGGCCAACATCCTCATCTGAAACTCATCTCTGAGATCTCCTACATTTTCCCAACTACCCGAAACAATCGGAATCTGAAAGCTGGCTCCCCGGCAAGCTCTGAGTGCCTTGTCGTTGAACGGATCACAACAGCCGGGTAGAAGGAAAACACCATCCTGTTGAACAGAGAAATGTTGGAACAAAATACATGTAAAGAATAAAAAAGATTGGATTTTTTCTATGGAAATAACATCCCTTACCCATCTGAATGCTGTTGCAGATCTTACAAGTGTGCCTAGGTTTCCAGGATCCTGTTTTCAAGAAAATTTCTATTGTTTTCATGTTCATTACATGGTACATAATTAAGGTGATTGTCTGTAATTAGTGAAGCATACCTGGATCCCATCAAGAACTAGAATCCTATGAGGAAATGGAAACAATGTCCGGCAATTTTCATCATGCTTGTTGACAATCCGAAAACTTGAAGGGATTCTCATCAAAGCAATGACTTCAACAGAATCAACAGACTGGATACCGGATATTTTTCTTATCACCTCCGGACTAACTTCAACTACGTGAACAGCTTTATATTCGATTTCTTCAGGAATAGAACAATTATCCACTACAAACAAGCACTCAATTATAGGCTTACCTGATTCTGACATATGAGAGCTGTAAATCTCCCTGCAAAAAGTAGATTTTCACATTAACAAAAAGTAGATTTTCACATTAACAAATGACATATGAGAGCTGTAAATCTACTTAGATAAGATGTAATTTTCACATTAACAAAGCACTACCCTCCAAATTATAGGTAGTAATGGAGCACAACTGAGAAATGGTCTGCATTAACGTCAACACTCTAGCAACAAAGATAACCTCTAACTCTCTAAGACTATTAACATCACTAACTTTCATTTTAATTCATTTGTAGGGTGCAGAAAACCCAGGTGAATGCAAAGCCTCCTAGGAAAATTCTTACAGGCACCAAAAACTCACCAATAATGAAAGCAAGGTAGAATTAACAAGCAGCACATATACATGATAGAATTTTAGAAACAAAAGAAGCCCAAAACCTTCAATGAACACTGACATTGTTCAACTAAGTCTAATAATCCTTGACTATTGGGCTTTTCCCCTTCCTTTTTCACTTTAACAACACAGTTGATAGACTCAACACCTGGTGAATTAAACAAAATGCTATAGTAGACTTTGCAGATAAGCACATGGATATGTTGTGATTGTTTGCATATAGATAGGATAAATGCAGTTGGTGAATTTCTTCACAGGAAACAATAAACAAAAATATAAATAGCAATCTTGATAAAGACAAGAAGAATTTGAGAGGAGAAAATGAAGTCACCTTAGAGGAGTAGTGCCGACAACGAGAACCATGCCATGAAGATGGCGATACGAGGAGCTCTGCCGAAGCTTCACACAATGTTTAACAAAGGGGTTGGACGTGCTTATAATGGAATTCACATTTGGAGGTAAAGAAAACGCCTTCTTTGAGGCATTTTCACGAACACCTTCGTCGCTATGTCGAATTCTACAAGTGGCGTGAAAAGCTGGGTTCTTGGCCTGTGAATTTGGTGGATTAGTAAGAGAAACAGAAGCTGAGATGAAGAATTTGTTCAGACATTGCATTTTTGTGTGTACTGAGATGTTTGTTGGGAAGGTTTTTCGTAATCTTAAAAGTTAAAACGGTTTGGTCGTTGGTTTAGACTCTAGATATCATTGACTTTTCTCTTTAAATTCTCTATCTTTTTCCTTTTTCAAATAAATAAATGGAAAAACAAAAAGTTAGTAGAACCCAACAAAATCAAAATAAAATATTGAAAACTTGTATACAAACAAAATTGTTTAACCGATAAGGCTAGCTCCTTTTGTACACATTTTTACATGTAAAAAAATATTCCCTCCATCCCACAAAAGATATCACACTTGTGGTAAGATACGAGATTTTAAGAGATTTTATTTTATATGTTAAATGGAGAGAGAAAATATATTTTTTATATTTATGTGAGAGAACACTTTTGCAAAAACTGAAAATGTGATATTTTGTGTGAGATAAACTAAAAAGAAAAATGTGACATCTATTATGAGATGGAAGGAGTAGTAGTAGAGTAGTAAAATAGTTGCTTTATTGGAATAATACACAATAACATTATGAGAGACAAATTTTCTACAATAAGTTACTCATCTAAATACTCCATTTCCTAAAACCCTTTACAAAGTGATAAATGGATCTCTACTTATGAAAAGAAAATCTATGTCTTATATAAACTCACTTTATCTCTATACTATTTGGAAAACTATACGATTGAAATAATTGTGTTAACATTTACTTATTTCAAAAGATTAACGAATAAAAGGGTTGAATTTTTTACCTACTCCATAAAATATAAAATGTTATTTTTTATTTTCTTTTATTTTCTTTTTATAATTATTTAGATTTTAATAACACTAAAAGATATCAATTTATATACTATAAAATATGATTAAGTAGAATTGAATCAAATTTCATAACGGTCAATAACTATTATCTCAACACAAAAGATTTACATATAAAAGGTATAATTTTTACTTACTCCATAAAATATAAAATGTTATTTTTTCTTTTATTTTCTTTTATTAAAATATTTAGATTTTAATAACACTAAACGATTTCGCCTTATATACAAAACTAGTGTTAGGCCACGCGCTATGCGCAATATAAAATATTTTTGTTTTATTAATTAGACATTGTGAATAATTCAAATAAAATAAAAAATAACATCGTTACATAAAATTAAAAAATAAAATATAATATGGTATAGTCACAATATGTTAGATAATTATAGATATAAAATTAAATAAGTTTTAAATTTCATGAAAATATTTGTTAATTAAAACACTTATATCAGTCTTTATAATAAAGAAAATTACCATCCTTAACACATACACACTTTAATATTAAAATACTATCAATATTCAATTGATATAAATATTTATTATACAACTAAAAAATATAATTAGGACTATGATATTGCTAAAAATAAAATAAAATAATGAACAATAAAAAACACACATATATAAACATTAGAATAATAAAATAAAAGTTAGTAAGTCATGAAAAATAGAGAACATATATAGTAAAACACAAACCACATCTACCGCTGCCTTATTTTTCTTCTTAATCTCTAAATTGACGATTTATGTTGTATGCATGTGCGTAGATACAAATGTGATATTTTATGATTTTTGTCTTTGTTGCTTCCTTTCGCCATTTCGTTGACTTTAGGTGTTTTTCTTGCATGAAAATTAGTATGAAAGTGACGAAGTTGACGACGAATGCGTAACGCTGTAGGTTCAAAATATTATAGATAGTCAACAACTTATGTGGTTTCTTTATTTGTAAAAAGCAAAATATTGTAGCCTAGACAGTAAAATAAAACAAATTAACATGAAGAAAATACTTAAATATGAACTAATAATATCACTAAAATAGAATGATCTTCAAAATAGGATTTAAAAGTGTTATTTGCCTTTTATCATCTTTTGCACAACTCTCTCTCCATTACCTCCGACTCACATCTTTGGCTCTTCGTCTTTCATTCTCCACATGACACATGTTCCGCCTCATTTACGGTTTCCACAATGATAGAACATGTATTTATAGACAAAGATCACCAACAATGTCTAAAACCTTTCAAATGCAACTATACACAACATTTATCTAGCTAATGGAGTAAATAGTAATTAAACAAATATTAATTTATGATATAAATAAAAAAAAAAACGTTAGAAATCATTGGTATAATCATATTCAATCCATACTCTTAATTGATTATTATTCCCTCCGTCCGCGAATAAGAGTCTCGTTTTTCTATTTTAGTCCGTCTGTGAATAAGAGTCTCGGTTCACTTTTACCATAAATGGTAATAGAGTCTCACCTTCTACCAACTCATTCCACTCACATTTCATTTAAAGCTAATAGTATGTACAAGTGGAACCATATTCCACTAACTTTTTTCTACCCACTTTTCTTAACATTTCTTAAAATTCGTGCCGTTCATAAATGAGACTCCTAACGACAGGCGGATGGAGTATTAGCTTAATTTGACGTCTAAGATATGGACTATAGTATAGAGTCATTCACTAAATTGTGAGTAAATAATTGAAATTATCTTTGACTATGTGTTTGAAAATAATGCATAATTAAATTATTAGATGCAAAATTAAGGTAATTTAATGCCACACCCTAATAGGCGGTTACATCATTTGGTCAAATTCCAATAGAATACTACTTTACCATCAAATGAAGTGAATTAAAAGTAATCAATGAGAATAATCATTGTAACTGCTACATTAAAATTTTTAAATATTACATTTATATCTATGGCACAAAATAGTTGTTCAAAACCTCCCAAAACTCTCATTTTATATATGTATAGATAGATATGATTAAGTAGAATTTGATCAAACTTCACACGATGTAAATAAATATAATCTCAATATAAAAATAATGGCAAAATTTTCATCATCAAATAAGTCATATATTATAATGTTTGTTACTGTAAAAATATCTATTGCGAATTGTTATTATAGGCGCTATAATGTTTTTATTTTATTTTAATTAGATTGTATATAATGACTTTTTTTTGGAGATATTAAAAATCAATTTGTTTCAACAAAAACATTAGTCATTCGATCCTAGCGCTTACCAAAGTTAATTTGTTAATCGGTCCCTGTATTTTAGTTAATCACATCGTTCCCCATTTTTCAAATTCTACTTTAGTCCAAACACCCCAGAAAGAGTAACGGTCATATAATTTGAATCCAAATTCAAACGCATCCGAAAACAGTCAAAACACAGACAAAGGCGCACTCAAATTGCAGAAAGAAACGCCCATTTCCCCTAATCAAAAATCAGAAAACCCCAATTCCCGAATTCGAAAATGGAACAAAATGACGACTTCCAATTGTTCAATGACAATCAAGAAATTCGCAATTCTTCCACCGGTTTCGATTTGGGAGAAGCACAGAATTCGACTCAAGACATGGAAGAAGACGAAAAGGAAGAGTCTGTGGCTGATCTAATGGTTTGGGATTCTTGTGCGAGATTAATCCCTAACGGCTTCACAGTTTCTTATCCTACAGGTACGCCCTCTAGATGTTTTTGAAATTGTTTCAAACAATATCAAGATTAGGGTTTTGTTCTCTGAAGAATACTAGTTCCTTTTCTAGAAACATCTATCTTTCTTTGAAGTAAAGATTTGGGAAATGTGGCTTTGTTTTTTTTGTCTGATGTTAAATAGTGTTTTTGTTTTGCTATTCTTTAATGAGGAAATGAGAAGTTTGAAGATGAGGGAATAAATTCAAGATCTCTTCCTTCTTCCCTTTTTGAACATATAAATAGAGGGAAATTCATGAAAAATCGTTTTTTGTTCATGTTAATGCCTTCTGAAACTGCTAGATTGTTTGTTGTTTTTTACTAAAGCTCATTTCTTTGTTGATCAGATGAAATTATGCTCTTTGTCAATGCTGGTTCCATGACATCGCTGAAATCAGACTCGGGGGTTGAATTTACAGCAGACAATTTTTATGAAGGCGGAGATGCATTTCAAACAGAGGATTTCATCTCCGAGGGTGGAGATTGTTCGTTCGTTTATCAGTCTGCACGACTCGGAAACTTCAGCTACAGCTTTGAGAATTTTCCGACTGGGGATTATTTCATCGATCTCCATTTTTCTGAAATTATTAATGTCAATGGCCCCAAAGGAATGAGGGTGTTCAATGTTTTCATGCAAGACGAAAAGGCAAGGGAACTTGTCGATATTCACTGTCTTACATGAGAAAATTTCAAGTATTTGTGCCTGTAGTTTACAGTCAAGTTTGTTCACAATGCAGATTTTGTCTGAATTTGATATCTTCTCCATTGTGGGGTTCAACAAACCTTTGCAAGTCATTGGTGCTCGAGCTGCTGTTAAGGATGATGGGATTCTTCGGTTAAGGTTTGAAGGGGTATTCGGGAATCCAATAGTTAGTGGAATCTGTGTAAGGAGAGCGCCTAAAAGCTCAGGTATTTTGTTCTGTACCTAAATGTTTCTATCTGGTGGGAATGTTTAGAAGATAACTATGAATGTTCAAGCATTTGTCATTGGTTGCAGTCCCTCAGCCAACTCATGAGTACTTTACGTGTTCAAATTGTTCTACTCAGATAGAATATCCTTCACCTCAGGTAAGTTGTGAATAAACATGTTTGTAGATTTCAGAAAAAGCTATCCTTCAATTATCTTGCTATTTATAATTGTACTATTTGGATATTTCAGAAAAAAGCTATACGAACAAAATCAGTAGCCAAGTATGAGAAAGATATACAAGAGTTGAAAGACACATTGAAGCAAAAGACTGATGAATGTTATCAGTCTTGGATGTCTTGGAGTGCAACCAACGAACAACTACAAAAGGTTAGGATGGACCTTGACAATAAGACATTCCAGACATACTCCCTAGGTAAGAATTGGTTAGGATTGTTGTCACATTTGTGAACTTATGGTAATTTGTGTCACTTAAGATTCTGTGATCCAATTTTGTCAAATTTTCGGTAGACAAAACTCTAGAGGAGCAAGCCACAAAGCTTAGGGACCTTGCAAGCAAGTATGAGCACGACAAGGAATCTTGGACCAAGGCGATCAGCGACTTAGAACAGAAAGTAAAGGTTTGTCGACGCTTCCATATTAATACAGTGCAGAAAAATATATTGTATTGTATGAAGCAAGCTGATTTTTTTTTGCAGATCATGAAACAAGAACATTCGGAGCTTTCTCGTGAAGCACATGAATGTGCAGACTCCATTCCTGACTTGAATAAAATGGTTTTTGCAGTTCAGGCACTTGGTACGTTTTAGAACAACATCAAATAACCTATTATGTGAGATGCGTATAACATAATCCGACTCATTATGCAGTTGAACAGTGTGAAGATCTCAAATTTAAGTACAATGATGAGCAAATGAAGAGGCGGAAGCTCCACAATCAGTTGCAGGAGACCAAAGGTTAGCTTGTGATACCTCTTATCATGTATCTTAGATTTGAATCTGTTCTCAAAATTTAGCTGTGTATCAGGGAATATCAGGGTTTTTTGTCGTTGCCGTCCCTTAAGCAAGTCTGAGGTCGTAGCTGGGTGTGCATCAGTGATGGACTTTGATGCTGCTAATGATGGAGATCTTGGTATTGCAGCAAATGGCTCCAACAAAAAGAGTTTCAAGTTTGATCGTGTTTACACTCCCAAAGATGATCAAGGTGGGCACTTCCTATTATATTTTTGGGTTTTGGAGGAAAATATCATTCTAACACAATATCTAAATTCTTACCTCCTGTTTTCAACATGAGCAGTTGATGTGTTTGCCGATGCTGCACCCATGGTGGTTTCTGTTTTAGATGGATATAATGTTTGTATATTTGCGTATGGACAAACTGGAACAGGCAAGACATTCACAATGGAGGGTACTGAGGAGAATCGAGGAGTCAATTATCGGACCCTGGAAGAACTGTTCAAGATTGCCAATGAGAGAACTGAAACAAACACTTACAACATTTCAGTTAGTGTGCTTGAAGTTTACAATGAACAGATAAGGGATTTGCTGGCTATAGAAACATCCAAGAAGTTAGTTGTTTTCTTCCCATAAATTGAACAATTTTGGAAAGTATAGTTACACAATTAACATACTAATTGTGGAATGATTCTAGATTGGAGATAAAGCAAGCTTCTGAAGGATCACATCATATTCCTGGAATTGTTGAAGCCAAAGTGGAAAATATCCAACAAGTTTGGAATGTTCTACAAGCAGGAAGTAGCGCTCGGGCTGTTGGATCGAATAATGTGAACGAGCACAGCAGTCGATCTCACTGGTAATGCCTTTTGCAGACTTTTAGTTTCTTTATTCCCTGTTATCTATAAGGTCTCATCTCTCTCTCTTTTTTCACACATTTCAGCATGCTCTGTATTATG
Organism: Salvia hispanica; assembly: GCF_029641045.1. NCBI lineage: Eukaryota > Viridiplantae > Streptophyta > Magnoliopsida > Lamiales > Lamiaceae > Salvia > Salvia hispanica. Next base: position 13,021,206 of record NC_142693.1, read on the forward strand.
GTAAGGAGCAAAAATCTAATTACTGGAGAGTGCACGAAAAGCAAACTTTGGCTTGTGGACTTAGCAGGAAGCGAGAGGCTTGCAAAAACTGACGTGCAAGGTGACCGACTTAAAGAAGCTCAGAACATTAACAGGTCGCTCTCTGCTCTTGGAGACGTAATATCTGCTCTTGCAAATAAAAGCAGCCACATACCATACAGGTTGATGAAGTAACAGACAGCCCTTCTCATTTTGCTCTTAGTTATTACACCTTTATATATGAAACCTGACTTTGGTATCTAATTGTTGCAACATTCAGGAACTCGAAGCTGACTCATTTACTGCAGGATTCATTAGGTAAACTTAAATGGTTCATCAGATTGTATAAACTCCACGTAGCTACGAGGATAGATTTCCCATTCTCTTGTACAATTACATAATGTATCTCTTGTTTGCAGGTGGTGACTCAAAAACATTGATGTTTGTACAAATTAGTCCCTCAGATAAAGATCTAAGCGAGACTCTGAGTTCACTTAATTTTGCAACCCGAGTCAGAGGGGTAGAGTTGGGTCCTGCTAGAAAACAAGTTGATACAACTGAGCTCCAGAAGATGAAAACAATGGTATGCTATTCAGAAAGATCAAATTTAGTATAGAATGAGTGCATGCTTTTAAAACAATCTCTTGAATCGATTCCGTCTATTTCTTGATGCAGCTTGAGAAAGCACGACTGGAATGTAAGTCCAAAGACGAATCCTTGAAAAGGCTTGAAGAAAATCTACATAACCTAGAGAGTAAAGCTAAGGGAAAGGATCAGTTCTACAAAACCCAATTGGAAAAACTAAAAGAGTTGGAGGGTCAAGTAGAGTTGAAGTCATCACTGCAATGCCAATCCGAGAAACAGGTTTCACATCTTTCGGAGAAGCTAAAGGGGAAAGAAGAATCATGTTCCAGACTTCAACAGAAGGTAGAGATATCGACTTTTATGTGCATACCCACTCTGCTCAGGTAAGGTAAACTTGGAAATCATGAAAATTAATCCATCTATCGGTTTCCTCGTGTTTGTTGAAGGTCGTGGAGTTGGAGAACAAGCTGAAAGAGAAAGACGAAAATCATTCTACAACATACCAAATTAAGGTTAATGATCTTGAGAAGAAGTTGAGAGAACAAATGCAACAATCTGAGTCCAATTCTCAAACACTTGAACATAAGGTTCTTGCTCTTGTTTTTACATAAATAAAACATGCAGTATTGTTTCGAAGAAAAGTCACATGTATAATTGGAAGTTCTATCATGATTAGGTCAAAGAGCTCGAAAGAAAGTTGACAGAACGGGAAGAAAATGCAGAGTGTCTCTCCCTGAGGCAAACGGTACTCACAACATTCGTAGCTTGTAACGAGCCTGTGGATGCACGTTCACTGCTAACATTATTATTTATATGTGATTATTGCAGATTAAAGAACTCGAAGACAAACTGAGAGAGAAAGAACAGCAGCCGGTGAAAGAGGAGATGACAAATGAAACTGAGCATCGCATTCTAAGAAGTTTGAGTCTAGCAAACCGCAGAGGCAGTCACGGCTCTGCTATGGCCAAGGAGAATGACAATCTCCATGAGGTCAGAAGGAAGAGATTATCAAGAAACAGTGAAGTTGGAGTTACACCTCCGGTGAGCGACCACCACGCCAAGGAGAATGACAATCTCCATGAGGTCAGGAGGAAGAGATTATCTAGAAACAGTGAAGTTGAGAATAATGGTGCAGTTCCACCTCCGGTGAGCGACCACCGCGTCTACAAAAGCAGGCGTTCAGATCCTCCAAAGCCTGCTGCGGCTGGAGTTTCAAGAGTGACGAAGCCATCCATTGCGGTGCAGAGGCCCGTTGCACGTGTGAAGACGACAAGAGATGCAGCAGTCCAGGGGATCAAGGAGAAGGACAGCAAGAAAAGAATGTGGACCAGATAGCGAACTAAGTAATGCCGCATTGCTTCTCTAACTCACAAATTGACATCCTGATGCCTGCCTTGGTAGTGTGTGTGTGCATGTTTCAAAGCTGTAATATTAGTGAGTTTGTCTACCAAATCAGTATCTATATCATATAGTACCAAATTGCTGATTAGTGAGTTGTTTTCGTGTTGTTTGTCTTCCGCTAAAACACTTTTTGGCAAGATTTATATAGTTAGTGCCCGTTCAAATGATTTTTATTATTAATATCATTCATAGGATAAACTTTTCCATAACTTTTGTTCATTTTCACTTCAAAAACACTAGACACTGAATAAGCAATGTTTTTTCAAGTTTGGAGAAGCTCAAAATGAAATAAGCTGTTTCTTGAAAATTCAGTTTCCTTTGTAGTAAGAAATTTCCTGGAAAAATGGATGGAAAAATTGTGAGCTAGACCATCTCCAATCCAACAAATACACAACCATAAATGCGAATTGCAAAATTAGAAGGGGCAAAGTAATTAAAGTCGGGTGAAAAAACCGTTGAAGATGTGAAAAAACGAAAAAAAAATTAAAAAAGAGTGAACTATAAAAAAAAAATGTGCACCTTTTCGGTAGATTTAATCACAATTCACGTACTTTACACTATTTTCGTAAGAAAGGAGTAAAAAAATGGGAAAATAGCCACAAGTGACTGACTTATTTTCAACATGTATTTTGATAAAATGAATATAAATAGTTAAAGTGAAGAGAAAATAAGACAAGATGAGAGAATAATGTAGAGAAATCCAACTTATATATTATTCTTTCTCTTACTTTACATTCTCTCCACTTCAGCTATTTATTAGAGTGTCCATAATAGGTGGGCCGCAGCGGCCGCCGGCTCTGTGTCCATCTATTGCTGGACGTGCAAGAGGCGTGACGGGCTGGGGAGGAAGGGTGCAAGCCGCATTTGCGGCGAGGAAGCGGCGGTGGGGTCGAGGGAGCGACGACAGCCGAGAGCTATGGCTTTTTTATTTTTATTTTTTAAAAATCTTTATCTATAAATAATCTATTCCCAATTCATTTTTTTCATTCCATTCTATTCTATTGATTTTTGTGCAATTAATTTTGTTCCCGTCTAATTAAAATATACCAATAATTGATAAAATAATGTGATTTTTGGTTGTGGCGTGACCACTATTGGGTTGGACAAGTTTTGTGGTTAAGGAAGAGTTTTTGTGGCTGTGCCTTGGGTGGATTTGTGACTGTGCACTCTATTGTGGACACTCTTACTTTCTCCAACACACTCAAAATGTCCACATTCTTGAATGACACGGGATTTTTGAAGAAGTTGTTAGGTTGTACATATTCTTGAGTTGCACGGAATTTTAGGAGAAATTGTTAGATGGTGGATTAAGTAAAGAGAAAAAGGTGGTGAATTAAGTAGAGAGAAAAATATAGTTGAATATTTTAATAAAGCGAGTGAATGATTTAATTTAAAAATATAGAAAGTTGACCTTTTAAGTGGGATAAACTGAAAAGAAAAAATTGAGCATCTTGAATTAGACGTGGGATATCATTTTTCCCAATAGCCCCAAAAAGAAATATATATATATATATATATATATATATATATATATATATATATATATATATATATATATATATATATATATATATATCAACCACATGGACAGGGACATAAGTATAAAAGTTCGATATTGAAAAGTGTATTATTAAATGACTTTTTTTTGTTGTTCACTATAAAAAGAGGTATGGAGATGAAGCATTGGATTAAATAGCGATGGAAACACTATATGATGTTTGGGCCCGCCCAATTTGATTATTGAGCTTTTTTCATTGGAATCTAAAAATATAAAACTACGTTACTTGGCGGTCCAGTTTCTAGTTCAATTTAACATGGTTTTGTGACATGTTTATACTCCCTCCGTTTATAAAATATTGTCCAGATTTAATTCGGTATGAACTTTAAGAAATGTGAAAAAAAATGAGTTAAAAAAGTTAATGGAACAGTGATCCTACATTTATATATTAGTTTTATAATAAAATTTGAGCTTAAAAAGTTGGTAGAAAGTAGGGTCCATTTACTAAAAATAGAAAAAAGCAGAATGGACAACTTTTCACGGACAGATCAAAATAGTAAAACTGGACAATATTTCACGGACGGATGGAGCATTAGGCCATCCGCAACGCTATCTCTTATCCGTCTCTTAACCGTCTCATCTCTTGACTATTCATGGGTCCCACTGTACTTTTCAGCTCATCTCTTAACTAAGAGACAGCACCTGCAACCCTCCATCTCTTAACCATCTCTTAACTATCCATTCAATTTCATTTTTTATTTTTAATTCCAACAAATTCAATTAATAAAAACACACTTCATTAAAATAAAATAAATATTACAACTTAAAAGCCTAAAAAATAGAAAAAAATATATAATTTAAAATCCTAAAAAATAAAAAAAGTACATAATTTAAAATCCTAAAAGATAAAAAAACTACTCCGCCGGCGAATCATCATCCCCCGAAGTCGGTGGTACAACTATACCAAGTTAAGCTCTCATATACTCAATTCCGGCCATATGGGCTGCAACTTGGCCAGGATTTATTTTTGAGAGGTCCGCCATCGTGGCGACTAGGTACATGGATATTAGGGTGTGCGAGCCCGTGCCCGTGCCGGAGCCCGAGCCCGAGCCCGCCTGGCTTGGTCCGCCGCGGCCCATCCCTCTCGCTCTCACTCTCCCCCTGGCTCTAGCCGCCTTCGCCGCCTTGGTCCCTTGCGGCCGACGTCGTGCACCGGAAGAAGACCCCCCTGCATCATCGGTTGGCGTGCCCTCACGTGAGGTGTTGTCTTCGCCGCCATCACTTGACGAGTAGTGGCCACGCTTCGTGCGTTTCGAGCCCGAGGCCGACTCGACACCGCCAGCCCACCTGTCAAGGTGGTGGACTTGCGACCAAACATCGACAAGCTTGAAATCTTTGCCGACGTCGTCTTTGAAGACCCGCAACGCCGCTCTCAGAATGTCGGCTCCACTGGCTCCGCTCTGATAATTCGCCTCTTCTCCCCTGTATATCGCGCAAAAATTTTTGACATCTTTGTCGGTTCGGTCCCAATGACTGCGGAGCATCTTCACGTTGCGGGGAACGGTATTCGTCGGCCTTCGGGCGTTGTAAAGTTCGGTGACTTTTTCCCAAAAGCACTTGTGGGTTTGTTGATTCCCGACAACAGGATTGTACGAGACGCTGATCCAAGCGTCGTACAGAGCCAACGTCTCGGCTTGGCTGTATGCATGCCGGCTGCCGTCTCCACCAACCTCTGCAGCCGCTGCCTCCTCTTCCTCCTCGGCATTGACGCCGAGACTGAGGTTGATCCTGCCGGAGCCGGAGCCTCCACCGATTGGCCAGTCGGGCAAACTGCGATCAGGCGCCAAAAAATTCTCCGGAATTTGGGATAATCCCGGCGATTGCCCGTACCTCTAGGGGGGGAGGGACGATAGTATGCATGCACATCAAAATGTGGTGTTTGGTACGCCGGCGGGGTGGTCGAGCCTTGGGTGCCCGGCGACGAACCGGGAGTACCCAAACAGTTGTACATGCTCGCCCAATCGTCGAACGAGTTCAAGTCGAACCCGACGGAGCGCCGCCTGCCGGAGCCGCCGCCGCTGGAGTTTCCATCGCCGGACAATTTTTCAACAATTTGAGAGTAGTGTTTGTGTGTAAAATGGAAGAGGAATGAGGAATGAAAGTTGTGTTTGTGTGTAAAATGGTGAATGGAGTATGGAGTATATTTATAGAAGAATTAAAAAAAAAAAAAAAATTGAAAATTCGACCGTTTGGTCCCCAACGGTCATTTGACCGTTTGATTTTTTTTTTATTAAATTCGATTTTTTCGAATTTATAAAAAAAAAATTGTTACGTCATAATTACGACGCCCACTCGCGGGTCGGCGAGTGGGCGTCACGCAACGCTCCAGCGCGCGCCACGTGGGCGCGCGCGTCATCTGGCCAGCTCGAGGCCGGCCTCGCCGTGTCGCGTCGCGCAACGAGATGTCTCGTCTCGTCGAGACGAGACGAGCCTCGCAACGCTGACTCGATGCTGGCTCGTCTCGTCGAGACGAGACCGAGCCAAAATCGAGCCCGCGTTGCGGATGGTCTTAGATAATTTACTTTAAACAAATTAGGTGACCAAAATAAACAATAATCTTGTCAGAGATTAAGTAATTAATGTTACTTATATTTTTACATTTATTTTTTGAAATAGGGGGAATTAGATTTGACGACAAAATCCCAATTACTCACTCATTTAATACGAAGATGTGATGGAAACAAACGTAATTATATTGATGAAGTCTATGTTAAGTTTTTTTTTTTTTTTTTTTTTACCACAGTGTACCGAACCCACCTTCGGCGGAATCCGACTAATCCTGCTCGATCGGGTTTGCGGATTAAGGCTGAAAGTCTCCCAGCGGATGATGGAGTTTGAACCCGTGACCTCAAGGTCACCACAGCATACGAGTATGACGCACTAAATGCTAAAATAAAATGATGATTTAGGAAAGGTTGTATGGTGTGAGTGTAATTCACAAGGGGCAAATTCAGCTCACCATATATTATTCACACGATTCACACCTAAAAAGTGATAATTCCAAATCTAAAACTTCGAGTTGCTTATTGTCAAAAGTGATATATCCAAATTTAATTGAGATATAACATATGAATTATGATAATGAAACTTTGCAGCATGGTAATCAATTTAATACTACTAAGTCTAAGACTATTCTTATGTCCAAATACATATGAAAATTATCCATACGAATCGAATCAAATAAATTTTAAATAATTAAGAGGAGTCTCAAATAATAAGTTTAATTCGAAATAAAATACAAGATGAATGATCAGATGATCTAATTGGAGATAGAATTTGGAGGCTAACGTGTAGAGTGAAGACACACGCACACAAAAGAGTTTTTTCTTTCTTTTTTCCTTAAAAATATAGTTGTGATGGCTCATGATATTCTTGCAGTTTGTAAATTGACAGTTGATATCACGTTAATCATACTATGCTACATCCATCCTCTTCTCCTCAGCCACCAATTTCCTTTCATCATTTTGTACCTATTTAATTTAATTAAATATAATAATAAAAAGTTTCATTCGGTTCAGTTTCTAAAATTATTCTAGAAAGTAAAAGGAGAAAAACAAGAGAATTCAAGAAAAAGTAAAGTTAAAACTTATCTAATCATGATCATAGAATAACAGTTTCGATACTTTTTATATTCTCACTAAAAAGAGAGGCAATAACTATGAACTACTCCCTATTTCCCAATTTTAACCAGATTAAAGATTATTAATACTATCTTCGAATAAAATATTTAGATGTAACTAGAATCAGGAATTCATAGCACATTATGAATATGCTAGTAAAAATATCGTACGTACTAATTCATTCATATGGATGACCTTAATAATAAAGAAATTATAGAATAAGTATTCAATTATTAATCACTTATTAAGATATAATCGTGTCAAGTACATATAAATTGTGAAGAACTGTACATTAATTAACTTGATTAGGAGCAATAATGAACTCTAACCACATAATTACGTGGTGCTAAGGTAGTTTAGTGCATTAAAATATAGTTGCGCTATTAATTAACAACATATTAATCGATGGTTGTTCTAGCCTGCTTTGTCGAAATGAATTCAATTAATTTATAGTGTCTTCAATCTAAATTAGACTAATTAGTTTATCGTTTCTTCCTTACGTCTATAAGTTCATGATTTCTTTTTTATTTTATTTATGCATAAAATAATATTCTTCTACTGACGTTTATTAAATTGTACTACTGCTACTAATTAATTAGAGGGAAATTGCATTGTCCCTAAAATTGATTTAAAATATCAAAAACTAGTATTTTATTTCTCATCAATCTATATCTGACTAATGTACATGGTCTTTTTAATCTCGTTTGGCACAACTAATTAAAAATGGTCTATAATTAATACTTTGTCCCCTAAAAATAGAAGCTATTTCTATTTTAGTTGTCTCTTAAAAATAGAAATTTTCTAAATTTCTATTTTATAAAGTGCACCCCACAGTTCACTAAAATTATTTCAACCGTTTTTTCTTTTTCTTTCTTACTATACCAAGTTACCAACTATTCACTCATACTTTAACAATTGTGCATTAAAATTCGTACCGTTTTAAAAGTTTCTATTTTTCAAGGGTAGATGTAGTATCACAAATGTTTCACGGTGACCCATATAGACATAGTTTCGAAAATATCTTATTCAGGTCGGATTGTGAAATAACACATGGAATATAAAAGTTGTATTACTCCCTCCGTCCCGGCTAAGATGACACACTCCTTAGCCGGCACGGGATTTTAGGAGTTATTGATTAAAGTGTTTAATTGGAGAGAGAAAAGGTGGTGTAAGTATTAAAATAGAAAGAGAAAGAAAGATGAATAATTTAATAGGTGTGAGAAAAAGTTGTTGAGTGTATTAATTGGAGAGAGAATATTACCAAAATAGGAAATGTGTCATTTTAGTTGGGACAAACTAAAAAGGAAAACGTATCATCTTAAACGGGACGGAGGGAGTAATATTTTAGACTATTTTTTAAGTTGGTGAAAAATACCGGATCACCAAAGTTCATGATTTTATAACCAAAATCCATTAATTAAACCCATCTAAAAATGCATGGTCTTAGCCTCTGTGCTGTGCTATTATGCATTGTCAGTAGTTGATCCCAAGTCTCCCTACTTTCCTCTTTCTTACATACAGACTGTCTGACTCTAACCAATCAACCCCATCTCCAATCCCCAACAGTATTCACACACAAAAAGATTACATATATCGATGCACTTGTATATTTCAACCTTCTCATATTGAAAGTTTGTGATGGAGTATCTAATTAAGTACACACAGCTTCAAGTAATTAATCATGTGTTCTTGATGTAACTGTAATTGACACACACATATATATATATATAAAAAAGGAAAAAAAAAAAACAAAAAACAACAACAACAACAAAATGCTACAATTGGTACACACACATTGATTAAACTAATTAAGCAACATTTTTTATAAAGCCTACACCTTTTCACGGCAGCGAGGAAGTGTAGTGACTCAATTCCGCCCACGCTTGAATCCCGCCGCTCCAATTTCCGGCATTGTTACTATTGAGGAACCACTCCGTGTTGGAGAAGCTTCCATCCGTCTTGTGATTTTCCAGGCTCTGAAACTGGATCGTCTGCGCCTTCTCGATGCTTCCAGAACCTTCCTTCTGAGTCTGACCTCCACCACCGTCGCCGCCGACCAAGAGCGCCGCTAGCCTCTGCTGCTGCAATTTCCAGTGCAAATCCTGGTTGATGGAGCTCAGCGATTCAATCGAGGTCGCGAGGCTGCTGTGGCGAGCCATTTCCTGAAACCCTAAATCCTCCCCTTGCTTGAACCCTAATTGAGAGGGGTCGAGGCCGAAGCACGGCGGCTGCGGCGACAAATCGGCGAAATTGGAAGCGAATTGGTGGAAATTGTCCATGGCGGAGGAGAATTTGAGGGGGGCGGCGTCGGTGGGGAGGCGGGGGGAGGGCTTGAGCTTCTTGTTCTTGCGGCAGCCGCCGCCGATGGGGACGTTGCGGAGGGCGCCGCCTTTGGTCCAGTAGCGGCGGCAGGTCTTGCAGAAGTGGCGGGGCTGGGAGAGGCTGTAGTTGTTGTAGTAGCAGAATTTGGTGTTGGGGGAGTCGCAGCGGGGGCATTTCACGGCCGGATCTTGCGGTTTGCGGCTTTCGTCTTTGCCGGATGCGGATGGTTTGGCGGCGGCGGAGGACATTGAGTTGTTAGGAGAGAGGAAAGTGGTTGTGGAGTTGGGAAGTTTGGAAGTTTGGAGAGGGAGGGAAAGGTGGTGATGGGAATTAATTGGATTCATGCATGGGGTTGATGGGAAATGAGAGGGTGTTGAGGGCCTCTTGTGATCTTCATCAAGTGGAAAACCATATTTCTGATTTCTATGGGTGTTTACATTTACATCTACAACTAGCTGCACCTATATATAAGTATGAAAATTAATTTGATAGATTTTAATGTTAAGATAAAATCATCATATTAATTCTCTTCATGAATAATGCACTTAACTTGTTGATGTCATCATCCACCACTATGCCATGGACAGTTAAAGTGTAAACATGCATTAGTAGAAAATTCTACCGTATATTACTCCATTTGTTCACTAAAAATAGAAATTATTACCTTTTCTGCTATGTTCCCTAAAAATAGAAATTTTTTCTTTTATAAAATTTCTTACTTTAATGAGATGGAACCCATTTTCCACTAATATTTTTCTTTTTATCTCTCTAATTTTATCAATTTTACATTAAAATGTTGTTTCAAATGTTTTTAGTTTTAGGTGAAGGGAGTACAATATAAATACTATAGTAATGAAAAATATACTACTACTTTATAAACATGATTTGGGGGTAAATTAGAAAAATAAGTACACTAGGTATAGTCTGGTTGGCAGGGGTGATTTGGAGTTTGCATGCAAGGGACAGAATGGAGGAAATCATGTAGTACTTGAAAGATAAACAGTAAAACGAATTAATGAAGGAAAAACAAGAAACAAGAGCCACAATGCTACCACCATGAGAATCTGGATAAGAATTTATATTCCCTAAAAGGGAAAGCTTGACAAAACTTTATTCAAATTGCCTCACAAAATCTAAGTGTTTGTTGCATTAACAACGATAGATATTCCTTGTTAGCATGAATGATTTCTAAGGACTCATACTTCCAATCTCGTTTGTTGTTTATCACAAGAACGTGATATCAATTTCAGGCCTTATTAGATTAGTGCAAACATGGGTTCAAATCATAAAATGTGCAAAAAAGCTATTTTTCAATATAATTAATTTCACTACAAATGCAGTTGGTCTATACTTGAAATACATATATTCTTGTTTCTTTTTTTATGAGCATTTTGAAATCAATAAATCTATGTGACCAAATTTTGTACAACCAAATTCTTGTTTATTTTGACAAAAAAATAGGTTTATTTATGAATTTAATTAAAATATTAGATACATATATAGTACATGGAAAGTGCATAATATTGTTTATGATTTTTTATATTTTTTATATTTTTTAAGAATTATATATGTAACTAATGCCTACTTTAATTCAAATTTTAAAAATATTAGAAAGAAAATTCAAATATAAATATAAAAAATGACGTTAAAGGCTAATAAATCTTTTTAACTTATTCACTTACTATATTTATAATTTTAATATATAACTAATACATCAAATTATTAATATAACTTTATTTTGAAATATAGAGTAATTAGTTATGGTAGTCACTAGTCTATCTATGAAGGCTAGCACCACAAATTGAAAAAGGAATCTTGACGATGCCCATAATTTCCTCATCATCATGTAATTGATGTAAATTGAAATGCAAAGGGAATTAAATTCGAGCAGAGCTTCCAAGGTAGTGGAGTACTGTTATTCAGAGTTATGCTAGAAGAAAGGAATTGAAGTTGGTTAGAAGTGATGAGGAAGTGTGTCAGTGTGCAGTGTTGATGTGATGGGAGATGTTAGAGAGAGAGAGAGAGAGAGAATCCAAGTCAAATAATAAGTAGCATGGTAGATTTGGAAGAAATTGCAGAAGCAGAATGGAATAGGCTGGTTTGGGGAGACAGCCTCTTCACACACCCAACTTTTGTCTCTTCCTTCTTATGTAACTTCCCTTTCCATATCTCCATTTTCAAACTCTTTCGCTTCCCTATTTACCAACTTCATTTCTCTCTTTTAACTTTTTCCAAAATACTACATACGCTATTTCAAAAATCAAAACACAAAATCGTACAATCATAGCCATATATAAACAAATTAGTGTATCTAAGATTATAGTGATTAGATTTTGGTGCATAGGATAACTATGCTGGAAGTTAGTCAGAAATTAGATTTTAATATAATGAATAATGGTGTTATGAAATGTAATTATTGAGGATTATAAATGTGTAATGCCTGAAGGTCTAAACACATAAAAATGAATTTTGCTTCTCTAAAAATATTAATAGCCTGCAGCTCATATGCAACTGTAGCCAACTGTACGAGAGTTACTGCACCGTTCATACTAGTATCAGTATGCTTCACCATCGAGGATCTAATCTGAATCGTTGATATTTGTATTATCGTAAACAAATGCATTATCATATGGATGCATTTATATTGTGTATGTACAAAGATGCATTGCTTAACGTGAAAATCAAAACCACAGCTTCGCACCGTCAAGTTACTATCGTCAAGTTACTATAATCCATTGGTATATAATTAATTACTAATCCCTCAAGTGGCGAACACAGAAATATTTATACTAAAATTTCTAAATTTTATTTTAGAGTATATATTTGAGTAGTGTAGATAATTTGTAGGGGCTTTTACACTATAATTTACACCAAATTTGAATAAATTTTTAAAACAATTAATAGAAAAAAGTAATAAAAATAAATTCATTGAGGGCTTAAGCCCTTCCCCCACTATACTTAGGTCCGCCCATGACTCCCTCCCTTTGTGAATAGGAGTCTCATTTCTATATGGCACGGATTTTAAGTAATGTTACGAAAGTGAGTGGAAAAAAGTTAGTGATATATAGACCTCACTTGTGTATATTACTTTTAAATAAAATGTGAGTGTAATGAGTTAGTGGAATGTATGACCTATTACCATTCAGAAATGAACCGGGACTCCTATTCGCAGACGAACTGATGAAAAAACGAGGCTCTTATTCGCGGACAAAATGAGGATTATTGAATGAGCTATATTTGAAATTTACAAATTTATCTCGTACTGTAATAAAAATAAGGTGTGGGGCCTATAAAAGTTTGGACTATGCCCAAGTACTAATAAAGAATTCAAATTTTCTTATTAAGCCTTCGCTAACCAATAAAACGATAACACGTCTTCTTGTGGGCCTCCAATATGGAGTAAAATGTTATGCTCCTGGGTACATATAGTCTGATATATAGTACTAAGAAATTCAAATTTTCTTATTAAGTCTTCGTTCAAAAATATTCTAAATGAGCTTAATTAGCTGATGTTTAGTCATAGAACTGCATTCCCATTCAATGATTTTGGGTTAACTATAGATGAGACGAGAACATAATTCTACAAACGATAATTCTCTCTTTCTTTCTACCTTAGTTATAATGTACTATCATAGTATAAGAGACTATATTTTTCATGTCTGAATATTCGAAAATGGACCCTCCAGACGAATATAATCATACATGATCCCTCTCCAAGGGCTAGATCCTCTCAATTGAGTCAACAACATTGCATTTTGCCCACAAACAAGAACAGAACCTCTTACACTCACACTATAAAGCCAATACAGTCCATGGATTCCATGTCTAGCAATCGAATTGTCCTTCCCAATTAGCCCCGTCGTAAAACATGGAGCCTCTCCTACCTCCGCGTTGATCCTCACCTACAAACACCAAACTCATAACATCAAAACACAAACACTAGCTAAACCTCATATCAAGTCCAAGAATGATCACCTGCAGCTCAGCATCGTTGGCCGAGGCCAGTGCAATCCGCAGGGTGTAGTTTGCTGATGTGTCGACGTCTGTGAGGTTGAATAGAACCCTCCATGTTGTTGGGACATAGGTTTTGTTTCCTATGTTTCTGTAAAAAAATATTTCACTTGTATCAAAGTTTAAAGATGTACTAATTAGGTATATGTTAAAAAACACCTACCTATTCACATGAGCAAAGTACCAATCTGTCTGATAAACGCTTGTTTCGACTGAATATACCAAATCCCCATCCGGATACAGATCCGTGTAACGATCCCACAAGCCATACTGCCTGAATCTGTGGAATTTCAAGCAAAGTTTATTGCTGCATTGCTCGTGATCATGTGAAAAAAACCACGGTGTTTACTAACCTGTCGGGGTGGACATTGTAGAGCTGGTTCATGAGAGCCGGGTTTGGATCAGGCACGTAGAACTCAGCAGCAGAACGGTCAGGGACCCCGATTTCCCACACTGTAGGCCCATCCCTCGGAGGATCATACACAAGATTTTTCAGCCTAATCTTGCTTCCTTCAATGAAAAACACATCATGTTTTATGTTAAGGAAAAAACACTAGGCTTATGACGTAGTGAAGAGACAGACTGTCCTAACCAGTTTCGATGTTGATCGGAACGTTGTATTTGTAGTCTCCAATGATCCCGGGCACCCAAGCATAGAGGCTATAGTTCCCAGCTCTGATGTTATTGATTTTGAAGTATCCTAAAGCATCACATTGGCTCCAGAACTGATAGCCCTGTATACATCCAACCAAAAGGAACCATTTTAGGTTTTGTGAAATCTTGTAAACAAGTTGGATTGTGGAAGATTTGAAGATATTTACCTTGTTTTCTCTCTGCCATGATCCCAGATCCCCGGGGGAAGCAAGTCCAATGTATGCATTGCTAGCGGTCATAAGGCGTTTGTAGATAAAACTGAAGCAAACCAGGCATAATCGGGGACGGACGCAGAAAAAAACATGGAATTAAACTTTCCAAATTTTGAATTTGTGATTCAAGAAATAAATTTTTTTATTTACTACCTGTCGCGGACAAGTAACCGGCCGCTTACTCTGCCTCTCTGCTTGGCACGAGGGAAGTCGTCCGATGCCAGGAAATCATACGGCCAATGTTGCGTTTCTACGAGCATCTAACAAAGTATCTATGTAAGAAACATGCTAAAGTCTTGAAAAAGAAAACTGTTTTGCAGTTACCTGTTGCTTGGCATCAGGCCACAATGAGAGCGGATCTTGGCCGGGTTGGACCGAGTTCAAGTAGACGAACACGGGTCCGAACACCTTCTTCCACGGCTCGCCACCCCGGAACTCCAGCTCCAGCGGCAGGCCGGCATAGTGAGCGCTGAAGAACATCTGCATACATCATGCATTTTTCAAGCATTGTTTGCAAAACAGAATATTATGTTTTGTTTTAAACGGGCCCACTTACAGACAGGGCGATTGGGCCGGCGTGCGAGGTGAGGTCCTGCTTCATGGGCCCGGCCGTCTTGAACTCGTTGCTCGGGGTGATGATCCAGAACCCTGTTGGAAGGTCCGTGGCTATCCAGCCGTGGACCAGACTGTCCTTGTTGTCGCTTGAGTATTGGTACTTGTCGTCCACCTGTACATGCCGCGTGTATAAAAAATTACGACTTCAAACTAGTAACCTCACATTATTTTCAAAAAGGAGGTTAGGAGTTGAGTCACTCAACAAAAATTAGTACCTCTCCTGCGAGGAAAGCGTTGCTTGGATTCGTTAATAGAACTGCTTCCGGGTAGTCTAGAACCTGGCTTCTGTTCCGGTCTTCGCTTGTTGGCATAATCCTCTGCCTGTCGTCCGATATTGCCATGTATTGAAAGCTAAATAACAAAACATAATGCTTCAATCACCAAACCTTAGCTAAAATTAGTACAAAGAGAGATGACAAAGCTTTACATCTTTTCTTGTAGCTTAAACACTATCCTCCCCTGAGACAAGTGAAGATCCGGCCAGCCTTCGAGGCGCTCAAATATTGCATACGAGTAGAATCCAGGGCACCCGCGCAGCATTATGAACCTTCCCGTTAAGACATAAAACTCACGTTAGACTCTCTGACAAGTCAAGATCATGTTAGACGAGTCGAATATACCTTTTGTCAATGTTGAGGGGAGGAACCCCTGTCTGCGAAGAATCCCAAGTGCGAACGAACGAGAGCTCCACTTGTTCTTCGTCTTCGTGTACAACAAAAAGATTAGTCCCATCAAGCCTGCACCATTTCAATGAAAACAAATACTATAGATTAATTTAATTTGCTTTACCAATTGGAATTGAGAAAAGGATGGAGCATTACTAACTTGTCAAAAATTTCTTTAGGGTGGTCAGGTGAGCTCCAAACAAGATCCCAATACCTATAAATTTAATTTCATTTTTTCATAAGGCATGGCATCTGAATATTCATTACATGATACTCCATTTAAACTAGAAATAATTTTCTATAGACATCAAACCTTAACATTGCACAAAGTAGAAAATGGTGTGTATGTACCCTCTGTTGTTTTCATTGTACTCTTGTTTGAGTAGATTTTCAATTCCATTGTATGTTATTCTAGTGATCATGCCCTCTGGGGTTGACAGAGTCACATTGAGGATGCCATTGTCCAACACTACCTGCATATAATAAATTTAATTTATTTTTTATGAAAATGTAGAACATGTTTATTAGGTGTATAGAATTGTAAAGAATTCAAGAAACATAGTGCTTACGTGGTCGTCGAAATCATGCAACTTTACTGGAGGGTAATATGTATCGCCATCGGTCTCAATTTTGTGAACCTTTCTGCACTTAAATAAAAATTAGTAAAAAATTTTCAAAAAAATTAACAAGACCTAATTGCATATAATATAAGGTGTAGAGAAAATTTCTTATGTGATGCTGATAAATTATTGCAAAGTGCGTAGGAATGAAGAAAAGAAACATTCCTAGTTCTAAAGATGAGCAATAATAAATAATTAAATAAATCATATAGTAGTATCTAGATAGAAGGGATGCAAAGAAAGTGAATAGTGTGTGATGGAATCAACTTTTTTGTTGGGAATGGGAGGTGATCACGGGAGTGTACCAAACTAACTTTCTCTGCCACATAATCATGCTACTCTGCATGTGATGTATACTACAATACATATCTAGAGAGAGAATGGGTGATCAAAAAACATATAGTAGTAGTACATACATATGGAGAGAGAGAGGGTGAGACCAAATAGCTTTTCAAGGCAAAACACAGGAATTCATGTCCTCCAAAACCAAATTCGGTTTGTTGGGTTTAATTCTATTGTTTGTAATAATAATATATAAATATAATCCTACTTCTTGAGCCATGTACTATTTATACTTTACTACTAATATATGTCCACTAGACATATTAATAAGTTTACAAATTCACTTTCCGAGGCATGCATTCAAATATGTGAAAACAAATTCAATAAAAAGGGAATTGAGAAAAGAGTGAAGAACAGAGAAGAGATTAAATAGTCAAATTAAACATAAACAGACTATCTTTACCTCATACATGCATGTATATAATCACCATGCACATAGCATAACTATTTGAAGGAAAAAATAATTAAAAGATGAAAAATTGGAGACTTAACTGCCATCTTGATGCAGAACATTGTGTAAGCAAGAATATTTGAAGAAGAAGAAGAGGCAAGCAACTCAAATTCCAACTACATTGTATCTTCCTCACCATTTTTCTCTCTCTCCCTCTCTCTCTCTCTCTCTAGTTGTGGAAGAGAAATAGGAAGTGAGATAAAATAAATTTCTGGTGTTTTGTGGTGTGGAGAGAAGTGTGTGGGGAATATGAGAATGTGTGAGGCAACAGTTACTGCATCATATATAGTGCGGCTGCGGCATAGCATAGACCATAGAGGCTTATTATTCAAGGACAATTCGCAAAACAAACATTTGATAATGACTTTTGGCGTTTCTTTTTACCCAATTCTTTTCTTTTCTTGGATTTTTCTTTTTTCAATGTTCTACCTCCTATCCCAACAATCGACTTTTTCATTGTCTTGATCCGCTAATTCATCTACTTACATATTTGCTTTTTCGCATTGAAATACGGTAGAGCCCTGGTCTTTTTTTTTCCTTTAATTTTGTTCCTTGTAAATTTTACTATTCAAAAATTAATAATGTCATCACTTTTTAAATTTATTGCAACTTAAATTAACATCCCATATTTTCTTTTCTTTTTGTTCATTGCAAGTTGACAAGTATTAAGTCTGAATGTAAAAATTTTTATTAGAACATAAGTAAAGTTTGTGTATGAATTGAAAAATAACGTTATTAATTACTTTATAAGCAACAATTATATTATTTCGAGAAAGTTAACGTTGATGGTCAGTGGACACTACACTACCTAGCAAATGAAAGTATTCTTAGTATACTGTAAGAAGTTGTGTGCAGAGATAGAAGCTATATTTGGACCAAAATGATGGGTGGTATAATTAGTTGAATAATCCAAGCTATTAGCTCCATAAATACGGTTGAGACATTTATTTTAGTATTTGCTGGAATCCAGACTCAGTGAAATCTAGCTAATCACCTACTTTGATTCCTTCACACTTATATTATGGTAGTACTCCAATTATATATCACTTATTCTGGTAAATAGTATTATGGTTATACTTGTATTTTTCTGTAAAATAACTACATCCGTTCATATAAATAGTTTTAATAAGACTATACCGATTTTAATATAATATTAGTTGTGTAGTAGTAGAGATAGAGAGAAAAAGTAATTCATAGTATATTATATCTGAAAAATAAGACTCAATTATGTAAAAACATAGAAATATGGGATATGCGGGATGATATGTTGTTTTTATTTATTATCTATACATTAACGAATTTGTCCTTTATCATTCTTGATGAGTTTGACTTTAAAAACAACTACTAACAAATTTGTTCTTTTGTATTCTTGATGAGTTTGACTTTAAAAACAACCAACAAATGTGTTCTTTTGTATTCTCGGTGAACTTGACTTCTAAATTATTTATAGAATGAGCAAACATCACTTTGTAAACCGTTGCATCACTATTCACCACTTAATGCGTTGAGTGTAGCGACTAGCATGATCAATTATTTCTAAAGGTTTGTTGAGTTCGTTGTCCAAATTTTGACTATTATTATGCATATTTACATCCATCCCACGCCAAAAATTTATGTATAGAGTGATTCGTTTTCAGTAGTAAGTACTGAAAATAACCCAAAATAGGGACTTTAGAGACAATATATAATTAGCGCACAACAAAACTAAGTAGTATTTTAGAATAAATGAATATAAAAAAATTATTTAACTAAAAAATAAAGTATAACCATAATACTAGTATAAACTTTTTGTACCACAAAGTATTTTAAAGATTTATTTAAGCATGATATAAAACAACATGAATCAATATTTATTCAATAGAGTACTGAATTATATTGTTTGACATAATCCGAATTTACTCATCATTCCATACATATTTCTTTAGGGAATTAGGGTAATGGTCTTCCATTTTTAAACCTTAAGCTATTCAAGTGGAGAATCAATTTGAATTTAATATCTTATCAACAGCACGAAAATTATTAAATAATTTTCTTGTTAATGCTCTCAAAAATTGGGTGAGCATTGCATTAAATGGAATGGAAAAAGATGTCAAAAAATATGGCATATATAGCTATATAAGACTTTCGGTAAAAGTTATTATCATATTCTGTCATCTTTATATAAATAGAATAAAAAACAACAGAAAAAAATAGCTTTTTTCGTAAGAGGAATGGTATGCTGTAAATCTGTAATCTATTACTCCTAATTATTTACAGAACAAAAGTACCGTTCATATTAATATGGAGTATTACATTAATTGGAATTTATAATAAAGTAGTATTTCATTCTTTTAATTATTTTATAAAACACCCCATTTGATTTTATTATTTATATTTCTTTTAGAAATATTTTTAAATTCTAATAATTGGCAGAATTTGTGAAAAGATAATAGTAGATAATATAATTGGTTGCAAGTAGAGAGAGAATGCATACAAATTAATCACAAACTTCCTAAATATGGCACATAATAAAAAAAACTATACTACTAAATCCGGTATCATATCGTTCGATAGCATAATAAACGTATTCATGTTACGTATCACTAATTCAATTTTTTTCCAACTTTAGAGTAACAGCTATCAACTGAGTTTAAATTTGAAATATGGTAAAATCTTTAAACTGTGCAAGTTATGCTTCAACACGAAATTGGCAACGTTGAAGTTTTAATAAGATACGGAGAATGAAAAATATGTTACTAATACAAAAACAAAAATAAATTTATATAAGTAAAGCTAGCTAAATAATAAAATGTGACGATGCACCCATTAGCATTAGATTGACTAGAAAGGGGTGTGGCAACTTAGGCACTTAAATTGTAAGAATTTTAATAACAATTTTGTCTGTTTATATCATAAAATAACTATGGTATAAAAGTAGGTATTGCTTTGCTTATACTCAAAGGGCGGTTTATCTTCTTCCAGCTTTCTTTTTTTCCCCTCAATATTTTAATAATCTATGCCACCGCCATTAGCAATATGCGCATGTATATTTAAATTTCTGCTTTGAAATGTTTACCTACTTATATTCAAAATCTTAAGTCAAATTTACTGTAATTGTAAAATATATATTCATTACCTTTTGATTTCAAATTCAATTTTTACTTATTTATGCCCAAAATCTGAAGTCAAATTATGTTGAAGTTTAAAGGTTGTTGACACCTGTTCAAAAATGTAAAAAGAGATGGATTATCTTTTCCACTTATTCAATTTTAAAAAAAGGAAAAAGATAAATGAGTCCAGTACTGATCAATTTTGGCTCCCAATAAAGGTAAAAAAAATATTACTCCTAGTAACCAAAACATAGTTTTGCTCTTTCGAAAATTATTTGATATTGGAACATAGAGAAATGATGTCTATGTATCGTGAGTTCTTTATTTGAGTACAATTCTCGTTCGATCGTATGTTTAGTATTATTTATTTTATTTTATATATTTAGTTTAATTTTAATACATAAACAAAATCTTATTAATTTCATAAAAATCAAAGTTCGGTTTACTCGTTTTCTCTATGACTTCAAATAAATGAATTCAATAACAAATTAAGTTTTGATTTTTATGAATTTTGTGAATTAAAATATTTTTCAATAATTTTTTTAAGAATCAAAGTAAATATATACTAAAACAAAGCTATACATACGTCAAACGAAAATAGTGCTCACATAAGATACGTAGCATGTCATTTCCCGTACATATATATCACATAACATATTGTTAAAATTTCAGATCAATCCCATTCCCAAGTATTCCATTCATATGATGAAAAATAGGTAAAAACAAACATGAGAAAGAAGTACTATTTAATTAAATAATTACAATGCAATAAACTTATAGTTCTTGATACCAAATGGTGTGAACTAGGGGTTAGAAAATTGTGTGGGTTGAGTCGTTAACGGATCAGCCTGATAATGATTTAATCCAATAAGGTCTAATCCGAACTTGACCTGTTAAGGAAAAATTGTCAACCTGAACACGAACCCGACCTACTGCCTTCAAACTTGAATACGATCTACACCCAACACGAATCCATTAATGACACGATATTATATGGGTTGACACAATACAATAATGACCTGAACATGATATTACATGATTAAAACTTAATTTTACTTGATTAAACCTGATTTTACACGATAAAAATATACTAGTTAATACCATTTATTTATAAGAAATTAATGAATTAAAGCAAATCATAAATTTTTTTAAAAATAATAAAATAGAGAAAAATAATAATATTATTTCTTAATGGGTTATCCGTATCCAACTCGCACCTAACCCGAACCCAACACGAAATTATTAGATTCTTAACGGGTCAACCCGATAATGACACAAACCTAATAAGGCTTGACCAAAACCCATTAAAAAATCACATGTGAATTTGTATCGAATTATCGTGCCGTGTTAAAAATGTTCAGCCGGAATGTAAACCTTATCCTTATGGAATTGAATTTCCCAAGACTTGCCTTGAAGCACCAACAAAATAAAATAGAAATAGTACTACAAAAATAGGATCCCTTGAACATTCTTCAATGAATTTGAAGGCAGCCCAATTACTCTGGCCTAAATAGCTGCATACCGAAGCCCAATTCAAGCGTAATATCCTTTTAGGGCTAAAATCAGATCCTTTCTCTTTTACCAAAGAACAAAAGATTCTGGAATTCAATCACACAAACTTCGATCAATTCATAAATTTTACGCCATTAGTAGTATTAGATTTTACTGTGAGCTTCGTCATTCAATTTTCTATACTTCCGATTCCGTTAACAGCTTCTGTTTCCAGATAGCTCAGCTGCAATGTCGTATATTCACCGATTCGAAAATCAATAAGGTAAATACTCATCTCTTCATGAATTTTCACAAACAAACCTAACCAGCTTATTGTTATCGTTTTTAAATTTGAACCGTTTCATTCTGAAAGTTTCAATTGATATGCCAGTTTTTCAATTGTGACCTAGGCATATTGCTGGATCATTGAAGCTATAGAAATCAAGCAGTAGTTGTTTTCCAAGTTTGAAGGCGAAATTGTTTACGCAACACTAGTAAGATGCTGCAGATTCGGCTTAGCAAGCCAGCTAGTGAAGCTAGTGCAACTGCAAATCCTGCGCCTGTGGATACTGTCACAGTGGCTTGCCCCGATCATCTTGTGCTAGCTGATCTTCCTGTGGCCAAGGGTATGGGTGCAGCATCTGCAACTGCTGTCATCAAGTCTGTTGGGCGCCGCTCCCGTCGCCAGCTCGGTGAGCGTGTCCATTTCTGCGTTCGATGCGACTTTCCCGTTGCTATTTATGGCCGTCTGGTGAGTGACATTTACTGTATTTTAATGGCATTTGAGGTTTAAATAATTAGGGCTAATGAGTTGATTGGTGAGTAAAGAAAATCATACTACTATAGGCCTATAGCTTTCGTTGTAGTATTCATAAGACGAATGCTTCAATTCATTAACAGCTTTTGTTGTGTAGCAGACAATTGTATATTATATGTAGTCTCACTGTAACTCTTTGCAACAATGTGTTTGTGACACATTTGTCTCCTTCCAGAGTTTGAACTTTGAACATTAATTATATTTGAAGACTTTTAGGCTTTAAGTATTTGAAAAGTTATATTTCCCCAGCAGCCTCAGGCTCTCCCCGTTCATATCACTTGCCCCAGCCACCTCAGGGCAATACCAGTGTGCCTCATGCCCTGGGCGCAGACGATCTTTTAGAAGGCATTTAGTTGCTACGGTTAGCCTAGATAGAGCTATTTTTTTGTTGATTCATATCCCATTGAAAGGATAGGATGAGAGAATTTTCTAATAATGAGGATAAAAATACTCAATTGTGTATAATGTCAACCATGCAAAGTAAATGCCTGATTAATGTATTGCTTTAAAAATATGATTGTTACTTTTATTGGGATACCATTAGCTACTTCTGATCTTTTATTTGAAATGTTAGTTTGTGTATATTGGTTTACTTTGTTATGAACCTTACTTCATTTTGTGTTGCAAGGAGCATGTGATAATGGTTTACCTGAACCTAGACTTCTATGTGTGGCACATCTTGATATTTGTGTTGAATCCGTTTGAAGCTATAAAATGTTCTACCAGGAGTGTCAATGCCAATTCCTACATGAAGCTATTTTCTCTGCACGTATCATTAGCTAATATGCTGACAAACTTATTTTATTGCAGAGCCCATGTGAGCATGCCTTCTGTTTGGACTGTTCCAGGAGTCATTCTTTTTGTTATCTGTAAGACATACTACTTTTTTATGCATCTAGTTCCTCTCTATGATATTGTTGCATTTTATTTAAGATCTTGGTTTTAATAGTATTTGTCAATGATCTCATGAAGTCTTTCAAAATTATATTCTGACACTTCTGCATCAGACACAGTGGGGTAATAATATACAAGTAAAAATGTATCAATGGACTAGGACTTGCTATCCAGTTTAACTAAAGAGTGCTTCTTTTAGAAATAGAAAAAGTGATGAAAGTGGTTAACTTTATGCTAATAAATTGGAGATTCATTTACTGGTTATTTGCCAGTATTTTGTGTATTGAAGGGAATGGTTTACAAACTCTATCTGAGCACTAGGGGGGATGCTGATGGTGTCAAGAATTCAATATTCATACCTTTTTCTTTTGGTTGTTTGCTTTGATAGATCTTTAGCCTTGTTAATCATCTGTGGTAATGTATGACTTCAACTATACTTTGCCAATCATCTTCTACAGTTGTGATGAACGCATTCAGAAGATTCAGACAATTAAAATGATGGAAGGAATCTTCATATGTGCAGCCCCTCATTGTCTGAAGTCCTTCTTAAAGAAGAGTGCCTTTGAGTTGCATATAAATGAGGCCCATTCTGATCTTATTCACCCCAATAAGGAAAAAGAAGGGAATGAATCGGAAGCAATGAGTGCTAGGAAACCTTCAGCCTCTGATTCCACAGTTCAAGCACCCCCAAGGCCAGTTTTTTCGCCCCATTCAAGCTCTCAACTTCATGATAGTGAAGACAAAGCCCAGCTGCCTCAATCCAGGGAACAACCACCTCCGAGACCTGCTGTACAGCAAAGGCCGGCGCCACCTTTTCCAAGACAAATTTCCGATCATCCATCAGAGCACCCTGATAGAGGTACTTCCCAGAACCACTTTCCTCATCATACTTTTGAAGCTCATGTGCAGGGTAGTGGTCGGCAAGATTCAGGTCAGTTCCTAAAAAATATATCCGAATTTCATGTCTCCTTGTACCTGCAACTCACAACCTGCTAATTCTGCTACCAGTTAACCCGAATTCAGGTCCAGCTCCAGCTCAACCTCAATATGATTATCCTCCTTATGCAGCTGATGGAACACAACAGTACTTTGGCGGACCATATGGAATGCCAAGACCAGGTTCTACACCAGAAGGTGGACCAGGACAGGGCTCGTTGCTAGGTTTCCCACCTGGTCCTGCCGGACCCATGAATTTTCCTCAAAATTATCCACAGTGGAATGCAGTGCCCGGGTCTGTGCCTCTGGAACCTCCTATGGTATCTCAGAGGTCTACGGATGGCTTTATGAATGTCGACCCTCAAGGAAGAGGATTCTTTCAGAATGCTGGGAATAAGAGTATGGAACAACAGAGGCAGGGTGGGAACTTTGTGGACCCAAGAGACGGTAAAGGAATTTTGGCGCCCCAACCACTTCATCTTCCTCCACCACCTTCGGTGCCTCATCCCCACCTGCAACGAGGCAGATCATACTCTGGTGACGGGAATAATGATGGGCCTCCAGGCTTCAGCTGGCCAGCTGAGAGGCGAGATAGCTTCGGAAGTGGAGACTAGGCTTTATATTTTGCACCCTGCTGATATATCTTCATATTGGGTGTAGTAGTCAAGCTTTTGCCCATTTAGTTCATGTTTGGAAGCCTACTTAAACTGTAAATTTCTGTCTTCAGTGAGTTTTGAAATGATAGTTCAATATGTGAACATTTTGTTATATTTTTTAATTTGGGACATCGTTCGAGGCTGTATCCAAGTATTTGGGGTTTTTTACACATCATAGTACATCACTAGTTAGATCATTAAACATCATATTGCAGTATATTGAAATAATGTAAAATCAGTAATAACTTAAGGTTGCGTTCTTTATTGAGGAAAGTGATTAAAATATTTTCACCCAATCCAAATTTTGACTTGAAAATTTTGGGCACCTATTGTGCACTCCAATTGATGATAATATTATGGTGAGGTTTTAGTATGATACTCTCCTCGTTTACCCACAATTGACTCGGCTTAGGTTTTAAGAAATGTGAATAAAAGTCGATGAAAAAAGTGGAACATGGAATAGATTAGTTTTATAATACATTTAACTAATAATTTATGTTTAGTTATATATATTTGCTACAGTATGATACTCCCTCCATCCGTGAATAGGAGTTTCATTTTGCAATTCTAGTTCGTCCACGAATAGGAGTCTCGATTCACTTTTACCATAAATGGTAATAGGGTCTCACCTTCCACTAACTCATTCCACTCACATCTCATTTAAAACTAATACTCCCTCCGTCCCACCTCAAGTTATCAACTTTCCATTTTGGGTTGTCCCACCTCAAGTGATTGATATCCTTTTTTATCTAAAAATAAAACTTCAACCATCTCTTACTTTATTCCCTCTCTTACTTTATTCTCTCTTTATCTCTCTTACTTTTTCCTCTCTCATACTTTACTCTTTCCATTTTAACTCAATACATATCATTTTCTTAATTCTCGTGCTGAAAAGAAATTCATCACATGAGATGGGACGGAGGGAGTATGTGCAAGTAGGACCCCTATTTCATTAACTTTTTTCCACCCACTTTTCTTAACATTTCTTAAAACTCCTGCTGCCAAGAAATGGGACTCCTAATGACGGACGGATGGAGTATTACTTTTCTACATACATTTTATACATAAATTATTAAGTTTTTTATATACTTTAATTATTTTTATTCTCCAAAAATTACTTACTAGTAGTAAAATTTATCATTCACTAAATTTTACTAATATTTTTTATATCTATAAATAACTAATTATAGTGCTATAAGATCTTATATTTTTGTGATATATTATTAATCATATTTTTTCCTTCACTAAATTTAATACTCCCTCCGTCCCAGATAATTCGTCCCAGTTTTCTATTTCGGTCCGTCCCACATAATTTGTCCCACTTCATTTTTACCATTTTTGGTAGTGGACCTCATATTCCACTAACTCATTCCTACTCACATTTTATTATAAAACTAATATATAAAGGTAGGACCCACTTTTCATTACAATTCTTAAAACCCGTGCCCGGTCAAAGTGACCTGAACTATCCGGGACGGAGGGAGTATATATTCATATATTACTCCCTCCGTCCCACAAAAGAACACTTTTCTTTTTAGTTTGTCCCACAAAAGATGTCACATTTTCTTTTATGAATATATAAAAATTATATTTTCTTTTTTTATTTAACACATAAAATAAAATCTCCTAAAATCCTGTGCCATTTCATAAATGTGACATCTTTCGTAGAACGGAGGGAGTATATAATCCGCTAGGTGGAACCATAATCATGTAGCTTTATCAGTTTGGTCCAATTTTAAAACCTTGTGTCAAAGTCAAACACAAGCTTGTTTTTGTAGACTTACAGCCACAACTCCACTCACCTTGATTGGCAAAGCACCCTGTAATTATTTTTAAATATCCACGACTTCCTACTCATTTTCTAAATTGTATCAATATCATCAAATAAAATTACTAGTATAATGCACACCCCAAAAATTCCACGTTTTTTAAAGCTCAACATATTTTTATAGTAACGCACTTTCCATATCTCCAACAAAAAAAAACATTGCCTCTTTCTCCTCTCTATTTATAGATAGTAATTTCCATTTGATGTCCGAAAACAAACATGAGCGATCATCATCATCATCATAGCCGTACGGCTAACTACGACAGAATGACGAGCAAGAGATGGTGCGGAATAAAGGGGCTTCGCCTCAACTCAAGAAGATTCACGGTGCACCGCCTTCGCACCAATTTCCTTTCTATTTTGCGAGTTTTCAACAAGTGGAACAATTCTTACAGCAAGTGTCTCACACTTCTGCGCCGGATTCTGGCCCGAAAGGCCGGAAACGCTCCTCGGCCTCGGTGTTCGTATTATGCGGCCGTGAGAACGATGAACCACTCCAATTCATTTTGCTCTGAGGCGATTGCAGACTGTTTGGAATTCATCAAGAGGAATTCTGTCTCCAATGATGATGAGAAAGAGTGTATGCTTATGCAGGATTAATTAGGACTTGATTAATTACAATTAGAGATATCATATGCTCTAATTTTTTAAATTTTTTACACACCGATGATTTCAGATTGTGATTGGTTTGGTATTTTTATATTATAAATCATTAAATTTGTTGATATAACTATGAGGAAAGTTTATATTTTGCATATATGTGCAATATTTGAAATTTTCTACTGTTGCAATGTAGGATTAAATGGTATGCGTGGCAATCTGATAGTGTAGAGCAATACTCCTTAGTCAAAGATTGACGCAATGAAATTTAGTTTATACTTATTTGTCAATAGTTAATGGACTTTATTACATTTGAATTTGAGGAGATTTGCAATCATGCACGGCAATTTAAAATCAATCAAAAAATATTGAGAATCTAATTCTAATTTAATAAAAATGAATGCCAACTCTAGAATCTAGACCATGAAAAAACAAGTGTATCACGGAGTTGTTAATTTCTTGAAAAATATTCAAATGTGCAATTTCAATAATTTTTTAAGATTTTGTATACTGGGATGTGGGAGTGGCGCTATAAATTTGTAATATCCCCGGAAATTCTGAGGTTGAATATAGGTGTGAACTGTAAAGGAACTTTTTTAGATGTTAGAAATAATAAAAAATGAAGACCGAAAATACAGTAAATTGTAATCTTCACGCACCTAACTTGACCCCATTATTTTGACTAACTAAACATAATTTCGAAAGTCATTAGCCAATTAATGGCAAAAATCAGTAACTAATGGCAATCGAAATAAAACATTTATTAGATTATTTCAAAAGTAAAGGAAGCAGTTAACTTGTTTTGATTTGACTATGCCATCTCCAATACTTTGGTGAAGACAATTTCTCCAACCATACATTAAATTTAAATTATTTTTAGATTTTCCAATGGAATAACACCAAATATGCTGTTAGTGCAAAATTTATGTGAGACAAATACTTAAAATAGTGGGAATTTTAAATAGTATGGTTTAAATGGTTGGAGTAAAACTATTTTTTGGTGTTACATATACTCAAAAATGGATTTGAGTTTGACGTAAATAGTTGGAGATGACCTAAATATAATTGATTAATCATATATCTCTAGCTAATTTTCAATTCCTAAAAGTTATTTTCTGGTAGTAGTATATCAGGTAGTATTAATAAGTTGAGTTAATAAAATTATTAATAGATTAATAATGCTGACAAATAATTCGTTAAGGAAAATGATTTGGTCATCCATTTTTTTGAGCTAAGAAAGTCCTAAATTTCTACTTCTAAAATGAGGACAAATAAAAAAATAAGATAGGTAAATAGTAGTAGAAACATATGCAGCCGCAATCACAGGATTTTGCATAGGGGTGAGCAAAATAACCGAAAACCGAATATCCGAACCGAACCAAACCGAAATTTTGAAATTCGGTTCGGTTTTAAAAATATAAAAATTTTGGTTTTTCGATTCGGTTCGGTTTGGGCGGAAAAAAAAATCGAAAAACTGAATTATATTTTAAATATATTATTATATATATTTATCCTATTAATTTAGTATATTATATCATATATATAATATATATTCTTCTAATATATTTTTATATAATAAATATTATATATATTATATTAATTCTATATTATATATATTTATATTCTATTAGTATACATAAAATAAAATAAATTAGATAAATTAAAATATACTATTTTTTTCGATTTTTCGGTTTTGTTTTGAAATTTCGATTTTTTCGGTTTGGTTCGGTTTTTTAAGTTTGGTTTTCGGTTTTTCGGTTTTTGGTTTTTCGGTTCGGTTCGGTTTCTATTTTAGCCTAAATTCGATTTTTCGAGTTCGATTCGGTTTGGGCAAAAAACCGAACCGAAATCCGAATGCCCACCCATAATTTTTGCATATGTAAGAACTCCTTAAATTATCAATATTTGCGTCCCTATACAATCAAATTGAACTAAAATTAGTATTGCTGTTAATAATCAAAATGTATCATAAATTTTAAGTACCTTGCATCTTATGGGGCATATGATGCCACATCATTCGTTTCTTAAATTTCAATGATGAGACTTTCTCCAATTGCGAAATTTCATCAAGTTGAAAATAACAAAGTCGATGACACCACGCAGTTTTAAATTAAATAAATCAACTTTAATGATTGTTGAAATAGTTGGCTGTCGCAACTATTATTGTAGTAGTGGAAATGCAGATATGTATTTTCCACAATTCTCTAATTCTCCACGTTTTTATCTTCTAAAACTAATTGGCTAGCAAATTATGACTTACTATTTTATTTAGTTTCAAGATATAAACATCGATCCCTTTATAATGTGAAATCGTTTTATGCTCTATGTCGGTTAGAAATCAAGTCAAATCGCGTCTTAGCACAACATAATTAATTCAAAATAAACTCCTTTAACATGTTTAAACTAAACTTTACGAGTAAAGTGTTAATCATTGAACATCTGTTTCCTATTTCCCAAAAAGAGAACATTAAATAAAATCATATTAATCCTTTTTGACTCAGCCAGCAATGGTGCTGAGTTTAAAAATCATAATTAGTGGATGTGGCATATTAAATTACAATAAAAAGTAGTGGAAATGCAGATGTATATATAAAGTTGTTTATTTCACACACGAAAATTGTCCAATAATTTTTTTAGGAAACTTTTTAGAGCAGAAATATTTAACGAATAATTTTTCTTTTGCTAGTCTTAAACGCATTCTCAATTTATTCTAATCAATTTTATGAATTTTAGAAAAATAAAAGCTACAAACAGAATTTCTGAAAAAATTCACCACACTATTGGGCTTAGTTGTATTGGGCTTTTCAATATTAAATGGAACTTGTCTTGGACGCTGCTCACTTAACGGGCCTATTCGACTAAATTCGGCCTGTTGTCTAAAGTGTACTGTTTGGATTTATAGGCGGGAAGTACTAGTAAGTATTAACAGCATAATTGAGAGGTAAATAGAAATAAAGTACAAGGGGAGTGATCAATGGCTAACTAATTAGCAATTTCGAATTAAGATTAAATTTTAGTCATTAGATTAAAAGATCTGGTTGAAATAATGCCACAGATTATATTTTTAATTAAGAAAATTAATAAATAAAATTAGAGGGTATTAATGTCAATTCACTCTCATTAAAATCATCTAAAAACTTTAAATTTACGTAACTCTCTCGATTTAAATTATTTTTTCACAAAAAATATATCAAATTAAAGATAATTTTATAAGGATTCCAACAAGATTCAATTGCATATGTTCCGACGACGTTCGGATGATGAAATTTGATATTTTTTTATTTTAGTTTTCGTAAATATTGATAACCAGATTTTTATCAACAAATACATCAAAAAATCTCAATAAAACCATGTAAAAATCTCAATAAATATGTGTTGATATTTTCTTGTACTAGTGTTGATATTCTTATGTCATATTGTTGATATTTGTAATACACTATGTTGATATAAAAAAACATTCACGAAAATTATCATATGATAACATAATGACGATATTACCCTTTTGTTGATATTTTGTCTACTATTTATTGAGATTCATAAGATTTTAATCTCATCCACTCATTTTAAAATCTAAGGGTGTAGATTTGGTCTCAATTTTGGATTAGGGTGCTTTAAGCATTAGAATATGACCCCAAAGTATAATATTTAATTCTTTTATATAAATTTTTATGCTTTAACAGAAAGGATATTTGAGAAGGTATTATACCTTATTTTATTTTGAGAGGAATCTTTACATCTTCTTCATGCAAAAGGTAAAAACTAGTTATTTTTGTTTGCCTTTTTAATTTACCTTCTATACTAGAGTTCGTTATTTTTTAAGAATGTATAGTTATTCTTTTACTTTTAGATAACTATACCTTCTCAATTTACCTTCTCATTATACATACTCTAATTAGACTGCTTGACTAATCAAAGCGATTAAATCAACAAAGATCGGATCCACGTACTTGCAAACATCATTAAAAATTTAAATCTTTGTTTATTTGAGTGTAGCATCATTACAACTTTATAGTAATATTCTCATCGAATTATCACACATGGGTCTCTGTAATAAAATTTGTTTCTATACTTCCCTTTCTTGATTGTTTCTAAATGTTTGAGAGAAAAATTAGATAGTAGTACAATTCTGGTGATCCAGCTATTTTTTAAAAAAAATACATACTATGAAACATTACGCAAATTTTGTTTTTCGACTTAAAGAAATCATATTTCAGAATGGGCTTCAATTGAACTAAAATATGACGAATTCAATATTTTTAACGAGATTGGCCCAATGGACTAAAGTCTAGCAATATACAGTGTTAGGCCCATTTACTATTAAAATCCACACGTGTATAAACTCATACTTGTGGATTACAATATACTACCTCAGTTAAAAAAAAATAGTTATAGTTATAGACTACACGAGTTGTAAAACAAAAGTAATAAAATAAAAGAGATATATAGAAAAAAAAACGTAGTTCAAAATAATTATTAGTAGAAAATGGGATTATTTTTGGAAAAAAATACTTCGTCCCACAAGAATATGCATTTTTTTTCCTTTTTAATCCGTCTCATAGATATTTACACTTTCGAATTCTGAAAACTCTTCTATCTCTATTTAGGTGGGATGATAGAGATATATCTATAGAATATCTTCAATATCTCTATTATTATATTATCATATCTTTTCTATATCATTATTATCTTGTTCACCAAGTTAGGTTGTTCATAGCCCATAGGAGTATTATAAATAGGACCTATTGTTATTCTCATTATTCAATCAATGAATTCATAATTATTGTCTTTTATCTTTTATTTAGTTTTCCGTTTAGAATTTACGATTGTCGACGGAGCAAGGTTTCTCTAGCACTTTATTTAACTTTTTCACTCGATAAGGTTTTTTTCCTTATCAACTGGTGCTTTCATTCGATCTCACCCTCCATCCATGACTTTCAACGAAGAAATCTATCTATCCTACTTATGTGACCAGATATTGGTTGCCTGCAACATACTACACAAGAAGCTGGACAAGTATGACGAGTTTCTCTCGTCGTATACAGCTCTGGTGATTCCCTACCACTAACAATCTTCGTGGCATTTTGCAACTAATGTCGTGCAGCCGCAACCTCCACCAGACCCGCTTAATAGACAGTCGTGGAACTACGTCCAACCCAGTCACGACCAGCAAGTCCCGAACAATTCCATAGGCCATCAGCCCAACACTACGTTTGTTGCCGTCGCACAGCCGCAACCCTACTTCCATCATCCCTCACACCCGCCTTGTAGTGGCCCGGATATTGGTTGCCTGCAACAGAATACACAAGAAGCTGGACAAGTATGACGAGTTTCTCTCGTCGTATACACCTCCGGTGATTCCCTACCACGAACAATCTTCGTGGCATTTTGCAACTGATGTCGTGCAGCCGCTACCACCACCAGACCTGCCTAATAGACAGTCGTGGAACTACGTCCAACCCAGTCACGAACAGCAAGTCCCGAACAATTCCGTAGGCCATCAGCGCTACACTAAGTTTGATGCTGCCGCACAGCCACAACCCTACCTCCATCATCCCTCACACCCGCCTTGTAGTGGCCCGGATCCTTATGTACAACAGTGTCTCCCCAATGCTGGTTATCCTCCATGGCAACCGGAATATCAACCCCCACGACCACTGCCGCTTCCTAACCGTTCGCCAACACCGACACACTCAACATCTTTCTGATCACCGCCGATCAGTAGCGCCGCTAACTGCTGTTGCTACTGCCCCGCCACCTCCACCACTGCGATCTGGCTCCACGCACCCACCTCAACAGCCTAAGAAGTTCATTGATTCAGGCCGGCAACATGGCCTCACCACTAATCCCAACCTCTTGGTTCGATCGCCTTCTCCTGCCCATCTAGTTGTTGTAAGTGATTACAACGAGAAATTACGTGTGTACAGATTAGACCAAGCCGCCCTGCATGCCCGTGTGACTACTTGGTTTGAGAAGAACATTGATGATGAAAATATAGCTGAGGATAACTTTGAGGATGCTCCTGTTGTAGCTGATGAAGAAAAGATTGCTTCCCGAAACCAAGTTGAAGAGAAGGAATGTGAGCATAAGAAGATTCTGGAGGAGAAATGAACGGCTCTACATCCTACGGCTGAATACCTTGGCGTTGCTCGTGATGTGCGAGGCAGCACTAATAATTATGATGGATCCACTTGGCGAGCCCTTCCGTGTGGACCGACAAGAATCTGATTGTTTTCTGATCCTACTAGAGATGGAACGTGTCTTCCCAAAGTATGGAGTATGAATGATTCAAATGGAGTACTTGGGGTTTCCAACGGTGCTGCATTTGTTACAAAACAAAGACATTTTGCATTTGATCTAGGGGTATACCTTGCAAAGTTGTACGAAATGAGAAATTCACTTGTTATGTGCCCATTTGTTCCCAGAGGGTATGCCTCGCAAGGTTTTTTTTTTTTTTTATCGTCGCTCGTCGTTGCTTCTTGATTTTCACTTTGAGGACAAGGTGATTTTCAACCGCGGGAGAGTTGATACGTATATGTCTATAGAATATCTCTCATATCTCTATTATTATATTATCATATCTTTTCCATATCATTATTATCTTATTTACCAAGTTAGGTTATTCATAGCCCATAGGAGTATTATAAATAGGACCTATTGTTATTCTCATTATTCAATCACTGAAATCATAATTATTGTCTTTTTTCTTTTATTTAGTTTTCCGTTTAGAATTTACGATTGTCGACAGAGCAAGGTTTCTCTGCGACTTTCTTTATCTTTTTCACTTGATAAGGTTTTTTCGATACGGATATATCTATAGAATATCTCTCATATCTCTATTATAATATTATCATATCTTTTCTATATCATTATTATCTTGTTCACCAAGTTAGGTTATTCATAGCCCATAGGAGTATTATAAATAGGACATATTCTCATTATTCAATCAATGAAATCATAATTATTGTCTTTTATCTTTTATTTAGTTTTCCGTTTAGAATTTACGATTGTCGACAGAGCAAGGTTTCTCTGCGACTTTCTTTATCTTTTTCACTTGATAAGGTTTTTTCCCTTATCATGGGACTTATTCTCCACTAACAATACTTTAATTGCTTTTTCTTTCTATCTATCTCTTATCTTTCAATTATGCATTAAAACTCGTGTTCAATTTAAAGTGTATATTCTTATGAGATGGAAGGAGTATTGAATAAAGATCGGTGGACCATCAAAAATTTATAAATAAAAAAGGCACTATTTTTATGGTAGTGAATCTAGTGATATGTTTCAAAAAAAATTATACTACTACTAGTTTAGTGAACAATACACATTACATTTCGAAAAAAAACATATACGGAGTACTATATAAGAGTATTTTGTTTTAATAAAAACCACTAATGCTCTATCGAATATAGTAGAAGATTATTTTCAATTAGAACAGAGTATAAAATTAAAGAGGTTTCATTTTGCACATTTGAGTTCTGAAAAGCTCGTGAAATTAAATATATCTATTTTTTAATGTAAGCTGAAATATTTTAGGGTGCAACTAGTAGATGGAAAGGGATCCTTCAATGTATAGATTCTTCCACAGTAGCGTTGGTCGTATTAAAACAAAACACCAAATCACAATTTTAAATGCAATCATTGTTAATGACGAGTGACTATTTAGTGCACTACACCCGTTCAATTGTAAACAATATTTATAATATTAATATTTTAAAATTGACATTCCGATTATTGCACTTTTGCTATTCTCATTAGGCCTAATCTCACCTTACTTTCGATGTGATTTATGAACCGACGCAATTGTTTATTCATTATTAAATTCAAGATGTATTTAATATTTGTGCACGTCCAGTAAATTATCGTCTCTTGATGCGATCGTTTTATTATTTTATTGATCCTTAAAATCAATTTGGTTCACAATTCAGAAGCCATGATGTTGATATAATAAAAGGTTTGAGCTACGATTGCGATGGGAATTTTATTTCGTGTTGTAAGTTAAACGTACTACACGTAGAAATGAGGCGTAAAGTGACTTTATATAATAGTAGAATTGTTTCACCTCTTCTAATATTTTCTTGAATTTAGAATACAGTTTAATACTATTATTTTTATTATTATTATTTTAAAGTATCAGGGTTTGACTTGATTAGTTTATTTGAATTTGATTTGTTCCCTAAATTATTGGATATCTTTTAGTATAACACATAGTATTATTTCTTTTTTATGATTTCTTCGTCTGGAGAAAACCGATTTCTCTCACACCTCAAAAATACTTGCAAACTCTCTTCCCTTCTGTTATCTCTCTTCTAATAATGTCTCTTATATGTACCAATTCCTAATTAAAATTTACATTATGTAGTTTTTGCTATTTAATTTTCAATATCCAATTAATATTCTATTTAATTTGTCATTATAGATTATCATTTTTTAGTCTGTTTTACTCAAGATATCTACTTTTTAGTCTGTCTCACGCACGCGTGCCTATTTGTTCAAAATGATGTTATTTACGCGAATAAAGTACTACATCTGTCTCATGTTACTCACACTTTTTATTTTCGGGCTATCTCAATTATTTGCACTATTTCTATTTTAACTAAATATTAGAATATTTAATTAAAATATTAAAATCAATTAAGTTTATTAAATATTAGTATCTTATTACAATTAAAATGTTAATTTAATTATTAAGATTAGTCATGCTTTAATTTACGCTGCTAAAAAAATACGAATAGCATAGGCAATAGAAAGTACTATACAATATTCGCTGATAATATAAAAGCAATTGGTTAATTTAGGTGTGAAAAAATGACAAGTCACAGCAGAGACGAAGATAAGGCTACTCCTGCATAAGCATTAAGCATGCTATCATTCCACCACCACTCATATCTCAACACCCAACTTTGATACAGATCTGCAAATACCAACATTTATTAATCTGGGTGCCAATTATTAGCTCTTTTCCCATTTCATTTTATCTTTAATTCTTAATTGCTAAATATTTTTGTTGAGTGTGACAAGTTTCTCACTTGGAATAAATTGGGGTTTCATACTCTCATTCGAAGGCGTATTAAATTTTTACTGTGAAGTATAAGCTCTTCGAAAAGAATTAGATATTTAGAAAGTGAAAATTACTTACTTAGGAGTAGTATCTAATATTTTATAGAGGGAATATCTTTTTTTTTTCTATGAACTTTGCCAAAGTATCATTTTAGGTCCGTAAACTTTAAAATTATCATTTGAGGTCTGTCAACTATGGATTAATATCAATTGAAATACATTTTTACTATTCCCAAGATTTTCTGAACGAAAATACCCTCAATATTTTTAAGGGTATATATTTTTAATAAATTTATCATATATTCTAATATTTTATAAATATCTTTACTATATATTTTTAATGAATTTTCTAAATATAATTTGACCTTCAATATTATCACTTAATTTTGTGACATGGAAGAAAAGATCCTTATTCAATTTTTTATTATTAAAGAAATTTTTTTATTTAATTTTAAAAAAATTTAATATAAAAAATTGAAGAAGCAATTTTACTTCCATGTCACAAATTAAGTGATAATATTGAAGGTCTAATTATATTTAGAAAATTCGTTAAAAAAATATATTGTAAAGATATTTATAAAAAAATATGAGTATATGATAAATGGGGAGTGATCAATTGCTAACTAATTAGCAATCTCAAACTAAGACTAAATCCTAGCCATTAAATTAGAAGATCTAACAGTTGAAATAATGTTACATGGATTATATTTTTAATTATGAAAATTAATAAATAAAATTAGAGGGTATTAACGTCAATTCTCTCTCATTAAAATCATCTTAAAACTTTAAATTTACGTAACTCTCTCGATTTAAATTATTTTTTCGCAAAAAATATATCAAACTAAAGATAATTTTATAAGGATTCCAACGAGATCTCAATTGTATATGTTCTGACGACGTTCGGATGATGAAATTTTATATTTTTTATTTTAGTTTTCGTAAATGTTGATAACCAGATTTTTATCAACAAATACATCAAAAACTCTCAATAAAACCATGTAAAAATCGCAATAAATATGTGTTGATATTTTCTTGTACTAGTGTTGTCATATTGTTGATATTTGTAATACACTATGTTGATATAAAAAAACATTCACGAATATTATCATATGATAATATAATGACGATATTACTCTTTTGTTGATATTTTGTCTACTAATTATTGAGATTCGTAAGATTTAATCTCATCCACTCATTTTAAAATTTAAGGGTGGAGATTTGGTCTTGATTTTGAATTAGGGTGCTATAAGTGTTAGAATATGACCCTATGATAAATTTATTAAAAATATATACTCTTTAAGGTGTTGAGAGTATTTTCGTCCTAAAAAATTTGAAAATAGTAAAAAAATATTTTAAATGATATTAATCCATAGTTGATAAACCTTAAATGATATTTTTAAAATTCACATATCTAAAATAATACTTTAATAAAATTCGTGGAAAAAAAAATAGTTCCCTCTATTTTATACTACTAGTAAATAAAATACCAACTAGTCAACCTCACTCAAAATGATACTCCTATTTCGAAGGGCACTTTTCATTAGTACATGACAAAATTCGGAAATTTCATTCTTATCTCATTACGTAAAGAGACATCTTAATTAATTGAAAAATAACGGCCGGATAAAATCAGCATTAAATGAGTATTTCTATACTCCACTTTTGTAATGAGTTACTAAAATTGTTGGTGGAACTTTTAATTAGTCGATAGGTATCAAATTTCACAACCTCATACTCCCTCCGTCCCCTCTTTTCTTAAATTTCTTTACCCCTTACTTTGTTCTTTTTTTTTAATTGTTTAATACTATAACCGTCCAAGAAAAATGACTCAGTGACACAAGATTTTAAATTTTGTTGAAAATAAAAGATAATTAATAAAATAGAGATAAAATTATGAATATTTTTCGTAATAGGAATCAAGACACACTCCAAAAGAAAAAAATAGGTCCTCTTCAATTAGAGAATTAGCATTTTTTTAAAAAAATACATGCAAAATAAAAATGACTCAATAATTTTGAGACAGAAAGAGTATATAATAGCCGCTCCGATACACCGTAAGTCATGTTATTAAAAAAAAGTTTAACGATTGATGAATTCTAAATTTCATATTAATATTAAACATAATTTTTATTAATTTAATGCTGCATTACGCGATTATTCTATCACATAATTATACATAAAGTAGTCTTTTCTGAATTCGTAAAATTTAGGAGTCAAATAAATGAAACAACATTAATGGGGACAATGGTATCCCACTAAACGTAGCACTATCACGTGAAATGTGGGTGGACGGGGTCCATGTCTCATAATCAAATTTGCAATGCAACTCCCAATTCATCTACACCTTTTTTTTTATCTACTGTTAATTAAACTACCCATTTCTTTTTCTTCTTTTTTTTACTGCGCCATCCTATTCTATGCCTTTCATTTACTCTACTAATTAAAGTTAAACTACCCATATCTTTTTACTGCGCCATCCAATTTAATTACCCCCTTCATCCTCCTCCATTAATTGTCATTTTCATCCATCTCATTTAATTAATTCTCTATTTTCACTTTTACAAAATAAATGACAAATAAATTTTAAAAGTATTTTTAATAATTCATTTCACTCATATTATATTATAAAATTGATATATAGAAATGAAATTTATATTTTATTAATTCTTTTAATTAATTTTTATTTATATTTCTTAAAATTCGTGCTGAAATCAAAGTGAGTAATGGTTGAGAAACTGATGGAGTATAATTTTTTATTCTAATAATCATACCACTGGATCATATTGCCGCATTCAGTAAGAACCAATAAAGTTCAAAGATTTTGAAAATGATATATTTCAGCCAAAGATCACCTTCATTTAGACATTACATTCTACTTGAATTCTAATAAAAAAATCGACCCATACAGTTTGTTTTTATTAGTAGTATATAATAATAGGGTATAATAAAGTCCCAAACCCCAATGCCCGAATAAGTCACAAAAATCCAATAGATTCTAACAAGATTCAATAAAATAAAACGCAAATGCTATAGTTTAGTGGCATACTTCTCAGCTACAAAATTATTAAAAATAAATGGATATAGATCTTCTGGCATATATTCATATTTAACTCTGAATATATATGGAAATCACAAAATACTTATCAGTCTATTGAGGTGTGATCTAATAATTAGATTAATATCACCTATCATCTAATACTATATACTTAATTTAATAATATAGTTCGACCAATAATATAGCTATAGTTTAATAATGCAGATTTTTAGTCTAATAATATGGTTCGATAGTTATTATCACAACCATCTCATTTAAGGATTCAAAAGTTATGCTCCATCTGTCCACGAATAGGAGTCCCGTTTTTCCATTTTAGTTCGTCCGCAAATAAGAGTCCCGATTCATAATTACTATAAATAGTAAAGAGGTCTCGCATTCCACTAACTCATTCCATTCACATAGCATTTAAAACTAATACTCTATATACAAGTGAGACCTCTATTCCACTAACTTTCTTCCACTCCTTTTTTTAACATTTATTTAAATTTGTATTAGAGAAAATGAAACTTTTATTTGCGGACGGAGGGAGCAGAAGTATTGTGTTTTATAGTACTCCGCTAAAAAGGTGTAAGAATCACACCCTGAAATCTCCTTCTTCTTGTTCACTATCCAAAATAAACATATAAATATATTATATATATCTACTATGCGTGCCATTCAAAGAAGGCATCAATATGCGGTAGACAATTAGTTTCGATAATTCAACATTCAACGAATAAATAAGTGTCATACTTTTGAGACTGAAGTGCTTTTATAATTATTTGGATAACGAGTGATATAAGTTATAATACTCTCTCCGTCTCAGCTAAGATGACACATTGCTTAGCCGGCACGAGATTTTAGGAGTTATTGATTAAAGTATTTAATTAGAGAGAGAAAAGGTGGCTATAAGTATTAAAGTAGAGAGATAAAGAAAGATGAATATTTTAATAGGAGTGAGAAAAAGTGGTTGAGTGTATTAATTGAAGAGAATAAGTTTCTTAAAAAGGAAATGTGTCATCTTAGTTGGGACAAACTAAAACGAAAAACGTGTCATCTTAAGCGGAACGGAGGGAGTAATAAACGTTACAGTACTATATTTTGTGTGAAGAAGTGCGAGGGCGAAGGACCATTCTATTTGAATTAAATAAAATCAAATTTAGTCACATTAATTACAAATAAACATGACCAGAAAAGGAAGTTGTGTTTATATATTTGTGGTAACTATTGACTTATCGCTTAAAAGCAAAATCTAGACACTAGTAATCACTGTGAACTGAAAAGTGAAACATTCACGTGTGGATGCCTGGAATTTAGAAGCCAAATTTATCTCCTAAAAAATTTAAATTGAAAAAAGAGAGATAATACCACTCATTTCGTCTAGTCATCAAACTTTACTCCAGTCTCCCGCCACGTGTTTTGTATTCATTTTTTTTATTTTTACTTTAACAAAATGTAAATATAAACAGTGGTATTAAAAACTAAAATAACAGAACGGGCTGTATATGTCATATCCGTAATTCTATTCACGTGGAGTGGGCCCCTACTTGAAAGCTCTCTATACGATGTTGACGTCTGAAACACGATGTGGTCCCCGCCTCATGTGCCCAGTTGAAGCTGCGATACCTTCGGCGCGTGCAGACTCACCGATACATTCAAGGTAAATAGTGGTGTGCGTAATTAGTTCGACGACGGGTTCATCGGTACAAAACAACCAATTCTTTACTTCGTTTTTTAGAATAACTCCACTATTTTTAAGCACTCACTTTACCCGCTCAACATGTTAATCCTTTTCTTTAAAAAAAATTATTCTATTTAAGATAATTTATTTTTTATATTTGAAAATATTTTTTTTCTCTCTCTTCTTATTAAAATATTCAACTACTTTTATTTCTACTTATTCTACTTAACAATTTTTTCTAAAATCAAATTA
This sequence comes from Salvia hispanica, assembly GCF_029641045.1. Classification (NCBI taxonomy): domain Eukaryota; kingdom Viridiplantae; phylum Streptophyta; class Magnoliopsida; order Lamiales; family Lamiaceae; genus Salvia; species Salvia hispanica. The sequence continues at coordinate 13,062,615 of NC_142693.1, forward strand.
CACTAAAAAATGTGGACATTTTGAGTGGGACAAAGGGAGCATATCGATAGAATTTCCTTCGTCCTAACTAAGTTGAGTCGTATTCATTTTTTAGATGTCTCAACCAAATTGAGTCATTTTATTTTTTGACAAAAAAACAAAACATCCAATTACTCTTATTTTACTTCATCACCTTCTTTATTCTCTTTTTATCTTTACTACTTTATTCTTTTATCATATATTTCAATATAATTTCTTATTTTCGTATCCAAGAGTTTTGACTTAACTTAGTTAGGACGGATGGAATACTTCATTTGTATTGTAAAAAATGATATACTCCCTGCGTTCTATGATGTCAAAATTTCTAATTCTTCCTTCGTCTCATTGAAAATGACTCACTTTTCTTTTTAGTTTATCTCAATCAAGATGACTCGTTAAAAAAAATGGAAGTACATTTATCTCTACTTTATTCTCTTTCTCTTATTTTACTCTCTCTATTTAACATATAAAATTTTGTGCCATTTAAAGAATGAGTCTATCTTTCCTGAGACAAAGATAGTACCAAGCGAAGTGCATAACATGATTTATAATCACTCCTAGATATTAAGTTCAAGTAAAAATGATGTCAAAAATGCAATTACTAAAAAATCAATTGAACACAAATAAGTAAAAATGAAATAACAATACAAAAATATAGGCATTAAAATCCTAAACTAAAATAATACTCCTACCAGTTTAATTTAATACAACTCCACAAAAATTAAAGTATAGATTTCTGAAAATATAGATACACACGTAAAAAGTAAGAAATCAAATACATGATCAGATTTAGATTGGCTTGGTAGTAGTGGAGTTTGGAATATGCTCTATTGGAAACAATTAAAACGTGTCTTGGGACTTGGGTGATACCGCCATTTTATTAGAGTATCTTTCGGGATGATTTAGTCATTTCATTTCTTAATTAAAAACAACATATTTTTCTGATTGATTTTTACTTTCTTTATTTCTCTTACCTTTTTTATTTTTTACATTATTCTTCATTTATTTAACTCGTTTAAAAGCATCCACAATAGCAAACTAGCAATCAGCTAACGGTGCTAGATCATAGATGAGAGCTCGTCCTACTTCGAGATGTCCGTCGCGTTAGCCTAACGCAATAATGGACGTCCCCATGCCCTTCCCGCTAGCTCGTGTTCTAGTTCGCTATTGCGAATGCTCTAACACAAGTATTTTTAAATTATGTGCCGAAAAGAATCATATTCAGTCCAGCGAAATGGAGTGAGTAGTAATTAGTGGTATTTACTATGAGTAATTTACTTTTACAAGTTAAAAGTATTTTCCTCAACCCTCTTCTTCAAGAATTATATCTTCTCTATTAGTTCAATGGGGAAGGATCCCCAGTTGTGTACAGTAGAGGGATGTGTTTAAAACACAGCAGTTGTAAATAAAACGCAGGTTTATTTGTTTTTATTTTTTATCTTTTTGTTTTTCTTTTATTTAATAAGTATTTATGTACTTAGAAAATAACATCTGCATGCACAACAGTTAGATCCATTTCCTTAGTAACCTCTCCTTCCGCAGACTATTTTTGTCAAATCTTATTTATTGGCGATCAGCGGTTTCATGGGCTTCATTGTTCCCACTTTTCAATTATTTGCTGATATGCATGCATCAAGCATTCCTTTAATAAAAGTGAAATTGAAAGTGAATTAAGTTTATAGCATATCTCAGTTCAAGCTTAATAATTGTTACTTAAATCATTTTTTTACTGCTTAATCCATAACTTCTAACAATTGGAATGTACATATTAGTACAAATTTTCAATCTTTTTTCATATGTCTCATCATTGGTCAAAATTGAAAATAGTAATATCACAATATCTAATACGATATGAAAACAAAATGAAGTTATTTTGACAAAACAATGTTATTAGCTTATTATATACTCCCTCCGTCCCATAAGAATATGCACTCTTTACTTTTTAGTTCGTCCCATAAGAATATGCATTTTCTAATTTTAGAAACTATTTTCTCTCTAATGAGGTGAGACTCATTCTCTACTACAATACTTTAATTATTTTTTATGTCTATATCTCTCTTACTTTACCAATTTGCATCAAAATCCGCACCGAATCTAAAGTGTATATTCTTTGGGAACGGAGGGAGTATTGTGTACGTTAAAATTAAAGATGTTGATATATCTGAAACGATGTAATATTGTTGTGATATCATATTTGATTTTGCTATATTAATTTCAATATTGACCAACTGTGTGACCATTGAAAAAAGATATAAAATTGTGATTTTATATTTCAATTCCAAAAGTTATAAAATTGACCAAAATTTAATAAAAAATTATAATTTAAATAACAATTATCATTTCAAGAGGCTTTTTTTAGTACATGAAGACTTTAGAGATGACTTTAGAGATGAATTGTCATTTTGAAAAGTAGGTAGAGAACAGAGAAGTAGCCAGAACAAGAAGAACGAGACACATCTTAAACATCCAATTCTATAATAAGAATGAGGCGCACCCTATTTTGAACGACAACATGCATGAAGGACTGGATCCAAGTAAGAAATATCAGATCTGACCAAAGGGAATTAAGCTCATAACAGTGCGACAAAAAACAATCCCAATGATATTTAGACGACACTTGAAAACACGAAAGAGCCAACATTTGTAGAGCTTGTATTAATAATCCTTCAATAAACAAACGTATCATATGAGCGAGAAGAAAAAGCAAAGCACCTCTTATTTCTATGAGGTCTTGAGGAGAACTTGTGACATCTCAATGCAGTTGTACTACGGAGTACCATTTTTTTTAGTGGATCCCACGTTTCACTAACTTATTCTTACTCATATTTTATTATTAAATTAATATATAAAAGTAGAATTCAAATGCTATCAATTTTTTCAACCTACCTACTATTACATTTCTTATAACTCGTGTCAAATAAAATGGTGACAAATTCTAGGAGACTGAGGTAGACGTCACCACGGTTCGTGAACCGCCGGTTCCCGGTTCCGAACCGGCGGTTCCGGTTCAAAAAAAGCCTGAACCTGAACCGGCCCGCCTAGCTTCCGGCGGTTCCGGTTCATGAACCGGTTCATTCACGGTTCGTAGCCGGTTCAAGACCGGCGGTTTTCAGACGGTTCCGGTCCGGTTCCGGGCCGGTTCGCCGGTTCAATTTCGTTTTTTTTTTTGTTTTTTTTTTAAAATTTATTCATTTATTCATTTATAGTGCTAATTACAAATTACATCTTGTAGTTGTAGTGTTCTACTTACTAATTACTATCGAATAAATAAATATAACGAAAATGACAATTGACAAATAGAGTAGAAGTCGACATTGGAGTTGGACAATTGGAATTTTGTTGATACAAGAGTAGTGAGGGATGACCGGATGATTATGATAGACAATTGAAGTAAATTATAAGAACAATTTGCACAAATATAGTAAACAACTTGAGCAATTAGAGAGAATGGAGATAGAGATGAGAGAAATTGTGAGATTGAGAAGAGAAATCCTTGTTAACACAAGAATGGGGTGAGTAGAAATGAAGGGGAGAGGGGGTATTTATAGGAGAAAAAATCAGATTTAATTAAAAAAAAAAAATAAAAAATAAAAAATTGAATTTTCGAAAATTTGAATCCGGCCGGTTTACCGCCTGAACCGCCGGTTTCGCGAAATCGCCGGTTTCTGACACGAAACCGCCGGTTTCTGGCCGGTTTCTGACACGAAACCGACGGTTTCTAGCCGTTCTGCCACCCTACGCTGCAACCCTATGCCTAGACCGCCTGAAAAGCTGCCGGAACCGGCGGTTTCTGGCCGGTTCCAGACCAAACCGCCGGTTTGGTCGCCGGTTTCTGACAGAAACCGCCGGTTTCCTGCCACCCTCCGCCTGCAACCCTACGCTGCCACCACCTGCCGCCTGAAAAGCTGCCGGAACCGCCGGTTCCGGTTCTTATTTTTCCGCGAACCTGAACCGGCCCGCCTAAACCGCCGACTCCTATCCGGTTCCGAACCGCCACCGCGGTTCCGGTTCACGGTTCCGAACCGCCGGTGACGATTCCGGGCCGGTTCGGACGGACCGGTTCGGTTTGGTGACGTCTAGACTGAGGGAGCACAAAAAGTTAGTTCGTCACGTACTTACAAGTATGAAGTTTTATACTGTTATTGTACCAAAAAGCAAGTTACACAATATGTTGACATTTTTCAATCTATTAACTATTTTTTCTTTTAATATCTTATACTTTACATATTATACACTAAAATTTATGTTATTAAATATTATTAATTTTCATAGAATGGAGAAAGTATTTTTCTCCCACTATCATGAAACAGTTAAAAATTTTGTAACGTAACCGGCTTAACTCAAGTCCATATGTATCATTAAAAGTGACATTTTTTTTTTTGAATTATTACATTAAATAATATGTTTCTTAAAATAGAAATAATATGTAAAAAAAAAATTCTTCAATATAGTAACTAGGGGTGGGAATACGGATATCGGGTTTTGGATTTACCCATACCCGACCCGTTACCACAGGGTTTTGGATACCCAATATCCAATTTTATGGGATTGAGTATTGAAATTTGAGATAAATCGGGTATTGGATAACCCGAATGGATATCGGGTATTACCCGAATTTCCAATTTATTATTTAAAAGCATTTTTTAAATTAGGTTTAGGCGTTTAGCAATGACTGCTTCTATATTTTGCTTAGTTGTTTAATGACTTTTACGTATTGCACAACCAACTCATGTGGTTTTATATTTAATTTAATTTAATTATTTTGACTTTGAATTATATTATTGGTTGCTTCTACAATTATATTAAATGTGTAACTTTTATTATTTTACTTACATATTGCATAACCAATCCTCAAAAATATAATTGTATACTATAAAATAAATGAAACATTAAAGATATTTGTCAATTTAAATATTTCTATATTTATATTAATATATAAAATTTGAATTTTTTTATTAGTTATTAACACATGTAAAGAATCGGGTATTTGGGTACCCGATACGTCGGGTATGGATACCCGGGGCGGGTATTGAAGTACTCGAAAATATATCGAGGTGGGTTTTGGATAGACATTTCGATGATTTTTGGGTTTGGATACCCGGTTTTTCGAGTCGGGTATCCACGGATACCCATATTCCCACCCCTAAAAGTAACTCTCAAATTAAAACTATATAAAATATAATAAATGCTTAATTTATACTCCCTTCGTCCCGGCCTAAGTGAGACATTGTCCTTTTTAGTACGTCCCAACTTAAGTGATACGTTTCCTTTTTTTGGCAACAATCAATTCACTCCTCTCTCCTACTTTATTATTTTATCTATCCTACTTTATTATCTCTTTCTATATTTTACTTTTATCTCTTTCTATCTAAATTCTTGTCTAAATTGTTGTATCAAGATGGTAGTGATTAGTAATGTGAAGAGGGAGGACTAAATTGGAGATACCGAATAGTGGTACGTTATCTCATCAAATAGTTCCCCTTTCCATGTTCCTTTCTTGAAGCTCGAGCCACCCCTCACGAGCCCTCCTTTTTCCATCGCTCCTCTTCGTCTCTCCTATTTTCCCCCAATTAAATTATTCCAGAAACCGGCTTCTAAATTTCATGACTTTCGAGTTTTAACTCACCCACTTGCACTCCTCCATGTTTCTCTAACCAATTGCCCACAGCTAATTTCCTTTTTTCCCAAACTAAAAAAATATCCCTCCAAAAATGAAGCGAGATCGTGATCGCGGCAAGGCCGCCGCCTCCGCCTCCGCCAAACCCAGCATGTGGCCGGAGCCTCAGCCCGACGCCGGCATGGACGAGCTCTTCGCCGTGCTCGGATACAAGGTCAAGTCCTCCGACATGGCTGACGTCGCCGAGAAGCTCGAGCAGCTGGAGATGGCCATGGGCACCACCGCCGATGACGGCGTTTCCGTCCTCGCCGACGACACCGTCCACTACAACCCCTCCGACCTCTCCGGCTGGGTCGACAACATGCTCACCGAGCTCACCGGCGAATCGTCTGCAACCAATTTCGCCGGCGAAGACGATTTGCGCGCGATTGCCGGCGGCGCCATTTTCGACTCGGAGAACGGCTGCAAGAGGATGAAGGCGGCGGCGGACGTCAGATCTGAATTCGGCGAGGATTCATCAGCGGTGCAGCCGCGGGCGGTGGTGGTGGACTCGCAGGAGACGGGTGTGCGGCTGGTGCACACGCTCATGGCGTGCGCGGAGGCGGTGCAGCAGGAGAACATGAAGCTGGCCGACGCGCTCGTGAAGCACGTGGGGCTACTCGCGGTGTCGCAGATCGGCGCTATGCGGAAAGTCGCCACTTACTTCGCGGAGGCTCTGGCGAGAAGGATTTACAAGATCTACCCGGAGGAGCCGCTCGATTCTTCCTTATCCGATATTTTGCAGATGCATTTCTACGAAACCGGTCCCTATCTCAAATTCGCACATTTCACCGCGAATCAGGCGATTCTGGAGGCTTTCGCCGGCGCGAATCGTGTTCATGTGATCGATTTCAGCTTGAGGCAGGGGATGCAGTGGCCGGCGCTGATGCAGGCGCTGGCTCTGCGGCCCGGGGGCCCGCCGGCGTTCAGGTTGACCGGGATCGGGCCGCCGCAGCCCGATAACAGCGATGCCTTGCAGCAGGTAGGGTGGAAATTGGCGCAGCTAGCTGAAACGATAGGCGTGGAGTTCGAATTCCGTGGATTCGTGACGAATTCGCTGGCCGATCTGGATGCGGAGATGCTGGAAATTAGGGCGGGCGACGAGGAGGAGACGGTGGCGGTGAATTCCGTTTTCGAGCTGCACCAGCTGCTGGCCCGGCCCGGCGCGGTTGAGAAGGTTCTGAATTCGATCAAGGCGATGCGGCCGAAGATCGTGACGGTGGTGGAGCAGGAGGCGAACCACAACGGCGGCGCGTTTCTGGACCGGTTCAACGAGTCGCTGCACTACTACTCGACCATGTTCGACTCGCTGGAGTCAGACGGCGGCGGGGGTCAGGATCTGATGATGACGGAGGTGTACCTGGGGCGGCAGATATGCAACGTGGTGGCCTGCGACGGGCCGGAGCGGGTGGAGCGGCACGAGACGCTGGAGCAGTGGCGGGCGAGGATGGACTCGGCCGGGTTCGACCCGGTCCAACTCGGATCCAACGCGTTCAAGCAGGCGAGCATGCTGCTCGCCTACTTCTCCAGCGGAGAGGGCTACATGGTGGAGGAAAGAGACGGGTGCCTGATGCTCGGGTGGCACACTCGCCCGCTCATCGCCACCTCGGCGTGGCGGATCGCGGCTGCGGAAGACTGAGTTGACTCGGTGAGTGGCGCAGGGTAGGCCACCAAGTGAGAGTGAGTGACTGTGAGAGAGAGACTGACCTGGAATCTACCCAAATCCTGGCTTTTTACTTTTTCACTACTAAGTCAACCTCTTTTCTCTTAAACCTTTTTCCCCAATTTTTTTTTTTTGGTTTGGTACATTATTTAAGCTTATGATACTCTTTTTATTTTATTTTGTACTGTTTCTTTGCTCTATTTTAATGTATGTGTAAAAGAGTGGAATAACGTAGTGACCTTATGTGTAATGTCATTTATTTCTTTTGACTTTAATAAGAGTATAACATTAAGCGTGGAAGCACACTCCTGAATCCTCTCCATTAATGTTATTGCTAAACATTTGCAATTAAATCTAATGCAATTATTTCAAAAGTTACACAAATTTAAGTTTATTTTTGCATGGGAGTATAGTACTGCTAATTAATGTACGAGGAATAACAAATCCCGCATTAACTAAGCGACGTCGTTGAGTGTAAAGGGCATTCATTTGCATGTACCTTTAACATTGTTGTGATTAAAAGTGATAGTCCTATAATAAATTAAATGATAAATTTGACTTAGTTTATATTCGGACAAGGTATATGTACTTATAATTTTCTGCACATTCTAATTACTAGATAAAGAATACTACGGCTGATAAATACTAACAGGCTCTTTTCCCTTTTATTTTGTAGTAGGTCTTTTGTACTTTGCGGGGCCTATTTAGGTACCATATGTTGATTCGTTTTTTAATTGATGTCCTCATATTATTATATGGTCCTAATATAAATACTCCTTTTAGAGCATCTCGGACTTCCCCGACGCCTTTCCCCGTCGCCCTTCCCAAATACACCTCCTGCCACGTCATAAGGACTTCCCACTTCCCGCATGGACTTCCCGCAATTAAAAAAAATCACAAATTCACAAATATTCAATTTAGAGTTTTTTTAAAAAAAATTAAAAAAATTAAAATACCGGACGTCCGCACGTTGCCACAATGGCGGACGTCCGCCCGCCCTTCCCGCGAAGGTTCCCATGTCCTCACGGGACGTCCGCGTCCTCCTCTTCGTGCCACAATGGCGCCCTTCCTCGACAGACTTCCCGAAAACCTCTGCGAAGGGCGACGGAAAGTCCGCCGTTGGAGATGGTCTCTTTATCTTAATTGAGATATGTTACTCCAATTTATTTATGGGAGGAGCAGTCTTTAATAAAAATGTATCCATCACACTATAAAAAATGATTAATTATGTTTCGCAAAATCCCATTGACACCTTGGTACTTTCAATTTAATATGGAGTGGTATTTGTCAATGATTGGCCTGCATTTATTAATTACTCTTGATGATATTAAATCTAGATCGTGTAGATAATGATAAGTTTAACATCAATTTTTCGACTAAATCATAAATAAAGAAAACACAAAGGTTTTGATTACCGTTTGGTAAGTTGTCACATTTTTTCACCAAACATTATCCCTAAGAGTGAAAATAAAGCCGTATTAGCGGATGATTAAGAGGTGATTAAGACGTGGCGGTCCATTCCAGATGATTAAGACATGATAATTGATTTTATTCACTTCCTTTTATTCTCTTTGCATATAAATTAGGTTAGCGATCGAAACACTTTTCAGAATTTTAACCCTTTTAGAGGAATTTAGATAAGCATTTTTGCATTTTACACTATACTTTATGGAATGTTATTTATGTCAACTCTACCTCAATTATCACGATAAAATAACAAAGTTGTATTTTCACTCTATATTAGATCAGTGAGGACGTTTGAAACATTTTTTGAACTTTATGAAACTTAAAACAACAAAGTTGTACTCTCAATATTTGTTTACTTTTTTAATATTATATTAAATTTATGAAACTAAAGGAATAAAAAAAAAACTAAAGAAATAATAAAGGAATTAAAAAAAATTAAAGAATGAGACTCGTGAGTAGTGTAGAAATGGTGAATTGTGAGTGTTGTGCTGTGTGAATACTGTTACTATCACTACATTTGTTAATTAAGTAAGAAGTAAGTCAAAATAAATGTTATCAATCTATGCATAACAAATTATGAAGTAAGTCAAAATAAATGTTATCTATCTATGCATAATAGTACTTCATCCGTTCCATGCTACTCGCACTTTTCTATTTCAGTTCGCTCCGAACTACACGTACTTTTCTGTTTCGGTCCGCCTGAACTAATTGCACTATTTTTACTTTAAATAAAAACACATTAAGATATTAGAATTATAATAATAATTCTAATTTAATTAAGTGTTTCCTTATATATTCCACTTAAAAAATACTAATTTAATTATAATAGTTACTCAGTTCTTAATTTACGCCTAAAATAAAATGTGCGGATACCGTAGGAGACGGATGGAGTAATATTAAAATGCATATTATTATGATATATATACATTGCACTATCTAGAAATATAGTTATACTACTACAATTACATAGTACAATTTTTTTTTTGGAAAAATAAACATACATTATCGACGAATTTCGTCCATTATAATTAAATTGGAATGAAACTAATGTGTGCAATTTTACTGTTTGTGGGTGTTTGAGTTATCATTTTAGAGTAGAATATATTAACAACAATGTTGGAATTATTTTTTAAATTTCTATACGAGTTATTGTTATTTGAGTTGTCATTTTATAACGAGTTATTGACTTTTGCAATATTCTCGAATTACTTAAATCAAAATGGTGTTTGTTTATCTTTTATTTAAATTTTGTAATTTGTAAATTAGAAATAATCTCATTATTAAATTATATCAATACAGCTAATTTTTCTTTTATGGAGTATACGGTTTGTTTTTTGTCAAATAAAAAATATGGTTTCAATGAAAGTGGTAGATTCTTGGTATTCTACTTCTCAAAATAAGATAGCTAGGCTAATTTTACTGTTTCCCTATATCCGAAGAAGGTCTTCATTGGAATTTTTCCAAGTTTCGAATATAGAAATAGGTTTAATATATTTTTTGTTATAATAATGGGTTTAATTGGACTCCACTTTAACATATATTAATAGTAATACAAACTAAGAAACGACAATTCAATACAATATGAAATTAGGTACTTATTTGAGTACTCAAATTCGCCAGAGTAAAATTTTAGAGAGGAGTATAATTTTAACCATGAGTAAAAGCAAGCAAATAAGAAAGAGAAGAAAATATCAAGTCAAAAAGGGAATATGACACTTTATATATAGAGAGATAGGGCCATATGGCTTTAGTGATGTAGGACAATGAAGCCATGCCTCAACCCATGTGCATGTCCTAAAACTATATGCAATAATTAGTGAAAACATCAAATTTGAACCTGAAAATAGAGATTGTTCCCATTTCTTGGTTCAACAAGTTGGAGACCCCACCTAAAATGGAGTGTGTTTACTGCTATGCAGGCAAGGAAACCCCCACTTCCAACTAATATACATAATGGGAAATACATAGTGCTCACTAATTTATGACATTATCTTGCTTGCTCAAAACCATACCTCTTATGTGACTCTCTCATTAACACAATGCCACCATGTCCGATAGTGACCACTGAATGCAACTGATTTCGATTGGATAGTAACATCTATGCCAACTGTTTAAACTCAGAAGAGATGGCACAATCCTAGTTAATTAGGTCCACTCTTTATTTTTGTTAGGTGCTATCTTTATTTATTTTAGTTACATGAGAATGAGATATACTCTCATATGAATCTTATTCTAAATTTGTTAGGATTTATTTAAATATTTAGATTATTATAAATATATATGTCCACATTATTGAGTGTCATAAAATTTTAGGAGGAGTTGTAAGATGGAGTAAGTAAAGTAAAAAAGTACTAGTTGAATATTTTAATGAGGAGATATGAGAAAGGGAATTGTTTCTATGGCATAGAATTTTAGGAGGAGTTGTAAGATGGGGTAAGTAAAGTGAAAAAAGTAGTTGAATATTTTAATGAGGAGATATGAGAGAGGGAATTGTTTCTATATATAGAAAGTGGACATCTTGAGTGAGACAAACTAAAAAAGAAACGTGGGCATCTTGAATGGGACAGAGGGAGTAGTATCTCTTTCGTCTAATCTTTCATATCACATTCTCACCTACATCGAAATCGCCTTTCACGGCCTTCTCTCTCCATTTGCCTCTTAATAACTGGGTTCAAAAGCACTCGAAGTTGATACTCCATTTCAATTTTTCTTAGTTTTCACTTAGGCCATTTATGCATTAGCTTAATAGATTAATGAAATTTATAGTATTTGATTTATGCGAACTTAATAAGTTCCAAATATGTTTCCATGTGAGTTGGGTCAGTTAGGAGATCATGATTGCTAATAAACGGAATCTCTAATCAATAAATTAGATTTCACAATAATTGAAATAATACTAGGAGTATTTGGGCTTATCAATTAGTACTCGAAAAGGCCTTTTGCTCCAGAAAAACTTGTCTCACCGGCCCAAACCATGTCTTATTAATAAATAATGCAATTTTCTGCTATTTGTCCTCCTCCATAGATCTCAATTCCAATAATAATTGCATAATTGACAATTCAAGTTTTAAGTAATTCAATATTTCAAACTTGTTTCAATTTAATATTAACAATATCAATCCAAAATATTTAATAATAAAAAATTACTCCATCATTGCCCTATTAGTGGCACCAATTTACTTTTTCGTCCATCCTCTATTATTTGACACGCTTACTTTTTACTATTTTTGGTAATGAACCAATATTCCACCAACACATTCTAATAACATTTTATTATAAAATTGATATAATAAAAGTAGGATTCACATTCTACTATATTTTTCTACTCACTTTAAATTTCATTTCTTAAAATTTGTATTTCTTAAAATTCATGTTAAATAAACCAATGTCAATTAATGGGGAAAAGAGTGAACACTAATGTGGTGGCTAAGTCAACTATAACAACCCAAAAAACATTAAATATAATTGAAAAACAAGTACAAGTTGGTGGAGTAGGCAATCCCAGGACCGAAAATACTGGGTGCAACACCTTAAACAATTAGCTAGTACTTACTAATTATAGTAGAACACAAATCGGGGATATACTAATCTACGCTCATAGATAGTAAATCCCTCAGAGTTACATTCTAAACAGCCCAATCTATAATTGAGGGAGTTGAATTATTAATAAGAAAAAGCAAATGGCATTTCTAATTAGAGATTTTGAAATTAAGGGCATTTTGGGCGGCCCTCTTTGGTCTTCCAGTTGTTGTAGCAAGGGCATATTTCCTTGTGCCCATAAACTCCGGGCGGCACGCAACGACACGTAGCGCAGCACTTCTGGCAGTAGAGCATACAAGGTTTCTTGTGCGACGTTGCCGAGCACCGGTACGTGCATCGTGGTTTGCAGGCTATTGCACAAAACAAAACCCAAAATATATGGTTCAAAATCAAATCCAAATGAGCACATGATGTTGGTACAAATTGAGTCAAAATTGCATTATTTCTTACCTTTGAGAGGGAGATTAGTGTACCGGCCCTGTTCAAAAAGATACTCATATAAGTATACAAAATCAAAGATCCCAATTCTATCACATATGCCAAAAGTGTAGCTGATTTTGTTCTATTTCTATATAAAATGTGAAAAATTTATAAACAATTTTTTAAAAAAATATATATTGAACAAAATTACTAACCTCAACAACATTGGAGAGGGTGATCAAGAAAAGAAGTGACAAAACCAGCAACAAAGTGTTGTAGGGGCGTGCTCCCATCTTGCTCTAAAAATTAATTAACACAAGAAGCAAAATTTGTATGAAATGAAGTAGTGAGAGTGAGAAATGTGTGATTAATTGTAGATATTTATAGGCAAATATCGATGTTTAAGGCGTAGATTTAGGAAAAAATCATATGCAGAAATAAAGTCCATGAAATATCGATCCACTAACGGCGCCGTGTTTGTTGTGCTCTCTTATTTGCAATTTGTTGTTACCCTTTTTGGGCATGTTACTTATGACATTTTTTTCTTGCTTTTGCGTGCTTATTGAAATAACGGTCTGTTTGCAGTTTAAACAGTTAATATTTTACTACTTCCTTTAATCTCAAAATAATTACCTTTTAATATTAGTATCTATCACTCAGATTGCTTGTAAAGTAGAGAAACATTTATCTAATTTAAGAAGTATTTGGGTGGTCTCGTGATGGTTCAATCGGAAATAACCAAAATCTCTAACTATCACAAGATATTAACGTAAAAAATAATGAAATGCAATTTTGTTAAGTTGACTCTTTTTTAGGATGATATTGTATTTATGGCTTTTGTATTTTTTACACGCCTTTCATAGCTGTATTTTAAATGCATTTTTACCAAATGTAGTTTCACACCATAAATTTGAATCGTTTGCGTATATGACTTTTTTATTTGGAATGTAGCAAATAATTAATTACAACGACTTTGAATTTTAATTTTCAACTGATTATTTATTTTGTTGTCTAAATTATGATTTTTGTCTTCACTTTTCATCAAAAAATTTCATTGTATAATATTTTCTAATATCACTACTTGGATTATTTTCACTATTTGAAATTAAGATTTCAAAATTTATATATATAAAGAAGTTATTTTAGCTTTTCCCGTATATGTTATTTTTACTAAAATAACTCAGAGGCTTTAAGAATATGCAGTTCTAAGACCATCTTTCAATTCATCGAAACTCATTTTTAGTGTGTAAAACTGCTTCAATGATAGGGAAGAAAGGTGCTTTGTCGAAGTAAATTCGTTATTACTCCCTTCGCCTGAAACGTATAAATTATTTTTTTATTAATCTGTCTATGAAAAATATTAATTTTCTAATTATGGTATAGTTAAACAACATAATACCTCTACACATCATTTTATTTACAACTTAGATCATTATACTACACGGGTCATATTCTAATGCTTATAGCACCCTAATTCAAAATCAAGACCAAATCTCCACCCTTAAATTTTAAAATGAGTGCATGAGATTAAATCTTACGAATCTCAATAAATAGTAGACAAAATATCAACAAAAGGGTAATATCATCATTATGTTATCATATGATAATTTTCGTGAATGTTTTTTTATATCAACATAGTGTATTACAAATATCAACAATATGACATAAGAATATCAACACTAGTACAAGAAAATATCAACACATATTTATTGAGATTTTTACATGATTTTATTGAGATTTTTACATGGTTTTATTGAGAGTTTTTGTTGTATTTGTTGATAAAAATCTGGTTATCAACATTTACGAAAACTAAAATAAAAATATCAAATTTCATCATTCGAACGTCGTCAGAACATATGCAATTACGATCTCGTTGGAATCCTTATAATATTATCTTTAATTTGATATATTTTTTGTGAAAAATAATTTAAATCAAGAGAGTTACGTAAATTTAAAGTTTGAGGATGATTTTAATGAGAGGGAATTGACATTAATACCCTCTAATTTTATTTATTAATTTTCTTAACCACTAGATCTTCTAATCTAATAACTAAGATTTAGTCTTAGTTTGGAATTGCTAATTAGTTAGCAATTGATCACTCCCCTATACTACTACTCACACTACCATTTAACTCTCTCTCTTATTTTACTAATTATATGTTAAATATTCACATTTAATATTTATCCACGTATTCTATACAAATTTCGCACTATATAATAAGATGAATTTATATTTAAAAAATTTGATGTATGGATATTTTTGATAAAAAAGAAAGGCTCAAACCATTTAAAAATAATGAGCTAAAGAGTACAATAGCTTGAACAAAAACTAAAGTTCCCGAAAAGTAAAAAAAACAACACAAAAATTAACATATCAAGCACAACATTGCAACCTCAAAATAAGCAAGCCCAATAAGAGCACTCAACAAACCAAAAGACCGTAGCAAAGGGCAAACATCCACAACAAAGTTGAAAAGCCACAACTCACTAGGCATACTTCATTTGTCTCCTAACCATCTTATAGCTTTAGGTAAGTCCTTTACTCCATGATCCAAGCCTCCAAATAAGTAGTTTTTTCTCAACATCCCAATTTGGTTTCATCTTTTCAAAGATTATTTTATTCCTGAGCCACCAGATTGACCAAGAGATCATATAGAAGAAAGAGCTTCAAATTCTCTTACCAAATTTCTTTAATGGTATGGCCACCCATGTAATAAAGCAAGATAATAGATCATTGGACATGCCGTGAGATTCCAGCAATTGCATTCAAAAAATACCACAAGCTTGTGGAAAATTTGCAATTAAAAATTATATGGTCAATTATTTCAGGTTCTTCTTTACACAAGGCGCAAAGCTCGTTTTCGATACTAGGGTAGCTAATTCTAAAGAGTCTCTGCTTGGTGCTCTGTGTGCTACAAGACAAACCAAACTAATAGTAGTGAAAGCGGTGAATTGGTGTACAGATGATAGTATGAGATTAGACTAATGGTGCGCACATGTAATAACTTGTCCATTAATTTCGCAGTGTCAACTGATAAGTACGGTGATCGATTTATTGGGTAGCTTAAAACAAATTAAATTAACAAATAAAGAAAAATTGTTGGACAACATGCTAATTTTGTAATTAGGTACGTAGCGGTTGCCCCAATACAGATGCATAACCATATCCTATTTTTAATCTATTTCAATTTATCTTTATTTTTTGGTTTTGAAAAGTGTAATTGTATTTACGTTCCCTAGCCCATTATATTGTAAAGTCCTCAAACTAATTACCATCTATATCGTGCGCCAATAAGCAAATATACTCCTTTATCCAATTAAATAATACATTTACTTTTCGAGACAATATTATATCAAGTGATGCTTCCGCAATTAAGTAAAAAGTAAATAAAATAAGAAAGAAAAAAACCAAATACGATGTTATTTTTATTTTAGAAAATATATCAGGATAACTTAAAGAGCAAACATTGAGTACTCTCTTCGCTCTCTCATAGTTGAGTAATTTTTATATTTTGGAAAGTTCCCTTAGAGTTTATTCATTTTCTTATGTAGCAACTTTTTTCTCTTTCTTACGTTACTCTCTTTTACTTTATTCTCTCTATTTTATTCACTTTTTACTTTGTCCTCTCTATCCTTTTCTTTCTCTTACTTTTTTTATCGATTTATTTAATACATTCAACATCCCTTTCTTAAACTCTATGCCGAAAAGTTTTGCCTCAACATATACGAGTGAGACCCATATTCTACTAACTTCTTTTCACCTACTTTCTTAACATTTCTTAAAACCCGTTACGCCAAGAAATGAGACTTCTAACGGCAGACGAATATGAGGTGAAAAATATCCTTTTAGGTATCCAAACTATATAAAAATATCGCGAGGTAGAATAAGTATCATACCTAGTGGTCAGGTACCCCAATTTAACGAATGGATAAAATTATCTCCATACCTTTGGGACATTTTCAGTGGAAAAATAGCTTAAATAGTAAAAATACCATGAATTATATTACTCCTTAATCCAGAGACTATCCATGATATTTTTAAAGTTTATGGATCATTTGAGTATTACTTATCATTAAAATTGTGGAATTATGTTTAAAACAAAAAATATTGGAAATATAAAAAATAAGTTTTCTAATCTAAATAAAAATAATAATCACAATTGTACAAATAAATTTACATACCTAATTATAAAGTTAGAGAAAGTGAATATATACGATAGATAATTTGTTAGGGGTGCATCAGTAATTAGGGTGATAATCATATAATTTAGAAAGCCATTTTAGGTATTATTCATATAATACAACTAATTATAAATCAGCGAAAGTGAATATCTATGATAGATATTATGTTTGAGGTGCATTAGAATGATAATTATAATTAGGGTGATAACCATAATAACTTTTCCAAAACTATCATTTAAGGGATCATACTCTCTAAAATGTTATTGCATACTGAATTTAAATAATCGTGAAACTATTATTTTATGGATGAAAAATATTATTTTTGCTAAAAGATAATTGTATGCTGAATTTATGTTATATTAAGTATGAGTATCATTTTATACATGTAATATATCATTTTATTGATGAAGAGTATCATTTTTATGGAAACATAATCATTTTATACAGACATAATATTATTTTATTAAGAGTAAAGGCCAAAATTGGTCCTGAACATATGGTCGTTTTACCTTTTTGGTCATAAACAATATCTTTTGGATTTTTTGGTCATGAACATATGGAATTTTGATCATTTTGGTCCTGGACTAACTATTCCGTTAAAAACTTAACGGTCAACGGATTTAATCCAGATTTGGACCAAATTAGACTTTTAATTCTGATTTTTTACTCCCTAATTAATTCCCTAATTAAAATTAGTAGATATTCATTAATGCACAGCAGCTGCTCTGTGATGGAATCTTGTTTTGCTATTGTTGTTATTAATAATAGTATTAGCAGTCTCCTCGTCAAAATTGGAAGGGCGAGGGGTGGGGCCACGGGAAGGTAAAGCCTCTCGGCGCCGAAGTTGGAGTTGCGGTGGGCCATCATGGAGTAGAAACAGTGTGGTTGAAGCTGGAGCCTCTCGGGGTGGGGTTTCGGGAGGATTGGAGGGAGTAGATCTTGGCGTTGGTGAGATTGGAGGGGCGGGGGGTGTTGGAGGAGAACCCATGGAGCATCTGGAGAAGATGTCGGATCTGGAGGCGTTGGATTTTCAGACGGTGACGTGGAGTTTCTGTCTTCTTTGACTTCGGCCTCCGTCACGAGGGGGTGGCAGCCGTCGAGGGACATGACGTCGGAGTCGATGTGGATGGAGACGATGGAGGGTGTTGGGGAGGGTGGATATTAATTAGGGAATAATTAGGGAGTTAAAAATCAAAATTAAAAGTCTAATTTGGTCAAAATCTGGATTAAATCCGTTGACCGTTAAGTTTTTAACGGAATAGTTAGTCCAGGACCAAAATGATCAAATTTGCATATGTTCAGGACCAGAGAATCCAAAAAATAATGTTTAGGACCAAAAAGGTAAAACGACCATATGTTCAGAACCAATTTTGGCCTTTACTCTTTTATTAATTACAAACATCATTTTATACATGCATGGAGGATATCATTTTCTTGAATGCATACATCAGTTTATACATGTTGAAAGAAATATCATTTTATTAATTGTAGGTTATCATTTTTATATTGTTATTATGATTATACTCCTAAATTTGGGTCATCATATGATCATAATTCTACCATGCCTTATTATAAATTTATACTTGTGTTTTTAATGTGTGCATCAACAAATGTAACTTTCAAGCTTTATATTCGTGTGCACCTTTTAACACTTGATCAACTGGTCCCAAAAGATAGCTAAATACGTATGTTACATTACATTACTTCTTCTATGTTATTTTCAATGTTAGTTTTTGAAATTCTTCATATAATAATGAAAAATGAATGCCTATAAGTTTATCAAGTGTTGATGGACAGCCCCTCTAAAAAAATAGTGATTGATAGCTAAAATCAATGTTTTCATATTTTATGCAATTATTAAATAAATTTTTTTGGCAGTTATATGAACCAATAAATTAAGTACTACTACAAGATCAATACAAAAATATGCATAAATAATTTCGAAATTGCAAGTATAGCCCAACCCAACATCTGAAGCCATATAAATCTCTCAGGTCATCATATTATTATTATTATTATAGTACCTCATCCGTCCCATAAAAATACGTGCACTTATAATTTTCATTCGTCCTATAAAAATATGGACATTCTAATTGTAAA
The DNA here is from genome assembly GCF_029641045.1 of Salvia hispanica. Lineage (NCBI taxonomy): Eukaryota > Viridiplantae > Streptophyta > Magnoliopsida > Lamiales > Lamiaceae > Salvia > Salvia hispanica. Next base: position 13,081,661 of record NC_142693.1, read on the forward strand.
AAGTGTTGGGGTTTGGTGCCCCTTGCATAACGGAAGTCATGCATACACAAATAAATCGGATCTACAGATCTATTTGACCGATTATGGGATTAATTGATTCACATGCTAAACAATCAATTACATACAAGGACGCACATAAATCATGCTTTAAGAAATTAAACCCTAATTCATGATATTCTACGGTTTAGGATTACCGAATAGATTCTCCGAAGAATCGACGATGACTTGCGCCTCGACGATGGCTTGCGTCTTCTCCACATGAAGATCTTCGTACTCAACCAGGAATCTTCTAATCTGTATCCTGAACTCATATAATGACCTTTGGGTGGGCAAAAGCTTATCAAAATGGAAAAGAGCTTGACTAGACATAAGACAGAATTCCCACCAGAAGGGAGTGGATTTTTTTCGTCTCCTCTGGAGAGAGGGAACGCGAAATTTTGTTCTTAATTATTGATAAAAATCAATCGATTAGTCTTCTATTCAGTCTCCTTTATATAGAGTTATGATGGACCAGATTAGGGATCCATGGAAGTTGGACTTGGGCCAAACCTGTTGGACTTTTAATAATTAAATTGAGCCCCAATTTAATACAAGTCCAATAGAATATTATTATCATCCACTATAGTATAATAATATTTATTGTCCGTCCAATCCCAAATTACGAGTAATCTCTTTAATTTATTATTTCTCGTGTTTAAGATATAAACATCCATTAATTAATTTAAGTCTGTTATTTGACTTTAATTAATTAATATCTTTTTCCAAGAGTTTTCTAATTCAAAATCTTTATTTATTATTCTGGAATAAATTCCAACCGGCCAGGTTTCTGAATAATAAAACCTTTTTCGAACACCTCTTGAGGATATTATCAAACTGGACTCATCCAACACATGATTCATTGCAATAACAATACTAGCACTTTAAGACATTGATCACCATTACCCAAGATATCAGGATTCTTGGATTGCTAAAATTTGCACCATTTGATAAATCAAAGTAGTGCATAATCAATATCGTATGCTCAATGTTATATCAACAATGATTAAGAAATAACAATCACCGAGACCTCATCTTTCAGTAAATAGCAAGAAAGACTTATCTCAACTGTTAGATCCTTCAGTGCTATACCACACCAGTGTCGTTTATTTCCTAAGGTAAGGAAACATACGGACTGACACTGCAACCTTTCGCGATAGGTAGCCAAAGCTTATCTAGGTTGTGAAATTCTATTTCTCTCCTACAAAGGACCGACTGCGTCACCTTCTGTAAAACATCGTTCACGACCAGTCTACTATGCAGAAGAATCAGACTTGTTTGCTTCTTATACATTTAAATGTTTGAGAAACATCTTATAAATGCACAAACAAACACCAATGCGATCAAATTACTTCTTCTCGCCTTAGATTAAAGGTGGATTGTAGAGTTTATTGTATACAAGCAATTTTATCCGCGCAACATGCTCGAAATATGCTTTTCAGTATACCAATCCTAACAGAAAATAATTCTAATAATTACCCTTATGCATCAAGTTATTTACAATTTATACAACCATCAAAACAATAATAATAATGCGGTTCTCACTATCCACTAACACTACTTTACTACACGTAGGCCTGCTTATTCAGTCGGTTCCGGTTCTAACTGGACCAGTTGACCGGTTAACCAGTTTCAATTTTTGATAAATCTTAGAACCGGAACCGGGACCAGAACCGATCGGTTCCGGTTAGAAACCGGCGGGTTAAGAACCGGTTGGTTCCGGTTCGGAACCGGAATCGATGTGTAATTTTAATACGAATTTATTTATTATTTTAAATAATTCAATACTAATAAAATAATAATCCAACATCCATAAATATAACAAATAATACCTAAAAATTTAAATAAATACACAAAATATACAAATCAACAATATAATAATATACATATATGGGTAAGAGTGATGCCAAGTCTAGTAGGTCGGACTAGTTTATGTTTGCAATTCTTTTATAAAAAATGAGTTCTAAAATTTAACATTTTTTTAAAGGAGTTTTAAAATTGAATTCCTTTTTTTTGCTAATAAATATTCAATGGAATCTCCAATACTAATTGATCTTGTTGTGACTTTTTGGTTTAAAACGGAACAGTTAATAAATCATTCACAAATATGTTAAAAATCTTATATTAAATGAATTATTACATAAATTTGTTATAAAGTTAAATTTGTATCATATGAAATGATACTGTATTTGTATAGTTCTTTTGGAAATTAAAAACAAAGTTATGATGTTCTACTCATAGTAGTTACTAGTTCATAAAAAATGGATCGGGGAAATAATTGTAAATTCAAAGTATCACGGTTTAAACATTTTAATACTTCAGAAACCATATCTCGCAAATATAACAATGTTTAAATCTTAAAATCACTCGATGTTTCAAATTAATTTATTCCAATTCAATATTAATTCGATTAAGTTAGATTTATTATTATATTAAATTATAAAAAATAAAAAAAAATTGATTAGTAATCCGATTCCAATTAGGAACCGGAATTGGTTTTATATAAAAAGTTGGATTCCCGGTTCATCAATTAGAGAATCTCCAATGGCTTTAGGCCAGCCACAGGCTAGCCCTTCTCTCTCCCTGCCACGTCATCAGCACTAAAATTCCACCTGCCACATCATCATTTTAAGCAAATAGGCTAGCCATAATAAAAATAATTCAATTTACGAAATTAAATTTATGATAAATTACGGAAATAAATTTACGAGACATATACGGGAAAATTCATTAATTTCATTTAAATAAAAAAAAGGTACATTGATTAAAAAAAATTACATTAAATAAAAAAAATTACATAATAAAAAAAATTCGGGCTTCCACACACGAGCCACGCCTCTCTCTAACTCCTCGTCTCCGCCGTTGCCGCCGCCACCCGGGACCTCCACATCTGAGCCCGCGTCTGAGCCCCCCAACTGTGCCCTCGTGGCATCCCAATCGACCCGCATGCTCTCGAGCATCGAGTGAAGAAACCTCTTCTCCAAGGGGTCAGTTGCGGCCTTCCAATCTTGGAAGACTGTGTACGTCTACTCCCGCATTTTTTGACGCGAGAAGAAGGTGAGCGCGGGTGGGGGGTTGCCTACTTGACCTCCTGGGGCGATATGGGGGAGGATCCCCTCACTGCCTGTTGCGCCCTCTTTTGGCCAACCGGGCGAGTCCGGCGAGCAAACGATGGAGGGGACGGAAACTCCTCAGCATCCGGGGGGAGGTCGTGGGAACCGCCGCTGCTGCCGCTGTAATCGCCGGAATAGTTCAGCTTCTGCTTCTTCGGTCACCCAGCTTCGACCCCCGCCCGGAACTTCTCGGAGTCCTTCACCACCAGATAGCAGTTCCAGTAGGTGAATTCCTTATAAACCCCCGGCTTGGGGAACAAACTCTCCGCTATCCTCCGACAGTCCTCCTCAGTCTGCCCACTAGTCTGCTTGCGGTGGGCGTTGGCGTACAAGCCCGAAAATTAGCCAACCGCGGCCCTGATGCATTCCCACGCCTTCCGGCACTCCTCCCCGGTGAAGTCCTTTCCATGCGGGCAGTTCCTCTTGTAGGCTGCTCTAATCTTAGCCCACATATTGACGATCCTCTAGTTGTTCGCAACCAGAGGATCGTCGCAAACTGACACCCACGCCTTGGACAGGGCGACGTTCTCATCGCCCGTCCACTTCCTCTGTGCGGGGGGTATCGTCAACAGCCGGCTGCGACGACTCGCTGACCACCTTGCTCTTCCCCTTGTTCTTCTTCTTCTTCGGCGCGACCCGACCCCGCTCTTCTCCCCCCGTTAGAACGGGAGTGTCCGCCTCATCGATATCGATCCCCAACTTCTGTAATGAGAAACGGTCATCCCCAGTGAACTGCGTCTCCACCAGGGTCGATGTGTGAGACGAAGCCGTCAAAAAGTCAAGAGTGAGACGATAGACCGTGTCCCCCCTTGGCGATCCCTGCATCCCGGGCTGCACCCCCCCTGCCATACCGGCATCATCCCCATCATCTGCTGTATCATCTGCGGCATACCTCTCCACCCCGACCTTGCCTGCCCCCCGCCCGATATCGCCTGCCCGCCCATCTGCCCCCATCCAGACTCCACGGTTACCGTGGGAGTCTGAGATCCGCTCGTCGCCGGCGTAGACTGGTTGTTGTTGTTGTCCATCTCTCGATGTTGCTCTTGTACAGAAATTTAGATAGAGAGAGAACTCGTTAAAACAAGTGGTGCAAATGAAAATGACGTGAAAATCACGAATATAGTGTTTCAAAAATTAAAATAATAATAATAATAATAATAAATTGCGCTGGCCGATCGCTCGCCGATCGCCAGTTTGCAATAGCGGCCAACGCCTTCAAATCGGCGTGCGCTCGCTTAATGGCTAGCCGATTCGGTGCTCGCCGATCGCTAGTTCGGCTAGCCGCTATTGGAGATGCTCTTGATCAGCCACATCCGATTCCGCTTTCTTAACTGAAACTAGGAAGCCGTTTAAGCTTATAAGCATCCTTGTCTAGAGGCTTATTTTACCAATTTTGTCTTTAGTCTCGTCCCATATCATGGGCGCATATTTTTATGAGATTGGGAGGTTTTATTTACATTAATTAGTGAAATTTTAGTCGTTTGTAATTTTCAGCGAAAGCAAATTATGGCGTAATTAAGGGAATGATGAGGAAGCATGGCAATGGGGCCGTTGAGGGTCCCCTTGCTGCGCTTGTGGTTACAATTTCACCCCCAATCTTCTCAACTCTCCACCCCTGCCTCGATTTCTCTCTCGTAGCTCTCTCTCATTGCTGATTCCAACTCAGGTTGGTTAGTATATCCCTTTCCATTTTACTTGTCCAATCACAGTATAATGTTCACTAGTTTGTTTCCGTGCGCGGGCATTTACTTCGCTTGAATTAGGGCTTTTATTGTCTGTGAAATTATGGAAAGGTTTGGGTATTCAGGGATCAGTTTTACTGCTTCTAAATGAATTCAATGCTATACTTTTCAAAGGCTTTGATTGCTGTGTGAGTATAAATGAAACTCAATTTTAGCTTATGATGGAATTTTGCACCTAACATCAACTCATGCTACTCTTGATCAACAACTGAGGTTTCTATGTTAAAAGGATTTAAGCAGTGTTAGTTTCAGCAAGAACAATGTACATGAGAAGAAGTTGATCTACATTAACTAGCAATATCAGTCGTGATACTTAAATGTGAGGATCATCTGTATGAGATATCATACAAAAATTTACTTGATGACTGATGTCTGCCTTGTATCTCTACAGCCTCAAATTCTGGGGAAAATCTCTAGCTCAGACTGTCTGCTTTCTGCATTCATCATTTATTCATCTCTTCATCTTAAGACTAGCTGCAATAGGAGCATTGAGTTGAATCCATGGCTAAAGTAAATGGTGTTGTTTATTCATCTGCGAGATCACCGCAGCACACTAAGTGTATCATAAGCAAGGAGCAAATCATCGTAGACAGGGAACAGGACATCTATCGCTGCCTAACTTGATATTCAGTTCAAAGCGATTCTGGCCATTAGGTCGAAAGTTAAATGTATGTATTGGACAGCGAGGATTTTCTTTGGTATGCCAATCAACAGAAACACAAAATACAGAATCAAAAGAGCATGGGAGGAGCCATCGTGATGGTTCAGTTATATCCAGGTATACATTGCTTTGTTTGAGAATGATAAATCATCTACTCCGTGACGCAACATGATTCTCGATAACCACCTGCTATTTGGGATTTCAATCTCTTCACTGAGCTTTTTCTGATAAAATTAAGTATGAATTTTACATTTCAATTGAGTAGTGGAGCATTTAGTTGTCTTCTCATAGCTATGGTTACATTACATTTTAGACGAATGTCCTTTGTCGTAATATTTTAAAATCTGATCAGTGGTAGTAAACATCATATACCACATCATTGTGCACCATAATATTTTGTATAATCAGGATTTTCTGATAAACCAAGCTGTTCTGGAGGTTAATTTTAATAGTTTATGCTTTTGTTTGCATAGATCTCAAGGTGGAGATGAGAATCCCACAGAGACTGGAAAAACCATCTCATCTAGTCAAGGATTAGCTGAAGCATGCAAATATGTCTCAACTGCAAAATATGTCTAATTTTTAAGCACTAGGCTATCTCTTTTAAGTTTCTATAGCTTCAACAGTTTCAAGAATCAATCCAGATGAACAATCTTCATGTCCGCTCTGTAATACCACCTATAAATTATAATTTACATTTCAGGGGCATAATGAAGTTGGATGCTCGTGCACGACAAGATGTTGCCTTTCTTGGTTCAGAGTTCCTCAAACTTGATGGTAAGCATTTCTCAGCAACAATATTGGAGTGGCATAAAGACTTAGGTTCAAGTGTTTGTAATTATACATCAGAAATAAACTAGGAGTACTTCTTAATATGCATGCATAAGGACTTAACTTATATGCTACTTTTATCTACATTTTACTTTTAGACACATATCCAATCATATGAACACAACCATGAAAATCAACATTTACAGATGCAACTACTTTAGTGAGTTTGGGAAAAGCTAAAAGATGTATATGATGCTGAACTCAGTTATGCTTGATCAAGCAATAACCACGTTTGTTATGTGGTAGCACGTGCTAGGGAAGACACAGAGAAAATTGATAATGATGTAAAGAAAAGAGCTGAAAGGCTTCATCATGGTGCTACAGTAAGAAATCTCCATCCCCCAATCCCCGTCTATTCCTAAAATATAAAATAAAGAAGATCTCTAAATCAACCTCTTCTGGTTACTATGTGCAGATTCTGAGAAAATTAGCTGAATCAAGATTAAAAAGTGCTGCTGACAAACACTGGAGTGATGGTGCTTTGGAGGTCAGTATGGTGCTTAAGCTGCCTTATAGAGCTTTTCAATCAGTCAGAACATCTTTATCTTGATTCTTGAGTTGCATGTTTGATTTCCTATTAAAACATGGTTTCGTTTGTTGTTTATTCTTTTCTCCCCTGTTTTCTAGTGGGTTGAATGCCTTTAACTAAATGGCCAACATACTAAGAGGCTTCTAACTGATATTGGAACTTTGAATGATGATCGGAAGTCTTCTGTTTGGTGAAATAGCCTTTTTGTAATCTTGTTCAGGCTGATTTAAAGCGAGCTGACTTTGCTGCCAAACGATGTGCTATGGAAGATTCTCTGATGGCGTTGGAGGTATATTTATCATAAAAGTTTGTTTTATTTGTAGTTTTCACAACTTCAGTTGCCCTTCTACTGGAAATACATGTCCTTTACTTTTATATTATTATTTGAGGATTCAAATATTCTGTTTGTTGGAATTGCAGTTTCTCAAAAACATTCATGATATGATGGTGAGCAAAATGCAGAGATCGTGAGTTTCTAACAACAGTATACCTTCCTCATTGTTCAAGATATATGAATACTTCCTGACTAAAAAATATGATCCATGCAGGAAAAGTGATCCTACAGATGCTGCGGATGCCAGAAGGCATGTAACACTTGAAAAGAACGGGAAAACTCTTGAGTTTCTCCCAGGGGAGGTATCTATAGATCGTATTGATGCCATTCAGGTTAGTGTAGACAACATTTGTGCATACCTTCTATCAGGTAAGAAATATCCTTATGCCGACTTTCTTTAACTCAGGAAGCTTATGAGAGCATGGCTGTTGCGCTTTCTGTAGCTGATGGAATTGACTATACCGATCCTGAAGAGGTCTGATTCAATTGAATACAGCTTAGTAGATTCTCAATTCCCAATTCTTTTCCTATAACTTATTCTCTGTTTGGAGCAGTTGGAGTTGCTTGTGGCAGCTCTTATTGATCTAGATGCAATGGATGGAAAAAGCAGTGTATCTCTATTGGCAGAGTGCTCGAGCTCTCCTGATGTCAGCACCAGGTATCTGCTACCAGTCCCTTCTTCATTCCTCTATTATATCTAGTTCATCGACTAACATTAAACATTGATATTGTGAACTATATGCGAGTCAGTTTTTCCCGTTAGCTCCACACATGTGCATTGGTGCATGATCTTAGAATTTCTTCTCTTTCAATTTTATGTATCTTCAATGAGCAGGAGAGCTCTAGCAAATGCATTATCAACAGCTCCATCAATGTGGACTCTAGGAAATGCTGGCATGGGAGCTCTGCAGGTAGTTCTTAGTCACTCTCTTGAGACCATTCTCCCTCTGAAGTACAAAGCTTAACGCGCATTACATACTTGCAGAGGCTGGCCGAAGATAGCAATCCTGCAATCGCGGCAGCTGCAGCTAAAACCATCTATGAATTGAAGAGGCAGTGGGAAATAGAGGAAGGTGATAGCTGGAGGTTCATGATGAATCAAGATACCCAAGTAAATAATACAGATGATGATGATGATGATGATGAGAGTGAAACTGGTTAAGAATCCATTTTCATTTGTAATCTCTGGCCTATATCATTGGTTCTCTTTAAGAAATTTTGATAATGCTCATTCAAATCTTGATTTTGTATCATTTTGTAAAATAAAGTGAGTTAAGTAATGCCAATTTAGTGCCCTCAGTTTGTAGGGATGAGGATCCTCTTCTGTGCCCTACTAGTGTTGGTCAAGATACGGGCTTGAAAAATTCATTTTCGAGAAACGGTGAGAAACAACGTCGTTTGACCGGAACAGAAGTAGGTGATTCATATCCAGTTCATGTTACTATAAGCGAAAAAATGTTGAAGGATTGTTGAACAATAAGAAGTGCTATTATCAATATATGTGTTAAGCTTTGCTTGATGGTGTGGAACATCTCATGACTCAAGGGAAGTATAGCTTGAGGCTAGACATAAATGGAGTAGTATTGGTGGGCCTGGAAATAAAAGCTCTTTAATTTATTATACTAGTAATTAACTGTTTTCTAAGAAATGATTAGTACAATACACAATACAATTTCAGTGGTAATTGATGTACTACCTCCGTCATACTGTCACATTTACTTTTCTGCACTTGTTTTGTAAAAATAATAGTACTTCTTACGTCCGACATTAAAAGTCCCGATTGACCATTTTCATCCATTCGGCGTTAGGAGTCCCTGTTAGACATTTCCATAAAAAGTGAAATAAAAATATTAAAACAACACACTAAAAAGCACAAGCAAAAACATATCCAAAGAATAATGTAAAGAACCGTCTTCTCTATCTTATTCTCTCTTATTTTATTATTTCTCGACTATAACTATTTATTACTATCATTTTTACAAAACGAGTGCAGAAAAGTAAATGTGATAGTTAATACGGGACGAAGGTAGTATTTCTCTGTGTCAGTGTCACTATAAGCAATTGAAACAATGGAGTGTTGCCCTAAGGGACAATGAAAAAGATATATCGCGAGAGAGAGAATTAGAGGATGAGTAATGGAAGCTAGAGATATATATAGTGGTTGTTAGAAGAAGAAAAGTCGATATCCTAACAACATCGTGCAAGCGGCAATCCCGTTGTCGACAATAAGCTATGTGAGATATAACGAGATAGATGAGAGAGATAAATAAAGTGAGACAACGTAACATGATACATGAAAGACAACTACAAAGGGTACGAAGAAAATAAAATGTCAGGCAGAGATAGAAGTAGAAATTTAGTGTATCGAATGAGTTCTATTCACAAAGTGAAAAAAAAAGACTTAAAAGAAGGAAAATCTACGAAATAGTAAAATATTATCCATTGATTTTTATCAATGGACTAAATGAAACTTGTGTCATCTCGATTTTTTAATAGCCATCTTTTTTTTTTCATTTTAGCTATGCTGATTTTATTGAAAGGCTTTGCATTTGAATTTCTTAGAGCATTAGCAATGGGAGCTGATCGCAATGGCCGAGTGATCGGTTCCCCATCGGCTCTCATAGGTCTTGTGGGAGGGAGCCTATCTCCATTCCCTTTCGGCTCCGCCCCATTGCCAATAAATCGGCCCAGTCGATATCCCTTTTTTCTTTTTCTTTTTTTTTATAATTTAATTCAATTTTTAATCCACTAGTTATACCTCATTCCCCATCAATTCTCACATTTATCCATTTCCAGTCTCAATTTCAATTTTACTTCTCTCCACAGTGATATGAACTTCAGCAATTTTACATCAATTCACATTTTATCTATCCTTTTTTTTTTTAATGTAGGATGTTTTATTTTATTTCTAATAAAATTTGTTTTTTGCCGTATATTACGTTGTCTTTAATTTACACCAACAATTAAAAATGAAATATATAAAAATAGCAATGATGTGGAAATGAGATGTGCTCTGAGATAGGCTCTGGGATGAGCTCTTATTGCAGGGAGATAGGCTATGGGATGGACTTATTGACGTGGCAGAAATAAATAGAGATAGGCTCTGAGATGTGCTCCGGAGATAGGTCACTGCTCGTGCACTTAGAACCAACTAATTTATTGGTACTACATTAGAGGTGAATATTCAACTGATTCTGTCATAACTCATAACCAGAGAATAAATTTCCTAGTATACCAACCAAGGTGGCAATCCTATTTGGTATATCACACCCATAAACTTTTAACAAATGAAAATTTATAGAATCCTATTCCAACTAGATAGTATATAAAATATAAAAACACTCTAAATATAAATCTACACCATTTATTATATGGAAAGTTTATGCATATTCTATAAATAATAGATACATTATATATATATATGCACATAATATATTTTATATACATCATTTCATGTATTTAAAATTATTAAATGATTTTCACTCAAATCATATTACACGTAAATTAATACTCCATACAAAAAATGATCACATTATAACATTAAATTTGATGGCATTAAATACTATAAAAATTAAATTAATAAAACAAATGATTATGTAGTATAAATTAAATAATTATATGGGTAATTATATAATGTAGTCATATAGAAAATAACTGTATGAATATTATACATTATGTTAATTATAAAAATAGTTAATAATAATAAGATAATCTAAAATATAATTTTATTAATAATTATAATAATAAGATGATGATGATCTAAAACATAATTTTATTATATTCATTATTTTCAATATATCATGCAAAAACTTCATAAAAAAAATAAGACAAATAATTGTTGCATGATAAAGCAATTAAATTTTAAATTTTAAATTTTATAAACCAAAACTACTATTAAAAAAATCTTCATCATTTCAATTACTTTATATTTATACTACGTGGGTGTTAGGTCATCTTCCATTACTTATAGTATCATAATTCAAAATTAAGACAAAATCTACGTTCTTAGATTTTAAAATGAGTGGATAAGATTGAACCTTACGAATTTCAATAAATAGTAGGCAAAATATCAACAAAAGGGTAATATATGTTATCATATGATAGTTTTCACAAGGGTTTTTTATATCAACATGGTGTATTACAAATATCAATAATATGACATAAGAATATCAACACTAGTACAACAAAATATCAACATATATTTATTGAGATTTTTACATGGTTTTATAGAGATTTTATATGCATTATATTGAATTTTTTTGATGTATTTGTTGATAAAAATCTGGTTATCAACATTTTCGAAAACTAAAATAAAAAATATCAAATTTCATCATCCGAACGTCGTTGGAACATATGCAATTGAGATTTCGTTGGAATCCTTATAAAATTATCTTTAATTTGATATATTTTTTGCAAAAAAATAATTTAAATCGATAAAGTTACGTAAATTTAAAATTTTAAGATGATTTTAATGAGGGAGAATTGACATTAATACCCTTTAATTTTATTTAATAATTTTCTTAATTAAAAATATAATTCATGTGCCATTATTTCAACCACTAGATTTCCTAATCTAATAGCTAAGATTTGATCTTAATTTGGAATTGCTAATTAGTTAACAATTGATCACTTCCCGGTGTTAGTATATATATTTATATAATGTTATCCAACTTTTATATGCATAAACTTTCCATATAATAAACGGTGTACATTTATATTTGGAGTGTTTCCATATTTTATATATTTAGTTGGAATTGAGATTATATATATAAATTTTCATTTGTTAAATGTTTATGGGACCGTAACATACTCCAAGAGTACTAAATAGGATTGCCACCTTAGTACTCATTCAACATAAAAAATTTTCTCGACCTCGTAACCAACCAATTTGGTCGATTAATTTTAATTTTGATTCTTCAATTAATGAACGGTATTCTCATACCAAAATAGTTGAATCCAAACAAATTTACAAAATTTTAAAAATCACTAATTTAATTACGCAGAATCTTGTCCAAAACAAGATATTGTATCAAATTTGGTGCTACAAGAAATAAAATAAAATAAAATAATCAATTAATATTTTACTCATTTGCTCGCTTTACGATCTCTAGCATATGTAGTTTAATTTATCTTATTAAAAAAACACTATACTTTACAGCACCATTTCCAATGACATTATTTGTTTTGCATTTATATTATGAATTTTATTTACCCATTATTAATAAAAAAAAATTGCTCACTTCCACGGCAATTAGCTACTGCCGGCGTCTTATTATTTATAACTCTTCTTCCATTCCATAAAATTCCCTAATTTAAGAGATTCGCTGCATATTTTTATCAGTATATACACATGAATGTATGAAGATGTGATTATAAATCTTCTGTTTATGTGATTCGTTTGGGTATTCATTCGCTCTAGGTCATCGTCATCTGCGATTAACGCCGAATCCAGCTAAGGTGCTTTTTTGAATAATAAGTTTATCTGTGATTCAAGTAGTCCTACATCTCTTAGATTCACTGTAATCACTGTAATTCATTTTTATTAGGAGCTCCGTTTAGAATTTTTCACTTTGTATATACCATTTCATCACAGTATTTTTGGATTCTGCAAGCTGACTGCATCTCATGTTTGACTAGAATTTGACGCACAGTCCTAGTTAAATCGGAATCTGGATTCCGTTTTGATGCTTTTCATGTTTGAGATCTGGATGATTTTTGCAATATACTGTAGTTTATATTTTCTTATACAAGTGGGCTAATTTTTATTTTCTCTGAGTTTATTAGATTATAAACATCTTATGCAAGAGGAAATATGTTAATTTGTAGTATAAAGCTATTCTCTCATTGTAAATTGGGCGGCCCAAAATTATACATTGAAGATCTGTGGCTTGGCATAGATAAACATATTATTCAACTGGATTGCTCCCAGACATAGATTAACATAGTATCTAACGGGGTAAACAGTTCATGTATTCATCTCTGTTATATTCGTGATTATTTGTGTTTGTTTCCCTCTCCGAACATTGGTAATACAAGTTGAAATGTTGTAAGCCAAATTTTGTGATGTTTGTGAAATGTTGTTTTCATCCATAAACATGAATTCTTGAATATACAAATATTCCTGTTTTGATGATTTCTCTGTCAACGGAGTTGTGGATTTGTTTGCTAGAGAGTTGGTGGACAGTTAAATAGTTGTACAAAATTATCCATGCCTATGGTGGTTTGTAAGAGTATGTTTGTATAAAACTTTGTGTTTCTAACTTTCTTGTTACAAGACTTGTATAGATGGGTGACGTAGCTAAAGATCTTGCCGCTGGTACCATTGGAGGGGCAGCACAATTGGTATGCGGACATCCATTCGATACCATTAAGGTCAAGCTCCAAAGTCAGCCCGTTCCCCTTCCTGGACAGCTGCCGAAATATGCTGGTGCTATAGATGCTGTAAAAAAAACAATAGCTGCTGAAGGTGCGGGGGGTCTGTACAAGGGCATGGGAGCCCCTCTTGCCACTGTGGCAGCCCTTAATGCAGTGCTGTTTACAGTCCGAGGTCAGATGGAAGTGTTGCTGAGGTCTGAACCCGGTGCTCCTCTCACAGTGAACCAGCAGATCGTTTGTGGGGCTGGAGCTGGAGTTGCTGTTTCCCTTCTCGCCTGCCCTACTGAATTGATCAAATGCAGGTCAGTTTTCAGCTGCAAGACTGGTTTAGATTAGTGTGATATACTAAACTCCTTTGTTATGCAGTTGTTTTCAACAAACTGCTGTTTCATCAGTAAAAGTTTTGTTAAAGAAAGATAAAGTTACATATGGGGTAGAACTCGTACCGTGTGACCTAATGCTTAGATGCCCAGTTCATCTTTTCCCTGAGCTTGGATCACTAACCAGTGGTTAAATAGCATATCATTATGTGACTGAATCAGCTCTGATGGAAGTAAAATGATAATGTGTAATAAATCTATGGAATGTTCAGTTATGGAGAATGTACAAGAGTTAGACAGGTGAACTAATTTTTTATTATTAGTTTAATGTCTATACACGAAATCATAGTGTTCTCTGATGCAGACTACAAGCCCAGAGCGCACTAGCAACTGTTGGCGCAGGAGCAACTGCTCCGAAGTATGGTGGCCCAATGGATGTTGCGAGACAAGTCCTTAAGTCAGAAGGAGGCGCGAGGGGCTTGTTCAAGGGCTTGGTTCCTACGATGGCACGAGAGATACCAGGCAATGCTGCCATGTTTGGCGTGTATGAAGGACTGAAGCAGTATATGGCTGGTGGGAGAGACACTTCGGGTCTGGGAAGGGGCCCGCTGATGCTGGCCGGAGGTCTAGCCGGAGGCGCGTTCTGGCTCGCTGTGTACCCAACGGATGTTGTGAAGAGCAGTATTCAGGTGGATGACTATAAGAATCCCAAGTTTTCAGGCTCCATTGATGCATTCAAAAAGATCTTGAAGACTGAAGGAGTTAAAGGCCTGTACAAGGGGTTCGGGCCAGCCATGGCCCGCAGCGTTCCTGCAAATGCAGCATGCTTCTTGGCGTATGAAGTTACCAGGTCTAGCTTAGGATGATTTGATGTCTTCTTAGAGATTTGATACCCATTTTATCGATTTAAAACTCAAAATGAGATCATTTTTTGCACTTTTGACTGTTGTCTGAACCCTCTTTGGTATATCTTACCATTAAAGATCGTATAAGGACAAACCATTAAATTTCTCAAAGTTAGTCTCATTTTCCTATTTTTGAAATCTTTTTCATTATACATGAGTAATAAGGTGAGTCTCACTATCCATTAATATCATTTCAATTTTTTTCTCTTTCTTTCATGCCATCCCTTAACTAGTTCAGGCAGGTGAACTGTCTAAAGGGCCTCCCGGTGTGGAGGGAGGCACCGGTTCCAACAGGCCACGCGCTGCCCCCCATGTCGCATGCTGTGGTGGGACTGTGACGCCTTGCGAGTTGACGCCGTTTCTAATTTTGATTTTTATTAAATCAAGAAAAAAAATAAAAATAATAAATTTTTTCACTTTCCTAAATTTTACTATTTTTCCCCTTTTTTATTTTTTTTTCTTTTGCAATTCATCCCAAAATCATCTATAAATATTCCATTCATCACCATTTTATTTCACATAAAAAAAAAGAAGCTATTTCTCACTCATTCTTCTCTCTAAAAATATTCATTTGCATTCTCAATCCAATTATGGTTGATCCGGAAGAAATTGTTCGGTTGATTGCGCAAGCGAAGTGCGAACAACAATAGTCAATAGTATCATTTGCCCGCCAAGAACAACAATTGGACGAAGGGAATACTATTTTATGCAGATTGTATTTTTATCTAGAATAGTTTTACCCATAAAATAAAGAAAATAATAAAAAAAATTATGAACCTCTTGATGCAATTTTACCATATGAATAAAATTAAAATAAAATACTACTCCCTCCGTCTACGAATAAGAATCCTGTTTTTCCATTTTAGTCCGTCCGCGAATAGGAATCTCGGTTCATAATTATCATAAATAGTAAATAGGCCTCACATCCCACCAACCCATTCCACTCACATATCATTTAAAACTAATATATATAAGTGAGACTCCTATTCCACTAACTTTCTTCCATCCACTTTTCTTAATATTTATTAAAATCCGTGGCGGAATGGAATGAGACTCCTATTTGCGGACGGATGGAGTAAGTCTTTGTCTATTTATAGTAAAAAAATTATAAGTACTCCTGTTCAATAAAAGTCTATTTTTTCGGAAATAATATCTCAATCAATTTTTATTATTTATTAATTAATTTTGCGTCAAAACTCACATTTTTCAGAAATAATATAAATCAATTTTTATTTTTTATTAATTAATTTTGCGTCAAACTCAGGTAGCCGAAATGCATCATCTATTTTTCTCTGTTACATGCACAAAATAAGCCAAATAAAATTTCAAAAAAAAACTTATCCTTTCCATTTAATTGGAAAAGAAAAACATTTATCCGACATGTCGTCTCCGTGATGTGCAGCTGATCCCGACTTGTCACTCGCTGTGCCCCTTTCTCTCTCTATTCTTCATCTCTTTTACCACCGTTTTCTCTCTCTCTCTCTCTCTCTCTCCACACCCAGCTAGCTTCAATGGCGACCCAAGAACTCAACATATCTCCTTCGCTCCCTCCATATCCCCAGGTCACAACAATAAATTGCCCTCTTTCATGTTTTACAAATTCTCTATTGTCGTTTTCATTTCGCATTTTCTGTGTTCCAAACTGATGATTCTCTTAGCCGTTTACTCTTTCCTGCTGGTGCATGCGATTTTCAAAATTTGTTCGCTTTGTGTTGAAGAATTGTAACAACCTTTTGCATTTGTTTCGGAAACCCTTTTGCGAAACCCTCATTAATTTCTTTTAGTAGCTATTAACGTGTGTATTTGTCGCATGCAATTTTTATTTTTTTTCTTCCATTTGTTTATAGATCCTAGAATTTTACTGTAACACAGCCATAAATTCATTGTTATTTCCAAAAATTGAGTCTTGATGGTAGTTTGAGTGGAATTGCACTTCTATAAAAGAGTTAAAAATCATAATTTTTTAAAAAAGTTTGCCTCTTTCCAGTTTTCTCAGCTGTATTTTGCTCTCAGATGATTATGGAGGCAATTGATGCACTGAAACAAGTGGAGGGTGCTAACAAGTCATCGATCTCCAAGTACATGGAATCCAAGTACGGCGAAATGCCTCCGGGGCATGCTGAGTTGTTATCGAATCACTTGACTAGAATGAAGGACATTGGGGAGCTTCTGTTCATCAAGAACAACTATCTTAAGCCCGGTCCGGATGCACCTCTCAAGCGTGGTAGAGGCCGACCCCCGAAGCCAAAGGAGTCCCTTCCCCCGGGCGCCACCCCCGCTTCTCCTAGGCCTAGGGGTCGGCCGAGGAAGGACCCTAATGCACCACCTGCCCCCAAGAAGCCCAAGCCCCCATCAGCTGCCCCGAGCATCTCCAAGACTGGCAGGCCTAGGGGAAGGCCGAGGAAGGTGAATCCGCAGCCATTTCAGACTGGTGTTGAGGCCTGAGATGGTGGCTCTTGTTTATCTTAGAGGTGAATTGTGCTTTTTAACTTTTAGTGTTCGTGTGTAGTGTAGCCCGATGTATATTTGCTTAGCGATTGTCTCGGTCCGCTAGAACTTGCTGTTTCGATAGTGTTCACTTGAATTTCTGGTGTTGTGTGTACTGTTACATTTACGTCACATGCATTCTCCGACAACCGTTGGCTTTGCATGTGGATCCTCTGAGTAACCATGAAGTAGTTCAATTTCTCTTGCAAAGGTGGGCCATTCTAGGAAATTTACTGCTGTTGATTCTTTGCTGGGAATTTGTTGATTATTGCCATGTAGGTGTGGTCCTTCTTTGAATTTGGTTAAGTATGCAACATTGGCATATATCTAGTGTGTGATATGTGTATTATGTGAATGCCTAAGTAGATATTGTGATATGTGATTTGGGTATATATGCTAATGTACCATAGTGTGATTCACTGATTCGACATCGGATTATGGTTCTCAACCAATTTGAATGGCTGTGATGAGGAAGCGAAGCTAATCTGCAGCTAATAGTGAAGGGTCAAAGATCTCGGATTGTTAGGTACGACACTTGTGTGGTGCTAGTTTTCTTGGACATAAGATGCTTGATCATTTATCCTTAGATTGTGGCACATATGCAATCAATCATGTCCTTATCTAGAAGACTTAGGCCCACCATAGAATCTTGATCTGTCAACACTTTGCTGTGTGAGTAGTGGTGAAAAATGAAATACAACTTTAGAAGCCTTAGGCCAGTGCCCTTTTTAGCCTGTTTGATTTGATTATGTTCTTGTGAATTAGATTTGAGTGTCATTGATAAGGAAGTGTGCATAGATGCAGCATCATTCTCTGTGTGTGTGTGTGTGGGTGGGTGTGTTCGGATTGGTGGGGACGCCGTCGCCCACTAATCTAATGTCTACCAGTTGTGGACCAGATGCATCTCTATGTCCCTGTTATTGCCATTCAATGACATGGGGACAATGATAACACAGTAGCTGTACACAAAATCTTGCAAATTTAGTTATGAAATGCAATCCGTTAATGTCTTGGAATTGTTCTTTCTTAAATCTGATTAGAGGTTGCAAAATGCAATAATTTCTTTATCTTTTCATGTAATTACAGTGATGATTGGTTCTCTTGATTGCGATATGGTTGCTGTTAGAAATTTAACACACAATCACAATCACAATCACAATCATCTACTCCTTATCATCAAACCAAAAAGATACATAATCTCTGAATACTTATGTTACTATATCAGCATTGGCACACCAGCTGTTACAACATTAGCAACCACATCCAGTGAAAAATTGCACGAGGCCAATAACTTTCTACAACTCCTCAAACTGTAATACGAACCCACAATGGCATCGTTTTATTTGCATCAGACCATCGCTGGTTGCCTGCTCTTCCACTACAAACTCGTGCTCGTGGTCTTCTGTGGGTGTCAGGGGTGAAACATCGTGTTTCTCCTCGGGTGTCTTCACTTGTCGTATTGGAGATGCCTTCCTTTTCTGGGTAGCTGTTGCTGTAGCTGTTTTAGGGCATTTATCACTCGGTTTTGGGATCTCATCGATGGACTGCGATGATGCTCCTCCATCTCCGTAGAGAGTGTTCAATCTCTGTCGCGTAATGATGGAGGAAAGAAGCTGATACCACCTCGATAGCGCTTGTGCCTCTTTCCTTCTCTTCTCATCGGCCTCTCTTCTCTCTTCTTCTTCTGCATATGCCTGGCATTTAAACAAACTTCCCATCAAATGCAGCAAACAGTTGCTACAATCAAACGCTGAGACAATGCAGACGACAGATGAGGCATGTGTGCAGGTGATGAAGACAGATTTTTTACAGCCAGTTCAATCAAATTAACAAAAGTGGATAGTGTGCACTCACCGCTAGAACAGCATCCTTGAACTCCTCACAAACCACGATACCCTCGAATGAAGGAACACACCTGCCATTTCTGAACTCGAATCCAACCATAGCAGAAGCATAGTCAATATCTAGCCTTTTTGCAACCTGCGCCACCCTTGGCAAGCGCAGATGGACTGTACCCGGTGGGAGGCATTTCTCAGACCAGACATCCACTCGACCACGCTCATTCTAGAAATTGAAGTTGAGAAATAAGCCCTAACAACCTATCTGATTACTGAGGGAAAACAATAAGGATAAAATACAAATACTGCAATTTCATTTAAGCAGGTTAAACTTGCAGGACAAATTTTGCAACTGAGATCACTGTTAATTGCAGTTTGACCATGAATTTCATACAAGCAAGTCAAATATTGAAAAATGATTGAATCTAAAAACATATGTAAAGGGGCGCCACGGTCTAAATGCTTAGCATAACTTCAAAACAGAAAAACAAATTGACCTTTGGCACAATCCCATTAACAGCTCGAGGAATACACAGTGGTTCAGTCTGCCACTTCCCGTAAAGAGCGGTAGTAGTCTCTAGATGATCCACAGCTGCATAGTTATTATCATCCAGAGCTTCTTCTTTGATAGACTTTAAAGAGCGATTAAGTACCTAATTGAAATGGAAAAAAATGTAAATTTCATAAACTTCTCGTGCTGATCAAACTGAGAGATTATCTAACATGAAACTCCCTAAAACGTCGAACCTTAGCAGGAACTTCACCAGCCTTCACTTGCAGCGCTTCGCGCAGCCATCTATCCTTAGTATGAAGAGTTTGGACACAAGCGCGTGGATATACAGCATGGCCAGAAATAAACCCCAAGACAGGCCTCTTGGGGTGTAAAATTTCATGCTTCTTAAGCCATCTTTCAATCACATACAAGGGATGAGTTCTGTAAGCCTGAATATTTCAAAGAATCTTACTAGATAAATAGCAATACAGATTATGATAACTTGAGTAAAACTGAATATAAATGATGAAAAGCCTATCATACTTGTTGATTGGTAGGAAGGGGTTCGGTAAGTGCTCTAGTTTCTAGTTCCATGTCTTCTAGGGAGCTCCGGTTAGACGGACATTTGTTCTTCATAGGCGACGTTGAAACTTTTACGTCACATAGCTCTCTGGATGTTCCAACTATTCCGTCTGGATGAGGTAGGCTTCCATGATCTGCATTTGCTACTCGAGAAGACTCGACCTTCTCAAGTCCTGAGGCTTCAGATTCCAAATTGCTGATACCAGCAGTAGCTGCTGACTCCAACTCCTTTAAAGGTGCCAACACTGCATCCCACCAGGTTGAGCTGATTCTGCGAGATGCTACCTTGTACCATTTTGTGCAATACCTGCAACAATATCTTCTTATCAAGTTAAAATAATTTAGGAGGGGACAAATAATGCAACAGAGGAGATGTAACTAAAATACCAAAGCAACAAAAACATGAAAGATTTTGGACCTGCGGGTCACATCCTTAGCACCATTTCCAGCAAAAGCAACCACATATCTCAAAGATTTTCTGCATGCAGCAGCTGCAGCTTCTACTTTATCCTCTCCATCTATAACTGCATTGATGGCATCAACATGCACCCATTTCCCTGTCAAGTTTTCTCCACTGCAGAAAACTTCCGCCCAATAAAGTGGGGCTCCTACCTTTTTCGATCCAATAGCTGTAGATATTCCACTCGAGGATGTTTCAGGTTCATCTTTTATAATTTTTTTCATCCTTTTAGGAGGCGGAGTGAGAATCGCAGATGTACTGGATGGTTCTACCACAGTAGACGCCTCAGCATCACTGGTAGAACTTCCAATTGCTGTAGCTGCAAGTGCCATTTTCAGCTGCATCTCAAATTCCAGATCTCCTTTCCTTTTCAATTTCTCATTCTTCACGGGGCACTGTTCAGAAGTATCAGTTGTGGTCTCAGATACTGACAACTCTGACACATTCTCTTTAGGCTTATCGGTACTTGAAGCATCTTGAGGTTGGATTCCACCCTTTCTTGATTTATTAGCCTTCCGCCTGCCAGAACCACTCCCAGCAGTCTGACTGCAGTTCGGCCCAACATCAGGAGACGATTTGACAGTAGAAGCAGAAGAATTGCTGGGTCCAGCAACCATTGGAGTTGCAGAGTTAAATACATTTCTCTCCCTCTTGCTACCAAATTCCAACTGATGCTCTGATTTGTCAGCACCATGCTTCAAGGAGACCACATCCAAAATAGAGACAAACCTGAAATATGAAGATTAAGAAGAAACTGATTATAGCACTCTAGAAGCATAATTCCTTTGCATACTAGCACCATTTTATCTAGAACAAGCAATGATCCATTGGAGTATAACATAAAAGAGTGGACACTGCCAAACTGTATTCAAATAGGCATGAGAGGTCATGGACTAAACCAAAAAGTGAGGAAATTAGATAACTGATCCTTCTAGTAAAGACTATTCATAATATCATCATTAAATTTTAAGCAAGAAGGCAAACAAGAAGTAAAATCAGAAACATTAGGGCAGAAAAAGGTGAGCAGGTCCACTCTCATCAAAATGGACTGCAGTCAGAAACCGAAGCAGTCAGTTCTTCATGTCAGCAAAATTCTATACCTAGTGGTCAGATTCAGGGCCCTAAAAAGTGCCACGGATAACGCTGTAACCTGCAGAAGAAATAACCCATGAAAGCCTTCAGTTAGGATACAATCTAATACATCCCATTTTAATGCATGTGCCACCCACTCTAGAAATAACCCATGAAAGACTTTGGTTTTGATACTAAGTATTCCATCCTTCAGGAATATCAATATAAACTAAAAATAGAGTGAAACAAAGAACTGAAACGTCATGTGTTGTATTTTCAAGAACATCGCCACCATCCTTGTGAATGTTTGTATGGAAAAGGTAAAGCGATGACAACCTAATGATGCTTTCACTATCTAAAGCAAATCTGGACATTATCTGAATCCTAGAGCATTAAAACTTGTTTCATTTTTTTAATTTGGATCATAGACAGACTCAAATCCCGACCGCATAAGCCCCTAAGCATCCCTTCAATGTTACATTTTATCCAAACATGTGATAGCAAAAAAATTCTGAAACATGATGGTAGACCATACCAGTTCTGGTGTCCCCTCTTGGCTTTCCAACGTGGATGTCATCGCTAAATCACATGATTTTTCATCCAAAGTTGTGCTTCTAACACGGAAATTGTTGTGGACCTATCACCAAAGCAGGGCCAAAAAAGTGAAGTCAAAACTCAATTATCAGTTTTGAAAAGGACAAAGAAATCACACAGCAAAGCTCATACCCAATCGACAAGGGGGGACAAACATCTAGCAGTAAGATTTGGCGCATCTGCTACCTTCAGTAAATGTTTTGGAACAAGAGAAAGAAGGGAAGCCTGCCATGATAAAGAGATCTTGATCAAGGGAATTTTATACGTGTAACTCTATCTTGTTGATACCAAAAGACAACCGGAAAAATAAATAAAAATCATATCTTATAACATTTTGATAGTATAGGTGGGTGGTGCTGTGCCAAAGTATGTCTGGGTGTTATGAAGAGAAAGCTAATTACTTGAATGAGAGGGTCATTACAAGCACTATCAATCAACCTTCCCCTTCCCAGTAGGCAAAGCAAATGAGCTTTGTGCACAAGCTCAGCGAGTTCCTGTCACAAAACAAAATTTGTATCAGAATGCAGCCAGCAAAGTGCCCTCTCAGTAGTCATGAATGCTTAACAAAATAATGGAGTCGACCTTTTCTTCTGCAGTGGCTCGCCGGATGAGCTTCCGCTTTGCCGACCCAGGCAAAACATCAAACTCAACAGAAACTCCATTCACTAAATCCTCTGAAAATGTATGAAGCGAACCATCTTCCCATTCAGAACCATAATCCTCATCATCTGTTAGATGGTCAGATACACACTCCATTGCTTCACTACCGTGAGATTCAGGCTGAGGTGTATCATCTCCACCAGGTGTACCGATAAGTCCTCTCTCAAACTCCTCTGATCTTCTCTCCATCTGATAGATGTTTCAAGTGATCATAGAACACATAAAAACTTGTTAATTGAGTCAAGCTTTCCCTAACATCACAGAAAAGCTAACAAGTAGCAACATTTTTTATTTCCTTTTGATCACTGGTATCAAGAATTGGTTTTGTTTCTCACACATAAACAGTTTGATAATGTCAGATAGCATTCAACTGAAACACCAATAGTTATTAGAGGGTTTAGGGAAACAGGAATGATGAAGTAGGTGAAAAGGAAACAAGAAAAATGACGGAGCTCACCGATGAAACAGGCTCACAGTGACGCAGATAACCGACATCCTCTTTGATAAACCCTTTCTTAACCCTTT
Source organism: Salvia hispanica (assembly GCF_029641045.1). Classification (NCBI taxonomy): domain Eukaryota; kingdom Viridiplantae; phylum Streptophyta; class Magnoliopsida; order Lamiales; family Lamiaceae; genus Salvia; species Salvia hispanica. Next base: position 13,105,217 of record NC_142693.1, read on the forward strand.
TCAAAAGTTTTCCCACAGCATCTCTAGAAATATTAGGGAGAGTCTCTGATATGGCAGCAATACAATCAAGCATTAAAGTTGCACAAATAAAAAAGGAAACTTGAATTCATAATACATAGCAGTATTAGTTTAATGAACTGAATGCACAAACCATTATCATCAGTGCCGTCGCCCTGGTTTGCTTCGTGTTCATCTACACCATTGGAAAGTGAAAGAACGAGTGATTCGGAAAAGAATAAACTCCTCTAAACCTTATTAGTGCCGCTTCGCAATAAAATTCAGAAACGGTCTGTGTTGAAAAATGAGGGAATTACCTGGTGAATTCGGGCGCTTCGATTTGCTTCTGGTTCGCATTCTCGACCAGCGGTTTCGCGGTAGAAAATTGTACACCAAGCAGGAATTATTCTCAAAATATTGGTAAGGAATTTAGTGTTAGTTATTCACATTTTAAAACCTGCATCTAGATTATAAGTTCCAATTACTATAGCATCGTAATCCCTTCGTCCCTCTCTAAGTGGAACATTTCTATTTCACATAAAATTTTATATAGCGTTGTTTTGTAATTTAAGTGGAGTGATTAAAGTAAGAGAGAAAAAAATAGAGAGAATGATGTTTCTATTTTTAAAAGTGTGTATTTACAGTGAAACATTCCAAAAAGGAAAATGGTTCACTTAGAGTGAGACGGAGGGAGTAATTAAAATAGAATTAGCAATGGTTGTAACACAGTTGGCAGCATGTAGCTGTGGTGATCTTGAGGTCACGAGTTCAAACCCGAGACTTTCAGCCTTAATCCATAAACCAGATTGAGTCGGATTAGTCGGATTTCGCCAAAGGCGGTTTCGGTACACCTACGGTCAAACCAGAAAAAAAAAATTCGAAACCCAAGAGTATGGACGTGTGGTCGAGTGGTATGTGACTTGTTCATCTTTGACCAAATGATCAGAGGATCAATCCATGTCTTTGGGTAAGGAGAAACTTTATATCCTTGGGTCAGTTGTACCATCGTTCGAGATGCCTACAAATCAGTACTAGAAATAGTCACTAGACTCGTCGGTGGTTACGCTGCTAGGGTTTGAATCTCCTTGCACAGCGGAAGACTTGTACAAAACAAATAAATCGAACTTATAATCTATTTGACAGATTATGGGATAATCAATTTACATGTTAACACAGAATTGCATGCTAAAACGCAAATAATTCATGCTTAAAGAAAATAAATCTTAAAACATGAATCTACGGTTTAGGAATACCGATTTGATTCTCCAAAGAATAGTCGATTGCTTGCGCCTTCTCCACGATAATCTTCAATACTAGACCACATATTTTCTAATATGTTTCCGAACTCAAGTTATGATCTTTGGGTGGGCAATGCTTGTCAAAACCGAAAGGACTCGCTTAGAAAGAAGACAACTAGAAAAAGAAGGGAATTTCGAAATCTCCCAGTATGGGATTTTTGAAAATAATGAAGAATAATTATTATGTATCTGTCTAGTCTCCTTTATATAGAGTTATGATGGGTCAGATTAGGGAATCTATGGAGGTTTGGATATATGTCACACCCAATTAGCTTTTATCTAATTAAATTGAACCCCAATTTAATATAAGCTTGAATTGGAATATTATTATTAGTCACTACAGTAATAATATTGATTTATGCATCCAAATGCGAAATTACAAGTAATCCGGGTTTTCCTCTTTAATACTTTATTTCTCACATGCTTTACAAACATCAGTTCTTTATCTTACAAAAGTTTTGAAATGTAACATGCATCACAGTGTCAATCAAATGTTTTGTCATCGCATGCATTATCATGCAAAAATTAGATATGTCACATGCTTTACTGCAATTGTGTCTCACATGCTTTACAAACATCAGTTCTTTATCTTACAAAAGTTTTGAAATGTCACATGCATCACAGTGTCAATCAAATGTTTTGTCATCGCATGCATTATCCTGCAAAAATTAGATATGTCACATGCTTTACTGCAATTGTGTCCCACATGCTTTACAAACATCAGTTCTTTATCTTACAAAAGTTTTGAAATGTCACATGCATCATAGTGTCTATCAAATGTTTTGTCATCGCATGCATTATCCTGCAAAAATTAGATATGTCACATGCTTTATTGCTTTATTGCAATTGTGTCTCACATGCTTTACAAACATCAGTTCTTTATCTTACAAAAGTTTTGAAATGTCACATGCATCCAGCGGCGGATCCAGGTGGGGTCGGCAGACCCCACCACCCTGCCCCGGAGTGCCGCCGGAAAACTCCTTCCTTCGACCTCTGACCCTACGGCGTTTGCGTCTCCGTCCCCACCTCACGCAGTGTGAGATGAGACCGAGCAGAGAGAAAGAAAGAAAGTGGGGCAGGCAGAGGTCAAGGATAAAGAAACGTCAAGAGGCTTTCAGTGTTTTTTCGCCGGTAGAAAAGAAATGGGTTTGGCAATGTGGGTGAGGAGAGAGACGGAATTTATCATTATTGTTTTTTCTTTTCAATACTCCATTTACCTAGGGACCTAGAATTAAATGAAATCATTTACTAAATTTAAAAGATTAGTGATCTAGAATTATGTAATCTAATTGTAAAATAGCCATTGAATTTTCCTTTTTTTTAGTTTATATTAGTTCTCATAATTATATTAAAGGTGTATTCTCATCTAATATTTTAATTATTGTTACATAGTATATTTTTTATATATCACTAAATAAGCACATATTTATATGAAGTAAATATTTCTTAATTTCTTCTAATTTCAGTTTTATAATTTAAAACTTCAACCTTATTATTCATATTCAAATTATTTTTAATTTTTAAAAATTTAGAATATTACAGAAAAAGTATACTCATTTCATCCGGCCATAATCGACTAGTATTTTCTATGGATGTCCCAAAAAATATAATTTTTTTTTGGCAAAATATAACATAATTATTCATTTACTTTATCTTTTTACTTCTTGCTTTATCTCATCTTCTATTTTATTTTTACTTAATTCTTTAAACATCATTTTCTTAAATCTGTATTCAAAGGGTGCGACGAAGGGAGTATGTTGTTTTAAGAATATCCACACTCGCATAAATGATTGATATTAAAATATATTTTTAAAAATAATTAAATATTTAATTTAATTATTTTCGACCCCACGATATTTAATTTCTGGATCCGCCATTGCATGCATCACAATGTCTATCAAATGTTTTGTCATCGCATGCATTATCCTGCAAAAATTAGATATGTCACATGCTTTACAAACATCAATTCTTTATCTTACAAAAGTTTTGAAATGTACATGCATCACGGTGTCAATCAAATGTTTTGTCATCGCATGCATTATCCTGCAAAAATTAGATATGCCACATGCTTTACTGCAATTGTGTCTCACATGCTTTACAAACATCAGTTCCTTATCTTACAAAAGTTTTGAAATGTCACATGCATCACAGTGTCAATCAAATGTTTTGTCATCGCATGCATTATCCTGCAAAAATTAGATATGTCTGATACGCCCGGATTTTGCACTGTTTTAAGGCCATTATTTGGTCCGTTTTTGTTATCAAAATCACTCTACATGTCCATTATTTGCATATTCTATACATTTTGGTATTTTGACGTGTTTTGTGAGAAATGTGCATATTTGAGCCGAAAAGGGGAGTAAAAACGCATAGTCTGAAAATCTGGAGTCAGACGGCGACCAGCGACCGCCGCGAAGTTGTACGGCGACCGCCGGCGCCCGGCGGTCAGAGCTATGTGGCGGCCCGCCTCGGAAATTTACGCTAGGAGAAGAGTCTCGCCCGGCGACCACCGGAGGACATGTGGCGGTCCGCCACCGAAGGGTCAGAGTCTCTGAACTCCAACGCGGCGACCGCCGGCCAAGGTGCGGCGGCCCGCCGGAGAAAGGCGGCGAATCCGACCAGCCCTAGATTTGCTCCAAGATTTACCAAACTTTGAAGATCTTTTCCTTCTATGATGAGGAATAATCTTCCCCTATAAATAGGACCTCAAGCTTCATCAAAAAGAGTTACACACAACAAGAACACATTCATAGAGAAAGAGAGTGACTACTTGCAACATTCATAGAGATCAAAAGCTAGAGTACTTCAATTGTGCAAGGAGTTGGAGAAGGATTTCAAGAACATCAAGAACGACAAGGATTCAACCTACGGGTTTTATTTGCTTTAGTTTTATGTTCAAATTGTTTTCCCTTCAATCTATGTTTTTAGTTTATTCAGTCATGTGTAACTAAACTCATAGGATTCTAGGGATGTGTTAGTAGCAACTTTGGTTATACAATTCCGTTTTCTATTTAATATCCGTTTTGTTTTTACTTTGTTTCTTCCCTAAATTAATCATGATGCTTCATAATTGAGTGACACAATTATGTATGATTCAATACAACTTGCTTCATAACTGTGACAGAGTTCTAGCGAGTTAGATCCACTTAGTAGACACTACAGTTAGCTTCCTTTAAAACGACACTGTTAATTGAGAGTGAGGACTTTTCAAGGGTCTTAGGAGCTTTTTGGAGTTACGTGTTAGGATTGGCAACCCTAATGTTAGTAATCAACGTTTGTATCGCATGAGCATAAGCTAGGTGACTCATCCTTTCAAAGTATTAACTGTGCTAGGGTATTGTAGTTTGGAATTTGTATAACCATAAAAGTGAAAGCACATCCCTGGAATTCCCCTTATCTCTATACTTTTCTCTCCATGATTTGCTTGCATTTAGTTGTTTACTGTTTTTAATATTTACTGTTTTCAAAAGTTTCCAAAAATTCTTGTTTCTCCAGATAGTAATTGAGTTCTAGTAGAAGATAGACACTTTGTGTACATCTTCCCCGTGTTCGATACCCGGTACTAACCTTTTGCTATACTATACCTACTCTGTATACTTGCAGGTATTTATAGTGCAAATAAAAAGTGCATCAAGTTTTTGGCGCCGTTGCCGGGGAAGACAATTCACTTTGGAGTGATATCTTCAAACAATAATTTTACTACTTTGGATTTTTATTGCTTTTTGTTTTAATTTTTTTTTTGTTTTCATTTTCGAGTCTTGCAGGTTTTGTATGCGAACGCGTTCTGGGAAGTACATCTTAGAGCCGCTTGATTTAGAACTTGAAAGAACTCGTAGAATAATAAAAAGTGAAAAAGGATCAGGAACAATGGGTGACCGAACAGATATTGAGAAGCTGCAGGAGATGGTGAAGTTGCTGATGGATGAGAGAGATGCGGAGAGAGCAGCCCGAGAAGCCATGGAAAAGAAGAACAGAGAAACATTACCTGTGATGAACATGTTCAATCATGGGAATATGATCACTTTTCCTAATGGCCCTCGTATTGATGCTAACAATTTTGAGTTACGCATGCCCCTTATCCAAAGGGTCGAGCAAACTCCTTTTGCAGGTAGGGCGACTGAAGATGCTAACCGTCATCTCTCCAAATTCGTGGAAATCGCAAACACTCTGAAATTAAATGGTGTCGACGACGATGCCATACGGGTAAGACTTTTTCCATTCTCATTGATTGATTCTGCTAAGGAGTGGTTTGAGTGTATGCCACCAGAAAAGGTCTCCACATGGAAGGACATCGTAGCTACCTTCCTCGACAAATACTACCCGCCAGGCACTATTTTGAAGCTCAAAAGTGAGATCTTTCAGTTCACACAAGGCCATGACGAGCCCCTCTATGAGGCATTTGCTCGTTTCAAAGCTCTTCTTCGAAAGTGCCCAAACCATGGTTTTTCCATGGACCATCAGGTAGGAATCCTCTATAATGGATTTAATGAGAAAATATGTGCTATGCTTGATTCATGGGCAAATGGAGGATTTCTAAGAAAGATAGGAGAGGATGCCATGGCGGTGATCGAGGAGTTCGCCACCAACAGTCGGGGGTGGTCGAAGGAAAGGCATGCCACGAGAAGAGTAGCAGCCATAGAAGAGGCCGAAGAAAGTTCTTTTGCTAAGGAGTTAGCAGAACTTAGAGTCAGGATTGATCAAATGGACATCTCGAGGAAGGAAGATCCAATTCCGGCAACTTCCATAGTGGCGGTCAAGGCACCCGAAACTGCCATATCAACTGTGGAAGAAATCAACTACGTGCAAGGAGGCGGTCCCAGAAACTACAATAACAATTATCGCCCTAATCAGGGGGGCGGTAATTTCAATAATTATAATGAGAACCGTCCGCACCCAAATCTTTCTTATTCTAACAATAATTACTTGCAACCCCCTGCAGGATTTAATGTTAGCAAAGGAGGAGTGGTTGAGCCGATGAAGAAGGAAGACAAGTATGAACAAGGAATCACGAAGATTTTGGAGGTAATTACGCAAGATAGGAAGATTAATGACACCAAGATCGGAGTGGTCGAAGCAAGGATAAACAACCTCGAGCAAGGAATGAACACAATCTCGGCAGCTATAACCAATATTACCACTCAAATGGAGCAAATTCAGAAGAAGTTAGATGAGGATAGAGCAAAGGCAGCAGCAAGAGTGGATGATATTAACAAGAAGTGGGTGGCAAAGCAGAAATCTGGGGACTGCCCAGTCGCCGGCGGACCGCCGAACACCCCGCAGCGGCCCGCCACTGAGACGGCAGAGTCAACCACGCAGGACTGCCCAGTCGCCGGCGGACGCACACCCCGCAGCGGCCCGCCACTGAGAAGGCAGAATCGTCCACTAAGTAGGAGCTTGTGCGGCACAACGGGATTGTACTCCCTTTTCAGCCAAAGAGGAAGTTCAAGCTTGAAGAGCAGTTCAAGCAATTTCTTAACATGTTTTGCAAAGTCCATACTAACATTCCACTTGTTGAATCGTTGCAGGAGATACCAAAGTATGCGAAGCTACTAAGGGAGGCGGTAATGAGGAAAAAAAAGCCGACCAAAGCCGACCTTAAGCTACCGCATCATTGCAGCGAGATCATCCAAAAGGAAAGGGCAGTGAAGCAAAGAGATCCGGGCCAGTTCATCATTAGGTGCCGAATTGGAGAAGGGAAGGTTGACAAAGCACTGTGCGACTTAGGATCGTCCATCAATCTCATGCCACTGAAGTACTACGAAAAGCTCAACATCGGGCCACTCAAATCTTCAGAGTAACACTCAGGTTGGCCGATAACTCGTCCATCAAGACTGTAGGTATGATTGAGGATGTCTTAGTTAAAGTTGATGATTTTATTTTTCCTGCCGACTTTATTGTGCTTGACATGAAAGTAGACAAGAACGTCCCTCTAATCTTAGGGAGAGATTTTCTTGCCATTTGCAAAGCTTTGATTGATGTAGGTCGTGGCGAGATCACAATCAGTGATAATCATGGTCAATCCACCTATAAGATCGAGAGCGAGATGCTAAAGTTTGAGGAGGCAAAGCGGGCAAAAATGGAACAACAGTGCAGAGCAGTCATGGCTACCGACTTGACCAAGTCCAAAGATCCCTTTGAAGCGGAGGATCCTTCTACCTCCACTATCTACATTGTCAAAGAGATAAGACACTCTTCTAAAAAGGGTGATGCTAATTCTTCTACATCTGCTCCATAGAAGAAGAAACAGAAGAGAAAGAAAACACCCAAAGAGGACCCCGAGATATACGTCATCAAAACGAAAGAGGGGAAGTACAAGTGGTGGAAGAAGCTAGGGACCAAATTGCTCCCTATGCCAATTTTCAACACTCGAGTTATTGATCCGCCCAACTAGTGGGCCACTTCAAGTCGAGCTAACGACTTTAACAAAAGCGCTTATTGGGAGACAACCCAATTTTCTTTTACTTTATTTTTTATTTTTTATTTTCTCATTTTTTTTTATGTTCTGCTAAAAAAAAAAAAAAAAAAAAAAAAAAAAAAAAAAAAATTGGTGGTGGTCGCCGCACTTAAAGCACGGCGGTCGCCACACGTGTGTTAACATGTGCAGGAAGGATCGGGCCTAGGGCAGGCTTAGGGCGGGCCAGAGTAACCGCTGCACGGACCGCGGCGGCCCGCCAGGATTGCTGTTTACGAAGGCCCGTGTGGCGGCCCACCACGAGAGACGCGGCGGTCGCCACACGCAGTCCAGAGACGGGATTTCCACCATAAAAGGTATGTTTTCCATTCCTTTTCACATTCCTTCTCAAATTCCTTCCTTGCACACAACCCCCACCTATATAAATCACCAAATTCACACACCCACACTATCATTCTCTCAATTCTCTCAAAGTCTAGAGCTCTTCTTCTACAAATTCTCTCCACAAAAAGGTATGAATCCTAACTCAATTTCTGGGTTTTTCTTTACTTCTTCCATGGATTGTGTTTTATTTTGGGTGAATTGTTCGGTAGAATCTCTTAGTTCATGATGGGGGATGATTATGTGTATGAATTTTTGAATTCTATGGTTTAAAATTTGCTTGGTTGGTGATTATTAAGTTGTGAATGATGATTCTCTCTTGGTTTTTAGAGTTTAAAAGTAGCAATCATGTTCATAGCATTGTGAGGCTATTATTACTTCCATGAATTGCAATATTTGTGATTTTGTAGAGATTGTTGGTTTTTATGGATATTTGGTTGATACGTCTCTGCATGGGGGATGAATTTACATTGGGGGATGATTTTTTGTGTCCTAATTTGGTTGTTTTTGCTTAAAATGTTATTATGCTAAGAATTGGGATGCTATTTTACCCAAGCTTGCATATAAGTTCTTATCTCTTGATTTTTACTTGGTTGAATGCAAGTTTGGGGGAACTTTTGATCTCCTACTTGTTGATGCTCTTTTAAGAGTGTAATTTCTTTTGTAGGATAATGGGATCAAAAGGGAAACCGGAGAATGCAAAGAACTTTGGCATTAGCCTTGCCACGGAAGAGCAAAAGGCTATGTGGAAGAAAGTGTCGGCCCGAGAAACGGCACCTTCTAGATATCCCCACGATTTCCCTCTCCAAACTTTGGGGATCATGGAGGATTTTTGGAAGTTGTGTGACGTGGGTGATGGGAATGGCCTCGTCTACATGTTCCAAAGGAAGTGGCCATCGTTTCGAAAGTATACTCTCGAGTTCCTCAGCTCGCTAAAGGTTACTAAGGATCGCCGCCAACATTTTCCACTTCGCATCGATTTCCGCCTAGGGAACCGTTGGCACTCGCTCACCATGAAAGAGCTTAGTGGGATCTTCCATTGCTTCGACCCCAACCCCGAAGAGGACAATGAATATGAATTTTCCGAGGTTTGGGGGGCGATGACAAATGAGCAAGAGCATGCAGCGGGCTATGCCAAGTCTTCATCAATTCGCAACCCCGTCTTGAGGTACCTCCATCGTGCTATGACTCAGCTTATGTTTGCTCGTATCGATGGGGGAAGTGTCTCCCAAACGGAGCTCAACGTGATGTGGTGCCTACTCAACAAGAAGGGAATCGATTATGGGACCCTCTTTACTTACTATGTGGATAGGATCACGAAGAAAGACGGGGGCGTCATTTGTTGTGGGGGATTGATTACGGCAATTGGCGAACATTTGGGGGTCTCTTTTGCCGGTATGACGGAGGATGGTGGAGAAAAGTTTATCACTTATGAGGTGCTATTTTCGGTGGGGCTTTTGAAGACCGATCATTGGGGTCAAGGGTATTTTATGCAAGTAGCGGGGGATCACTTTCCCGTTCCACTCCCGCAATTGACCAAGGTCGATGTTTGGGCAAACCAAGCCAATTGGAAGCTCGACACACCCGCCCACCGGAGAGCTATCGAGGCTAACCCCGTCAATGGGGAATTTAGAAAGAGGAACATTCCCTCTCGCATTCCTCAATTTGAGCCCGATGAGGATTCCGCATTTGATGCCATTGATAACTATGAAGAAGGCGCGGAGCATTCACAAGCTCAAAGGAGTGAAGCACCGCCACCACCGCAATCCCAACCACGACGAGAAGAGGAAGAAAAGAAGAGGAAGTGGAAGGACATCGCCGCCGGACAAGAGCGAACCGCCGCCGCGGGAGGCCAAATCCGGAAGAGGAGTTTCAAGTCAACACCTCCGCCCAATTAGGAGAAATTTTCTCCTATATGCAAAACATGTCCAACGCTTGGGACAATCGATGGGCGGAGCAACAAGCGGAGAATGCCTACAACCGCCAAGGGTGGACGGCTCAAGGCGATTGGCGCACGGCGGAGCAAGAATTTTGGGAGCAACAACGTTTGGAAGACGTTCATCGGCGTCAACAATATGAAGAGCTCCGAAGGATGGCCGCCGAAGCTAGAGAGGAACGAGAGACAATGAGGAGTGATATCACGTACCTCGTTGGAGCTTTCGAGGATCTTAGCGCCCGTTTCCCTCCACCTCCTCAAGATTGAAGAAGTCAAGCTCGATGACTTTAAATGAGCATTTGTACCATGTTTTTGGATATTTTTGAGACGATTTATTTCCTTGTTTTAACAATTTTTGCTTTAATTTTAAGTATTTTTGGTTTTGGTTTAATTTTGTGCTTTGCAATAATTTTCGCAGGTTCTGACCTCTCCGTGGCGACCGCCGCAAGCTCTGCGGCGGTCCGCCGCCTGAACGCTGGAAAGCATCTTTGACGTGCGGCGACCGCCGAACAGCTGCGGCGGACCGCCACCTGGGCACAATTTTCCAGCGCGATTTTTTGAAATTCTTCGAATTTTCGCCCCGCTCAATCTCTACGCGAAATTTTTCAGGGTACGTTTTTGTTTTCAGTAGTATACTCACGTCCCTACCGACTCTACAAACTTATTTTACACTTTGTTGTAAATAAGTTTGGGGGGATGAAGTGGTGGACCGTGAGTTTAGGGTTTTCTTTTTGTTGTTAGTTTGTTTTTGCTTTAATTTTCCAAAAACCCGTAGGAGATTTTTGTGTTCTAAAAATGTTTTCTTGAATCCATGTCATGAACATAACATGAAGAACTTAGAAACACGCATGCTTAGGGACACATTAGACCGAGTTGCCAATGATATTATATTCCATCTATGTTTAAGTGTGGCTTAACGTTTTTATATGATGGTTGGGTGAAAAGGTGCATAATTAGTGAATTGCTTGTTCGCCTTGAATCGTGCTTTTACCTTGTGAGATTTGAGCCTTAAATTCTTTCTTGTGTGATTTATCTGTATGCATGAATATGTTTCTAGAACTTGCTCCTAGTCTGCCTAAGTTTACATAGTGTTTAAGTTGATTTAGGAGGATGTTAGGCCGTCTTTTCTTAGCTACTTTTATATCCAAAATTTTCGACCCTCTCAAATTTTTCCTTTGTAGCCAATTTTGAGCCTTTAAGCCTTTTCTTTGGAAGCCAAAATAAATGGGGGGACAATTCCTTGGGTTAGTATAGTTTTTGTTATCTTCTTTTGTAAAGGAATTGGAGAGATAAGGAGGAAAGTATAAAAAGTAGTGTGCTTAATATTAAGAAAGTACAAGTTGTGAAATTGAGAAAAATTCCAAATATGTGCTTGATCTTAGGAAAAAAAAAAGAAAGGATGTGTAAAAAAAAAAGGAAAAAAAAAATGTGTGAAAGGTTGTGAAAAGAAAATAAAATCAAAGGATTGAAAGTAAATTGAAGGAGAAAAATAAAGTGTTAGAAGTGCCTTAAGTTTTATAAAAGTGGAGTCATCTTAACTCTACTTGGGATATTTTTATATTTGAGTCACTTTTTAGCCAAATATTCCTCACCTACCAAAGAGCCTACGTTACAACCGAAAAGAAAGACCTTTCGGACTTTTGATGCTTAATCACATTGAGTAGAGGAGGGATTAGACTTTGAGCAAGCCTATGGTAAACTTTGCATGATGCATGATTTGAGTGATTTACACTTTACCTTTATACACTTTGAGAGTGAGAGAAAGAACACTTCCCATCTTTGGAAGTTTGCCACATGTGAGTGCTTGAATTCAAGGTGTTCCACGAGTTAGTAATGAAAGTGCACTATTAAGCCTTGCTTGATTTGATTGTGTTAATCCATGCTTAATCTATTCTTTCATCTTTTGAGGCAATTATGACGTCTAGTCCTTGTGCATTCCGTGCGTCTATTCTTGTGTCTTTAGTGTTTTGTTCGAGGACAAACAAAAATGTAAGTTTGGGGGAGTTGATACGCCAGGATTTTGCACTATTTTAAGGCCATTATTTGGTCCGTTTTTGTTATCAAAATCACTCTACATGTCCATTATTTGCATATTCTATACATTTTGGTATTTTGACGTGTTTTGTGAGAAATGTGCATATTTGAGCCGAAAAGGGGAGTAAAAACGCATAGTCTGAAAATCTGGAGTCAGACGGCGACCAGCGACCGCCGCGAAGTTGTACGGCGACCGCCGGCGCCCGGCGGTCAGAGCTATGTGGCGGCCCGCCTCGGAAATTTACGCTAGGAGAAGAGTCTCGCCCGGCGACCGCCGGAGGACATGTGGCGGTCCGCCACCGAAGGGTCAGAGTCTCTGAACTCCAACGCAGCGACCGCCGGCCAAGGTGCGGCGGCCCGCCGGAGAAAGGCGGCGAATCCGACCAGCCCTAGATTTGCTCCAAGATTTACCAAACTTTGAAGATCTTTTCCTTCTATGATGAGGAATAATCTTCCCCTATAAATAGGACCTCAAGCTTCATCAAAAAGAGTTACACACAACAAGAACACATTCATAGAGAAAGAGAGTGACTACTTGCAACATTCATAGAGATCAAAAGCTAGAGTACTTCAATTGTGCAAGGAGTTAGAGAAGGATTTCAAGAACATCAAGAACGACAAGGATTCAACCTACGGGTTTTATTTGCTTTAGTTTTATGTTTAAATTGTTTTCCCTTCAATCTATGTTTTTAGTTTATTCAGTCATGTGTAACTAAACTCATAGGATTCTAGGGATGTGTTAGTAGCAACTTTGGTTATACAATTCCGTTTTCTATTTAATATCCGTTTTGTTTTTACTTTGTTTCTTCCCTAAGTTAATCATGATGCTTCATAATTGAGTGACACAATTATGTATGATTCAATACAACTTGCTTCATAACTGTGACAAAGTTCTAGCGAGTTAGATCCACTTAGTAGACACTACAGTTAGCTTCCTTTAAAACGGCACTGTTAATTGAGAGTGAGGACTTTTCAAGGGTCTTAGGAGCTTTTTGGAGTTACGTGTTAGGATTGACAACCCTAATGTTAGTAATCAACGTTTGTATCGCATGAGCATAAGCTAGGTGACTCGTCCTTTCAAAGTATTAACTGTGCTAGGGTATTGTAGTTTGGAATTTGTATAACCATAAAAGTGAAAGCACATCCCTGGAATTCCCCTTATCTCTATACTTTTCTCTCCGTGATTTGCTTGCATTTAGTTGTTTACTGTTTTTAATATTTACTGTTTTCAAAAGTTTCCAAAAATTCTTGTTTCTCCAGATAGTAATTGAGCTCTAGTAGAAGATAGACACTTTGTGTACATCTTCCCCGTGTTCGATACCCGGTACTAACCTTTTGCTATACTATACCTACTCTGTATACTTGCAAGTATTTATAGTGCAAATAAAAAGTGCATCAATGTCACATGCTTTACTGCAATTGTGTCTCACATGCTTTACAAACATCAATTCTTTATCTTACAAAAGTTTTGAAATGTCACATGCATCACAGTGTCAATCAAATGTTTTGTCATCGCATGCATTATCCTGCAAAAATTAGATATGTCACATGCTTTACAAACATCAGTTCTTTATCTTACAAAAGTTTTGAAATGTCACATCCATCACAGTGTCAATCAAATGTTTTGTCATCGCATGCATTATCCTGCGGGTGTTGGCGTATGGTACATCATCCGATGTCGTTGATGAATATTTGCGGATGAGTTCAACGGTGACGAGAGATTCTCTAATACATTTCGTTGAAGGTGTTATTTCATGTTTTGGTGCCACATATCTTAGAAGACCTAATGAACAAGATCTCGCTAGACTTTTATATGTAGCAAGTCAACGTGGTTTTCCAGACATGATTGGGAGTATAGACTGCATGCATTGGGAGTATAGACTGCATGCATTGGGAGTATAGACTGCATGCAGTGGGAATGGAAGAATTGTCCTAACACATGGGCTGGACAATATACAAGGAGAAGTAGCAAACCAACGATCATTTTGGAAGCTGTTGCATCATACGACTTATGGATATGGCATGCATTCTTTGGAACTCCAGGTTCGTGCAATGATATTAATGTACTCCATAGGTCTTCTGTTTTTTATGATGTCTTAGATGGTCGAGCACCATATGTAATTACGTAGTAAATGGTCATCAGTATAATAGGACATATTATCTTGCTGATGGCATATACCCTGCATGGGTTGCATTTGTGAAGTCAATCACTTCTCCACAAACTCAAAAGCATAAGTTGTTTGCTCAATTCCTAGAGTCTATCAGAAAAGATGTTGAACGAGCATTTGGAGTCCTAAAAGCGCGTTTCGCATTTTTGCGAAGGCCATCCTTGTCTGGGACAAGATGTTGATGGGAAAATTATGATTGCTTGTATAATCATGCATAATATGATAGTAGAAGATGAACGTGATACATATCAAAATTATTATGATCTACTAAGTTTTTTGAAGATACACCCACAAGAGCACAAGAAGGAAATGCTGAAGTTTTTTGCTACTCTTCTCAACGGATCGGGAGTTTGCTTTCTTATATAACAACTCGAGATCAACTCTGCAATAGAAAAGCTTATATTGCTCTTCGAGATGATTTGATTGAGCACATTTGAAAAAAATTTGGCACAAATAGTTGAACGTGTAATGTTTATCTTTTTTAGTAATCTTTCTTATTTTTTCACTTTAGTTTGTAGTTTGATTTGTTTATTTTCTATTATTGTACCGTATTTCTTTTATTTGTGTAGTTTTATTATGTTGTACTTCACTTATATATGGATGTGTAATAATTTTTATTATAAATTTGAATTATCAAATATTTTATATAATTTTTATATGAGTTTCTTAATATCTTTGAATAAATATAAAATTTATATTGATTGAAAGTATATGAAAAATAAAATATGTATTGGGTTGAGTTCGGGTCATTGATGGAAATAAGAGTTTTAATAAGTTGGGGACTTTATATGTGGATGAAAGAGAAATGAATTTTATTCAAAAGTTAGATGGGGTTTGGGGTTGGGTTGGGTGAGTGGCACCAATAGAGATAGTCTAATGGCAGACGAAGGGAGTAAATATTTGTATGTGTTAGGGCTAGTATCAATACCACAACTAAAGGTGCTTGCTATAATCAACCAATAAAATAAAATAAAAATAAATTCTTACATCATATTATCATAATAATATTTTTAGAGTTTATTATAATAATAATAATAATATTATAATAATAATAATATTATTATAATAAAATAATATTATTATTATTAATAAAAATTAAAATAAAATAAAATAAAACAAATATAGTAAACTGAAATGATTCTTATAATATAGTACCAATATAAAATATACTAGTATTGTACAATTGTTAGTACATATCTCTATAAAATAGTTTTATTTTAAACGTACTCATTCTCGTACTAATAGCATTTGTGATAACAATTGAATCTATTAGCCTCAACTGTTCCTAAATAGGATTCACAAAATCAATTCACATAAGTTTCATACTTTAGATTAAATTGATTATACGAAGTATATGCATAGAGAAAGAATAAATTGATTTATATTACATAAATACATAAATTAATACCAAAAACTTACCGCCCAAGAAAAGCCCACTGAAAGTGCCCAATAGGGCCCGTAATTTATTTATAAAATCAGATTTCGAGGAAATTTCTGCATTGCTTCCTTTTTCTCATCCTTTGAAACCCTAGCACTAGCTTCTCTTCATATACTCCCCCTTTTCTCTCTCAATTCCATCTGCGAATTCCTCCACCAATTCACAGCTCACCTCATATCTCCCTATTTCTCGATTTACCTTCCACTGCTTGTACTTTTCTTGCCGAGCGATCGACGGATTTCTTTGTTGTCCTGCCTTCTACGATCTGGTTTTAGGTACTAATTTTGTTTTTCTGATTTCGCTGTTTTTTCTATCGATCTGTATCTTGATGTAGAGATTGATTGCAATATCAAATTTCATATCCCTTTACCCTAAATTGGAATCTATATTTGTTCATGATTTGCATTTTAATGTATGGAATATAAATTCTTTTCGTTTTAGTTGTATAAATTAACCAAAAATCTGTTTTTCTTTCGTTATCTACCTTGATCTGACTTTGCTGTTATGCTGATCCCACCAATCCACGATATCTACGGATTTTCTGCGTGATTCTGAATTTTAATGAGTTTGGACCTTGTTCTAGCTTATTATTAATTGATTGATGCGTACTTTAGTAGGAAAAAAAATTGTGCCTGAAAGTCATGCTGATTTGTTGCGCCTTTGCTGTTTTTGCTTTTGCAGTTTTCGTTAGATTCAGACAAGACTCTCCGTATTTGTTCTCTATGGCCTCTTTGGATATGTCTCTGGATGACATGATAAAGAGTAGAAAAAATACTGTTAAAGGAGGCAGAGGGCAAGGCAGGCCCCGGCGTGGAAGAGGAGGTCCTGGAGGGCCAGCCCGTGGTGGAAGGGCACCATTTGGTGTTCCTCGCAGAAATCCTCTTGGACTCAATGCTCGACCTTCAGCTCACACTATTGCCAAGGCAAGCTCGATGTCTTATGCATTACATAGACAAATCTCCTATGATGTAGTACCTCAATGAAGCTTCTCTAGTTTTATAAATTCAAATTTGAGAGGTTTGGAACATATTTGGTCATTGGAGATGCCCACAGCTCCTTGGAAGGAAACAGCTATCATATTCTAGTGAATGCTCTAAGTTCATGATGGTCCTGTTCCTATGGGATTTTTTCCAGCACCTGTGCAAGATGTTTGTGAAAATTGAGAGATTCAGTGGATGTCTACTAATCATCTTACTTAGAGGAGCATCTTATGTGATAACATAAGATGGTTCTTCACTTCTTCCATTTAAAATCCTAACATTTTGAGGCTTGAACTTTTTGCTATAATTGTTAAATCGAGATCTCTCTAGTTAGTATTGCCAATCATAAGAGGGGGAGTTTGTGATGCGTACCATACTGTGGAATACTCTTGGGCGAAATTTCTGTCATCAGTTTATGGAATCTTGCAAGGATGGCTTCCTTCGCTGAGCTTGAGAACTGGAGCTCTCACTTTTGTATGGCACTGGCATGGTGTGCGTCAAATCTTCATCCCCATACTGACTAATATACATCTCAATTTTCAATGGACTTAGATAATCAATCTTCTTTGAGCTTTTCCCTCTGACTCCTTCCTGGATCTTTGATGATACCTACTTTATCTTCAAGAGCGGTAAATATATTTTCCGGTCATGTGCTGACATTTACTTCCACTTCGAATATGTTTTGGTTTGCTTGCATCAGTCATTCCGCAGAACCAAGAACTTACCATGGCATAGTGGTCTGGTTGAAGAAAGTCTGAAGTCAGTTGGGCTGTCAGGGTTGGAAGCTGGTACGAAGTTGTTTATTTCAAACTTGGATGTTGGGGTTTCCAACGAAGATATAAGGGTATAAGTTTTGTCTGCCATTTGCCATTTTATATATATTTGAATGGTCTCTTTTGGAAATATGCTGAAGAAGACTTCTGCACAGGAGCTCTTTTCTGAGATTGGAGAGTTGATTCGGTATGCTATTCACTTCGACAAAAATGGGCGCCCAAGTGTAAGTTGATTTTTGTTGATATATATTCCACTTGTTAACACTGAGTCACTAATAATGTTCTACAAATATTAGAATGGCTATGTATACATTTATCATAAAGCATATTTCTTCAGCCTAGCTTAGAGAACAGTTGACTTTTCTGTATAGGATACTGTATGCAATTTTATTTCTCCTCCCAAATATTAATTTTATGAATTGTCAAACAGGGTTCAGCTGAAGTGGTTTTTGCAAGGCGGAGTGATGCATTTCAAGCACTCAAACGATATAACAATGTCCAGTTGGATGGAAAGCCTATGAAGATAGAGATAGTTGGTGCCAACGCAGGGATCCCATTGTCAGCTCGTGTTAATGTAGTGGGAGGAGCAAATGGAAAGAAGAGGACAGTTGTCATGGCGTACGTGGACAAAAACTTTTTAAATTGGATATTTCATTTATTTTCTTCCATGTTAGCCTGTTCGAGAGTTTATGTGTATACTAACTGGATTCTTGCTGTGTTCTTTAGGTCTGGACCTGCTCGTTCTAGAGGTGGTTTTACACCGGCAAATCGTGGCACTGGGTAAGCTGCCAGTTGACTGTTCTTTTCCTTGTTCTTTGCTCTTGGGTTCCCAGTGCTGTACAAGTTCAAGCTGTTATATGTGTAATAGGATTAATTTCCATGATATGTTTTGAATAAAATGGCAATGATTTTCCAGACAAAGAGGTCGTGGAGGTTTGAACACTGGACGTGGAGGTGGCGGTCGTGGCGGCAGCCGTGGTCGTGGTGGGGGCCGTGGTCGTGGAGGCGCACAATGGAGAAAGAAGGTCGAGAAATCTGCTGATGACCTCGATAAGGAACTCGACAGCTACCATGCGGAGGCAATGCAGTCTTAGAGACGGTCTTTAGATTCACCTGTTAAGAGATGTTTTAGCTGTACAATCTAATCTGGGTGTGCTCACAACTACTGAGTGGTTATCTTTTGATGATGGTTTGGATTATATTTTGCTCTGTAGCTGGATGTTAGTTAAGTAGTGGCGTGAATTTGTTAGCCTTTGCTTTTTCTAGTATTAAATGAAATGTTTATCTTTATTTCACAGTTTATTAATCGCAGAATTCAATGGTGATTTGAAGTGAAATTCCATATTTCTGAAATTATTTGTTCATTCTTAAAGTTAATTTACGTGTTCTTTTAGGCTTTGAGGTTTGAACAATGAAATGGATTGTGTATATTTTTTGAAAAAGTGCAAGCACAAAAGGATTATGTCGAACTGTATAATGAAATTAAGACCATCCTTAGTATGATTGAAAGAAGGATCAGGGATAAGTTAATACAGATAAATAATCCATGAAATAGGGAAGGAAAGAGAACCGTATGTAGAGATACAAATAAAATGCTAGTATCAAATATTACAACTATGGAAATAAATTATAAAGATAATATTAAACAAATATACAAATTATGAGCTTAATTTTAAGCATAAAATAAATTATATCCATATTAATCTCATGTGATTGAAATACACTTATCTGAAAATCATTATAGTAGTTGTCATTAGGAATGAGTGGATTAGAATGACAATATCGACAGAACGTAATTTTCATTCGATTGAATAACTAGTTTCATGCTGATTTTGGAATTATGCCGGAATGCCAAAAAGAAGGCATCGAATCTGGAGCTTCCCCATCACTGGAAACATCCACAGAAATCGTGTTCCTTATCTTCTTCTTTCACATCTTCCACAAGTGGTGACTACAGTTTCTGTGACGGTTGCAGATATGTTGTCGATGTATGTGTGTGGAATTGGTGCCCATAATTTCTCTTTAACATGTGCTTAATATCTTTTCTAGGAATTGATAGACGAAGGATCCGTTGGATATATTGATTCAAAAACCTGACATATAAGAATTGCAACAGCCTCCTTGAAAAAAATACATCCATCCCTCTGTAGCTAAGTCACATTCCTTTTTGGGTTATCCCATTATAGCTGAGTTAAATTCTCTTACTTTATTCTCTATTTTATTCTCCTTTTACTTAACTCATTTAAAATATCTTTTCTTAAATTCCATACCAAAAGAACAAAGGGACGAAGGGAGTACTAATTAACAACTTCTTCCTCATGTAACCAAAAGATCAATCTTGTTGTCCCGTGTCTCAATCATGAATCACCATTTCATTTTTCACAAAAAATAGACATTACTTCCATCTACCATGTGAATAATTAGATCATTCCATTTTTATTTCTTCTTAGTTTAAATTTGTACAAAAATAAAGAAGCATTGCATATTATAACATGCTGAGATCTATTATGGGTAAAACTTAATAATAAACGGGATTCACTAATTGATGATATTTCAATTTTTATAAATGCACACATACAAACACTACAAATAACACATACTAACCACACTATAATACACATATTGCACACACAAGTCACTAGACACATCCAGTACACAAAACATATATACTCTACAATGCACACATAGGATAGGAGACACAAGACACATACGACACACGCACATACAATCTTGTGTATTGCCGGTTTGTGTAGTATGTCCGCTGGTGTTGTCGGTAGGAAATGTTAAACCAATTCTGCAGTTGGGGTGGGAATACGGATATCGGGTATTGGGTTTATCCATACCCGATCCGATATCCGTCGGGTATTGGATACCCAATATCCAATTTTATGGGAATGGGTATGAGATTGAGTATTGAAATTTAAGACAAATCGAGTATTGGATAACCCGAATGAGAATTGGATATTACCCAAATATCCAATTTATTATTTAATATTTTTTAAATTAGGTTTAGCCATTTTAGACTTCTAGAGCTGGGCTAATTTATTTACTAATTACAACTTACTAGGTTCTCTAAATTTATATAAATAAGTCAAATCTCTCTTACTAATTAAGTTTTACGTATTGCATAACCAACTCAAGTGGTTTTTATATTTTAATTAATTATTTTGACTTTCAAATTGTATTATTGGTTGCTTCTATAGTTTAATTAAATGTGTAACTTTTATTATTTTACTTACATATTGCATAACCAATCCCCATAAATATAATCATATACTTTAAAATAAAAATGACCCATTCTTTTATAGTTTTAGTACAAAATAAATGCAATACTAATGATACTAGTCAATTTAAATATTTCTATATTTATGGAGTAAAATATAAAATTTGAATTTTTTTATTAGATATTAACACATGTAAAAAGCCAGATATTTGGGTACCCGATACGGATATGGATACCCAGGGCAGGTATTGGAGTACCCGAAAATATATCAAGTTAGGTCAGGTTTTGGATAGACATTTTAGATAATTTTCGGAGTTGAATACCCGATTTTTTCGAGTCGGGTATCCACAAATACCCGTATTACCACCCCTATTCTGCAGGTTCTTTTGGTTTTAATGAAAAGGATTAAAAAGCCCATTGCTCGAAACACATCCAACTAAATTGATTGGTTTCTAGTATTGCGTTTCCATAGACTACTTTAGTCTTTTTTGGTTTTTATTTTATCCAGAGATGTTCTAAGAAATTTAGAGGACATAATTAATCTTCACTTTATGTAAATTTAACGGTTTAACATAATTTCAGGTTGATTTTATTAGTACGGTTTGTAGATTACTGGACTTACTGAATATTTCGAAGTTAACACAAATGGTTTTGAACATTATGCCCTTGTTGACTTGCTGATTCTAGTTTCTACAGCATCACCTCTCCACATAAAAAAAAAGAAGCTATTGCGTTATTGTTAAATTGATCAAATTAGGAATGAGCTAGTAAAATGATGTGATATGTTGTACATATGATTTGTTCCATAAATTTCATAGTATTACAAATACTTATTTGAAAGACTAGCTGGTGAATGTATTAAAAATTGTTACCACTTCGAATGTATGCCCTCCAGAAAATTAGTGATTGAACAGGTTTTCATTATTCTCGACAACAATTAAGCAATAGAGTTCATTCAAAAAAAGTAAGAAAACAATTAAGCAATAGAGTTCATTCAAAAAAAGTAAGAAAACAACTCAAAATATATAAAAAAATGTAAGAAAGCAACTCAAAATAACAACAGTTTAAAAACATGCTCTCAGTAAAAGGCCACGGTTTTTCCACATCAGAAACTGATCGGTAATTCCGATAAAATTTTAATCGAAAGGAAACAGTTTATCACAAAAATCTGCCCTCCCACTTTGAACAGATCGATAGAACTCTCATCTTAAATCAATCGATAAAAGACTCATAAAGCCGCCGCCAATCAGATCCAAAGTGAAACGGCAGAAATTTCCTTTAGACTAAAATCAAAATCGAAAATGTGCAGACCAACCAGCCTCTCTTCGGTGTGGTTAAAGCAAGTGAATCATCATCGAGCCAATTCCAAAATCAAAACAAAACAATAGAAAAAAAAACAGGAAAATGATTAGAAAGAAATCCTGAATGTGGAACCTAACGAGAAAACGCAGGAACCACTGCGAAAATTGGATCTGCGCGTCCATAGGTATCGATTATTTGGCATCGTTTCGAAGGATCTCTGTGATTTTATTATTCAAAAAACCAGAGTAAATCGAAGAAGATGCAAACGATTGAGGTAAAATAAAAATAAATCCATGAAAGATAAGCTGAGGAAATGAGCATATATATTAAAATGAGCGGCGAAGAATTTGGGAAATTAGGGTTTTTAGTGAGAATTGGGTTTGGGCCTTTATTTTAGATTCAAATGAGTCCATTCTAGCAAGCCCGTTTCAATCGTTCATTACACCATAAGCTAACATAGAAATAAAAGTACATGATTATCATTTCTCCTATAAATTTTAAAATTGTGGTACAAAATAATTTGACCAAATACAAAATTACAAATAATGATGAATCGACCATTTTATGCCATACACCCCAAATTATATTCCTTCTATGACTTTGTACGTGAAATTTTTCTATAACTTGCTGATAGAAATCCATGGATTCCATCCTAAAATCAATTGGTGATAGAAGGAGGGTCCATGAGACTTATATACTAGTTTCAGTTTTTTTTTGACACCGATGTGGGACAGTTATATATTATATTTTTAGTTTTAATTGCCAACACCCTCCCTCAAACCCTTCAAGGTGAACCTTGGAGGGGTTGGACTTTTTTTCACCTTGGAGGGGTTGGACTTTTTTTTCTAATCGATTGGACAATCGACCCAATTTTTTTTGATCGGTTGGACCACTTGGCCCAAATTTTTAAGTCCAGATATACTGCTGGGTCAGTCATTTTTTCGGTTTCAGCCCAGATATACTGCTGGGCCAGTTAAATTTGACCCACAGTCGATGACCCGCTCTGATACCATGATAGAAGAGACCGAGATCGGTAGAAAAGAGTTTGTATTATTTGCTTCTACTTTGATTTACATAGATACAAGGATTATATAGACTTAGGAGTATCCACATAAGGAAAACCTAATTAGCATAATTACAGTGATTGATATCTTCTAAGTATGGTATAGAATAAATCAATATCCTCTAATTGTGATCTTCCGGATCTCACATGATTTTCTTCCAACACTCTCCCTCAAGTTAAGTAACGGGATTACCGATACATAACTTGCACAGTACTTCACGAAAGGACTTCGAGTTTACCGCCTTCGTTAAAATGTCAGCCAGTTGATCTTCGGATTTCACAAATGGTATTTCCACCACTTTCGCTTCAATGTTCTCCTTAATGAAGTGTCTGTCCACCTCTACATGCTTGGTTCGATCATGTTGCACTGGGTTCTCCGAGATACTGATTGCCGCCTTGTTATCACAAAAAAGTTTGCATGGTTGTGACGAGTGGAGATCTAATTCAGTCATAAGTCTTCTTAGCCACAATATCTCTGTCAGTCCACTCCTGATTCCCCGAAATTCAGCTTCTGCACTAGATAGTGCCACCACTTTCTGTTTCTTGCTTCTCCACGTAACAAGGTTTCCTCCTACAAAGGTGAAATATCCGGCAGTCGATCTCCTATCAACCGGATTTCCGGCCCAGTCAGCATCTGTGAAACCATGTATCTCCATATGACCATGTTTTTCAAATAGTAACCCATGTTCTGCAGTTCCCTTTAAATACCGAACGATCCTTAGAACGGCTTCCCAATGTTCCTCTTGAGGCAGGTGCATAAACTGACTCACTACTCCTACAGCATAGGCAATGTCTGGTCTCGTATGAGATAAATAGATCAATTTACCTACCAGCCTTTGATATCTCCCCCTGTCCGCCAACTTTCCTTCTTTGCGAATCTGAAGTCCATGATTTTGCACCATCGAGTCTCCGCAGGTTTGCAATCTAGCATCCCTATTTCTGCCAAAAGATCAAGCACATATTTCTTTTGATTGATAAAGATTCCTTTCTTCGACCTCAATACTTCGATCCCCAGGAAGTACTTGAGCTGCCCTAGATCCTTCATCTCAAATTCTCTGAAAAGATTCTTTCTTAGCTCAGCTATTTCTTCTTCGTCATCTCCAGTGATAATCATGTCGTCTACATAGATGATCAAACAAGTAATCTTGCCATTCCTCTTCTTGAGAAACAAGGTATGATCCGAGTTGCTTTGCTTGTATTCGTACTTTTTCATCACTTCAGTAAATCTTCCAAACCACGCTCTCGGAGATTGTTTCAACCCATACAATGTTCTCTTGAGCTGACAGACTTCCCCATCCTGAAACTCTTCCGAAAAACCAGGTGGAGGTTCCATATACACAGGCTTCGGCAGTTCTCCATGTAAAAAGGCATTAGTTACATCGAACTGATGCAATGGCCACTCCTTGTTGGCTGCAATGGAGAACATGACTCTCACGGTGTTTATCTTTGCCACTGGTGAGAAAGTTTCGGCATAGTCTACGCCGTATGTCTGGGTGTACCCTTTCGCCACAAGTCTTGTTAGAGTTTGTATACTAGAAATCACGTTTCGAGTGATTGAATACTGTAAAACTCTTATTTTATTTTTCAATAAATAAAACAGATTATTTTTGTCATAATGTTGTTATGTTTTACATTTAATGGATGTTAATGCATGTTTAAATGTATAAGTTAACTTAACAAAGTCTAAGTCTTTTGTTTTAGTAGACCGGTTGTGGGCGTCGTCCACTTTAAGGTAATACGGTTAGTTCTAAACAAAGAAAAAGATGAATTTCACAACCTAGATGGAATTTGACTACCCATCGAGAAAGGTTGCAATGTCAGTCCGCATATTTCTAAGCCTTACTGAAATAAGATGACATTGGTGTGGTATAGCACTGAACGGATCTAACAGCAAGACTTGCCTTAGGCTATCTACTGAAACGCGAGGTCTTGATAAATATTTATTTCTTAATCAATGTAGGTTAGCATTGAGCATACGGTATTGATTATGCATTACTTTGACTTATCAAATGGTGCGGGTTTTTCGTAACCCAATAATCCTGATATATTGGGTAGTGGTGATCAATATCTAGCGGTGCTAGGATTGCTATTATATTGAATCGTGCGCGAGCTGAGTCTCGCTTGATAATGTCCACAAGAGGAGCGCGAAACGAGGTTTTATTATTCGGAACCTAGCTAGTTGGAGTGTGATTACTCTATGAATAATAAATAAGTGTTTCATGCTAAGTCCACTCTTGTAATTAATAAGAAGTTAATTAATTAAGTCAATAGCAAACATTAATTAATTAATGGACATTTTAATCTTAAGCACGGGAAATGAAAGTTAAACGGAAACCCGGATTACTTATAATTTCGGATTTGGATGGGGAGAGTTCAATATTACTTCTGTAGTGGCTGCTCGTAATATTCCAATTATAACTTATATTAAATTGTGGGTTCAATTTAATTAGTAAAAAGTAAATTGGATGAGCCCATATCCAAAACCTTCCATAGATCCCTGTCTGGGCCCAAAAGGAACTTAATATAAATAGGAGAATAAAGGAGACAGAAATAACACAATTCAGATTAGTGTAATTTTCAAAAATTATAGCTCCAAGCTGTAGAGATTTTCGAATTCCTCTCCTATTCCAAAAAGGATTTCTTCTTTCTTCTTTATTTAAGTCCTAGTATTCCAGTAAGATCAGCCCACACTGATATTGGGATACAGTTCGGGAACCAGAGAGAAGATTTGTGGTTTAGTACTCAAAGCATCACGTGGAGAAGTAGCTAGCCATCTTCAATTCTTTGGAGAATTAATTAGGTATTTTTCCTGCTCCGTAGAAAAGCATGTTTTAGGTTTTCAATATTCTTAAAGCATGATTAATTCAAGTTATGAGAATGATACATGTGATAATTACGCGAATAGCTTTTGTCTAAATAATCTGCTAAATAGATCTGATTATTATTTGATTTATTGTTATTTATGCACCCGCTTCCGCTGCCGGTTCCAAAAATTGGTATCAGAGCCAGTCTTTGGCTCTGATTATTTGGATTTAAATTTCGCGAAATTCATGTATGCATGTATTACTTGATTACGAAGCATGTTCTTGTGTTTTTATTATTTATGTCTTTGCATGATGAACTCAAGAACATTCGAATCATAGAACTTGAATTATTCGAACGGGCGAGATGTGCGATTCGTCGGCGCTTGCGCCGGGACGAATCGCACTACGTGCGATCGGAGTAGGGTAGTCGATAGAGTGGGAGCCGAGGGTCGACGACTATGGGGCGACGCGCCGGCAAGCAAGGGCTCGCGCGCGACGCCGGCCAAAATCCGTCGAAACCCTAGACGGCCCCGATCAATTTCGACGATGACCGACTACGAGTGGGAGCCGAGGGAAGTGATCACGCGGCGACGCGCTGACGAGCAAGGGTTCGTGCGTGCCGCCGATCGAGACCACACACCCTAGCCGGAACCTGCTGCATCGGCGGTGGAAGGAGGCGGAACGCGCTGCTCGTCCGAGAGTAGCGCCGGCCTTCTTCGCCGGAAACCCTAACCCTTACCCTAGAACCCTAGTCGCCTAGCCCTGACGTCGCTGGACCAAGAGCAGCCATGCCTCTCGAGGCAGCTGCTGGTTCTCGCGAGGACCGCCGGAGCAGTGGGAGCTCGACGGAGCTGGGCAGCCTTGGCTGCGCGGCTGCTTGACGTCGACGGAGGGAGATGCGGCGATGCCGCGGAAGGGAGAAGGAAGCAGCGCGCCATCGGCGCGAACTGCCGGCTGCTGTCGGGCGGCGAACACGCGGCTCCGGCGAGAGTCTCCGGGCGGAATCTTCAAATCTTCGTCGTGATGATTCGTGCAAATCTCGAATCGCAAGATAGTGACGAAAGATTATTTTAATAATTATTTAATTCCTAAATTAATAGAAATCATTAAAAATAATATTATTTAATGAAATAAAATATTTAGGGAAGATTTCCCTAGATTTTAGGAATATTAGGATTATTTTCTATATCTATGAATATTTTATATCCTAGATGATATAGATAAGAATAATTTAATAGTTTCCTAAATATAATATATCTAGAATCTATAATAAGATAAGATATATATAAGATTACATTAAATAATATATTTTAATTTTCTTCGTAATCTTGAACTTGGAAATTATATGAATTTAATTTCTCATGTTTAATTAAGATTATAAATAATGTACTTTATTTTAGATATATCTTATAGTATGACATGAATAAGAATTAAATTCTAGAACAATAATTCCTAAACTAAGATATTAAAGATAATAAAAGTTTTAATTATCCAGTCAAATTAAATACCAACAGAATTTAATTAGTCTTAATCTGCCTTAAGGCTAAAGGATAATTAATTAAAACCATAACTCAATATCTAAGCGATAATTATGAACTAAAAGTTTATATATGGTCTCCATCGGTTGGACTGCCAAATTTTGTGAAGCTGATTTTCTAATATTATCGCCACCTACAGAGTAGGGACAATAATCCTACGAAAACAGTAAGTTCATAAGGGCGGACTTCTCAAGTAATAAATAGAATGAACTAGAAAGTGGTTCCTAATATTATCGCCACCTACAGAGTAAGGACAATAATCCTAAGGAACTACGAGTTTCAGGGTTCAATCAGAATTTATGAGATAGCTTGGTTTTGTTATCAACACATGAACATTGTTATGGGAGTGTGTTGTAGAAATAAAATTCTGTAATGCTAAACCTGATGGTCGTGCTTAGGCAGCATTAGATATGTCGACCTCCAGAGGAGGAAGCTATTGATATGTCGGTGTTGTGACCAGTAAATTGTCAAAATTTTAATGCGTATTAACCTCCAGAGGAGGATACAATTTATTAATTTGGCTGTTGTAAGATTTTGAAAAGTTTTATGGTTAATCTACTCAATTTCCTTACATAAGTTTATGACAAATAGTAAAATCTTCTGTTTGCAGTGCAATAAAATCCGTCAAGATGTCTTTTAATCCTCTTTTTGCCATTCTCAAAGAAAACAAACTCGAAGGCCAATATTACATCGAATGGAAACAAAACTTGGATATCGTTCTCACAGCCGAAGAGTACAAGTTCGTGCTCACTACTCCACGCCCAGCTGTGCCGGCAGCTAATGCCGCGCAAGCATTGCGAGATGCGCATAGACGGTGGCATAAGGCGAATGAGATGGCTAAGTGCTATATGTTGGCTTCTATGTCATCAGTACTCAAGCATCAGCATTCTGCCATGGAAACTGCCGCCAAGATCATGACAAATCTCGCAAATCTTTTTGGTACTCAGAATCGAACGGCTATGTCTCAAGCTTTTCGGAGTATCATGACGAAGTCTATGAAGGAAGGCTCGTCTGTGAGGCAACATGTCCTCGAGATGATGAGTCACCTCAACCAAATTGAGGTATTGGGAGGGACGATCGATCCCGAGTCCCAGGTTACTATTATCCTTTAGAGTCTTCCCCCTAGCTTCCAACAGTTCAAGCTCAACTTCGAGATGAACAAGCGGAATTACACTTTGGCAGAGCTGCTGACTGAACTTCAGTCGGCGGAGGACCTCATGGTTCAAGCTGAGGTGGCCATGTTGAGTTTGGCGCCTAATTCCTCTGGCTCTAAGCCTAGAAGAGGAAAGAAAAAGGCACCGAACCCAGTGGCAGCTAAGAATGCTAAGGGAAAGAAGAAACAGCGGGGTGACAAGAAGCAAACTGGAAAGTGCTTCAAATGTGGAGAGAAAGGTCATTGGAAGCCAGACTGTCCTAAAAAGGGCAAGGCTACAGGTATGCACCATGCTCTAGTAGTCGAGTCATGTTTGGCTTCGACATCTACTCATACTTGGGTTATTGATACTGGAGCAACTGATCATATATGTTTTGATCCTGACTTAATGCAGGTGACAAGACGGCTACATGATTGTGAGATCGAAGTCCAGCTGGGCGACGCTACGAAAGTGGCGGCCGTTGCAGTGGGAGACGTTTATTTACGTTTTTCTAGTGATAGATTTTTTATTTTGAAGAATGTTTTGTTGATACCTTCTTTTAGAAGAAATTTAATTTCAGTTTCTAAATTGTCTTTTGATGGATATTCGATTTCTTTTAATGACAATTGCGTTATTAAGAAAGATGGTTCTTATATCTGTCATGGTATCATGGAAAATAATCTGTACACAATCACTTCTACACAATTTAATCAACGTAAATCAGAACTCAATAATGCATCGAAAATTTCTAAGAAAAGAAAAGAACCTTCAACTTCAATGAATGAAACGTACTTATGGCACCTTAGACTTGGCCATGCCAACGAAAGAAGAATTCATGCGATGGTTGATCAAGATCTTATCAAAGGTATTGAGAAGGAACCATTTTCGAAGTGTGAATCCTGTCTCGAAGGCAAGATGACTAAGAGACCTTTTAGGTCAAAGGGAAATAGGGCCAAGGAAGTACTTGAGCTCATTCATACTGATGTGTGTGGACCAATGTCAACCGAGGCAAGGGGCGGTTTTCGATATTTCGTCACCTTTACAGATGACTACTCGAAAATCGGATACGTCTATTTGATGCGCTACAAGTCTGAAACTTTTGACAAGTTCAAGGAGTTTAAGTCTAAAGTAGAGACGCATCATGGTAAGAGTATCAAATGCCTGCGATCTGATCGCGGAGGCGAATACCTAAGTGCCGAGTTTTTGGACTATTTATCATTGGCGGGAATTGAATCCCAAACGACTGCGCCGGGCACACCCCAGCAGAATGGCGTGGCTGAAAGAAGGAACAGGACCTTATTGAATATGGTCCGATCGATGATGAGTTATGCACGGTTACCTGTTTCGTTTTGGGGTCACGCTTTGCTTTCAGCAAACTATCTTTTAGACAACTTACCTTCTAAATCAGTTCCTACTACCCCGTATGAGTTGTGGAATGGGCGTAAGCCCAATCTGGAACATCTCAGAGTATGGGGGTGTCCGGCTCATGTATTGGAAAAGGATCCAACTAAGCTGGAATCTAGGACGGAGGTTTGTGTGTTTATAGGATACCCTAGAGGAACGAAAGCTTATGAATTCTATAGTCTCAGAGATCAGAAAGTGATTGTGAGCACCCATGCCACATTCTTAGAGGAAGATTATGTAATGAATCATAAGCCCAGCAGTGAGATAGCTCTTGAAGAGCTCACTCAAGTTACAACTTCCATTAACCAAGAACAATCACCTAGTGTAACAACAATTCCAGAAATTTCAACTGATACTCCAAATATTGTAGTGCCGCGCCGCAGTGGGAGGGTCTCTCATGAGCCCGATAGATACATTGGTTTGGGTGAGTGCATGGATCACTCCTCGGACAGCAATGTACTTGACCCCTGGAATTTTGCAGAGGCGCAGGCAGATGTCGATCATTGTGAATGGGTGAAAGCAATGGATTCGGAACTACAATCAATGGTAGACAAAGACGTCTACGTTTTGTCTGTCCTACCCGAAGGCTGTACTGCCATTGGGAGCAAGTGGATATACAAACGTAAACGTGGACTCGATGGAAGAGTTAAAGTCTTCAAGGCAAGACTAGTGGCTAAGGGGTATACCCAAAAGGAAGGCATCGATTACGATGAGACCTTCTCCCCAGTGGCCATGCTCAAATCGATCCGTATACTTTTGTCTATAGCAGCTTACATGGATTGGGAAGTATGGCAGATGGACGTTAAGACTGCGTTTTTAAACGGGAGTCTTGAGGAGACCATCTACATGGAACAACCCGAAGGCTATGTGGTAAAGGGCAAGGAACACATGGTTTGGAAGCTTAAGAAGGCCATTTATGGCCTCAAGCAAGCATCTAGATCATGGAACCAGTGTTTCGATCAAACAGTTCAAAAGTTTGGATTCGAAAAATGCCCTAATGAAAGCTGTGTGTATAAGAAGGTTGAAAAAGGAAATGTTGTGTTCTTAGTTTTGTATGTAGATGACATTCTTCTAATTGGAAACAATAAAAAGATGTTGTCATCAGTGCGAACTTGGTTGTCCAGCCAGTTCGAGATGAAAGATATGGGTGAAGCGGGACACATTCTCGGTATCAAGGTTCTTAGGAACCGAGCTAAGAGAATGTTGTGCTTATCCCAAGAATCTTACATCGAAACAGTGCTTAGACGATTTAGCATGCAAGATGCCAATAAAGGTTTTCTACCTTTTAGACATGGCATCCATTTATCTCAAGAGATGTGTCCTAAGACAGCATCTGAGATAGCAGAGATGAGAAGAATACCATATGCCTCGGCAGTTGGTAGTCTCAGGTATGCTATGCTTTGTACTAGACCCGATATCTGCTTTGCTGTTGGCATGGTAGCAAGATATCAATCTAATCCCGGCCAAGGACATTGGACTGCCGTAAAGAACATACTCAAGTACCTTAATCGGACTAAGGACTATGTTCTAGTTTACAATGCAGCCGAGCTCTGTCCTTTAGGATATACAGATTCAGATTTTCAATCTGATGTAGATTCGAGGAAATCAACTTCCGGATATGTGTTTACCTTAGGAGGTGGAGCCGTAATTTGGAAGAGTGTAAAGCAGAAATGCATTGCAGACTCTACCATGGAAGCCGAATATGTGGCCGCTTCGGAGGCTGCAAAAGAGGCTGTATGGCTTAAGAACTTCCTTCTGGACTTAGGAGTGGTCGCGAATATGCCCAAGAGCATCACCATTTATTGCGATAATTCTGGTGCTGTGGCAAATTCGAGGGAACCGCGGGCTCATAAGGCGAGAAAGCACATAGAGAGGAAGTATCATATCATTCGAGATATAGTGCAGAGAGGAGACATACAAGTGGTCAAGATTGAGTCAGAGAACAACCTGGCAGATCCTTTCACGAAGGCATTAGCGGTAAAGCCGTATGAAAGCCATGTTGAAGGAATGGGAGTTCGACTAATTCAAGACCTCAATCCGCTTTCAGTATAAGTGGGAGAATATTAGACGTTAGCACATTTTTTGTATACTCGAAAGTGTTTTGAGTATAAGTGGGAGATTGTTAGAGTTTGTATACTAGAAATCACGTTTCGAGTGATTGAATACTGTAAAACTCTTATTTTATTTTCCAATAAATAAAACAGATTATTTTTGTCATAATGTTGTTATGTTTTACATTTAATGGATGTTAATGCATGTTTGAATGTATAAGTTAACTTAACAAAGTCTAAGTCTTTTGTTTTAGTAGACCGGTTGTGGGCGTCGTCCACTTTAAGGTAATACGGTCAGTTCTAAACAAAGAAAAAGATGAATTTCACAACCTAGATGGAATTTGACTACCCATCGAGAAAGGTTGCAATGTCAGTCCGCATATTTCTAAGCCTTACTGAAATAAGATGACATTGGTGTGGTATAGCACTGAACGGATCTAACAGCAAGACTTGCCTTAGGCTATCTACTGAAAGGCGAGGTCTTGATAAATATTTATTTCTTAATCAATGTAGGTTAGCATTGAGCATACGGTATTGATTATGCATTACTTTGACTTATCAAATGGTGCGGGTTTTTCGTAACCCAATGATCCTGATATATTGGGTAGTGGTGATCAATATCTAGCGGTGCTAGGATTGCTATTATATTGAATCGTGCGCGAGCTGAGTCTCGCTTGATAATGTCCACAAGAGGAGCGCGAAACGAGGTTTTATTATTCGGAACCTAGCTAGTTGGAGTGTGATTACTCTATGAATAATAAATAAGTGTTTCATGCTAAGTCCACTCTTGGAACTAATAAGAAGTTAATTAATTAAGTCAAT
This sequence comes from Salvia hispanica, assembly GCF_029641045.1. NCBI lineage: Eukaryota > Viridiplantae > Streptophyta > Magnoliopsida > Lamiales > Lamiaceae > Salvia > Salvia hispanica. The sequence goes on from NC_142693.1 coordinate 13,137,974, forward strand.
AGCAGACATTAATTAATTAATGAACATTTTAATCTTAAGCACGGGAAATGAAAGTTAAACGGAAACCCGGATTACTTATAATTTCGGATTTGGATGGGGAGAGTTCAATATTACTTCTGTAGTGGCTGCTCGTAATATTCCAATTATAACTTATATTAAATTGTGGGTTCAATTTAATTAGTAAAAAGTAAATTGGATGAGCCCATATCCAAAACCTTCCATAGATCCCTGTCTGGGCCCAAAAGGAACTTAATATAAATAGGAGAATAAAGGAGACAGAAATAACACAATTCAGATTAGTGTAATTTTCGAAAATTATAGCTCCAAGCTGTAGAGATTTTCGAATTCCTCTTCTATTCCAAAAAGGATTTCTTCTGTCTTCTTTATTTAAGTCCTAGTATTCTAGTAAGATCAGCCCACACTGATATTGGGATACAGTTCGGGAACCAGAGAGAAGATTTGTGGTTTAGTACTCAAAGCATCACGTGGAGAAGTAGCTAGCCATCTTCAATTCTTTGGAGAATTAATTAGGTATTTTTCCTGCTCCGTAGAAAAGCATGTTTTAGGTTTTCAATATTCTTAAAGCATGATTAATTCAAGTTATGAGCATGATACATGTGATAATTACGCGAATAGCTTTTGTCTAAATAATCTGCTAAATAGATCTGATTATTATTTGATTTATTGTTATTTATGCACCCGCTTCCGCTGCCGGTTCCAAAAAGTCTGGCTTTGTAGCGATCTATCGTGCCGTCTGGTCTCCGTTTGATCGTGAAGACCCATCTACACCCGACATTTTTTGCACCATCTGGTAGCTTGCCTTTCACCCATGTACTATTCTTCAATAAGGCCTTCATCTCAATAAACATTGCCTCTCTCCAATGCTTATGCCTCATGGCTTCCTCTGCTGTCTGTGGAATTTCCTCATCTTCATATAGTGCTGCCTCAAAGGCTCGAGCCATCTTGGTCAGGTTTCCTTGCACAAAGTTTGCCACTCCGTATCTGCTTTTCTTTCCAATCTTCTCATGTGAGTACCGTTTTGGTGGCACTCCCCGTGTACTCCTATACGGAAGTCTGTACTGTCCTGTGTCACTATCAATAGTGTTGTCTTCTTCTGTGCCAACACGATTAGTGGAAACCGTATTCTCACCACAGTTTGAGTCTAGAGTTACACCACAGTTTGAGTCTAGAGTTACCTCGGATATCGTCTGAGGAGGATCAGAGGGAGATGGATGAGCTGACTCAGGTGGAGATGAGACGTGCTCGGCGGTAGTGACGACCACTGGCTCGGTTGGTTCCTCAATAGAGGGACTTGGCAATGGCACGACCCAACTTAGATAGTCCGTAGAACTACCTGAATCACTCTCCCCCTGACTACTAAGGTGGGTGAGGTAAAAGAATTCGGTTTCCAAAAAAATTGCAATTCATGGTGGTGATGATTTTTCTAGTGACAGGGTCATAGCAGCGGTATCCCTTTTGGTTCTGCCCATACCCCAAAAAAACACATTTGGTTGCACAAGGGGATAATTTGGATCGTTCATGTTTTGGGATGTGGACGTATACTGTACATCCAAAGACTTTGGGTGAGAGGTTTAGGTGGTCAGGGATTTTGGCCATTTTGGATAAGGTATCGAGGGGGGTCTTTTTGTTTAGGATTTTTGTCGGTAATCTATTTATGAGGTAGACAGAGGTAGCAATAGCTTCAGGCCAAAAATGTTTGGGTACCTTGGATTCGATCATTAGGGCACGGGTCATTTCTAGAATCGTCCTATTTTTCCCTTCAGCTACCCCATTTTGTTCGGGTGTGTAGGCACAAGAGGTTTGGTGGAGTAAGCCCTTTTCCTTAAAGAAATCGGTCATAGCACTGTTCACAAATTCCCTCCCATTATCGGATCTGAGTGTTTTGATTGTGGTGTGGAATTGTGTTTGGATCATTTTAAAGAAAAGGATGAACCTATCAACTACTTCAGACTTATGTTTCAAAAAATAAATCCATGTCATTCTCGTGCAATCATCAATAAATATCACAAAATAACGAAAGCCATTCCCCCCAACAATAGGTGCAGGTCTCCACACATCAGCATGTACTAAAGAAAATATGGAATTCATACGAGTGTCTGTAAGTTTAAAGGACTGTCTGTGGCTCTTGGCCAAAACACAAGTTTCACAACAAAAATCAGAAGGAATAGATAGTTTTGGAAAAAGGAGCTTAAAGTAACCAGGAGAGGGGTGTCCTAGTCTTCGGTGCCATAGCCAAGTCTCTTGTCTCGTGGATCCGTGAGCCAGCATTGCAGTACCAGTTTGAGCTATCTCGTCCACGTAGTAGAGTCCTTGGTTCTCAGTGCCACGCCCAATAATCCTCCTCGTCCGAATATCCTGTAAAATGCAGAAACTGGGTTGCATTAGAAGTGTACAATTCAACTCTCTCGTTACATGGCTAATAGACATCAATCTCTGTGACAAGGTCGGGACATATAAACAATTCGTAAGTTTTAGAGTGGGGGATATTTCAATGGTGCCCGACCCCTCAACTGTAATCAAATCACCACTTGCAGTTCTAATATATGATTTTGTTATTCCACCCAGGCTGCTAAAATCAGTTTTAAACGGAGTCATAGTGTCAGTTGCCCCACAATAAAAAATCCATCCCGTATTAGTACTCTCAGCCCCGTTTTGAACGTGAAATGCAGCGGAAAATTGTTCTAGTGGTGCAAAGGGGTTTTTGGATTCAAATATACTCAGCCTAGGGGTCAATTCATGTTTTTCAAGAGTCTGGGGTTCAAATTTTAATTTCTGGAAGTCTGGGGGGCGGATATTCATAAAATGGGGTGATATTTGAGATTTAAGTATATTTGGGGATTTAAAAGCAAAAGGTGAAATAGGGTTTGGTTTATAACCAAACCCTTTACCTCCGCCGCAGCCACTCCCCCTCTGTGAGGATTCTCCGGTCACCATCTCCGTCCTCTGGGCCAAATTTCCGGCTCCCCGCACGTTGCCCCCACCGGGATTGCCTTCCAGATATGTCGGCGTTCCCTGTCCGCCGCTTGGTTCTCTGTTTCCGGCTGTGATTTGGCGCGGCTGTCCTGCCCCGTCAGCGACGGCGAGCTTCGCCATCGCCGCCCTCGCCTTCTGCCTTTCCTCCCACCATTCAGGGTATCCTACCCTCTGAAAGCATGTTTCCCAGGTGTGTTTTTGTTTGCCGCAATGGGAACACCATAGCTTGGATGTATCTTGGCGATTTCCCGGTCGATTGGTGGTTCCTGGTCGGTTGGTGGCGGTGGGGCGCTGAGACGGTCCGCTCCGTTGCGGCGGGCGACTGTTCTGGGCGGCGAGACCAAGTCCGATTTCCCCAAGTGATGAGTTCCCGGCGTTATCGCCGGCGGCATCTATGGTGGGCAGAGGCGATGCCGGTGGCATGATTTGACGTCGAGCCGCCTCCGTCTTCACCCACCCGTAGGCCGATTCAACTGATGGGTAGGGATCTTCCTTGAGGATTTCCCGTTTGGTCGAATCATACTCTCGATTGAGTCCAGACAGAAACTTGATCAACCTCTTCTCATTCGAATGCGTTTTGTATTGGTTAACTCCTTTGTCGCAACACGTAATGGGCTGCTTCTGGCAGCGATCGATGTTGATCCACAGCCCTTGGATTCTCCGGTAATATGTTTCCAAGTCCAGGTTCCCCTGTTTTAACTCGATTGCCTTTTCTTCCAGGTCGTAGATCAAGTACTTGTCTGCCTTGTTCTCGAATGTCACAGCGAGACTATCCCAGAGTGCTTTTGATGTCTGGTGGTGAGCGAAATCGGCGATAATTTCGTTCTCGATGTTATCGACGATCCATGAAAATACCACCAAATCGTCTTCTTCCCAGTCGTCGTACCCTTTGCTCCCGGGTACAGGGGGTTCGTTTCTGATATGCGAATAGGCCCCTCGGCCTCCGATCTTGACTTTCATAAGTCTTGACCATAATGGGTAGTTGTTTCCATTGAGCTTGAATGCCACGATGACATTCTTGCTGTTCTTCAACTTCGTTGGCTGTTTGGATCGTGTTTGGTGTCTTCGGTATCTGACATATTTCTGGTATTGTAGGGTTCTGGCTATTCTGGTCGGTTGGGCTTAAAAAAAAAAGGTCGAGATTGGTATTCTCCGACTATGATGAATGTTTTCTGAGCCAAAAAATTTCCTGCTCTGACGCCATGATAGAAATCCATGGATTCCATCCTAAAACCAATTGGTGATAGGAGGAGGGTCCATGAGACTTATATACTAGTTTCAGTTTTCTTTTGACACCGATGTGGGACAGTTATATATTATATTTTTAGTTTCAATTGCCAACACTTGCAATATTCATCACATATTTAAATTGAGACTCTTATTCTATGTGCACTATCAATTATTTTATGAAAATTAAAAATATCTATAAAATGGCAAAAAATTATAGACATAGGAAGCAATAAATTTATATTAATTCATGATTAGTCAAAACTATACCCGTTTATTTGTGAAGCAGTGAAAAAAAAGAACTTTATCGAACTCCATTGAACATCACATAGTTAAACAATTTTTGACCATACTTTTACAAAGTACTCACCTTTCTAATTTCTTTACCTTCGTAGTACTATTTATGTAGTTCATTATTTATTGAAACGCTAGTAAAAATACGAAATCCATATTCATGTTAGTTCTGTGTCCGTTGAGATTTCACAAATTGAAATTGAAATGAAATTACAACTTTTATTCCCACAAAATCAATCTTAAAATAAAACCACACTATCTTTTAATTTCATCACCTCCTAAGTAACTTCACAAGCAACACACACTAAAACCTCAAAACAGAAGAGCAACACATCCAATAAATCCAAGAGTAGCTGAAAACGCATAACCATAAGCCAAGCTAGCAGAAGAGTCGTA